>NC_136070.1:592339548-592939548 GCF_964261635.1 Lissotriton helveticus | reverse complement strand
TCAGATAGTTATAGGGAAGATTCAGTAGTGAATGGGCCTTTAAGTGATGTAGAATAGGCAACGGGGCAGCCACAGAGCACACAATTGGTCTCTTGGAACATAAATGGATTGGGAACACTTCTAAAACGTGAAATTGTGAAAGAACTTGCAAAAAAGAACGAAATTATTTGTATACAAGAGACCTGGCTCTGTGGTGCTCCCCAAATAGTTGAAGGGTTTCGACAAGTCCACCGTGCAGCTGTAAAATCGAACTTTGGGCGCCCCGCAGGTGGCTTGTTGACAATGATATCAACAACTCTAACAACTAAAACCATTTTGATACCTGTAAAGTGTAAGTGGATTCTTGCCTGCAGAATCCAAACCACATTTGCGGATAAGAAATATACATTTATATTGATCCTAAATGTGTATATGCAATGGAATTCAACAAAGGAATATGGGGTTGAATTGTTACATTTTAAGAATGATATGGATACACTTTGTGATATGTATGGAAATGGCCTGATTGTGTTAACGGGAGATTTTAACCATAAACTAAATCCAAAATTGTCAGATCAATGATACTGAGAAATTCGAGAGGCATATGATATACAAAATTGGCGTATATTTAACAAGGACCCCCTGTGTTCATAGAAATAAAGTTCCTAGACCAGGGAAAGAGTAAGCAATTGATATGTAACAATCTAGGCAACCATGAAGAAGCAAATCAATATATGGATAAATAATTGGAAGGGAACTAAGCTACAACATTACTTTTTTTGAAGATTCAGCAGTTTATTAAAAATAAAAAGTGTCAAAATACAATATCACATTTCAGAGTTAAAACGCATGTTAAAAAGTATAATTTACACAAAAAGAGATACACACGATGCATAAATCACATTACATATGAAAATACATATAAAACATTTTTTTTTTAGGGAAAGGGTGGGGACAAAGTGGCGAATTAGTACTCCACGCGCGTTTCGGCGACCAGCGCCTTCTTCTGGAGCAGCCACAGTAGTTTCTAGAAAATAATAAGTTTACATAAAGAAAAAATTACACACAGTAAAAATAATGTTATACAAGGTTAAAAAATGCAATTTACTAGTTAATCGGTAGCTTATAGTTAAACCTTCCTATTTACAATAGTTACAGTGTAGTGACACATCAACATTAATAATTTCATTTCCTTGCAGTGCTTGCTTTCAAATAGTATATGGCAAAGTAATAAATTATATATACAGAGCCATCTTAGTTAGCATGAACAGCGAATAACCTCAAGAGCCCATGTAGGTCCCAAAGAACTCTTATTGAATTTATGAATGGTCTACTTTAGCTTTTTATAATGGTTATAACTGAGGTCCATTCCTACAGGAGACGTTTATTTATTTCGATGTTTTGCAAATACATTTGCTTTTTTAGTCTCTGTGGTAAGCGGTTCCAACATTTGATATAGAAATTTAAAAGGGAATGTTTTATAGGAATTTACTAAATACACTTGGAAGATTTCCTAAGCCAATAATAAGCATTTTAGTAATTTTGAAGGCACTTACATGGTACGGCTCAATAGCACGGATTAGTATAGGTCAAACGCTAGTATATTATTTCCAAATGGTAACACTGAAAATAATAAAAGATAAACACAGTATTATATGGGTCAGGACATAGTATCTCGTTGTTAAGGCATCTATATTTATGATTAGTACCTAAGATGTTCAGGATAGACTCTTAAATTGGGTCTCCACTGCTTAATGCTGTTAAGTTACAGGTCTTGGGTTTTCTGTTTCCTAAAGGTAAAAATATCGATTTAAATTTTACAATACTTAGGAATCCTTTATAGTGTTACAGTGATCCAGTGATTGACAAGTGCTACTTCGATAGATTTATCTAATTCTGATTGATGCGGAGATAGGTTTGTCTTAGTCACACCAAAATCATGAATGCCTATCTTTATAGCTAAATATATATGGGATGCGTGTTATTCTTGTGTTTTATTCACAAGGAATGATCAGTCAATTACCTGATTAATAAAAGGAATATAGATTAATCTCGCCGTCCGGAACCTTTAGATTACTTAAGCCATGGATGGGCTAGGTAGCTCGGTACTGAAAATGCGCAATCCTCCTGATATGGGGATCTTATTGGGGATAACCTCCTGTGCATGAAAATAGAATGTTTTTAACTTATATTAGTAAGAAGATCTGTTTTTTCGCATTTTTATACATTTTTTAGAGAGGTAGATATAACTATACATAAATGTACATGTATGCAGTCAGAATTTTAGATTACTTTGTTGGTTTACCTCCAAATAGGATTGATGAAGCAAGATTTAAAATAACTCCCTGTCTACAAGATAGAAAGAGAAAAAGAAAAAGACGAGTGGTATAAGTACGAGGAATGCCAGGGGTGGAATTATCACGCTGAGTAGTGAAGTAATCTTACCCAATATAAATCAACAGGGCTCTCGACTTCCGGTGGCGGGACACGGGGTTTCTGCAGTCTTATGAAGATGGATGATACCTGAGCACGCCGGGACTCGCGTTTTTATAGCGCGATTGATCAGGAAATGAGAATCAGGTGTGACCATTGCAGAGAGAGAGGAGGGACTCTCTCACACAGTGAGATAGAAAGAGGACTGTATCCTATGAGTGCGCCGGGAAAAGATACTTCCTACGCGTTCAAAAGCGGGCATTGCTAGGAGGGGGCAATGCCCTAGATTGACAGCGCAACCAAGAGCTGACATTGAAAAAAGATCTACTATCGATAAAATTTAACAAGGGGGGCGAAATTAACCCCTCTACCAGTATGACACTTAAATATTTTATTTAGCCTGAATTCACGTTTTTTTAAAAGCGATTGATGAGGGAATGAGAATCAAGTGTGCCCATTGCAGAGAGAGAGAGGAGGGACTCTCTCACACACTGCGATAGAAAGAGGATTGTATCCTATGAGTGCGCCGGAAAGAGATACTTCCTACACGTTCAAAGTGGGTATTGCTAGGAGGCGGGCAATGCCCTAGATTGACAGCTCAACTAAGAACTGACACTGAAAAAAGACACGCTATCGATAAAATTTAAAAAGGGGGCAAAATTAATCCCTTTATCAGTATGACACTTAAATATTTTATTTAGCCTAAATTTACGTTTTTATAATGCGATTGATGAGGGAATGAGAATCAAGTGTGCCAATTGCAGAGAGAGAGAGGAGGGGCTTTAAAATATAAAAAATGCAGAGTTTATGGAAACAAAAACCTCTACAGATGCGGTGGAATTGGGCAACTATTTATCAAATAAAAGTTTTTGTTTAAACGGAAGGATAGTCCAAGACCGCCCGGCAAAGAAAACTTTTAAGTATGGGGCACATAATTGCCCAATAGACTATGTGTTTTTGCCGGCATGGAATTTCGAGTTAGTGAAAGATTTTAGCATCAACCCCATGGAATGTAGTGATCACATTCTAATAAAGTTAGAATTGGAAATAGCACAATACATGGTTTGCGACAGAGTTATCTGGCAAGAGACAGAGTACCCGAAGCGGATGACCACTAGGTTATCTGAAAAATCAATAGAGAAGTTAGTAAGCCTGCAACATAAGATTCAGCTAGGTTGTCTGAAGGGCCAAGACCTATTCTGGTTTGTGGAAAAAATAAAACAAGTAGTAGAAAGTATAAGTATAGAACTAAGGCCCCCTGCAAAAGAACAGAACAAGAAAGGAAATACCCAAAGTAAGAAAGGAACATGGTTTAATCAGGATTGTTTAATGAAAAAAAGAGAAATTAGGAGAGAAGAGCGTAGCCTACGCAAAAAATTTACACGAGCAAAGGTGGAAAACTTATTAAAAATAAAGAGAGAATATAATATGTTAATCCGCAATGTAAAAAGGATTCATAAAGAATCTTGCTGGGGCAAACTATTGGAAACCATTGAAAATAAGAACCTACGGCAATTCTGGAAGCTAATACAGTCAGCCAGGGAACCCTTCATTACACCAATGACCTGTATAGTAGAGGAAGATGCATGGGCTGAGCATATTCAGAAATTGTATGCCCCGGGGAGGTTGTCGGATAATTTGGTACCAAAGCAGTGGAGAGATCTAGTAGAGGATCTCAAACATGATTGCTCAGTAATAAACGTCCTCAGGATAATTAGAACTTTAAATTTAACTAGAGCAGCAGGCCCGGATGATATGCCGGCCCTGATATTAAACTCAAACCAGCCCTGGTGGGCGGAATTCTTCTAAAAAATGTTTACCTTAATACTTGAGCATGGGGTAATACCTGCAAACTGGAAGGGTGCAATAATGAGGCCTCTGCATAAAAAAGGAGATGTACATGCCCTTAAAAACTACAGACTAATTAACCTATTAGAAATAGGAGAAAAGATTTTTGCTAAGATGATACTCAGTTAGCTAAAAGAGTGGGCGGATCTTTGGTCAATCGTACCAGTGGAACAGGGTGGGTTTAAAAAAGGCCACTCCACAATTGATCATTGTTTTGCCCTGTGGGCCTTAGCTAGGAAATCGATTGAACAAAACGGCAAACTATGCTGCTGTTTCGTCGATTTCCGAGCGGCCTTTGATTCAGTAGATAGAAGCAGCCTTTGGGAAGTGCTAGAAAATTATGCATTGCCGGAGGGCATATTAAATATTCTAAAAGAATTACATAGTGACAACTGGGCCTAGGTCATTAGAGATTCAACGGGCTCATTAACGCAGAAAATCCCTGTAAAGAATGGCTTGAGGCAAGGGTGCGTTTTGGCACCCTTGCTCTTTTCAATCTTCCTAGCAGATCTTCCCGTGGCTTTGGAAGTTGAAAAGAGTGCGAGCCCACGCATGAATAATAATAAAGTTGCATGCCTTTTATATGCTGATGATTTAGTGATTGTGGACCAAACTGAAATGGGCCTCCAAAGGAAATTAAATGCCTTTAAAATATATTGTGAGAAAAAGTTTTTATCGGTGAATATGGAGAAAACAAAGATCCTATGTTTTGGGAAGAGGGTAAAAATTTTTAAATGGTTTTTAGGTTTAGACAAATTAGAGGTAGTAAATGAATATAAATATCTAGGCCTTTGGTTTGACAGTGCATTAAAGTGGAATACCCACGTGGTGGCACAAACTTCAAAGGCGTCCTCATCGGTCTGTGGATTGAAAAAATTCAATAAGGACTATGGTGACATGTCTCACAGACCGCTACTAAAGGCATTTGAAGCTATGATACCCCCACAAGTTCTCTACGGCGCTGAAGTGCTCTATCTGAGTGGTAAAAGGGGTTGGGAGGAAGGGAAGATAACTAAAATGCTGTTATCTCTACCTAACGGTTCCATGTTGCAAGCTATTAGATTGGAGGTAGGCTTGACGGCATGGGAGGTAAAGGCACAAATGTCATTGCTAAGATTTTGGAACCGTCAGATGCCCGGTGGTGAACAGAAGGTGTCAATTTGGTGCAGAAAGGAAATACAAGCAAGCAGTTTACATTGGGCACGGGAGGTGAGGAAAACCATTCAGCAAGTAACTGCGCAATTAAAGTTGACCCTCGAACAGCCTTTATTGGACTTAGTTTTTACTAAGAAAATGCTCAGGGACCGAGGGCATGAATATTCTAGATCACAAGATCTAGAGTACCTGTGTTGTATAGCTCCTATATATCCTTATATCGTGTTAAGTTAGCATAGGTACATTTGAGATTTAAACGCCATTTTTCCTTTCTTGCAACTTCTGCACACGACCCTTAATTGTTGACTTAGCTTTCAACCTAGTGGTTTGCCGTGGTGTATGTGAGAATAATATGTTATTGCTCTGATATCAGTTTTGTTTAATAAACCATGTCTGCACGGAGAGTGCTGAAGTTTCAGGAGCAACACGATATGGAATTGTTATGAGGTCTGATCTCCACGCCTTCATAGTCATAACACAAGTGCAGCCTTTGCCAACTTGGGCTTGAGGCGGGATTGATATTGCTTTGCACGAGAATTGTTAACACACTTGATGCGGTGCACATGCAGAGAGAGCTGGTGTATGCTGATGTGATTCCTTCATGCTAGGACACTAAGGTATGGGCCCGCCCTAAAACAACCCAAAGAGACCTTCTTAGCTAATAATATAATATATGTGTTAGGGAGGGTGAGATATAAGTGTTGTTAACTCTTATTCATTACAGCATGTTAACATGCTGTCACCATTCGCTTTTTATGTCTTAGTAACTATGCTGATAATTTTGCTACTGATAATAAGTATACTTGTATTATCAAAGATACTGCGCCTGAGAAGACGGCATTAGTAAATAAACATTTCAAATGCACATGTGTCTTCTTTACTCCATGTTCTGGTTTGTAATGATAATATAACGAAAGAGTGTTCATGAGTCCCACGTACCCTGAGGTACTGTAAGTTCATGTTCTGGTTTGTCTAAACATTGGGTGTTTGATATGTCCAATGAGACACTGTAGCTAGCTCGGTAAGGGGTGAGTTGGTTGCTAAGGTAAGTTTTGGGACATCCTAATTTGCCGAGGTTCCACTCCTCTGTGCACAGTTCTGTGTGAGTACAGAAACCCTGCAACATGGCGCCCAACGGTTTCGGTGGTCTTATATCATGACACTCGAGTAGTTTATCGTTCATGCCTTAACCCCTTCACGTCCGTTTCCGGAAAACGGGGTGTTGGTGAAACCTACCTATTTTTTGAAATAGGTCTTTATTCAAGCTTGATTCTTACTTAAACGGTTTCTTTGAGTTACTACCCAGTTGTGCTACAAAGTATTCTTTGTGTTTACTTGTTTCCAATTCTGTGATGGCGGCAGCGGTGGCTATTGCACAGCATAGTCGCGTAGCGGTACGCAACCATCTTCAGACGTACCAGGTCCCAGTAGATGGGATGGCTGTGATATTCGTGGTTAGTGCAGATCCGGCGTTTCCTTACGAGTTGTTTTACTCTTGGGTTACGTTTCCGGCTGTGGACGCTAATTCTGGTTTGTACCACTCCTACACCGCCTCGGATGTCCCGGCTGAATATACGCCATACAGGGCATTGGAAATACCTATTGATCATTGGCAGCATCGAGTTTGGTTTGATGGCGCCCTCCCCCACTCTTTGTCCCGTGCGAGGTTGGGTCCACTCTCAATTCCAGGTACTAATTGGCCTGCGTTGGGTGGCTTTACCCCGCACCCGAATCACGGGGCTTGCACCCTGGCAGAAATTCGCAGGCTGCATGTAGTTTCCATATCCGTGATTCGTGCTTTAGTGCAATACATCGGTCGACATCTTCCTGGTGGTCCCCAGGGGGGTGCGGCCGCTCCCATGGAACGAGGCGGAATGCGTCTCAATCCAGTGATGGTAAATTCGGTTTTTGGTGCGCGTCCTGTTGACAACGATGACTTCCCATTCTGGCTAGCGGAGAAGTTTGATCAACTGGAGGCGGTTTTTCCGAATTCTACTCCTGCTGATAAACATAGAATGTTGACGATTACTCTACCGAAGGATATTACTCCTGAACTTGCTGACTGTGACAGCTGGGGGAAAACATTTGCGGCAGTTTATACAAGGTGCTTTGGCACCCCGTCTATGACTGCCCTGCCTGAAATCGTTAGACGTGTTCAGAATGATCACGGTCCAGAGGCAGCGGTTGAATTGGGTATGCGCCTGTGTGGTTCTTTTGAGATTGTAAGTGATCTCATTCTCTCCAATGTTAAAGGAGATGCAGTTAACTTTCAGGTGTCGAATGCTTTGGCTGCTCTGCCCGATGCCGACAAACCCCGCCAGTTAGCAAAGATTGTGGTGGCCACTTATAAAACGATTGGCCGCACAAGTAGAGGTCTGAAATATTTTCCAGTGAAGGATAAAAAACAACCACAGGGACAATCTGCAGTGACAGATGCCCAGCCCAAGTCCAAGAAATCGAATTGGCCTAAAAAACAGACACAGGGGAAGCAGACAGTGCAGACTCAGGGTACTTTTCCTGCAATACAAGCTCCTGCGCCATCCGAAAAAGTTTATGATTTGCGCGACCGCGCGATGATTAAATCACCTGATCGTTTTCAGGGTTCTGATCAACGCTCTCCTCGTTCCTTTCAGGACACATCGGCCCCGAAGACCGGTGGAGGAGGAGGGGGTGGACGTGGACGTGGTGGCCAACAAGGACGTGGTCAGTCCCGCCAGACGGACGGCGCAGTGAAGCAGGAGGATTCTACGCCTAGGCGTCCGCAGTTTGCGAAAAAGAAAGTCGCAGCCTTAACAGCGCATCGATATGCCACAGATAGTGAGAACGCGGCTTCGGGATCTGACGTGGGCTCTGACCTTGCTGGACAGCGCGGCGGAGATAACCATAGTCAGAGAGGCGCTGCGTCCACTACTGAGGGTGACAGCGACTGATGTCTACGTTGTGATAGAAACAGCGGATACGAGACTTGCTCCCCCTGAAAGACTATATGAAATTGTCCTGTTAATTGAAGGTGACATACAGCGTACCGTTAAAGGTGTATTTTGGGAGAATCTGTCTTCTACATATGATATTTTGCTTTCGGAGGCTGACTGGCCCCCACCTTTTGTGCTCGCGGCGCCGCGAGGGGAGGAGGTGATCCTACCCAGTTTCGCGAACACTGTCTCGAAAGAGCATGCGCAGCATTTTGCAGAAGAGTGGGCTCGGGCTCTCGCGCCGGCTCTGTACCGTAACCAATGTGGTTGGGATAAATTGTCGCCTTGCCACGAAATTCCGTTGCGGTCTCAGCCGCAGCCTCAACCTCAATATCCCATTCGGCGTGAAGCAAAATCTTCCGTCGCGGAAATCCTTGAACAATTGGAATATCAGGGAGTTATTGAAACGTGTGTGTCACCGATGAATAATCCCCTTTTTACTGTGAATAAACCTGACGGATCATATCGTTTGGTTTTGGATTACCGGCATTTAAACTCGCATTGCCGTAACTGTGCAGTACAGAATACCCACGGCTCTGCCCTAGTGGATAGTCTCGTGCGTAAGCGTTTCAAGACAACGCTTGACATATCCAATGGTTTTTATGCCCACAGATTGGACAGCTTTAGCTCCCAATGGACCAGTTTTACAAGCGCTGGAGTCCAAAAGCAATTCCGGCGTCTTCCAATGGGCTACAAGAATAGTCCTGGTATATTTACCGCTCGAATTGTCTCTATTCTGGAGGCACTAGACCCTGATGCTTTTTCGTATGTGGATGACATATATCTCACAGACGACGATATTTGGGAGCATCTGTGTCGTGTAAATTCTCTTGTTTGCAACTTCGCAGACATGGGTTACAAATTCAACTTTGCAAAATCGCACATTGCTGAACACACAGTGTTGTTTTTGGGCTATGAGCTCAACAATGAAGGTAGAGGTTTGGCTCCTCACTTCTTAGAGAAGTGCGCACAATTGCGCGCACCAACGACACTGAAAAAATTACAGTCTTTACTGGGCTTTTTGAATTTCGGCAGAACTTACATTCCGGAATATGCCCAGCGTATCAAGCCTTTGTATGCTTTGATACAACCAACTTTCTCAAAATCATGCTGGCTGCCTGAGCATTCAGCCATTTTGCAATCCTTGCAGGCTGATCTGCTCGCTTCTAAATATTTACTGACTCGTGATAACCACACCAACCTGGTCATAAGAATAATTCCTGGGACGGTGGGTTTCACGTACCTCACTTTTAATGAAGGTGACACGGTACCTATTGCTTACAAGTCACACTTGTACACTTCGGCTGAGATGCGGTTTCCCACAGTGGAAAAGGTTTTAACTGCTGTACAGATGGCAATTCTAAAGGAACGTGCTCTGTCACAGGGGAAGCGCATGCTAGTGGTAACACCCTGTCCTCATTTAGAGGCAGTCACGAAAGCCAGTGTACCAAATTCAAAGGCTTTGCACCCTCGGTGGATTCAGTGGGCTGCGTCATTGTCATCCGCAGATGTCATGTTTATTTTTGACGCTTCCTTACGGTCGCAGGAGTACTTGCAGTATGAATTCGTTCATCCTGCTCCTCTGGCGATGCGACCGTTGGAAGACTTCCATTGCATCATTTACACTGATGGGTCGGCGCAGGTTGCGCATGGCTCTAAACATGCCTACGTTTCCGCATGCGCCATTGTGGTCGGTGCTATGTTGAATGATGAGTTCATTTCCAGGGAGGTACACACGTTGCCCCTGGGCGATTGCACCGCACAATTGGCAGAGCTTCGTGCTCTCTTACTAGCTTTGGAGTACGCAGATCCAAGTGTTACTACTCTAATTGTAAGTGATTCTTACTACTGTGTCCAGTCTTACAATGAAAACTTGTTCTTTTGGATTCAAAATGATTTTCATGATTCCAAGGGTAGCACAATAAAACATAAAATGATCTGGGTTCGAGTGGCAGAGCTTAAGGCTATGTTGCCACTCGTTTATGTGATTCATACTCTCGGTCATCAGCGCGTGGGAGTACACGCTGTTGGCAACTCGCTTGCTGATGAAGCGGCGAAATCAGCAGTATCTACATACTTAGTTGCAGCAGTTACTAGGTCTAAAACCAAGATTGATAGCGACATCTTGGCAGCGGTTGCTGCCTCTGAGAAGGGAAGTAAACATCCTTCGGGATTCCCTTCGAAGTATAAATACCACTTAAGTCCCGAAAAGGTTCCTTTTGTGACAATTCCTGATGTTGGGGAACGGCTGATTCCCAACACGGATCGCAGAACAGACTTGATTACAGCGGCTCATGAAGGTGTGGCGTCTGCGCATGCGGGCGTCTCAGCCACTGTAACGCAACTACAACAACGTTTCTGGTGGCGGGGACTGTACAAACAGACGCGTGATTATGTCCTTCTTTGTGACATATGCCAGCAGATTAAACCTTCAACTGCTACGCGTCCGCCTCAGACTCAGTTGTACATTTCTAATAAACCACTAGGCTGTGTTTATTTAGATCACTGCGGTCCATTTTCATCTGATACTGCGTATAAATACATCTTAGTAGCAGTTGACTCATGCACACGCTTTGTGTGGGTATGGCCACATCGCAGCGCTGATTCCCGGACTGTCATCAGAGATTTGCGTATCTTTATAGGGATTTTTGCCTGTGGTACCTTCCATTCGGATCAGGGTCCGGCTTTCGCCTCTAAGGCGTATAAGGATGCCATGACTTCGATGGGGGTCCAAGTCAAGTTTTCGTCACCCTACAGACCTGAGGGTAATAGTGTAGTTGAACGAATGAACCGTGATTTAAAGCAATCTTTGACAGCCCGAGTTATAGGCACTGGCAGAAACTGGCTGGCTCACCTCTATGGCGTGCAGCGTGCTCTTAATAATCTCCCTAGAAGGTCTCTGGGTGGGCGGACCCCATACGAAATGCTCTTTGGCATCAAGATGTTCGTCCCTGACCTTGACGGTCTAGACTCGGTGGTTCGCGCCACTTCCTTTGACGCAGATGAACATTGCAATGTTTTACAGAATCTACAAAAGACGAGAGACACTCTTGCAAAGGAACATTTGCCCTCCACATCGGATGATGCGTTGCAGATCCCGGTAGTTGGCTGGCTACCCCAAGTTGGAGAACTGGTTCGAGAGAAGATCGACAACAAGAAAGAGTTTGGTCCCTCCTATCGAGCTCCGGTCCCAGTGCTTGGAGTGAAGGGCACAAGAACAGTCATTTTACCACCACTTCCAGGTCGTAAGGAAAACAGGTTTATTTCTATTGACAATGTCAAGATACACAGAGTGGCTGATTCTTCTTAGCATGACACCGGCTGTTTCCTGTCCTTCCATTGTGAGAAATTCAATTATGCCCACTGCTTCTAATAATGAACCTGAGGTGGCCATCGAATTACCTGCTGTTTCCAGTCCATTATTGAGTAATTTACCAGGAACTAACCTTGATGAGACAGACTATACATACCCCACTGATTTGTCCATGCCTGACCTGCAAGCTCGTTTAGCCACGGAATCCAGATTTTCATTTGACTCTGCTTCCCTTGCCTCGAAAAAACCCTCTAAAATTGCAGTATATGCTAGCCTGTTTAAAAAACATTTTTTGATACCTCCTTGGATATACATTTGGCTGGTCCTTTTTTCAGTTTACCTTTTTATGTCAATTGGTTTTGTGTTTTATTTTTTTCGGATTATGAATGGACACTATGTCGAGGAGAGAACTTGCATTACTCATTTGAATGGAACTTTGGCCCCACTTTCCTCTTCACATTCTACACACAGATTAAAAAGAGACTTGACTTTGGTTAACATCACAGCATGGCCTGTTCTGGATGGAATCGCGTGGGATGCAGTTCGTTTTCAGATTCATGGTCCAACGGAAGTCGTTAATGTTCCTAATGTACTGAGAGTTAATATGGGGGATGTGGTGAAACAAAACATTCGTTCTGATGATTGGGATGTTAATGCTGTGGAAAGTTTGTTTTCTGATTTGAAATACTATGCTGCTTTTGATGCTGAGGATTTATATTTAGAATCTGCTAATTATGGTGAATTGTTCTGTTACCAACATTATGGCAATCACTTCTTACACAAGACATCTTCCCGAAGGGATGCAGTTAATTTTACTCAGTGGGAACATTGCCCAGCACCAACACAAGGGAGTTCAGAAACGTTTCTTAAAAAGTATACTTATTTCACTGACTTTAATCAGTCCAATCCCGAGTCCTTTTATTTTAAATTTCACAAACAGCCACTGTCCAAGGTTCGACTTACAAATACAAAATTGTTATATTGAAAGGCCTTCCTGGATCAATTAGTTACTGGAGGGTATGAGTTATGGAAGGATACCATAGACCTTAAATCAGTTTGGGGCTCAAGGGCCTGGCAGGTACAAGGCACTGAGGCTTTGCACCGTGCATGTCTCATCCCAAATCATATGTGGTTTTTAAATGAAACCATTTCCCAGACCACATGCTTTGGATTGGCTACATCTAAAAGGTTAAACACCCCGTCTTTCCCGGAGTTGGAGGAATATGAGAATTGGAGTAATTTTACTAAATTGTCCATTAGAGATATACAGACTCTGCTTCTGAATTCCTCCTTTAACATTTCCAGTATGAATCCCAAGGGTTGGCTGCTTTGGCACCGTAGTGCTGATTCTTGCCAAAAGAGATTTTTAAATATAACTGACGGTTTTAAGGCTGTTAGATCTGATCCCCGTTTTGATTTGAGTCATACTGTCACCTCTTACTCTGTTGGCAAGTTGTGTCAAGCTTGGCTGAAACATTCAACTTTACCTGCGGTTAAGTATCACCTTTCCAAACTGAATGCAGACGTGGATTTGAATGATTTCATTAAGGGCCCAGCTAGTGGCAGGTCGAAAAGGTGGTTA
This sequence comes from Lissotriton helveticus, assembly GCF_964261635.1. Classification (NCBI taxonomy): domain Eukaryota; kingdom Metazoa; phylum Chordata; class Amphibia; order Caudata; family Salamandridae; genus Lissotriton; species Lissotriton helveticus. The sequence continues at coordinate 592,926,266 of NC_136070.1, read as the reverse complement.
TATGGTGTTTACAATGAAATTTGGAAACTCTCACAGATTGAGGCTGCTTCACGCCTTAGGGCTATTGATCAGGCGAATCTTGAGAAAGTGCTTGCAGTTGTTGACAATAGCATTAACGTGCTTTCCTCTAGAATTTACACATTAGATAATATTGTGTCGTCTGTTGTTGATATTGTACATGATGAAGTATCTGTATTATACCATGGTCAAAATCAATTACGTTCGATCATGCAGTTTGCATGGACACTTCAGACTCTGAAAATGGGTAAAGTTCCCTGGGGATACATGAATGTTTCTTCTTTATTTGCACCGTTTAATTTGACAGACAAACAACGCTTGCTTTCAATGCGTGATGCTTCCTTTTCTATGCTCCATATTGAAAGGTTGGAATCTTTACCTTTTTCTGTGGCAGAGGCCACTGCTGCTACGTGGCTTATCCACGGTTTAATAACACTGCCTTTTGCTTTATATAAGTTTTCAAATTGTATGAAATATGTGCCAATAGGTCGTTTTGAACCCTTAGGTAGCGGTTTTCTTCATGAGGTCTGGTCACTCCCATACACATACAGATGTTTCAAGGATGAACAAGAGGTTTATCTAACAGGGGATGAGTGTACTGAGACGCCAGATCATTCTTTAATGTGCAGACACATACAGTTACACGGTTCATGTAACAAGGACCGACCGAATATGGCTTGCGTTTTACAGGGCACGCCAGTTCCTGCTATCATCCCCACGTTTAAATTGTTAGAGAATGGTAGTTATTTAATGCTCAATAATGAAAACTGTTGTGGTTTAATTAAAGGTATAGCTTTCATAGTAACAGTTAGTGAGCGAGTTATTTGCTGCAGAAATGTTCTTTATCCTCCCACACGTGAACATAGGGAGTCTTCCATTTGGCCACAGATACCGACCTTGGGAGCAGAATTCAGCGGCATGGCTAGAATAAGAGCTCTATTGTCCCAGAAAGAGGTGGCCTTGAGCTCGGCCCGTGAAACTTTCGTGCTTCACATTGCTAACACCCGCACGGAGGTTCAGGCTCTTTTAAACACTGATTTGCCCTTGCATTTCGGAGCCATGGTCCGTTCTATCTTTAACGCATCCTCCACAACGGGCCTAGCACATTTTTTTAAAGTTGTTAGCGGTGGTCTCGTGACTTCCTTTGAGAAGATTTTTGGAGTCATCCCTGCTTTCTTCCATTCTATTTTTTCATCCTTATTTGGAGGGTTCCCGTTTTTACTTGCTTTAGCGGCTGGCGCATTGGTGGTTTTCTGCCTTTTTAAATATGGATGCCCTTCCTGTGCAAGTCCACGCACAGCTACTACTGACGCGGTTTCGCAACCGCATGCTTGATTATTATGGCACACTGCCGTTGGCGACTCTAAGCACGGCGTTTGGATTATCTTTTCGGTTCTCCTATTTCACCTGTGTCCAGCCTGTATTTCGCTGCCTGACCTGTGATTTCCTTTGGGCCATTGATTTGTGTCTCTGCGGACCAATATCTTCTGACGTCGATTTTGATCAACTGATGAGTCCTATCATTGCTCACGAGTTGGTTTGTTCTGACGAAAGGATTATGGCCTTGGCGGTGGCACATGGACTAATGGGTCCCTGGGATGTGTTGTCGGCAGCGCGAAATTTCTTGGAACGAAGTTTTCTTGAAAACCCACCGAGCTGTCCTCTAATGGTTATAGAGGATCCGGTGCTGGAAGATCACGTATGTTCCTTTCATCTTTTAAATTGGATGGCTGAACTGTTTTCGGATGAGGACAGTGACTTCCTCCTGGAGGCTGTTGCAGCTTACTTTTCATATACAGTCTTATCATAGACACTGCCTCAAATTGACATGCTGATTGATAGCATTTCCTTGATTTTATTGACTTTTGGTCAAGACATTTTATTTTTGCTTGCCTATTGGCTTGAGCCACATTATACTTGTGGGCTATTTTTTAGCATTAGTTTTTATAATTGAATTTTTATTCATGCTCGTTTATAAATGGATTCTGCTCTCATGTGATGGCACTTCTGTTATCTTATTTAGTCCGTTCTCGGATCATGGGGGGGTGTTGTATAGCTCCTATATATCCTTATATCGTGTTAAGTTAGCATAGGTACATTTGAGATTTAAACGCCATTTTTCCTTTCTTGCAACTTCTGCACACGACCCTTAATTGTTGACTTAGCTTTCAACCTAGTGGTTTGCCGTGGTGTATGTGAGAATAATATGTTATTGCTCTGATATCAGTTTTGTTTAATAAACCATGTCTGCACGGAGAGTGCTGAAGTTTCAGGAGCAACACGATATGGAATTGTTATGAGGTCTGATCTCCACGCCTTCATAGTCATAACACAAGTGCAGCCTTTGCCAACTTGGGCTTGAGGCGGGATTGATATTGCTTTGCACGAGAATTGTTAACACACTTGATGCGGTGCACATGCAGAGAGAGCTGGTGTATGTTGATGTGATTCCTTCATGCTAGGACACTAAGGTATGGGCCCGCCCTAAAACAACCCAAAGAGACCTTCTTAGCTAATAATATAATATATGTGTTAGGGAGGGTGAGATATAAGTGTTGTTAACTCTTATTCATTACAGCATGTTAACATGCTGTCACCATTCGCTTTTTATGTCTTAGTAACTATGCTGATAATTTTGCTACTGATAATAAGTATACTTGTATTATCAAAGATACTGCGCCTGAGAAGACGGCATTAGTAAATAAACATTTCAAATGCACATGTGTCTTCTTTACTCCATGTTCTGGTTTGTAATGATAATATAACGAAAGAGTGTTCATGAGTCCCACGTACCCTGAGGTACTGTAAGTTCATGTTCTGGTTTGTCTAAACATTGGGTGTTTGATATGTCCAATGAGACACTGTAGCTAGCTCGGTAAGGGGTGAGTTGGTTGCTAAGGTAAGTTTTGGGACATCCTAATTTGCCGAGGTTCCACTCCTCTGTGCACAGTTCTGTGTGAGTACAGAAACCCTGCAAATCAGTGAACTGAGTAAGGAATGAATGGGAAAAGGAGGTCCGGTTTCCTTATTTGGATGTGTTACCCAGTAAATGGTTACGGTACTAAATCATGAAGGTTCGGGTAGGCTTAAATCCATGGAAGATCGATAGTAGATTTAAAAGTAGCCCTGATCCAACCTGATGGTATTTGTAAATGTGGCCTAGGTGTGAAGAATGATATTTTACATATACTACTGGACTGTACATGGGTTTTAACAGTGCGTAAAATGTTTCTACGTCCAATATTTTTAAAGTATAAGGTGAATACACGATCAGAGGCTGTTGTTCTCCTTACTGAAAGGTCGTTTTTAGATATTACAATTGCGTTGGGGAAATTTTTGAAAGCAATAAGAGAAGCTGTAATGGAGACAACCAAGGAAGTTGGGAAATTTTAAGATATTAAGATTTTTAAAAAATGGAAAATGTTAATTTAGTGCTTTAATGGTTTTAAATGTGTATTGAGTGTTAAAATGAATTATGATGTAAAACAATTCTATTGCTAAGTGGATCCATGGTCTTGTGTATGGTTTATAGACTATTGTCTAAATAAACTTTGATTTTACTAGTAGAGTAAATAAAATATTTATTTAAAAAATAATTGGAATGCGAGACTGTTTTATTTTCAGTTTAAAAAAAAACATTTTTTATTAAAGAATATATTTTTTTAATTTTTAAATATTAATAAAAAAATGTTGATGTATTTTATTATATAAGAAATAATGTTTTTAAACATATATTACTTTTAATAATAAATCGGAAATAAATTGTCCTTTTTCTTTTTTCATAGCTCCGACTGACATATACTCGTAGACGTGATTCATCGCGGCCATATTGAGGAGTGTCGATGGACCGAGCAGAAGCAAGGAGACCTGCGCTCAGGTAGGAAACTTTTATAACTTTATTTATAATTTGAAAGTTGTTTAGAGTTACATATATTGCAAGGAGAGAAGAGGGAGGATTAGTTTAGATATATATTTATGATATTATCAGCTTTTTAGCATGTTGCCGATCGTGTTGCTAGAGTATGCCGTTGTCGGGTCACATGTTATTAGTTTAAAAATTGATATTATTATTTGATATTATTAGTAATGTTTATAGTACTGTAAAAAGTTGCTTTTGAATGTATTTTTTCGTAAAATAATATGGAATGGAAAAGACCGGACACAGAAGAAGATCGATTTCGTGGGATTGGATTTATTCTTGGGAAAATGGATTGTTTTTTTTTCAATTTTTTGGAATCGAGGAAGCTGTCTATGTTTTTGGGGATTCTTTGGACTGTGGATTTTGAAGACTGGGATTTAAAAGAGAAGAAAGAAGATGGATCGATGTTTGTTTTGGATTTTCACTTCGCGATCGTTTGGATTTGGAGAAGATTTTATTATTGGGATTTGTTTGAATCGGTCTTTTTCCAAAGGTGTCTTTTAATTTGGAATGGATTACCAATTTTGGAGAATGTTTTTTTTTTTGGCTGGATTTCTTTATGGATTTAAAAAAGCTTGGATATGGTTTGGATTTACAAAGAAAAGAAAAGAAAAAAGAAGACATCTAAGGTAAGGTGACCCAACTTTTTAATTTGAAAGAATGTTTTTTAAAAATGTCAATTTAATTTAATTGTTTAATTAATTTAGGGCGAAACAGGAAAGTAATGGTGTAGGTAGAGTTAGTAATGTAGTAAGTGAGCAACATTATCCAGGTAGTCTGAAGCCACAGACAACAAAAATTGTTGTAATGCACCCAATAGTCTTTCTGACATTTCTTTTGATCTTTTAGAAATCCGTGGGTTTAGACTACCTGTTAATGCTTGTGACATTCTCATTTCTTGGAAACTTTGCTCCTTCCTCAAAGTTTCCAAAAAATGATAAAAGTTAGGGTGAGGTTTTCCAATTGTGTGGTTGAAGGAGTTGTGCGATCCCTCTATGGCATTGTTTGTCTTTGCTCCTCCTTCTAAGCAACTCGTGTAGCAGTTCAACCACTCCACATGGAATCGTGGTTTCCTCCTGCGACCCGACCTGCTTAGATGCCCAATCCATGTGTCTTCAAAATAATTTAGTAGGGGTGCCAATTTTTCTTCGTTTGCTGTGTAAAAGTCTGATTCAGTAATTGCAGTGTAGTACTCGTCTACACTTTCAGGAGGAACGAAGCAAAGTGCTGTTCGTTTTTTAATTCGAATTGCAGTTTGCAATCTGATGCATAATCCACAACAAGGGATGTTTTTTGTATTTTACACCAAATTGCCTGGGAAAAATGGAAAAAACATCCCTGAATTTGGGTATCCGTGTACGTTTTTGTAATAGCATTTATCATTGCGAATTCAAAATCAATTATTATTTTCCTATGACTTCTGTTTGATGTTTTAGATGTAACCACTGTCAAAAGTTAAGTGTACGTTGTGGATTGTTTATCAGGTAGCAAACTGTAAACTAAGGGGACTACTGTATTGTTAATTTTTGCATGAATAGTGTATATTTGGGTGAATCGATGGGGCGTGCCTTTAAATGTCCCATCCATCATCCAAATTTCACTATTCTCTAACTTGGCTAGAATACCTGGTGTGCTAAAGATAATTATTCGTTTTTGAGGGTTTTGGTTGTCATGCAGGATGAAAGGTTCGTTAGATATAGAAACAGAGAGGTCAGGTGGAATTAGAACATCAGAGAATGTTTGTGGTGTAACTCTTTGTGGGTTACTTGCCTGTTTTTTACATTGAATAATTCGTCTCAGATTGGGTATGATGGGCATACTGCTAGCAACATGACTAGGGACATGCTGAGCAACCTCCCAACAAAATAGAACCAGAGGAGTCATTGGAGGTGCTTGCAATATCTTTCATTTCATTTATTGTTTCTCTTACTTCAAACTCCATTGCAGAGGCAGAGTGGTTATGCTCAGATGTTTTAACAACTGTGTCACCCAGAGTAACCGCTCTGCCTTTGCAATGGGATGAGTAGTATTGCACGCACCTCCAATTTCTCCTTGGTTCTGTTATTCTCTCCTTGCAATAAATGTACCCTCCATGTTTGGACACAGTATGAATACTTTATTATGCATGGTTATTTAAAACCTTTACAATATAGAGAAAAGGAAGTTCACTTTATAAAACATATGTCACATTTAAACATGTTAAAACAAAGGGTCCGTCCATAAAACAAAAAGCAAAATGCATGGAAAGATAACAATAACACAATTAAAAAAAGCTTAACGTCATGTTGAACGGTCTGTTTATCATAAAAAAAAAGTTAAGAATAGGTTCTTCATCAATGCCGACCAAAGGGAGGTACATTAACACCTTGAATGCTACAGCAATTCACTCTTGGTGCTGAACTCCCTTAAATCCCATTGTTCATGACGAGCTCAGCTCGTCATGAGCACACAAGCAGTGTACTGCATGACGAGCTTAGCTCGTCATGAGCATGGAAGGGGATAAAGTGCCGATATTAAATTAAAATGACAGTTCGGAATGTCCCTATTGTGTAATTGATGGTAGTCGATATGTGGGAGAGTCAAGATGTCACTCTAGTGATTGGTCATCAGGGGTACCATGGGATTCATCCTTTAACCTTTTTACGGTACTTGTAGGTTTGTTCGGTTTCCTTCAAAGTTTTAAAGCGGGCCTCCGCTTTTTCAAGAAATTTTACCGTTCTGCAGCTCAGTTGGATATCTTCTTCTTTAAAGCAGGCAAGCACTGCTTGCCTGCAGGACCGTATCTTGCGAATGTTGAAAAGTGGTCGCAGGAAGACGCGTCGATCTTGGGCGAGTTTGGTGCAGGTAGTAATCAGATGGACTATGTTTTCCTTGCCATTCCCACAAAGACGGCATGTTGTTGGTAAGTGTGGCCGTAACCATGGAGGTAAGTGGGCCGCTGACGGCAGCAGCCCTAGGCGAAATTTCAGGAATTTTTCTTTTATTTTTTTTGTGAAACTTTAAGGTAAGGACGTAGTGTACGATTGAAGTGCAAGCCAGCCGTGAGCCTGGCTCATGTTGAAGAAGTCGGTTTCCTTTGCTGGAGGTAATGTAGTGTGCTGTTTTATTTGTTGACATTTTATGAAATGATAAGAAATAAAGAAAAAAAAATCAGAATAATTATTATATGACTTTTTTCATCAGTATGCAATTTCATTTGATTAACTTGACCTTTTTTAAAGTTGGTAATATTTTTTTTCAAAAATGTTATAATTATTTTCATCTTTTTGGACGGTTGCTTGTTTGTTAAGATGGTTTTGGTTGAATTTCTTTTTTCTTGGTTGTCCTGGCACTTTGTTATTCTGAAAGAAAAATGTTACAATATAGGTGTAATGTTGGTTTTTCATTTGCGATGTTACTCTATCTAGAGAAAAAGTGGTTAATTTTTTTATCAGTTTGCACTAATATATTTACCTTGTTCTTTTAATTTTGGATGTTTTGAAGAAGGTGGATATTATTATGAAGTTGGTCTTCTGCTGGTTGTTTTTTCACAGTTGCTTTAGCTGAGATGTTTTTGTAGATATCTGTAGTAGAATAAAAAATATATAGGCTGTTGATTTTCAAATTATTATTTCCCTATTTTTAGGGTTTTATAAAGTGCTGTATTTCAAGGTTAGAATGCATGAGAGTTTTGTTAAAAAAGAATTTTTGGCATGAAAATATAATAAAAAATATAATATTTTTGTTATACACAAAAGGCAGTTCAAATTACATTTATAGGTGTTACTCTATCTGGTGAAAAAGAGTTCATTTATTTTACAGAATTGTATTTACCTTTACTTTTGGTTTTTGGATGTTTTGATGCTGGTGCTTTTTTAATGAAGTTGGTCTTCTGCTGGTTGTTTTTTCTCAGTTGCTTCAGCTGAGATGTATTTGTAGATATCTGTAGTACAATAAAAAATATATAGGCTGTTGATTTTTGTATTATTAATTCCCTATTTTTAGGATTTAAAAAATATTGCTGTATTTCATGGTTATAATGCATGACAGTTTTTAAAAAAAATGCAATTTATATTTTTTTATATACAAAAGGCAGTTCACATTTCATTTACAGGTGTTACTCTATCTGGTGAAAAGGGGTTAAATTTACATTTTCAATCAATTTTCAGAAATATTTTTACCTTTACTTTTGGTTTTAAGGATGTTTGGAAGATCGTGTTTTTTTTTCTTGAAGTTGGTCTTCTGCTGCTTGTTTTTTCTCAGTTGTTTCACATGTGATGTTTCTGTAGATATCTGTAGCAGAATATAGGATATATAGGTTGTTGATTTTCTAAATGTTATTTACCTATTTTTAGGATTATTAAAATTGCTTTTTTAAATGCTTACAATGCTTGATAGAAATTTTAAACAACACATTGAAAATTGTTTCACTAAATTGCAATCATTGCGTTTTAATATCATATATTTATAAATAGATTATATTTTGGGTTGATAAATGGTAAACTGGTTGATCATTTGTTGTCCGATTAATACTCCTTTTGAAAATTTATAGACAAAACATTAGTTTTTTTAATGTGACAATTTTTAGTTTTTTAGTTATCAAAATACATATTTTCAAACATTAATTCACTTACTTTAAATGTCCTCTATTGCTTTAATATGTTCGGAACGTTAATTAATTCACTGCCAACTTTGACTAAAACTGAAAAATAATTTTTAATCATTAGTATCTTTTTTTAAAATAGGTTGATTTTTGAGATAATGATGTTAGGTAAATATATCTTACTTGTTTTTTTGTGAAATGTTGAAAGTTAATTGCACTGTATTATTTCTCTGGGAGCGTTACCAGTAGCGTAAATTACTTCTGCTCTTACTCGTAGTCCTCTGACCACTGAGTTTAAAATGGTGGCTCAGCTGTATTTATACTTTTAGAATATACTTTCACATTCCCTTACTTATTTACTGGGGCATCTAACCAGATGTTATCCCACCACTCGCTTAAATTCACGAAAAGCACCCGGCGTAATTCTCCTTACCTTCGTGTTCTGAATCTTACGGCTTCACTGCAGTCGTTTTTCCGTTTGGAATGACTGCTGGCGGCCACCCTTTAAATACTATACGTGTTTGGGATAATTGATGTTAATTGACATCAATCACGTTAGTTAACTACTCAGTATGCACGTAATGACGTCGTGGCGACATTTTAGTAGTTTGTTTGTGCTGTTACCATAGAGATCTTACATAGCGTGCCTGTAGTCTCTGTGCTAATCGGAGAGTTATCACTAGAACGGCATGTATCGCGTTAGCTGAATGTTATTCCACTTTATTTGAATAATTTTCCATACTCAACCTAAGGTTTATTTACAAAAAGTAATTTTCTGTAAAAAGCCCAACGTCATGCTGGTAAAGAATCCAGTTTGTAGATTTAGCTCCGTTCTCGCGCCATTTTTGTAGTTCGTTACACCCTCACATGGTCAGGCAACATCACATGATCTCGTCGGATTTTATGCGATCAAGTTTGTGCCATCTCCTGATCCTAATCCACAATACGATCATATATATCTATTTCACCTAGTTAACCGTTACTTAATTATTATTTTTTTTTTAAACTTAAAGTCGTGTTCTACGAACCTCGGCAAATTACTTGTTTTAATCCATCACTAGACCCGCGGCCCTACGAGCACCATATTTGTAGTTTGTTTACAGTTTTACTGTTGTGGTTCGGTAAAAACTACTCATACATAGTCTGTACATTCTTATTCATACTTCTATAGTACCCAGGGTCTCGTTCTCACGGTAAATTTATCATTAACCCAGAAGTGACATTTAATTATTTCCTTAACATGCACATGTCGATAGTACTAAAGGTCCTGATCGGCTTTTCTTACGTATCGTAAAGTGACAATTTCAGATACAACTTTGGCAAATATGGGTAAACATTATACTGCTGATTTTATCTGAGCCGTTCATATCTGCAAAAGACGGACTTTTGTTGAATAGTATTGCAATTATATTACCATTTTTTATTACAATTTTTATGCAATATAATATAAATGGTACACAGCACTGCATAGTTCCTCCATACCAATCATAAAAAGCGGCTATATGTCCCATAATACTGCCAGTTTGTCAATTACAGAGACAAAATCATATATATATAGTCACTGGTATAAATCAAACTATATAGAGAGCATATAGGATAGAAATTGCATTCTCTACGTTCAAATTACCAGCAGTGCTGAATACATAGTATTTACATCAACAGTTATGCATTACTTGATAACACATATATTACTTCTTCACATCTATGGGTATACATCTTGACAGCATAGTATATTTACTATTCTAATGTATTCGTTTTTAACCCATGCCTACATCCATTCACTATTATCTATTATTAATTGACAGGCTAGCTTATATTACAGCAGCAACACAGGGACTTAAATGTATGGAGTGAGTTAGTCAACATCTCAACTCTTCGCTCTAGTATTTATCTGACTAATCTTTCCCACTCTTCCCTGTTATTAAGTCCAAGATAATAAGATTTAAATTTAGACATATAGAATTGTTCTCTTTGTTTGCGTTTTTTCTCTATATTGCCTCCCCTCACAGAAATTTTCATTTTTTCTAATATGAACCATTTGAGATCATCCTCCTTATGGTTCTCTGAGATCCAGTGCTCCACTAGAGGAGCATTCTTTCTATGATTTTTAATTGCAGACCTATGTTCTGTGAGGCAAAGGCGTATCTCACGCCCTGTTTCTCCCACATAGCATTTCTGACACGGGCATATTATTAAATAGATTACATTGGAGGTTCTGCAATTTACATGCGCGTTCATCCAGTGTGTAATACCATTAACCTCTATCTTATCAGATTTAACAATATTCTTACAATGAGAACATGTTCCGCATGTAAGATTACCCTTATTCGCTGTAGCATCTCTAACATTTGTTTGATAACCCTGCTTTGGCTCTCTATATGTTTGCACCAAATGGTTGCGAATGGTCTTATTGCGCCTATATGCATAGGTTCGTTTATGAAGTGGTGTCATTCCAGTTTTGTTCAATAAGGACCAATTTTTGTTAATCAGATTCTTCAATCTATGGCTGAATCCATTAAAGTCTGATACCATCACAATGCCCTGTGAATTATTCTGAGTCTTATTACCGGGTTCAAATAGGGTATCTCTATTAAAATATTTTGCCCGTTTGTAGGCTTCTTTTATTAATCTTTTAGGGTAACCTCGTTGAGTCAATTTAAGTTTGAGTGTCTCAGAATGTACCTCAAATGTTCTTCTATCACTACAATTACGCCTAATTCTTAGAAATTGGCTAAATGGAATCCCATCTTTCCGGCATTTAGGGTGGTAGCTTGTGTGGTGTAGAAGCGTGTTCCTATCAGACGGCTTCACCAATAGTTCTACACATAAATTACCCTCTACTGCCTTAATTTTTATATCTAAGAAATCCACAAATTCCTGACTCTTATTAGCTGTGAATTTTAGGTTTTGATCACCACAATTTATCCATTCCAGAAAGGTATTAAGTTCTTCCTCACAGCCTTCCCAGATGAAAAACACATCCTCTATGAATCTAGACCATTGTTTGATATTTTCGAAAAAGGGACTCATCTCATTATAAATATGAAGCTCCTCAAATTTGCCTACATAGAGACAGGCCAAGCTTGGGGCACATGTTGCTCCCATACTCGTGCCCTTTGTTTGACAATAGTAATCCTTGTTGAATAGGAAAATATTATTGCTAAGTATAGTGTCTATGCATTCGATAATAAATACATTAAGGGTCGAGAGATCTCCTTCCTCATTACTCAGGATATCCTTCATCATTGTGACTGTGTCTTGTTGCGGTATGTTTGTATATAGTGATTCTATATCCAAACAGACCAGCCACTGGCACTTGTTGTTAAACTCTGTACCCTCCACCTTTGAGATCATATCAGTCGTATCTTTTATATAAGATGGTAATTTCTCCACCAGTGGTCGAATTAAATGATCTACAAATGTACTCAGTGGTTCATTTATCGAGTCAATACCTGACACTATAGGCCGCATAGGAGTTAGTTTACAAAATTATTTTAAAAATATATTTTTTGGGCGTTGTAATGGTATGCACAGTATTGTCTTGCGTTGTGATGGCACTTTGAATGTATTCTAATTAATTTGCGCAGTAATGGTATGCGGAGTAAAGACATTCATTGTAATGGTATTCGCGTTGTGAAAAATGCGTTGGAATGACATGCGTTGTGAAAGCATGCGTTGTATCATCATACATTCGGTTGGTGGAACCCAGATGGGGATTCTGGATGAGGAGTATCTTCAAAAGGAGGGGACAGAGTACAAACCACCCAGTGATGTCCAGGAGAAGCAGGAGGACGATTCCAACTGTTGTCTGAGGGACTTTGCTTTAGCCCGCAGGCCTTAAAGATGCAGCTGTGGAGGCCAGGAGAAGATGCAGGAGAAGAGGAGATATCCACAATATGTCACACGTTGGTTGTCAAGAGGCACGAAGGCCAGTGGCCGTCAGAACCACCAACAAGCCTTGGTAAACGCAAAAGACGTGTTGCACGAAGAAATGCTTTGGTACAGACCAGCAAGGTCTATGGAACTCACCCAGCAAGGGTAAGTCAGGACTGGCCCCAAACAAGCAGAAGAGCCTGCAGGAATCGACGGAGACCCCGGGAGATCCTCTGACAGCAGACACAAGGAACCGCAGGGAGGCCTCAGCAATGCGTACAAGATGGAGGCCCATGTCGCCGGAGATGCAGTGAGGATAACACTCTTGGAGCTGTGTGATACATGACGCTGGGGTTTCGAAGAGCTTGAAGAACTTTTGGCAGGAGAGCCTACAAGCCTTGGCAAACAGAGGCAGTGCACAAGGATGTGGTTCCTGTAGGCAGGAGAGAGATTGCAGTCTACCAAGTTGCAGGTAAGACAGGCAGGTAAGGCCACTGGAGAGCCACCAAACTACAAGCTGTGTTGCAGAGCAGGAAGATGTCCATGGGACAGCAGGATCTGCAAGTAAGTCATCGTCACTGAGGTGTCTGTAGATGGAGGGGAGTGACTCCTTCACTCCAAGGGAGATTCCTTCTTGCTATATTGATGCAAGCAGAGTTGTTTGGTGACTCTGGAGGCTGCACAGCCACAGAAGTTGCAGAACTTGGAAGAGCACTGAGAAGTTGCAATAGGAGTCTTACTACCAGAAGCAATCTTGTCTTGGCTCCAGCAGCAAAGTTCGGTGCCCAACAGCAGAAGAGTCTTGAGGCAGATCTTCATGGTAAGCAAGTCAGTACTTCAGGACGAAGTCTGGACAAATCTAAGGATCCACCCTCAGGGAAGCGCTTAATTAACCCAGGGGTAGGACTACTACTGCAGTGACCCACCTATCAGGAGGGGTCAGGGTTGCTATTCTGGTGAATTGGACAGTTAGATGCTCCCAGGGGACTCCGCCCATCCGAGGTTTCATGATGGCAGAATCAAGTGGCCACCTGGCAGAGCTTTGGGCACCTCCCAGGGGAGGAGCTAGACAGGTGGGGTGGACACTTCCCCTGTTCTTAGTTAGTTTTGCGCCAGAGCGGGAGCTAAGGGCTCCTGGATTGGGCAAAACCGATTTATGCTAGAAGGTTACCAAATGTGCCCTTCAAACAGTGACGGATTCATCTCTGTGGAGGCCCCTAGGAAGTCAAAATTTCAGGGCACCCACTTGCTAATTATGTACTAATATGTTTTTAACTTTACCAACCAACAATTTTTATAATTAACACTTACGTAGTTTTCACTAGATTATTTTATAAACTGACAGCTGCCAGAAGATGAGCTTTTATGAGACAAATTGTTATGAGAGTCTGATGTCTCTGGTTTTTTAATGTAAAGTTTTCTTTCTTTGAGTTGATTAATTTGTTTCTATGTTTTGGAAACAATTTAAGAAAGTTTGATTGTAATTTTCTTTTAAGATCAAAGCAACCGCTGCGGATCCTCAAGGAAGTAGCCCCCATCATCATCCCCCCCCTCACCCATCTGATCAACACGTCTTTTCAACAGGGATTCGTCCCCCCTAGTTGGAAAGCGGCAGTTGTTAAAGCGCTCCTAAAGAAACCCTCCTTGGACCCAGCGGAATTGGCTAATTATAGACCAATATCCCTCCTCCCTGGGACCAGCAAGATCGCCGAGAAACTGGTGAACAAGAAACTTTCCCAGTTTCTGGAATCGAATAATCTGCTAAAAAATTCGCAGACTGGTTTTCGTCCAGGACAGGGCACTGACATCGCCCTCCTGACGGCGGTGGAGGAGGCCAGGGCACTCTTAGACGAAGGAGGATCAGTTGCAGTGATCCTCCTCGACCTGAGTGCGGCCTTCGACACCGTCAACCACCAACTCCTGATCAAACGGCTCAAAAAGGTAGGAGTAGAAGGTACTGCTCTATCCTGGCTTTCCTCCTTTCTGGCCCAACGCTCCTTTCAGATTTGGGAAAATAACACCTGCTCCTCCGAAACACCCCTCCAATGTGGGGTGCCCCAGGGCTCCTCCCTGAGCCCCACATTGTTTAACATTTACATGGCTCCATTGGAGGAGGTCGTCACCCCGTTCGGAGTGAGCATCGTCAGTTATGCGGACGACACACAACTAGTCGTCTCCCTATCCCACCCTAGTAAACAACCGGCGGACTTATTCAACTGCTTGACGCAGATACAAGGGTGGATGAATAACTCAGATTTAAAGCTGAATGGATCAAAGACGGACATCCTCCTTCTGGGTCAGAAAGGACTCACCTTCCCCCTGGACACCTGGCCACCCTGTCTGGGTCCTCCCCCAGACCCAAAACAGGAAGTAAAAAGCCTGGGAGTATGGATCGAAACTAATCTTTCATTCACCACGCAGGCCAAAAAAGTAGCCGGTATCTGCTTCGGACTACTGAAATCTATGAGAAAGATCCTGCCCCTACTTCCACCCATATCACAAAGACTTCTTATCCAAGGCCTCATACTTTCCAGGCTCGACTATAGTAATGCAATCTACCTGGGCGCACCTGAAGCAACCTTAAATAAACTTCAGAAAATCCAGAATGCGGCGGCCCGGATCCTCACCAACACCCCGGCCAGAGCTTCAGCCAAACCTGCTCTGAAGCTCCTTCACTGGCTCCCAGTGAGGGAACGTGTGATTTTTAAAGCCCTATGCCTAGCGCATAAGCTACTGCAGAATCAAGGCCCTCCTATTCTTAGGAAATTCATAAAACCTTATAAAGCCCCAAGATCCCTTTGTTCAGACAATGAGTCCCTTATCATCCTGCCCAGATTCAAGAAAGCCCGCTCGGGCGGAAGACGCTTCTCGGTCCACACCGCACGCCTCTGGAATGCTCTTCCCCGAGACTTGAGAAAAGAACCCAACTACTTACGTTTCAGGAAACGGCTCAAAGCTCACCTGTTTCCTTAATTTGAACTCTCCCCTTCTGAAGCTTGTCCTCTCCCTTCTCTGCTGCCGAACCCACAGAAGTAGGGATCTTTAGCGCTGGGATACCTTAGGGTGACTACGCGCTCTATAAAAATTTTTAATAATAATTTTGATCCATTGTTTTGGGGCCCCTAAAAGGAGTGGGGCCCAAAGACTGGTACCTACTTTGCCTATTTGGTAATCCGAAACTGCCTATAAATCAGTCTAGAGGGGCTTGGGAGCACCCCCACCCTAGTCTAAGACACCTAATTCTAAGGGAGAGGTGGCTACACCTCTCCTCTACAGGAAAACCTTTGTACTGTCTTTCCCTGCCCGAGTTTATCTCAGCAGCAGGAGGGCAGAACCGTGTTTGGGGACGGCCGCAGCACTAGCTTGCATGCAGACCTTGCAAGGCTTCACAGGTAGACATGGCAGGGTGCTCTAAGGAGTTCCCAGTACATGGTATCATGCAACTAACACTGTAATCAGTGTAGTTCCATGATTCCAACATGTTTGATACCAAACATGACCAGGTTCGTGAAGCCATTATGTAGGTGGACATCTCAACTTGGCCAGTGTCCACTACATAGCTTAAAATGGCTTCCCCACACTTACAAAGCCA
Source organism: Lissotriton helveticus (assembly GCF_964261635.1). Lineage (NCBI taxonomy): Eukaryota > Metazoa > Chordata > Amphibia > Caudata > Salamandridae > Lissotriton > Lissotriton helveticus. The sequence goes on along the minus strand of NC_136070.1, from coordinate 592,910,282 downwards.
GAGAATGGAGTCCAGGTTAGTAGGGGTATCTCTGCTAGTGCAGGGCACCCTCATACTTACAAACAATCACCCGCCTGTGGCCTTACTTATGGGAGACCCTAAACCTTCTATCTCAAGTGAATGGGGCATGCACCATTTCAGGCAGGCTGCAATGGCAGACCTGCAGACACAGTTTGCATTGGCTCCCATTGGAGGCACAACACATGCTGCAGTCCACGGGAGATCCCTAGGTACCTTAATACCATATACTAGGGACTTACAGGGCTACACCAGAATGCCAACTGTGGGGTGCACAAAGTACTTACCAGTAAATTGACGGGAGAGAGCACAGACATTGGGGTCCTGACTAGCAGTATCCCTGTGTATTACATTCAAAACACACATACACCAGGCATAATGTGGGGGTAACAATGCCAAAAAGATTCTACTTCGCTACAACAACGTGTGTTGAAAATCCGAGGGATTCAGCCTCTCTTGGGAGTGTTCTAGAGGGTGCTAGCACCTCATGGGTTATAGTTCAAGTTTGGTCCTTTTTTTAAAGTACATAGATAGGCTATTAAACTGATGGCCTAATGCAAATATAGGCAATGGACGTTATACATACTGTTTTACTATGATACCGTGGGACTCCCAATTCGACTACGGGCAATGTTTCAAGCATGTAAATGTATTAGGGATACCAAACTGGATAATACTGGATTCTGTTCACTATCAGTTATGCCCACGCATTCACCTAATGATTGTCTGCCGGCTCACCTTGGTAAGCTTTCTGTCTTCACTAATCTCATAGTTCAGATTCTCACTTTCTGCTGCTCCCACAAATCTGGATCGGCTGACATCATTCCAAATGCTACAAACGACTATCCATGGTGAAGTCCTCTCTGTTCTTATGCCCCATAGTAATAATAATATTGCTGTGGGTTTATTGCTCACCAGATTCACTGAAGTACCTAGAAAACTATAAGGGTGTTCTAATATGCCAGTACAAATAAAGTGTATTGAAATATCAACAGTATGGCAAGGATTTTGTCCAGGTGTGACTGCCCCATATAGATTCTCCGGAACATGCAGTAAAATATAATTATCTCTTTGGTGCCAGTTAAATAGAGCAACTGAACTACTACTGGGATTATCAAGATATACCCAATTCAGCGAAATACATAGAGAATAAATCATGTATCCCTTCTATGTCAGTAGCCATCAGATTGAACCACACATTGACAGAATGATTTGGATGGCCCTCCAGATTCATTGAAATACCCAGGAAACTATGAGAAATAAAATGGTTGTTGGTCAGTACGTATATTTCCGATCAGTTCCAGTTCCAGTGAGGCACTTAGACACTGTATGATCACTACACTCAACTAGGCATCAGAGTTGATGAACGGGGAAAAAGGGCTAAATCTGGAGGGAAATCAGAAAATATTTCACTAATATTATTACACCTAAGCCAAACATTAATGTCACTGTCCACCACATCCTTAACGTAGCCAGAAAATACTCAAAGGATCGCTAAACCCTCACGAGAAGAATTTAAATCTCCCGTAATGCCAATGGTAAAGCTATGCACCCCTTCCCCCACTGCCAAACTCATAGACTGACCGCATTGTACCTTATGGGTACATACATGTTTAAAGATAATGAAAGATTGATGAGAATGTCCCTTGATTATTAAGATTTCATTGTTCCGTTCAGGCGGTAATAAATAGGAGCTTTGCTGAAATGTCTCACCAGTGTCAGGAGGCCTACATTTTCCTCGTATTACAACAAAAGCAGTGTTAAGTTTGTTTGGGGCCGAGATTTACTAGACATTCAGAGAACCCAACATAGTAAGGGAACATGCTGTTCTGCGTTGCATGAAATGTAGGGGTCTATTTATGAGGCCTTTTGCATTGCTCTTGCACCATGCAACATGGTGAAAGAGCAAAGTAAACCATAAGGCATATTTTTGAAGCCATGGAAAGCCTCCTTGCATGGCTCTTGAGTGGCTCTAAAATACCGGGAGTAACACAACGCAGCTCAAATAGCTGCCTTGCATTACTGTGCCATGGGAAGGAGCTCCATGGGCGTTGAGTAGGTATTCCCATGGATTTTAAGGCATACACAGATTTACAAGAACTTGTAAACCAGGGGATGTGTCAAAATCTTACAAATCTATCAAAGTTACAATTGATATCCGGGAACCGCTGTGATAGCGGTTCTTGGAAATGCTAGAGTTGTCCGCAGGGTGGCAGACATCTGTAAATACGGTGGGTGGAGTACCCTCGCCATGGTGAGAGTAAAGGTCTCCATAATGATGAAGGTAATTACTCTATCCCACAGGAAGGAAATCTGCTCCTAGTGGCAGCTCCTAGGTACATGATCTGTGAATAGTGTTCAGGGAAGGCTCTGAACAGTGATAAGATTTGGAGTGAGATATATATATGTATAAAAACAGTAGGAGATTTACTAATAAACTAATACCTATAAACTGTCAGTAGATTATTGTCATTACAATATCAATACATAGCTTCCATTTATTTAGACATACCTACCCATAATTCTCAATCGTCCTGCCTCTGGCTGAGAATGGATGGCGAAGGAAAATGTTTACATTTATTCTTACAACTTTCTGAAACTTTCAAATATGGGCTTGTAGGGTTTCCCAATTTTCCTGCATGCAGAGACAGCCTCAGTATGCCATTTGTAACTGTTATTTCACTATCACTTCTAAAAAACTGCAGGTGGGGATTTTGGAGGAAACTGTTGATTGCCCAAGAAACATGGTAAGTGTGTTAAATGTCAATAACATTTCATTAATTGTATAATTATGCAAACGCCGAGTGGTGATGTGGCCATCAGTATGAACTCATTTCAAAGAGTCATGATCATATCTAAATATAAATAATATATTAAATAGGAGTCTGCAATCCCTGTTTGAAAACCTGTTTATATTTCTTTATCACAGACATGCTTTTATTCTTCATGATGGCAACCATGCTATCCCTTTCATATGAATGAGAAAGTCACCAAGTTATTAAGTGCTTTGTGGGAATGGTGATGGTGTGATTATGTATTATAATGATTAAAATACACTCTGCTATGCAATACAAGGTTATTGTAAGTCAATCCTCGCTAGGGTGAATTAACTCCTCACTGATTTTTAATATCCCTAAGATATATGACATAGGACATGTTATCCCACATGTCATTTCACCCAAATCGAACAATGAGTGTGATAATGCAGTTGCAGATGTGACATTGTTCACTGTGTTTTGATCCTAAGATCATACAGAGCTCCATCAAGCAGTACCAATAGTCCATTTTTACCCAAAACCAATGACAAAGCAATTTTATGAGTGAGAAAATGAGTTACTGCTTTGTACCTTGTGGGTACATACATGCTTAAGGATAATGAAAGATTGATGAGAATGTCCCCTGATTATGAGATTACATTGTTCCGTTAAGGCTGTAATAAATAGGGGCTTTGCTGAAATGTCTCACCAGTGTCAAGAGCCCTACATTGTCCACGTATTACCACAAAAGCAGTGTTACGTTTCTTTTGGTTTGTTGATCCAAGAAGAAATACATAAATCCTGGCGGGATTTACTAGACATTCATGGAACCCAACATAGCAAGGCAACATTCTGTTCTGTGTTGCATGAAATGTAGGGGCCTATTTATGAGGCCTTTTGCATTGCTCTTGCACCATGCAACATGGTGCAAGAGCAACGTAAACCGTAAGGCATATCTTTGAAGCCATGGAAAGCCTCCTTGCGTGGCTCTGAGTGGCTCTAAAATTCCCGGAGTAACACAATGCATTTCAAATAGCTGCCTGCATTACTCTGCCATGGAAAGGAGTTCCATGGGCCTTGAGTAGGTATTCCCATGCAACTCCCATGGATTTTAAGGCATACCCAGATTTACAAGAACTTATAAACCAGGGGATGTGTCAACATCTTACAAATCTATCAAAGTTACAATTGATATCCGGGAACCAGTGTGATAACGGTTCTTGGAAATGCTAGAGTTGTCCGTAGGTTGGCAGGCATCTGTAAATACGGTGGATGGAGTACCCTCGCCATGGTAAGAGTAAAGCTCTCCATAATGATGATGGTAATTACTTCATCCCGCGATAACCAAATCAGCTCCTAGTGGCAGCTCCTAGGTACAGGATCTGCGAATAGTGTTCAGGGAAGGCTGTGAACAGTGATACGATTAGGAGTGAAATATATACAAAGGTAGTGGGAAATTTACTAATAAACTGCTACCTATAAACTGTCAGTAGATTTTTGTCATTACAATATCAATACATAGCTTCCATTTATTTTAACGCACCTACCCATAATTCTCAATCGCCCAGCCTCTGGCTGAGAATGGATGGCGAATGAAAATGTTTACATTTATTCTTACAACTTTCTGAAACTTATAAATATGGGCTTGTAAGTTTTCCCAATTTGCCTGCATGCAGAGACAGCGTCAGTATGCCATTTCTAACGGTTATTTCATTATCACTTCTATAAAACTACAGGTGGGGATTTTGGAGAAAACTGTTGATTGCCCAAGAAACATGGTAAGTGTGTTAAATGTTAATACTATTTCATTAATTGTATAATTATACAAACGCCGAGTGGTGATGTGGCCATCAGTATGAACTAATTTCAAAGAGTCATGATCATATCTAAATATAAATAATATATTAAATGGTAGTCTGCAATCCCTGTCTGAAAACCTGTTTCTCTTCCAGGGGATACTCATCAATAGTCATAAGCAGTGAATTTTCCCCGCCCATGTGCGGGACCCCGGAGCTTATAACAATATATATACATATATATATATATATATATATATATATATATATATATATATATATATATATATATAATATAATAAATAACTATGCAGCCCTATAAAATCCCAACTAAAACAGGGGCAAACAGCAGGAAAATAACTCAGGCGTACGTGCATAGTAACACATTACTTAAGAAAACTTGTAAAAGAGACTATACACTCAAATGGTTTCAAAGTTTTTGAAGGCAGTTTGGCCCATAGGCTGCATAGGAATTACTGTCCTGGGACAGAAAAGAAAACTGGCACCTCGCCTTTAAGACTTCCAAGAATCTAGGTACTTTGCCTTTAAGAACCTCAGAGAGCCCTATGCTCCCAGCATGCACCACAGGTGACAGTTAGATCTGAAAGAGACACGTTAGTATTAGATTCCTTACCTTAGAATATCCCCAGGCGTCAGACTGGATCCGGAAACTTTTGCGTAGCAGTACCCTTGCGCGTCGGTAGGCGTCTTCTGCGGCTCCGCGTCCGTCGTCGGCGTCGTGGGCGCCGTGATGACGTAGTCGGAGTACTTAGACGCCGCCTCCGCGTGCTGACGTCAGTTCTTCTTTTTTCCGCGCCAGCAAGCGCAGATCTGGAAAAAGCAGTAACCCCTAGTCAATTTTGACTAACTTTTTGATCCTTTTTGATCCTTGTTTCGAAGTCTATCGACTCCGATTCGGTGCCTTAGGGATGCCCGGCTTCAAGCCCTGTGACGATTGCGACCGGCTGATGTCGGTCACGGATCCTCACCGCGTCTGTTTGTCGTGTCTGGGCGTCGACCACGACGACAAGGCCTGCTCCGACTGTCGGGCCCTCTCCTCGAAAGCCAGGCGGGAGCGGTCCCGTAGGCGCCTCGAGCTCCGACAGTCGGCCCCGCGCCGTGCGAGGTCCCGATCCCACGGGAGGTCGAGGGACAGGTCGCGGGCCCGGAGCCACCACAGCTCCGAGAGTAGGCCTCACTCTTCCGGGTCGAAGTCGTCGTCAGAGAACTAAGAGCTAAACTCTCGCAACCACAGGCAGTGTGTATAAAAGTACAACAGTGGTAACAATCAAGTAAAACACAACAGCAGATCTTCACGTTCATAAAGTTATCCAGGACGTTTATTGGATCCACATTCAGCCGACACGTGTTTCGTCGTGTTCCCAAAAGTTAAGTCAACACGACTCTTCAGGGCTGGTAAATAGACCCAGGCATCTAAGGGTCGATGCCACACGTAGGTGAGTCGAGCGAAGAATCCAAACTCAAGATTTACAAGTAGTCAGTCTTTAATAAATGCCAAGAGCCCTGGTTCCGGGTTCCCAATAGATCGTGTCTCTATTCTTACGACAGAGGCGCTCAGTAAAACGCATAGAATCAGAATAAAACAGGGGAGACAAGACACGTGTAGGTGTCAGTCTATACCGGGAGGGGATCCCAAACGGCAGTAGCGGAGTAAGTTCCTTTTTCGTAACTGCAACACGAGAGTGCACTGTAGTGCGGGATCCCTCCTCTGTGTGTTCCCGGTCGCCGTGTTCGCTCTTCACGCACCACATCATATACATCATTTTCCTATGAATTGTAACGTTTACCCTAGGTAGAGCGCCTGGTATCTGTAATTACAAACCCTATCAGCTGTCTCCGAAGTCGTCGTCAGGTAAGAGGCACAAGAAGTCCAAGCGGCGTCATCGCTCTTCGGACTCCCCCAGACGCTCGCGCGATGCGGCCGGGGGTTCGGGTGACACCGCCCACGCGGCTCCGTCAGAGCCGCGGGCGTCGCGTCCGGCTCCATACCCTACGGTCCTGGGCCTAACGCGACGCCGGAGGAGATCGAGCGCTTCCTCATGGCCATGAGGAAACTCTCTCCTCCGACGGGTTCCGCGACGCCTCCGGGCCCAGCGGTCCCGTCTGGGAGTCCTAGCGGGTCGGCGGCTCCGGCCCCGACGCCGTCGGGTGCTTCGGCTCCGACGCCGCCGGCGCCTTCGGGCCCGGCGCCGCAGGCCCCTGTTATCCCGACGCCGTCGGTGCCTTCGGGCCCGGCGCCGGTTGGTCCAGTTGCCCCGACGCCGTCGGCGCCTTCGGGGCCGGCGCCGCGGGGCGCCGCGGGCCTTCCTTCGGGATCTGGTTCGTCGCCGGTGGATAAGGAATCTAATACTAACTAATGTCTCTTACAGATATATCGTTACACAAGTAGTAACTTGTGCGTCAGTTCTTTTTTCCGGCTCCTTCTGTGAGGATCCTGGAGCTTGAGCTCGACAGTTTTTTGACTTATTAGTCAGAAAGTGTTAATTTTCTTGCTGTTTAGCATTTCTCTTGTGCTGGAAGAAGATTTTTCTACTTTTTCTGACAGAAACCTGTCATCTTTTTCTGTCAAAATGCCAGCTCTTTTCAGAAATTGTCCATTTTGTGGAAAAAAGATGGCTAGATCAGATCCACACTCTGTGTGTATCGCCTGTCTTCCTTCTTCTCATAAGGTGGACTCTTGTTATCATTGCCAGAAGTTTTCTTCAAGAACACTCTGTGATAGAGAGAGGATTCGGCTTCAGGCGGTGATGGAGAGAGGAAAAACACGTCCAGAAAGTGGCCTTGGGGATCAAGAGCCTTCCTCTCATCAGAAACATCGACACCTTCTGCAGTCTGCCTCTACTACGTCTAGAAAAAGAAATATTCCAGCTTGTTCGCCGTCGGTGTCACAGCCACTGTCGAAGAAAAGGCCTGAACAGTCTCCGACGTCGAGACGGCGTAAGTCTCTGTCATCGAGGAAGGCCTCGACGTCGAAGCGTCCTGCTTCTGAACCGAGGTATGGCCAAGATGTGGGTCTATCAATGTCGAAACATGTATGGTCGTCTAGAGCCCCATCGACGTCGAGACACTCTCCGTCACCTCATCGTAGGTCGACGTCGAGAAGGTTGCCGATGTCGAAGAGACACGAAGACCGGTCGACGTCGAAAGTAATACACCATTCGATGTCGAGATCACCACAACATCGACGGTGTTCGACGTCGAAGTCCCCACGACGTCGACGGCGTTCGAGGTCAAGAGCTCCGCAACGTCATGCCAGATCGACGTCGAGGTCTCCTGTGAAGACGTTGAAATCTGCACTGCCCTTGACTCCTAAAGGGCATCATCGTGGTTCCATGTCGAGGGAGGGACAGTTGTCGACGTCGAGGCTATCGACGTCGAGGGACAAAGAACATGCTGGGGCCTCGGAGGAGGTCACCGGTGCATCTCGTTCTCCCTCAAGATCTTCGTCACCTGAACTTAATATTATACATTTTTCACAGGAGGGCTCTCCGGAAGTTGGTGAAGATCCACTGTGGAAGAAGGCTAAGTCCATCAGCAGTATTGGTTCGGATTACTCCCGTACCTACTCTCCTTCCCGTCTCTCAAAGTCTCCAGTTCGAACTCCTCGGAGATCCCCACGAAGATCGTGGACACCCACTGTGGTATCTTCAAGAAGAAGAACTCCACCCAGATCACGCTCTCCACAATCCCGTCGGAGGCATTCAAGGGGTAAATCTACATCCTTGCATTCTTCTTCAAGGAGGAGTCCTCAAAGACCTCGCACTTGGTCTACTTCGTCTTCCAAGTCCTCTAGGAGAGATTACTCTCCTACTTGTACTTCTACACCTCCTTCACGGGTTTCACCTGTGGACGATCTCACTACCTTCAATGAGGTGTTATGGCGAGGAGCGAGCAAATTAAATATAGCGATGTCGGTCCCTAAGGTATCCACCATGGTGATCTTTGAAACCCTACATCACCGTTCCTCAGCAAGGCCTTTGCTTCCACTTGTTCTTGGCATTATTGATCTTGCCTCTCAGACTTTTCTTACTCCTGCAACAGTGGGGTCTGTGCCTTCGCGAATAGCTAAGAAGTATAAGGCTCCTGATCAGGATCCAATATTCCTTCGTTCAGATCCATCATTGTGGCAGCGGCGAGGAAAACGCAGTCATCAATGTCTTCATCCTCCGCTCCCCCTGATAAGGACAGCAAAGTGGTGGATTCCATGGGAAGAAAAATGTGCAACACATCGGCCTCTTTTATGAAGGTATCCAGTGCGTCGGCTCTATTGGGAAGATACGACAGGTCCTTATGGGATTCCCTGGGTCGTTTTGTTGAAAAGCTTCCTAAAGAAGATCAACAAGATTTTCGAGAAATCTTGCAAGAAGGAGGTCTTGTCGCTAACCAAGTGATTAGCACCTCAGCGGATGGGGCTGATGTGGCTGCTCACGGATACGCTCATGGTATCTGTTCAAGACGGGCTGCATGGCTATGACTAACAGGCCTTAAACCAGAAGTACAGCGAAAAATCACTAACTTGCCGTTTAATGGTTCTTCTCTTTTCGGTCCTCATGCAGATGAGGAGATGACAAAAATGAAAGCGGAATTGGACACAGTTAAGGCAGTTGGTCTCGAAAAGAAGAAAGACTTTCTCAAACGTTTTCGTCCCAATGATCAACTCCAGCAGAAAGGTTAGTCGAACCAGTGGTTGTCACAAGGTCAACAGCAGCAGCAAAGGTCTCATTTCCAACAGAGACGTCCAGGAAGAGGAAGAGGCAACAATAGACAACAGGCCTCTACCTCAAAACAACCAGTGAAACAATGAGCAGTTACTTCCTTTAAACGTGTTGTCCACTCCGGTAGAAGGAAGTATTGTTGGTTTTCTGGAGGAGTGGCACAAGATAACAAACAACAAGTGGGTGCTAAATATTGTAGAAAATGGATATCTGCTATGTTTCAAGACTTCTCCTCCTTCCATCCCTCCGAGGGTTCTTGGATCGTGTCATCCCATACTTCTAAAGGACGTACGCAGTCTTCTAGAAAAAGAAGCCATAGAACGTGTCCCAATTCATCGGAAGCGCCAGGGCATATACTCTTGTTACTTCCTGGTCGAGAAAATGCGTCCCTCTGTGGAGTACAGGCCTATTCTGGATCTGCGCATCGTAAACAGATACATAAGAAAGGAAAAGTTCCAGATGCTGGCTCTACACCAGATCTTCCCACATTTACATCAAGGAGACTGGACGTGTTCCATAGATTTGCAGGATGCTTATTTCCATATTCCAGTGTCCAGGAAGCATCGAAAGTTTCTCGGTTTCCAAGAGGCTCGGCATCATTATCAGTTTCGAGTTCTGCCATTTGGACTCAGGTCAGCACCAAGAACATTTTCAAAGTGCATGGCAGTGGTGACAGCTTTTCTGCGCAAACAAGGAATTTTCATTTATCCATGCCTCGACGACTGGCTTCTGAAGAGTTCCACTCCATCTCTTCTTCAGTCGCATCTGTCTGTCACTCTTCACATTCTGAACAACCTGGGTCTTCGAGTCAATTACAAGAAATCGATTCTCAACCCCACTCAGAACATTCACTATCTGGGATCGTCTCTGAACACTGTGGAAGGAAACATGTGTCCTCTGGAGGAGAGGTTCATATCTATCAGGAAGAAGTCTCAAGAGCTTCTTCAGACTCTTCTCCCTACGGTCAGACAAGTGTCCTCTCTCCTAGGGTCCATGGCCTCATGCATCTTCATTGTCCCCAATGCGCGATTGCACATGCGTCCTCTTCAGCAGGCTCTGGAGGACCAGTGGGCGCAGGCTTCAGGGAAGTGGGAGGATCGGATTGCATTTTCGCAGTCTGCCAAGGACTCTATCAGGTGGTGGACAAGGAGAGCGAATCTTCTGCAAGGGGTTCCTTTTCACCAAGAGACTGCAACACAAACTATCGTGACAGACGCCTCACTGCAGGCCTGGGGTGCCCATATGGATCACCTCCAAGTGCAAGGTTGGTGGTCGGACACATAGAAGGGTTATTACATCAACTTCCTGGAACTGAGAGCGGTCCAGCTGGCTCTCAAATCCTTCTTCCCATCTCTGAGATCCAACTCCCTCTTGGTTCAGACAGACAACACTAAGCATGGGCGGATGTAGCGAATCTGGCGTACGTGAACTTGCGTATTTACGGTTTCGCAATCCGCAAAATCCGCGAACTCTCGCGAATTTGCGGATTTTTTTGTTTTTTTGTGTTCGCAAGTGTTTCTGCCAGTTCGCGAGGTTTGTTTACCAGTTCGCGATTGCGAACTTACTTTTCGGCTCGCAACGGCCGCGACTATGTTGTTTCTACGTCTGGTTCATCATCACAGGTTCACAGCACCCTCTGTTTCACCACTGCCACCCTCTGGTACACCCATGCCACCCTCTGGTACATCCTCACTGCCACCCTCTGGTTGGTTTATCACTGTAGATTATGGGGGTGAAAAAAAGCAAGCACACCTGCCCTGCTTCAACTGCCATGAATTAATTTGGGGTTGATTAATGTGTCACTGATTTTTAAACCTCCAGTCTGGCTGGCACCTGCTTCCTTCCTTATCTGTAATTTGCTTTCTGTTGCAGTGCAATTTTTTTTCACAGGACCTTTATGGCCTACTTGTAGCTATTCTATGAGCCTGCTGTGAGGGTCAGAGCAGGGTCATAGAATAGTTGCAAATAGGCAACTGAACTCTGGAGGGGCCCCTCAGGAAGCACTAGAGTGAATGGTTACTAATGTTAAGATTGAACTTTTGCACCTGCTGATTGCTTTCAGTTTTGCAAAAATTGTTTTTCTGCAATTTCGCGCAATTTGCGGGGCGCGAATCCGTGCGAGATCGATTTCGGAAGCCGCGAATTCGTGCGAATACACGATTTGTTTTTTGCTGCGTGTTTGTTCGCGTGATTTTTTGCATGTTCGCAAGCCGCTTGTAGCGCAACGTTTGCGAAGTTACCCTAGCGGTCGTACATGGGCGCAGCCATCTTGTTTGCGTGACGTAATTCCGTTTCCGGGCGCTATGTGTAATCTCGCAAAGTGTGCGGCTCGCTCGTACATGTTCTTGTGTGATCGCGAGGAAAATCTCGTGCGAACTTACCCACGCGGTCGTGAACGGGCGCGGCCATCTTGTTTCTCATTCATTGCTATGGTTCTGGGCATGCTCTCTGTATCCTTTCTTAATCTCTGCCATCCTTTGCTTGTTTGAAGTTTTTTTTTATCTATTTTACTCATTATCTATCCCTCTATTTGTAGTGTTGTTCCTATTATCCCAATAGGCTCTGCGCATTGGAATAATACCTTCAATAGTATAGACCTAGGGCAGAGGTTAACTAGGTCTTCTACTGACGATATTAGACTTAAAGTTTTCGGTTTGCCAGCTAGCTCAGAGTTCACTAGAAACTTTCTCGAATAGGCAAGGAGGAGTTTAACCTCCCTGGATAGACAAGAAGGGATTTAGTTTCTGACAACCATAGAACATGACAACTTTGCTCTCCCCTAATCAAGAGTGTATCTCTAGAGTCGTGTGAAAACAAAAGACAACTTATTTTACTCAGTCAGTTCAGTGCATTCTTAGTTTCACCAGATTGTAGAGAAAGGGAAGAGACGGGCGTGTTCAATAAAAGATGTTATTTATTGATCAGTCTCTTTTCTCGTACAAGAGAAATGAATCGTTATTATTGCAATACTTATGGTTAAGTAGAGTGCATACAATAAAAGCAGAATTATAAAATAATACTGTAAAAGCATTGATATGGTTTCTAAGCCATATGATATTTAAAATGGATAAAATAGATACATACATATATACATTTGACTAATCGTACTCAACTGGTGCTTCTAACCACGCCTACCCCGGTGTACCTGACCTAAGCCTAATACGTGGGCGGGAGTAGATAAGTAGCAGTTTAAGTTAAGTTTGTTTTGCCAAGTGACTGACTCAAGAATTCTCTGCAAGGGGTTATTCAGTTCTGTACCTGAGATCTAGAATGGTTGAGGGCTGGTATCTCTCGTCTTTGGTCTTGATATTCCAGCTGCCTGCAAGGGCTGCTTGGAAGCGCCGGAGCTGAATTTCTCGGCAGGAGAAAGGCAGCGTCTCCTTCTCAGCGCGTCAGGAAGGCGGGGCAGCGCCAGTGGGCTTCGCTCTTTGCTGGGCTCTTCGGCAAGTCTCGCTGCTCCGATCTCGTCACCACCGCGTGTGTTTGCTTAAGGCAATGTCGGTAATATTTATACCTGAAAGGTGCCGAGATTGACGTAAGGATGGACATATATACGTCAATAAGGATGTCATACGAACTGGTCGTTAGCACATTTTTTTACTGAAGTTCTCGGTGAAATCAAAACAATGGCTGCAGGGATTTTCCCAGGTTGTCATAGGTTTGATTTGTTTTGAGAACTCCGTATGCCTTATCAGGGGCTGGAGGAATAGTGCTTGCCTAATTAGATGGCATGCGTTATGACCTAATCAGATAACACGTTTCTGTGCCGTGGTGTGGCTTAATCAGATAACGGTTTTTGCACCGTGGGATGGCTGCTAGTTAATTATTAACCAAACCAGGGTCAGGAATAGGGGGATCGATACAGAACCTATAGGAATACATCACACCCACTCCACGCAGACTATGTCCATATTTACAAATCTAGGCATAGTGAATATACAGTAGTGCATGTGTATACCGTACTACCCTAAAATACATTCATATGCATTTTGAAACCATGAAATATACGAAAAGATAATTATATGCACTATATGCACTCAAGCAGTAGAATAATGCTAAATTAATCACGCATATTCATACATCATTATTAATAAAATATGAGAATAACACATGAAATGGCTCTTAATACAGAAGAAAAAGTGCGAGACCATTTCATCACAAAACAAAATATTTATGAACATGCCAGAGGGCAGCTAATGTCTCTAAAGTTCCTAAAAATAGAAATTCAGTTCTCTAAGAATAGTTTCTACTTTAAGCAGAAGATAAGTGTCCCGAAAAATTGAAAAAAAAATATTTTGGGGCTGCTGACAAAATTTGCTGTCCATAAACTGGAGAAAAAATTCTTCATGTTACTTTATTATTAAAGTTGAAGGCCAAATTCAGGGTGTTGGGATCGCTGTGTGCTAGCTTGCTCAAAAGTCATTATTTCTGCTCTGGTGAGAACATCATATCATTTAGACTGTCGAAAAAGCTGTCAACAGCTTCCTGTGAAAGTTCCACTAACTCGGAAAAGGATGTCACCATGCATTCATGAGCATGATTGCCTTCATTGATGTTTTGATCAGCATAGCTGACAGAAGGTCGTACCTGATCGATGCTGCTTTCATCTTGAACTTCACTACCCCTCAATCGTAGTGGTGAAGTCTCCACGAATGCCGTCATCAGGATTGGTAGCCGCTGGGGACAGCACAATGCATGAGCCGTTACCGGACCCAACAAGGTTTCTGCGTCCATTGGCACATCCGATTGTAGTGTCAGACAGGTGTCCAACACGCATTCTTCTCCGCATAGCATGCACCTTAATACAGGTAAAATACATCGTTGCCACATTGGCCTAAATGAAAGAAACCAAGTCATGTTTAGGTCTCTAAGCCGGGAAAGTCCAAGGATTTTAGATATCCGGTCCCGGTATCCAATGGCTAGGATTGTTTTTTCCCTTGTCGCAGGTGTTTGGTCTGTGACACGGTTTGCCATAGCGAAATAACAGGATCAAAAATAAGATTCCTGCCACTAGTCCCAAAAGGAGAGGAAGTCCGCCAAAGATGGAATGGACGAAGTCTGGAAAAATACCCAGAATGGCTTTGAATGGAGGTAAAGCTCCCGAAAACACTGTCTTAAATACATTTGAGACTCCACTGGTATCAGAAATATTTAAGATTTCGTTCAGGATTTCTGCGAAATGTATGGGGGAATTAGTTGATAACAATGAATGAATCTCTGCCGTTGTCCTCGCAACTTGGAGATCATACGTCTCTTTTGATGACGTTAGCCTGGTCGGCGTCTGGAGGAGCACTGTCTTCATTCTGCTTAAAGTATCAATTCGAATAGAAGTAATTTTCAAATTGGGCCATAACCTTGCCTCCCTGTCTGGCGAAGCGCTGGGGAACAATACCCGTTCACAGCACATGACCTTCGCAGTCGTAGTTATGAGATAAGGTTTTCCGGGCAGCAAACTACAACATCTGCGATCTACTATTAGAATGTAACTCCCGTTCGATAGTCTCCTAAAGAATGGTTCTATTTGTGTTGCAGGTGTGCCTAGCTGGTGACATGAAAGGTTATTTGAAGACCCTTCACAGGCTCCATGTAAACTAATACCCTGACACAGAAGTGTACCGCTTAGTGACATTGCACAATTATTACCACTAAGAAACACTTTCTGGCCTTTATTACCGACACATGCGTGTGAATAGGGCAAGTTCCATGTTGACTTAATGTACCCTTTACCCAACTTTTCATACATGCCAGCCTGTATATATTTTTGGCAGTATTGAAACCTGAAAGTAGATATTGGAATATTAATTATCCCATGTATTATCCATTCAATGACAGGTCGTTCTGACATTGTCAATGGTAATCTCTCGAGTTTCTCAATGCTCAGGATTGTATAATCAGCACCCTTCTGTGCCATACTGATTTGTTTATCAGTAAGGTTAAAGATATTGAATAGTGACGTTGTGTTGATTAAACGCCAAGGCACATAGCCTGAACGCAGATTTTGTAACGTCCAGCCAAGTTGTATAATAGAACGCAATTGGGACTGACCGTGTTGTAACAACAGTAAGTCTTGCGATATTATATCGATTGCTGAAGACACAATGCTGTCCAAAGAATATATTCTGGAGGACAGAGTCATTAACCCATTGTCCACTACAGAAAGTGATTTTTCCAAATTAATACGGTCAATTTCCCGTATTCTCTCTGCTGTCTCAATTTGAGTTATTTTCCAGGCTTCGTTATAAGGTGCATATATAGAGGCCGCTATGAAACGTTTTTGACGCTGTTTGCGTGGTCCCATAATGAAATCACGCAAGTCAGCACCTTCAGTTAGTAAAGTTAGGTGTTGCTTAATTTCTGCCAGTGTGGATGTTTGTAGCCATTGAAGGCAGAGCTTGCCCACACTGTACGTGGTAATTATCCCTGGGTGTTGTCTTTGGGAATATCTAGGGTCTGGCCTGGTCAATGTGAACCCCTGCATTTTGTTCAGGAATCTGTCTTGACAATTATTTGTATCTGTGGGCCAGATCAACCATTGTTTCCAATCAGGATGTGTTCTATTTTGGTTTAATACATGGTTTACGACTATCTCCTCATCTATAGAGCTATTACTGTTCATTGTTGGCTTTGGAATAGACGGTTTGTTTAAATCTTTGATTTTGGCTAGGCCAAGACAGGTAGTTTGTTGAATAGTGTCATTCAAAAATATAATTTGTTCTGGGATCATGCAGGCTCTAAACAATGATTCTATACCTTGTACTTGCCATTCTTTTGTACCCAAAACAGTTTTTGCTTCAACATTTTTGTTCCAGAAATCAAAACCAAATGTATTCATTTGCTCAAAAAATGAATCTGAATATATCAATTTTGTGTTTGTAAGCATGGTCTTTGTACCTATCTTATTTGACAATTTGAAATAAAATGTTTCTGCATTACTTGTGTTGAACCCTGAAAAATATGAATATTTGTCATAAAAAGATCTCTAGCTACCTTTTGGAGGGGTTGCACAATGTTCCCATTGATTATAATTTAAAACATTTCTAGGTTGTGCAGATTTATGTAGATAATGGTTACCATAGTGGTTATAGCAGAACATCTCATCATAATTAGACGAACCCTGCAAATAATCATGTTTTGTAAATTTAGCAGACATCACTAGGTCAGACATCATATCATTAATACTTTCAAAGTCCCAATCATCAGCAAATGAGCTTGGTTTTACCAAGTCACTCAATGAGATCTTAATTTGGTGTGGATACTTCAGGATTTCAACCGGACCATAGATTTCATAATCAGTATTGTCCCATGCTACCCCGCCAGGTATTGGATTGGCTGTGAAGTTGACTGAAGAAAGTTCTCTTTTCTCGACGTGTGAAGATGTGTGTGGTTTGAGGACCAAGTTGATTTTCTGGCTTGCTGTGTCCATTTTAGCATATCTTCCCTCAATGAAATGTCCCAAACATAGTACCATGATGAGCCAAAGTAGGAGGATAAATGCACCTAAGGCCACCCAAAATTCAATCCATGGAGAAATCAGGTAGGTTTCTTTCAGCTGTTTAAAAAGTTCCTTAGCTTTATCTTTAAAAGTTTTTGTTGATGGCTGTTTCTTAGATTCACTCAGATCTTCAGATGAATCATCGAAGTTGATGAAGTAGCCGGATGCTGTTCTGTCAATTGTTCCAATTGCTTCTGGATTACTTTTCGTTCTAGAAGTTACTTTTGTTTCATCAGCATAGTCATATGTTACTTCATTGTAGGTTGGTGTGTCTCTACTAAATGTTTTTATTTGGGTTTTTAGAGGTTTAAGTTCCATTGCTTTGTTGCATAGTCCTTCTTGTTGTTCTGTAGGCATTTCGAATGTGATTAGCCTCTTAGTTTGAACCTCTGTATTTGTAGCAAACCTTGGTGTTCTACTACTTATTGGGAGTCCACTTGGCCTACTGTTTGTTATCGGCCACATGATTGTGGTTTTACCAGGTCGATTGATACAACTCTGTTCTCCTTTTTACCAGCAAGGGGCGGTAGTATTACTGAACTTGTCCCGTTGACAGACAAGACAGGAACTGCTTTTCTGTAAGAAGACCCAAATTCCTTCTTTACCGCGATCTTTTCTCTGACTAGATCCCCGACTTTTGGAATCCAGACAGGTCTTGCTGGGGCAGGTGGTTTTTCTTCAGTGGTTGTTGGCTGTTGTTTCAACTTTATGTTGCTCAGGTCTTTCCTCGTTTCGTTTAAGTCCTGCAAAATAGCCAAACGATCTTTGATGTCAAAGCTTTTTTCTTTAACCACTGAAGTCTGACTGTCAAGATCTAAGATCATCATTCTAGTCCCAAACAATAGTTCGTACGGACTGAATCCTTTCAGAGAATTTCTTGGCAGGTTATTTAGACTACGTTGGACACTTATTAGATGTTTGACCCACCCAGCTCCCGAACCTAATACCTTCGCTGTTATAGATTGCTTTATGTCACGGTTTTTTCTTTCTACGATTCCGTTTCCCTCAGGATGAAATGGACAAGAGTACCGCAATGCAATGCCCATGCTGGTCATGGCCTCCTTATAAGCTCAAGAGCTAAAAGCAGGACCCTGGTCAGAATGCAGCATGCCAATTGCGTATGTGCCGATAAAGACTCGCAAATCTTTTATAACAGTTCTGGCATCAGCCGATCGCTGGGGCCACATCCATATGAATCTCGTGCATGAATCTACTGCGACCAAGATATATTTATAGTTACCATCCCTTTGTAAGGGACCGCAATGGTCCAGGTAAACACATGCTAATGGTTTATCTGAGATTAGAAGGGGCGTCTGCGCTGGTCGTCTCACTGTTGATACTTTCATTTTTTGACATATTTCACATTCTAGAACATAGTTCCTTGTTTGTCTTCTCATTTGTGGCCACCAGTATCTCTGTTTTAATAATGATACAGTGGCTGAGACGCCGGCATGTACAGAGGCAAGCCCTTCGTGTGCCGCTATGATGAGTCCTAACCTATGTTCCATGTTTGGAATTGCCCTATCCCCCACTCCAGGGATTCAAGCAAACGTAACATTGTTTGCATCAGTTATGTATGAGTACTTTACTGGAAAGCCTTTCGGGAGTGTTTTTATCGCATCTTTTACTGTAGCGTTGACGGCTTGTAATGTTTCGCTGTCTATTTTTGTTTTTGACCGGGTGATGGCAGCTACGGAAGCCGTTTGCACAGCTGCCTTCGCGGCCTCATCAGCCAATGAATTCCCTGCAACGTGAACGCCATCACGTTGATGACTCAGCGTATGTATCACGTGAGTCTTTTGTAGTTCCTTTTGTAAAAGAACTACTTGTTCCCAAAGCATTTTATGCTTGATCGTGCCACCCTTTGCATCTTTAAAACCGTTCTGAACCCAGATCTGCAAGTATTCATTGTAAGACTGAACGCAATATTACGAATCACACACTATGAGTGTGGGGAATTCTCGATCGGTATTCTCAAGCGCCATCTTGAATGCCAGTAGTTCTGCTCGCTGAGCTGTACAATCTCCTAGAGATTGTGTTTTAGTGACAGCTGGTTTAAATTTTCCTTCGTGCCAGCGACCTTTAACAATCGCGCACGCAGCACTGTAAGCTTGTTTACCCCCCACTGCGGGTTGTGCTGATCCGTCTGTATATATTATACAGCCGTAATGTTCTAGAGGCAGAATGTCGATTGGCAGAGGGTATGTTCTTTCATATTCTAGATATTCTAATTCCTTTAATTCTGGATCAAAGTAATATTTTACTTTGTCCGTTGTAATAGAATTCACCCATTGTATCCATTCTGGATTCAATGCTGTTGTTGGTAAATTACATGGGGTTGTTAATGCCTCAAAGGCTGATTCTGCTGTTCTGACCGTGATACGTCTACCGTCAGCTTTGTCTTTTTTCTCTTGCTATAGCCGTTTGAACTGCATGAACAATGTTTTCTTTAATACTGAACTTCTTTTCAGCTTCTGTGTACAAGTGTGATTTGTATGCAATTGGTACCTTTTCTCCCTCATTAGAGGTCAGGTTTGTGAATCCGCATCTTCCTGGGATGACTCGAATCACAAGATTGCGTGTGTTATCACGTGTTTCTAATTTTGTATTAATTAACAAGTCTTTTTGTAAGGATCTCAGAATTTCTGTGTGTTTTTGAGTCCAATTGATTCTTTTAAAATCTGGTTTTATTAGATCATAAAGGGGTTTGACCCTTTCTGCGTAATTTACAATGTATGTTCTTCCGAAATTTAGGAAGCCTAGAATTGATTGTAGGTTTTTTAGTGTTCTAGGTGCTTGGAGTACAGCACATTTCTCTAGGAAATTGTCAGCCAGGCTTTTGCCTTCACTTGATAATTCATATCCTAAAAACAGGACTGTTAGATGGGCAATTCTTGACTTTTTAAAGTTGAATTTGTAACCCTCTGCTGCGAACCCAAGTATTATGGTGTTCACTCTCTTCAAGTGAGTATCCAAGTCATCATCTGTTAGGTAAATGTCGTCGACATAAGATAATGCCTCGTCATCATATGTTTGTAGTAACTCTGTTACTCTCGCTGAGAATAATCCTGGGCTGTTCTTGAACCCCTGGGGTAACCGACAGAAGTTTTTTTGAGCGCCATTTATTGAGAACGCGGTCAAATATCTGCTCTCTGGTGCTATTTTCTGACAAAAGAATCCATTAGAGATGTCTAATGTTGTTTTGTATTTTTTGCGCACTATGTTATTCATTAGTGCAGCACTATGCGAGTTTTGCACTGCAAAAGTTTTGCAACATGAGTTAAGGTGTCTGTAGTCCAAAACAAGACGATATGAATTGTCTGGTTTGGAGACAGGAAACAAAGGATTGTTCATTTGTGAGGTGCAAGTTTCAATCACCCCCTGGTATTCAAGTTGATCTAGGATCTCTTTTACCTGTTTTTTAGCTTCTTGCTTAATTGGATACTGCCTCTGTGCAGTAGGTTGTGATTTTAACTGGATTTTGTGAGGAGGAGAGTCCTCATCCCATCCTACATGATTTTTATATAAAGCAGGGGCTTGAGCTACTGCCCACTTTCTTGCAAGTGTATATTTTTTATGAATTGGAATATGATTTGAGAAGGCAGGCATAATTATTTCTTCGCCATGAGGGCACTCCCTGACAAACTCGGGTGGCCAGTCTTTTTCAGCTAGAAGGATGTCATAGCCCTTGGAGAGATTATCCCAAAATAAAGCCCTTATTTTTCTAGTCTTATCCCCCTCTATACGTAATGTTATTTCATATATTTTGTGAGGTTTGCTAACTCTGGTATCTGCAGTTTCCACCTGAATGTATTCATTCGTGTCCACTGTCTCCAGATGATTCATAAGGACTTTGCGAGCTATGCTCACTTCTGCTGCGCTGTCTAGCATTGTCTGAGCCCATTCTCCGTTTTTCAGGTGTGTCCTCAGAATTCTCGGCATCGTTGATTATTTTAATGCTGGCTACCTTCTTTTTTGGAAATTGTAATTTTTTATTTGGATGAGCAGGTTCCTTGTCTTTGGACTTGACGTGCTCTTCCCTGTGTTCTGATCGTCCTCTTCTTTCCGATTTCTGCGAGGAAGTCTGAAAAGATTGAGAGGGACGTGTATCAATATCTTGATATCTATCAGGTTTCTTTATATTATCCCTATTTCTAAGGTTGTATTTTTTCCCAGAGGGCTCACTTTGGGGAGACCTGCGTCCTTGGTTCGGAGATCTTTCTCTCCGCCGAGGAGACCTTCCTCTGGACTGGAATCTTTTTTCTTTAGGATTGGATTGTTTGTTTCCATCCCAGCTCTTTTTTTGAGTGTTTAAAGTATTTTTAATAAATACTTTTTCTGGACTTTCAATTAGTTGGGGTTTTACCGGTATTCCACCCAAACTATCTCTACCTAGTTCCTCATAGGATTTTTCTATAATTCTGGCAATTTCAGCTGGTTGGTCTGCTATATTTGTCTCTTTTAACCTCTGGCGGATCGCCACATTTGCTGCTTCTCCCTTTATGTTTGCTAGTAATATTGCTGAGACCTGCTTGAAGTCTTTCAGTAATTTCATACCAAGAGTTAAAGCGGGTTCTGGACCGTATTCATCTTGAATTTGTTTTAGCACATCTGGTATTACTGACATGGATGGAACACCATGTGTTTTTGTGTAAATGGAAGCAAAGACTGTACCCCAAGTGTCACAGTCCTCCACGTGTGGTGCGATTCCCATTGGAAGACAGATAGTCAGAATCCTGTGTTTCTCAAGAGGAGTGGTGTCTGGAAATACCGCCTCTATTTGAGTGATTTTTTGTGCTAACCAGAATGGAATTTGTTCCCGTTTAGCTGGTACTTTTCCTAGGCAGGACTGTATGTTCTGTGGTGTAATTTTATTTGTGTTCCCCTGATGAGGGGTCAGCTGTGGAATTTTAATTGCTGGTTGGATTTTTGAAGTCCGCATTACATATTGGACTAATTGTCTATGTATTTTTATTAATTGTTTTAGCTGTGCTAAAAGAGCTGCTGCAGGCATTTCTTCAATGTCTGGATGTGGTGTGTATCCGGCTAGGACCGGCCACGTTGCTCCTGGTCTACCTAGTGGACCGAGCCTGGTGATGTGATTATTATGTTTTAGGGCGCCATTAAACAAGAGCAGGTGCTCTTGGAATTTGAGTGGTACTTCCACCTCCTCGAAGGGAATGTACTCATTAGGAGGTTCCTCTGTTTTGTAATAGTGAAACTCCTTTGTCACAGCGTTTGCTGCTGGAAAGTTTATCCATGAATAGAATACCTCTGTCTGCCGATATTCGTGTGCCTCAATTACGAATATGACTGTACCACCTCTCGATGTCAGTCCATTTTCCTATAAGTTTTAAAGTTATAGATTTTCTCATGTTGACCGGGATGAGTATTATATCCGGGTCATTTTCCTGCAGAGTAGTATCAGCTGCTAGGAGTTCAGCTGCTATTCTAACTGTCTATCTTTCTTCTTCACTGTCTGCCATTTTACCGACAGGAAGGTTATTCCGTTTGTTTGCAGATCAGGTTTCTTATGGAAACAAAGATTAGATGCACAATATTTTGGAACAGTGTATCCTTCAACGTTGAATAAACCAAGAACCATACATAGGAGTCTCCTCCTGCGAGGTTTGGCAGATATGACCTTTCACCCACTCCAGACGTCTTTGGAGTATTATGGGAAAAAAGGGGCTCTGTGTGAAAAAGCACGACTGAGTTACTCTAATGTCTTGCGTTAGTTTTATCGCCTATCCAAACGTTTGGGCGCCATGTAGTGTAGTTCCTATTATCCCAATAGGCTCTGCGCATTGGAATAATACCTTCAATAGTATAGACCTAGGGCAGAGGTTAACTAGGTCTTCTACTGACGATATTAGACTTAAAGTTTTGGGTTTGCCAGCTAGCTCAGAGTTCACTAGAAACTTTCTCGAATAGGCAAGGAGGAGTTTAACCTCCCTGGATAGACAAGAAGGGATTTAGTTTCTGACAACCATAGAACATGACAACTTTGCTCTCCCCTAATCAAGAGTGTATCTCTAGAGTCGTGTGAAAACAAAAGACAACTTATTTTACTCAGTCAGTTCAGTGCATTCTTAGTTTCACCAGATTGTAGAGAAAAGGAAGAGACGGGCTTGTTCAATAAAAGATGTTATTTATTGATCAGTCTCTTTTCTCGTACAAGAGAAATGAATCGTTATTATTGCAATACTTATGGTTAAGTAGAGTGCATACAATAAAAGCAGAATTATAAAATAATACTGTAAAAGCATTGATATGGTTTCTAAGCCATATGATATTTAAAATGGATAAAATAGATACATACATATATACATTTGACTAATCGTACTCAACTGGTGCTTCTAACCACGCCTACCCCGGTGTACCTGACCTAAGCCTAATACATGGGCGGGAGTAGATAAGTAGCAGTTTAAGTTAAGTTTGTTTTGCCAAGTGACTGACTCAAGAATTCTCTGCAAGGGGTTATTCAGTTCTGTACCTGAGATCTAGAATGGTTGAGGGCTGGTATCTCTCGTCTTTGGTCTTGATATTCCAGCTGCCTGCAAGGGCTGCTTGGAAGCGCCGGAGCTGGATTTCTCGGCAGGAGAAAGGCAGCGTCTCCTTCTCAGCGCGACAGGAAGGCGGGGCAGCGCCAGTGGGCTTCGCTCTTTGCTGGGCTCTTCGGCAAGTCTCGCTGCTCCGATCTCGTCACCACCGCGTGTGTTTGCTTAAGGCAATGTCGGTAATATTTATACCTGAAAGGTGCCGAGATTGACGTAAGGATGGACATATATACGTCAATAAGGATGTCATACGAACTGGTCGTTAGCACATTCTTTTACTGAAGTTCTCGGTGAAATCAAAACAATGGCTGCAGGGATTTTCCCAGGTTGTCATAGGTTTGATTTGTTTTGAGAACTCCGTATGCCTTATCAGGGGCTGGAGGAATAGTGCTTGCCTAATTAGATGGCATGCGTTATGACCTAATCAGATAACACGTTTCTGTGCCGTGGTGTGGCTTAATCAGATAACGGTTTTTGCACCGTGGGATGGCTGCTAGTTAATTATTAACCAAACCAGGGTCAGGAATAGGGGGATCGATACAGAACCTATAGGAATACATCACATATTTTTCTAGCTCTATATTTTTGTGTTTTCTGCTACTTTTTGTTCATTTTAAACTACTTTTTTAAACGCTTTTCTTTTCTTCTTCCCTGTTCTATTTCTTGTTTCTTATTTTGCTTCCTTTCTGCCCAGACCATGGCAAAGGGAGCCGGGAAGAAGCCCGCAAAGGGGAAGGGTCCCGCACCCCGTGCCCGGCTCTCGTGCGGGCGTTTGAGGGGGGAGACAGTTGTAGCTCGGGAGATTTTTAGTGCGGAGGAGGTGGCCGCACTAGTCTTTCACGTCCAGCGCCGCCTCCCCAAGACCATCATGGGAGGCGGCAGGATCGCTACCGGCTACGGGATCCGGGAGCGCTGGAAGCGGTGGGAGAAGGTGTGCCGGGCCATGTTTAAATACTCTGGGGTCCGACGCACCTATAACCAGGCCACCCACCGCTGGACGGATCTCATGGACCGGGAACGCGACTTGCTGGACGTGCTCGGCGTAGAGATCCCCGGGCTTGGTGAGTAGTAGTAGCTATTTCTAGCTATTTCATCACTACTCTGTTTTATCCCGCTCTGTGTGTTATTATATTGCAAATTTTTGTTTTTTGCCAAGAGCAATAATACTGCCGATTACATTGTAGATAAATTATATTTCAAAATCTTCTATGCATTTCAGGTGCACTGCTCTCCTTCTCAGTAGCCTTGCTACTATGCTTATTTGTTTTCTATTTTGTGTTCATTTCATTGGCCTGAGAAATTATCTATGAGTGTAGTGTAAAGAACTGCGTAATGCCAGTAATTGTGCGCCATTCCACCACCACCCATGGTGCGCCGTATTTACAATGTGGCGCACCATGGGCCCAAAACATCACAGAAGCCTTACGCATCTGTGCCGTAAAGGCGGCGCATTGCTGGAGTTGCGTGCCAACGATGGCGCAGCTCCAGCAATGCTCTGGGGTGCCCTATCTCCCCAATGCTGCATCAAGCCGTACGTCGGCTTCAAGCAGGCGCAGGGTTTGAGTCACGCATCATTGTCCTAAAAGTGACTGATTGACATCTTGTAGATTTCCCTCAGCCACTTTTAGGATTCGTTCCTGCGCAGGAACGCCCTTCCTTGCACCGGAACGCCCCCTGATGGCGCCGGGCTTTACAACGTGATGCATCTCCCATATGCGTCACTTTGTTAATATACGCCGCACCATGGCGCCTCTTTTGTTCTGCCGCTGCGTCACAAAAGTCATGCAACAATGGAGCAAAAGAGCCACAAGGGGCTTCTAAATCAGCCCCTACAGACTCAAGTCCAGTCCTTCCTTTAGACACATGGCTATAAGAAGAAATAGTGGTGGTGGTCGGTGGATTGATAGTTTGAGTATTCACTGATCTGCAAGCACGATGGACTTTGTCTGTCACTTCGCGTGCTGCGGACTGCTGCTTGCCAGACCTAGGCAAACCTTTTTAGTAGTTTGTTTAGTGAGTTACATAGGAACTTTCCAAGTCAACGGTCCGCAAATCAATAACGTAGTAGACCACATGAGATCGGTCAATATATCCCGTGGAATAGTTGTCTATTTGCTATTTCGCCAAAATATTTTGTTATGGTTCTTTTGAAATGTTTGATTTGGTTGACAAATATCATCCATGTTTTCTGGTCTTTCTTTCTTTCATGTTGTACATCAGCTCCCCCCAGGGGCAAGAGGACACAGGAGGAGGAGGAGGGTGCTGTTCAGGATGCAGGCCAGGATCGGGCAGGCGAGGGCTCCTTTGCTGGCCCCAGTAAGTTTTAATTTTAATATAGAGTACCTATTTTTTCCTAGCATTCCTCATTCGATATTTTCTAAATCGTCTTTGATCTTCTTGTAGACTTTTGATTTGGCTAATAGGACAATCCATTCTACTACTGTTGCAGGGACAAATCTGCACAAACAGAACTATGGACACTAAATAATGCATTGCTTAGCTTATCAATTATAATAGGTGCTGTTAGACTTTCCACATACCTCAATGATAACAGACTTTGTAGTTGAACCCCCAATCTCCTTACTGACTAGATAGTGTGGCAGAGTCATTTAGCTCCCAAAGTCACCGATGATTGATCCCCAATGATGATTAGATTATCCAACGCAGGACAAGAGTACGGAGTCAGAGTCAAGAAGTGTCAGAGGCACGGACTCATGCTTGCAAAAATTCCACAACCTTTAGCTCATCCACTCTAGTCTGGAGGACCAAAAACCACAGAGTCTATTTAAGTTTAAAAGCTTTATTAAAAGTAAACACATTTATAAAAATCAACTTTGTCATAAAACTAAACGTTTAACTGAAAATGGAAAAGTGCTTAGTGCTGACGATTAATTGGACACATTTCTTGTGGTCGAGCCGAGCTCTCACCTGGTTTGAACTTGATCCTGCTCGTGTTCTTAGAAGTCAAGCTTCTGTCTGTTAGGAGAAAAAGTGGTGCGTGTTAAAAATAAAAAGCAAGCATTCATCAGTTGTGCCAAAAAGTGCAGCAAGACAACAGCCTTCCCTGGAAAAAGGGACATTTTTACTTTAGAGTAGACAGACACAAATTATTACATTGTATTCTGTTTTTTCACATTTCTTTATTCCTCCTAGACCAAATATTATATAGTAGTGAGTGGTGTATTCTAACATTCTTAAATGTACTTTGTAGGTGGAACATCTGGTGGCGGGGCCAGCGCGGAGGTGGTGGTATTGCACGAGGGGGACAACTCTGGGGAGGAGGCGGTGCAAGTGCCGGACGTGCCTGTGAGGGTTCACACGGTGGTGGCGGGCAGAGGTAAGCTATATATTCCTTACTTATTGAGATTGAAGACTGCATAGTGTGCTTTCTGCATGGGTGTATTATAAATCAACCAGGTAGTAGCCTCCTCTAAATGTACTTCGACTTAGCTGTGAAGTTTTTGGCGAGAAGAATCCCAATAAGATCTGAGATGAACTTGATGGATGGGATGAACGAAAAGCGAAAGAAGGGTGTAAGTAAGTGTGGAAGGACGAGAAATTTAATGATGACTGGCAAAGGAGAATGATATGTGTTTGCTTGGTCCCCGAGGTGGCTGGGAAGGAAAGAATATGGTATGGTGCATGGCTGGGTGAATGATGAAGCAAAGATGGGTGGAAGGAGAACAGCCTGGGTGGGTGAAACAGAAACTGTATGTGTGCATATACTTTGAATGGATGGATACCTGGATCATGGTATTATCTGACTCTTAGATAGCATATGTGTATCTAGAGAGAGTAGACGGTCACTGGATGAACTAAGTGTTACTTTGAAGAGCATGTAACACCGCACCCGCACATCCGTTCCAGTGTAGGAAAGGCAAGGAAAAGAAGTTGTAATTTTGTCCAAATACTACCATGAATAGTAGCAGTAGTTTGTATTGCAACTGCAAGCACAGCATATATCCGGTTATTATGGTGGACACTCCCTACCTCTCTTAATAACTTTAGTTTAGTAGTAGTACGTCATTCATGTGTGGGCACACTGTTCACTCAATAATAAGCAAAGCACCTAAAGTCATCCCATATGTCATCAAATACATCCCATGTGATGTGATAGATAATCAGATTATTTAGCTTCTTAATTTTCCTTTTCTAGTACTCATTTGCACTGTAGGGTGAAAGCTAAATTAATTAAGCAGTAGCCCTTTTAACAGAGTATTCTCAGTGCCACCCGTAATAGAAAAGTAAGAGCTTCACCACCTGCATGTACTGGACCGGTACAGTATTGCAAGTCTGTCTCACTCATCATGTTGTGCGTCTGTTTTTCTCGGGTGCAAGTTCACTGCGCTGGCATTATGCCGGCTTGCATAAGATAACGTACCAATTTTCCTAAACAAGAGAGAAGAAGAAGAATAAGACTGGTGTACTGTAACCCTGGGCGTAGTGGGCGGAGTGGGGCTCCGCGGAGCTACGTGAAGTGGGCGCACAACTACGCCCACCCACGCACTCCGCGTAGCCCCACTCCGCGCCGCCCGCCTCCCTCTCGCCCTCACTAAATACATAAATAAATGAATTAAAAGATTTTAAAAACACTTACCTTGTCTGACGCGTCCCCGGGGCTCCCTCTCGCCGTCCCGCGATTCGCGCCGCCACCGAATCGGATCCTAATGCGCATGCGCGGGCGGCCGCGCATGCGCATTAGGATCCGAAATGGCGGCGCGCATCGCGGGACGGCGAGAGGGAGCCCCGGGGACGCGGCAGACAAGGTAAGTGTTTTTAAAATCTTTTTATTCATTTATTTATGTATTTAGGGAGGGCGGGAGGGAGGCGGGTGGCAGCCGGCTACGCACCGTCTGCGGAGTGCACGTAGTGCCGCCTGGCTACGCCGGCTACGCAAAATGCGTAGAAGACGGCACTCCGTGCACTCCGTGCACGGAGCGTAGCTGGCCGCCCACCCTTAGTGTACTGTCATAGTCGACTGTAATGGAAGTCCATAGTGCTCGTAGAATTTGTTCCTTAAACTCCCACTAATGTTAGAGCAAGGATGAAGAAGTGGGAGGTTAGATAGATACTGTCCTCAATAGTTATGTACTGTGCTTTCAATTTGCTACTTGTACTGTGACACAACTTTCTGCTCAATCATTTTGTGTTAATCTTAAGGAGCATTGGTTACAGACTATGTCTTTCTTTCTTCATATAGTTGCTCCTTCCAAATCAACCAGAAGACCATCAAGGAGGGAGCTGGCTCAAATGGCCCGGCAACGGAGGCTGGATGCCACTGTCGCCGAATATCGGCGGCTGGTGGCCCTGGAGGAGGAGGAGACGCAGTCTACCGGTACAACAACAACATCCACTGGGACAGCTACATCCTCCTCCGTGCACCCACGGGCTGCCAGCCAGCGCAGTGCTCCAGCGGTACGGAGCCGGGCTACCAAAGCCAACTGCCACCGCCGAGCAGCAAAGACAGCAGCTGCCCCCCACAGGAGTTGCAAGGCACGCCAGCGCCGCTTATCCCTAAGAGTGTCCTACCTGGAGCAGGAGGTCCATACCTTTAAGAACTTGGTGGAGGGCCTCCGCTTCGACCATGCCACCCTCCGCAAGGAGTATGATGCCCTGGCCGCTAAAGTCAACAGCACCCTCCCGTAGTGTAGTGTCCCTTGCCCCTTTTTTAGAGACTTTTGGGGGGTGGGAATTG
Organism: Lissotriton helveticus; assembly: GCF_964261635.1. Lineage (NCBI taxonomy): Eukaryota > Metazoa > Chordata > Amphibia > Caudata > Salamandridae > Lissotriton > Lissotriton helveticus. The sequence goes on along the minus strand of NC_136070.1, from coordinate 592,881,229 downwards.
GGAGTTGGGTTGTGGGACTTTTGAAGGACAATCGTTGGGGTTAGGGAGGGTCTTGCGGGAGATTATTTTGTTAGGGCTACAAAAATATACTTTTTGAAACTTTATCTGATCATACCTGTTTTTTACTGCTTTTGAGTCTGGTGGGTGGGGGTTTAACAGTAAGTTTGTTTTCCTGAAGAGTCCTAGGACTTTAGTAGTACTACCGTCAATCTCTCGTCTATTCCTAATACTCCATTATACTACCTCCCACCAAACGCTTATCTTACCTGTAATTTGTGTTTGAAAGTAGGGCTAGGCCCAGGGCTGGCTCCACGGGAAATGGCGATTAAGGTTGGCAATCCTGGGCGGATGAAATGTCCTCATTGCGGTGGTACTAGTGATGTGACACAGTGGCAGTTGCATGCCTATGGAAAAAAAGAAAATGAAACCTGGTTTGTCCTTACTGTAGCATTACAACGGTACGATAGAGAATATAGCAGGTGACAGTACACTAGAACAGTGCCACACAGAGCCTAACAAATGGTAAAGTATTGAAAGTATAACTAGTACTTGCGTTGAATTTCTTTGACATTGGCTACTACTACAAGAAATAGTACTGAAGCTGAGTAAGTCTAGAATATATCCTCGGATTCCTTCACCAGCCTGTTGCTATGACCTTATCCTCCCCAGCAAGTGTGTGGAATTATTGATGTCATTTGGTCACACATCAAGCAAAACCACACAGCCCGGGGGAAGAGGGTTAGGGTTTGGAAAATGGATGGGAATGGGGGTTTCTTTTTGGGTAGGTTTTGTTGAGAGAAAAAAAAAAGCACAGCATGGACAAGCAATAATTCAAGATAAAGAAATCTTTGGGTACAAAGCTAACCATAAATCTTTTTAAGTGACATAAAGGAAGTGCATGCCCTACTGCATGCATTGTTACTGAAAAGTAAGTAGTACTAGAATGCGACAGTACAGGGCTGCAGCGTTTTCACTTGCCTATCTCTGCACTTACAGAAACACTTCTTATTCTTACATTAAATTAAGTTTAAAAATTAGCCGAAGTAAAACCTATAGAATGGCTGTAGGGATCAATTTAGAAGCAGAGAGAGATCCAAGAAATGGAGTCACACTCATAGAAGAAAACAATGGATACTGTATCTGTATGTTGTTGTAGTTGTCCTGTTGAATTTGGTAAGTAAGTTGCATGCAGCAAACAATTCCTCTTATTAGTGGCACCCCTCCATTGCAGCTGACGCTTCGTCCATCAATGTTGGTGACCAGAAGACACCCTGTCCACTGCTTGCCTGGCGGATGCTGAATTGCGGCTCGCTAATGTGAAGCCTGACTCCATCCTTTTTTCCCCATTGCACAGACTGAAACCCGGCCTGTAATTATTGAACGAAAAATAGGAAGTGCTATTACAACACCACTGATAAATAAATACAAGGTGTGTATGCTGTGTAGTGCAAAAAGTCACACTTTGATTTTCCAAATAGACAGTACAATATTTTTGAAAGTGCGTACTCTGTCTGAGTAGGATAAATAAGTATGGGCAAATTAATTTAGCGGATCTTTCCCCTCAAGCTAGGTGTACTGTAAACTGTGTTTAAGAACAAAATTAGACCTTCCCAGCAGTGCTCCCGCCTCCCATCCAGACCCTTACTAAAGCCAGTCGCAAAAATGTAGAAGACCCTCAATCAGATCTCAAAAAAAGAGGCCTAGCAGAAAACTGGTGACAAAACATACTTTGAAAGTAAAAGTAGGCCCAAATACCCCCGTGGATTGTATTTCCAAACCACTTGCAAGCAAGCAAAAGTATCCATAGCCAGCATCGCTCCAAGACTCGAAAGCCCCCCCACCCAAACACATGCAATAGAAATACTGCTAACCCTAACGAGCCCTAAGTTAAGAATAGTGGCAAAGGCTTTCTTTAACTATGCCAAATCCCCCCTTTCCCACCATACTACTGGTTTAGAGTCTGGTGGGTGGTGGTTTAACAGTAAGTTAGTTTTCCTGAAACTTAAGTCTGTGTCATTTTCTTCCTTTAAGTGTAAATGGCCAAATGTTTTCAACAGTAAGTGCCTCTCACCGAGTAAGTGATCCCCCCTTTCCCACCATGGATTTTCTTCAATTCGCTTGCAACAAAAATTACACATTCCCACGAGTGCTCTAAAACCCCAGAACTCAGTTGCAAAAATCAAGAACACCCAAACACGGGCAATCCTGCTGCTAGGGCTAACCCTAACGAACCCTAAGTTACAAAAAGTGCCAAAACCTTTTTCCTCATGGATGTTGTTTAAACCAGTTTTATCCGGTATTAGACCTTCCCAGCAATGGCCCCAGAGCCGTCAACCCAGGCGAAAACAAGTAGAAGACCCCCAAACAGCCAAAAATCAAAAGTACAAAAATGTGGACTTAGTCACTTTTGTGAAAATTTCCAAAATCACTCAGCACGCGTTCTGCAGCTAGGTCCTAACTCCCCTCTGCCTCCATGGATTTCCTTCAAACCTCTTGCTATCTAAACTATCCATACCCAGTAGTGCTCCCAGACTCCGAAACCCACCCACAAACACCATGAAGCCCCCCAAACAGGCCCCTGAAAACGCTACATTGAGCGAAAAGTCAGAAAAGGCAAAACCTTTTTTCCTCATGGATGTTGTTTAAACCAGTTTTATCCGGTATTAGACCTTCCCAGCAATGGCCCCAGAGCCGTCAACCCAGGCGAAAACAAGTAGAAGACCCCCAAACAGCCAAAAAGCAAAAGTACAAAAATGTGGACTTAGTCACTTTTGTGAAAATTTCCAAAATCACTCAGCGCGCGCTCTGCAGCTAGGCCCTAACTCCCCTCTGCCTCCATGGATTTCCTTCACACCTCTTGCTATCTAAACTATCCATACCCAGTAGTGCTCCCAGACCCCGAAACCCACCCACAAACACCAGGAAGCTCCCCAAACAGGCCCCTGAAAACGCTACATTGAGCGAAAAGTCAGAAAAGGCAAAACCTTTTTTCCTCATGGATGTTGTTTAAACCAGTTTTATCCGGTATTAGACCTTCCCAGCAATGGCCCCAGAGCCGTCAACCCAGGCGAAAACAAGTAGAAGACCCCCAAACAGCCAAAAAGCAAAAGTACAAAAATGTGGACTTAGTCACTTTTGTGAAAATTTCCATAATCACTCAGCGCGCGCTCTGCAGCTAGGCCCTAACTCCCCTCTGCCTCCATGGATTTCCTTCAAACCTCTTGCTATCTAAACTATCCATACCCAGTAGTGCTCCCAGACCCCGAAACCCACCCACAAACACCAGGAAGCCCCCCAAACAGGCCCCTGAAAACGCTACATTGAGCGAAAAGTCAGAAAAGGCTAAACCTTTTTTCCTCATGGATGTTGTTTAAACCAGTTTTATCCGGTATTAGACCTTCCCAGCAATGGCCCCAGAGCCGTCAACCCAGGCGAAAACAAGTAGAGAAGACCCCCAAACAGCCAAAAAGCAAAAGTACAGGTGATTAAAGTTTTAATTATATTAACTTGTGCAAAACAAAGAAAGACAGAAACACAGGAATAAAAGTCAATAAGTACGAAAAAGAAAATGTCTGAATTCATTGGCTCATTTTCAGGCCTCGGTGTCAGGGAAGAAGAGTTCGTCCTCATACTCTGCGAAATCATCAGGCAGGAGTAGGTCAGTGTCACCTAACACAGAAGAAATTCCCTCATCTAAGTTGCTGTCCTCCTCGTCTTCTTGCGTCGTGCGATCTGGTACTTTGAAATCTGGTGGAATGAGGTGCTCATTCATCTTGATCATTGTCAATATCTCCACATTTTTGGGCGAGAGGCGGGTCCGTTTGCAAGTTACAATGCCACCAGCAGCACTGAAAACACGTTCAGAAGACACGCTTGCGAGTGGGCAAGACAAGTAATGTATAGCCAGGCGGGAGATCTCTGGCCACAATTCTTTTTTCCCATGCCAATACGCCAATGGGTCAGCATTAACATAGACCTCTGTTAAGTCATTCAGATAGTCCTGCACCATCGACTCAAAGTTCTCCACGTTTCCTCCACTTTGCTGAATTTTCGCTCGGACCTTTTCAGAACCATAACCAATCTCAGCTAGCCAATCCTCTTCATCACCCGATATTTCTGTTGTGTCTGGTGCAGATGATGCGGTTGCCGGTGTCTTTAACGGCTGAGAGGTCACTTCTGCCACAGCCACAGGTGCAGAAGTGGAGTCTTCTGACTGGGGATGGCCTGCTGATGCTGATGTACTGCCTTTTCCTTCAATTTGCTTCCGTTCTCTTTCAAACCTGATGGCTGACCAGGCTACCCAACGTTTGTACTTTGTAGCATCTTCATCACTAAAAGGAAATAATGCAGAGCCTGCCAGCGCCTTTTTGTAGCGTTGATGCAGAATAGTAGCACAAATGTAATGCTGTTCTGAGTGGATCTTTTGAAGACGTTCATCGCCGCGTAGACGCTCTAATAATTTCTCCGCCAAAACAAAGGCTTCTTGCTTTTCTTCATCGTTTTGAAACTTTGAAGACACCGCCTTCAGTTTGTGCTCCAGCATGCGCAACAATGGGATAGCTTTTCCCAAATTACAGTCCTCCCTGCTGACTGCACGCGTGAAGAACTCAAAAGGACGAAGCATGTCTGTCAGGCTTTTAACTAGCTCCCATTGCGCCGCATTTAACCTCAGGTCCTCTTTCACAGCTGTACCCATTGTTAAGAAATACTGATCGAGTAACGTAAACTGCTCATACAGACGCTCAAGCATGTAGAAGGTTGAGTTCCAACGTGTTGGCACCTCCTGGATGAGTGCTTTCACTGGCATTCGACGTTCATGTAGCAGGCTCCTCAGATGCTTCCGGGCCTTAAAAGAATGGCTGAAATGGTTGCACATTTTTCGGCAGGTGACCACTGACTGGCATGCTGGACTTTCTTTATCCAAGAATTTTTTAACAACCAGGTTTATACAGTGCGCCAAACACGGCACTCTGAAATAGTCATCCAGTTCCATGGCCTTAACTACATTGGCGCCATTATCCGTGGAAACATAACCAATGCCGCGTTTTTTTGGAGACAGCCAGTGAAAGACCTTTGTGTTGAACTCATTCAAAATGTTTTGTGCTGTATGACGTTTCTCCAAGCCAAACATGGCTAGTGTTGCATGTTTCCGAGCAGCTTTAAAAACTTGGTCCAGGTCAGCACCTGCGTTTAGCTTTGCTTTAACCCCTGAAAAAGAGACCCAGTGTGCAGTGATGCACATGTAATCAGTGCCTACGCCACTGGTCCACATGTCTGTTGTGAGATGTATAGTGTGAACAGCACTCTTCTGCAAAGCTGCCCCAATCACCTCCAGCACATCTTCATGTAGTGCTGGAACCGCAACTCGGGCAAAATAGTACCGGCTAGGAACCTTCCATTTAGGGCAGAGCGCTGCCACTAATTCGAGAAAACCAACCCCTTCTACAAAAGAAAAAGGGAGAAGATCCAGCACTAGCATTTTAGCCAGCTTAGTGTTATACAGACGCACCATTGGGTGGTTGCGGTCATATGGCGCGTCTGAAAACAACATTGTTTTAATGTTGCCCTGGACCATTTTACGGGATGGTGATGATGACTTCTTCGACCCAGTTACGCTCGCTGATGGACTTTTTCGCATTGGTGTCTCACTCTGTCCCACACTCTTAGTGTGGCTCCCAGGGGTACTGGGTGTAAGTGAAGTGTGTGACACTTCTTCCTCCTCGTCATCATCAGATGGAACATCAACGTTTTCTCGACTTGCAATTCGGGCTTCCTTGATCTCCTTTAGGTGCGCCAACCATTGGACAGTGTGCTGTCTCTTAAGATTACCTCTCTGGCCTCCAGTCCCATAGTTGGTACCAAGCTTACCACGACTAACTGCAAGCTTACAAATGCTACAAATGGCTATGTTTTCACTTTTTGGGCAAACACTAAAGAAGTCCCAAACTGCGGACTTGAAATGTCTGTGGGGGCCGGAGGAGGCGATACTGGTGGTGGTCGTGCTGCTAATGCCAGGTGAAGTGGAGGATGTGTATTGCTGAACTTTACTACGTTGTGCACTTTCACCACCACTAATTGAGGTCGAGGTGGATGGAGGTCCCTTCTGGTGAGTAAGAAATATGGAAGCGGTAGGTTGTGGTGTACTAGTTAACATCAATGATTCTGGTGTTCCCATTGCCTCGTCGTCGACTTCATCATCACGCTCAGCAGCCTGTCGGGCTAGGGTCAAAATGTCTGTTTGCTGCATGCCCGCTGGGGCTTCAGTGACGTTAGTGATGATGACTGCGTCGTCGTGGTGAGAGTCTTCAGCAGCAGGAGTATACGCCACTTCTTGTTGAGCGTCATCACACTCCATAACTTTGAGAGTTTCGACGACCTTCCTTTTACGCTTAGCTACCTTTGTCAGATGATGGTGTGCCTCCTCAACCTCACTCTCAGACGGCAGTGGTGCTGGTTCCCAAGTAAGATCCATATCATCAGAAGGAGGTGGGCTTGAAGAAGATGTAGACACCAACACCCTTGATCTTTTCCTTGCTCGGTATGTGGAAGACAATGAATGATCATCAGGAGGAGTGGCTTCCTCGAATGATACCTCGGCTTGATTGTCAATTTCCAGATGTGCCCATACTTCTGGAGGAACAACTATTGTGGCCACTTGTTGTGCCCCTCCATGCACCTCTGCTTGCTCCTCTCCTTGCGCCGCCTCTCCTTCCACAGGTACTTGGGCTTGTACTTGCACATGTGATTGTTGTTGCGGCTGTGGTTGTTCAACACTTGTCAGATGAGTTACAACAACCTGTGTTGATTGAGGGACATTGCTGCTACTTTCTTGCGATGAGCCAACATCACTGGTCGATGGTGATTGAACAACTATACTGGCTGCCTCTGCAGCACTCAAGGGCTTGGACCTAAGTTGGCGTGGTGGTGGTGGCACTGAGCCCAATGGAGCGGAGGTGCTGCTCCCAGCTTGGTCCCCAGCAGACCCCGCTGCTGCAGCAGGCGTACTTTTTTTTCCCCAAAAAATGTGGCGGTCGTCATCACACCAGTCTCCTTGGTAAGTGGCGCCACTTGCTTCTTCTGCTCCTTACTGGCAACTTTCTTGCTAGAGGAGCTACGGGCAACTTTTTTTGGGGCCATCTTCTTCAGATGTCCCTCTGAACAGCAGGCCGCAGTTGCACAAGTTGCAGAGTTGTCTGTGGCCACACGGGACGTTGTGCTGCACACACCGCAGCAGGACTTCTTCCTGGCACTGGTGGTTCTCTTGTGTACCTACAAGCAATGGAAGACAGAGGAACATCAGTTATACACCCCAAAAAGTCGAAAAAACACACACAAATCAGCACAATCCCAGCCCATCCATGGCCTCAATGGTGTTTAAATTCAAGAAGACAACCCACAGAAAGACTAGGCCCATGCACCACTCACTACCCCTGGACAAAAGGCCCCAACAGCAGCCCCAAATAAATCGACAAAAACCAAAAAATTCAGCACATTCCCAGCCCATCCATGGCCTCAATGGTGTTTAAATCCAAGAAGACACCCCACAGAAAGACTAGGCCCATGCACCACTCACTACCCCTGGGCATAATGGATGAAATCTAGGCAAAATAAGTGCAGGCCTCAGACACTGTCTCTCTTCAAAATGGCCCCTTGCACCCCAAGCACATGTTGCCTGTACCAGCACTCAAGATGGCCACCACCACCACCCACATAGCCAGTCCAAATCAACAGTAGCACCCCAAAAAAAAACGAAAAACACACAGAAATCATCACAATCCAATGCCATCCAGGATGTTTACATTAAAGAGAGTGAGACCCCACAGGCAGACTCAGTCCATGCACCACTCACTACCCCTGGGCAAAAGGCCCCAACAGCAGCCCCAAAAAAATCGACAAAAACCACAAAATTCAGCACAATCCCAGCCCATCCATGGCCTCAATGGTGTTTAAATCCAAGAAGACACCCCAGAGAAAGACTAGGCCCATGCACCACTCACTACCCCTGGGCAAAAGGCCCCACCAGCAGCCCCAAAAAACGACAAAAAAACACAAAATTCAGCACAATCCAAGCCCATCCATGGCCTCAATGGTGTTTAAATTCAAGAAGACACCCCACAGAAAGACTAGGCCCATGCACCACTCACTACCCCTGGGCATAATGGATGAAAGTTAGGCAAAATAAGTGCAGGCCTCAGACACTGCCTCTCTTCAAAATGGCTCCTTGCACCCCAAGCACATGTTGCCTGTACCAGCACTCAAGATGGCCACCACCACCACCCACATAGCCAGTCCAAATCAACAGTAGCACCCCAAAAAAAACGAAAAATACACAAAAATCACCACAATCCAATGCCATCCAGGATGTTTACATTAAAGAGAGTGAGACCCCACAGGCAGACTCAGTCCATGCACCACTCACTATCCCTGGGCAAAAAGCCCCAACAGCAGCCCCCAAAAAATGGACAAAAACCACAAAATTCAGCACAATCCCAGCCCATCCATGGCCTGAATGGTGTTTAAATCCAAGAAGACACTGCACAGAAAGACTAGGCCCATGCACCACTCACTACCCCTGGGAAAAAGGCCCCACCAGCAGCCCCAAAAAAATGTCAAAAAACGACAAAATTCCGCACAATCCCAGCCCATCCATGGCCTCAATGGTGTTTAAATTCAAGAAGACACCCCACAGAAAGACTAGGCCCATGCACCACTCACTACCCCTGGGCATAATGGATGAAAGCTAGGCAAAATAAGTGCAGGCCTCAGACACTGCCTCTCTTCAAAATGGCCCCTTGCACCCCAAGCACATGTTGCCTCTACCAGCACTCAAGATGGCCACCACCACCACCCACATGGCCAGTCCAAATCAACAGTAGCACCCCCAAAAAAATGAAAAACACACAAAAATCACCACAATCCAATGCCATCCAGGATGTTTACATTAAAGAGAGTGAGACCCCACAGGCAGACTCAGTCCATGCACCACTCACTACCCCTGGGCAAAAGGCCCCAACAGCAGCCCCAAAAAAATCGACAAAAACCACAAAATTCAACACAATCCCAGCCCATCCATGGCCTCAATGGTGTTTAAATCCAAGAAGACACCCCACAGAAAGACTAGACCCATGCACCACTCACTACCCCTGGGCAAAAGGCCCCACCAGCAGCCCCAAAAAAACGACAAAAAACACAAAATTCAGCACAATCCCAGCCCATCCATCGCCTCAATGGTGTTTAAATTCAAGAAGACACCCCACAGAAAGACTAGGCCCATGCACCACTCACTACCCCTGGGCAAAAGGCCCCACCAGCAGCCCCAAAAAAACGACAAAAAACACAAAATTCAGCACAATCCAAGCCCATCCATGGCCTCAATGGTGTTTAAATTCAAGAAGACACCCCACAGAAAGACTTGGCCCATGCACCACTCACTACTCCTGGGCATAATGGATGAAAGCTAGGCAAAATAAGTGCAGGCCTCAGACACTGCCTCTCTTCAAAATGGCCCCTTGCACCCCAAGCACATGTTGCCTGTACCAGCACTCAAGATGGCCACCACCAACACCCACATAGCCAGTCCAAATCAACAGTAGCACCCCCAAAAAAAACGAAAAACACACAAAAATCACCACAATCCAATGCCATCCAGGATGTTTACATTAAAGAGAGTGAGACCCCACAGGCAGACTCAGTCCATGCACCACTCACTACCCCTGGGCAAAAGGCCCCAACAGCAGCCCCAAACAATCGACAAAAAACACAAAATTAAGCACAATCCCAGCCCATCCATGGCCTCAATGATGTTTAAATTCAACAAAACAGTTGTATCATGCACCCATAACCAACCCTGGTCCTACTGGATACTGTGGCTACCCACAATATATTTTATTTAATGTTCTGAAAAAGTTCCAAAATTGTAGTTGCAGCAACTGTAATGCCCCAAACAAACTTACTTGTGAAAGTTGATTTCTAATCCAAAAGTGATCCAAAGAAAGTCAAAAAGGCCTCAAATCCAAATATCCTGCAGCACCCACAAAAAGTAATCCTTCCAGGTCAAGGTCCAAATGAAAGTGACCAGCACATGAAGAAAGCACTGGGAGGAGCCTGCTGGACAGGAACAGGAAGTTGGAGACTGTGGGGCACTTCCTCCTCCCCCCCCCCCAAATGGACTCCTTGCAAAAAAAAGTGCAGGCAAATGTCAACCTGAGGAGTGATTCTGATAAAAATCATCATTTTCTGAAGGTTTATGCTGTTTGCTGGTGGATTTCTTGTGCAGAATTGCAAAATCTGTATTTTGCGAGTGCGAGATTGTTCCTGCCCGCCGCACCTACGTGTTAGCAATTGCGAACTCTCGCGATGCATGCTGTGCAAGGTAAGGTGGCAAGCCGCGATTACGTATTCGCGGGCACCAACTCCCGCAGCAAGATCCAAAATGGCACAGCACTCGCAAAATATCGAGAAAAACAACTCGGCAAACGCTGAATGACGGAAAGTGAACGCCGGGCGCCACGCCGTGCGCCGCAATATTGTATCACCAAGCAAAAAAATCCGCTGCGTGCGAATTGACGGATTTTCGGCAAATTCGCTAAAGTTCGCGGATTGCGAATTTACCGAAAATCCGCAAATTCCGCGAGCGGAACGGATTTTACGCCCATGCTTAGACAACACCACGACAATGTTTTACCTGAACAAGCAGGGAGGCACCAGATCCAGAATTCTGTCCCAGGAGGCGCAAGCAATTTGAAAGTGGTTACTGGCGAGACATATGACCATCAAGGCAGTTCACGTCCCGAGTGCCCTAAATGTTCAGGCAGACTTCCTCAGCAGAGAGTTTGTAGAGGCGCACGACTTGGTGCCAGGAGGCGCAAGCAATTTGGAAGTGGTTACTGGCGAGACATATGACCATCAAGGCAGTTCACGTCCCGGGTGCCCTAAATGTTCAGGCGGACTTCCTCAGCAGAGAGTTTGTAGAGGTGCACGACTGGGTGCTCAACAACGAAGTTGCTCTCGACATTTTTCCACGCTGGGGTTTTCCAGACATAGACTTGTTCGCAGACGCAACAAACGCCAAATGCCCCGTCTACGCATCCAAGTTCCCCAGCCAGGTTTGAGCGGGAATGCGCTGCTGATGAGCTGGTCCCAGAACTTGCTCTATGCCTTTCCCCCCACTGCCTCTCATTCCAGTGGTGATCACCAAATTCTACAAGACCAACTCCAGAATGATACTGATAGCTCCGGAGTGGCCGCGCCTGTGATGGTTCCCGGACCTTCTGCAGCTCTCCGAAGTTCCACCTCAGAGGTTGCCTTGCCGTCCGAACCTGCTGTCCAAGAGTCAAGGGAGAGTGTTCCATCCCTGCCTTCCTTCGCTGCGGCTGACAGCATTGCTCCTGAAGTCTTGCAGTATGGGCACTTAGACTTACCAGATGACGGTATGAACATCCTCAAGGAGGATAAAAGACCTTCCACTAGAGCCTCCTACGCTTTCAAATGGAAGCATTTCTACATCGAGCGTTTGAATAATGGGCATGACCCAGTCTCTGGACAGGAACAGGTCATACTGCCATATTTGTCATATCTGGCTAAGTCAGGGCTGCAATTTTCCTCCCTCAAGGTACACTTAGCAGCCATCACAGCGTACAGAAAGTCTCCCACACAGCGCTCTTTCTTTAAGATGCCAGTGGTAAAGGATTTTTTAGAAGGACTAAAAAAGGTGTATCCACCAGTGCGAGCACCTTCTCCTCCGTCGGAGCTCAATGTGGTCTTGACCAAACTGATGGGAACACCTTTTGAACCAATACATAAGTCTTCTTTGCAGCACTTATCTTGAAAAGTGGCTTTCTTGGTCGCAATTACTTCTGTTCGTAGAGTTAGTGAATTGCAAGCTCTGTGCTGTAAGGAACCTTACACAGTATTTCATGTAAATAGGGTGGTTCTTAGAACTCACCCTAGTTTTCTGCCAAAGGTGGTGTCAGAGTTCCACATCAATCAAGGAATCACATTACCTACTTTCTTTCCCAATCCTTCTACGCCCCTGAAAGGGCCTTACATTCTTTAGACATTAAGAGGGTGTTGAAGTTCTACCTAGTTAAAACTAAAGGTATTAGAAAGACGGACAGATCATTTGTCAATTATGGTCCTATTAATACGGGCTTAGCAGCCTCTAAGCGGTCCATCTCAAGATGGATAGTTTCTTGTATTTCCTTGGCTTATCAGTTAGCTAATAAAGTTCTTCAAGGAAGGCCTAGAGCTCACTCAACCAGAGGAAAGGCCTCAACTACGGCTTTCCTCAGAAATGTGCCCATAGCAGAAATTTGCAAAGCAGCCACATGGCGGTCTGTTCATACTTTTTCTCGCCATTACTATTTAGATTCAGATATTCAGACAGATGCGCAAGTAGGTCAAGCATCTCTGAGGAATCTGTTTGGTTGATTGTTGGTACCTATTGCTTTAAGATTGGTTTTATTTGTAGTGCTACATTGCTAGTCCGCGAAGTGTGGGGTATGGGCTTGCTATTCTATTCACTGCTTATGACTATTGATGAGTATCCCCTGGAAGAGAAGGATAAGTTACTTACCTGTATTCCTAGTTCTCTATCAGGGGTATACTCATCAAAGTCATAAGCACCCCGTCCTCCTCCCCGGTCTAGCAATGTTTAGTACTGGTTTTGCCTTTACAAAAAGAACTGACCTAATTGTCACCTGTGGTGCATGCTGGGAGCATAGGGCTCTCTGAGGTTCTTACAGGCAAAGTACCTAGATTCTTGGAAGTCTTAAAGGCGAGGTGCCAGTTTTCTTTTCTCTCCCAGGACAGTAATTCCTATGCAGCCTATGGGCCAAACTGCCTTCAAAAACTTGTGTTTTTTTCCTTGTTCTGGAAAATAAAGAAATTCTTGTATGAAACCATTTGAGTGTATGGTCTCTATTACAAATTTTCTTAAGCAACGTGTTACTATACGAGTATGGCTGAGTTATTTTCTGGCTGTTTGCCCCTGTTTTAGTTGTGATTTTATAGGGCTGCATAGTTATTTATGATATTTATATATATATATATATATATGTATATATATATTGTTATAAGCTCCGGGGTCCCGCACATGGGCGGGGATAATTCACTGCTTATGACTTTGATGAGTATACCCCTGGAAGAGAACTAGGATTACAGGTAAGTAACTTATCCTTTGTGGGAATGGTGATGGTGTGATTATGTATTATAATGATTAAAATACCTTCTGCTATGCCTTACAAGGTTTTTGTAAGTCAATCCTCGGTAGGGTAAATTAACTCCTCACTGATTTTAATATCCCTAAGATATATGACATAGGACATGTTATCCCACATGTCATTCCACCCAAATCAAACAATGAATGTGACTATGCAGTTGTAGATGTGACATTTCCCAAAGTTCACTGTGTTTTGATCCTAAGATCACACAGAGCTCCATCAAGCAGTATCAATAGTCCATGTTTACACAAAACCAATGACAAAGCAATTTTATGAGTAAGAAAATAAGTTAATGCTTTCTACCTTGTGGGTACATACATGCTTAAAGATAATGAAAGATTGATGAGAATGTCCCCTGATTATCAAGATTACATTGTTCCGTTTAGGCTGTAATAAATAGGAACTTTGCTGAAATGTCTCACCAGTGTCAAGAGCCCTACATTGTCTTTGTATTACCACAAAAGCAGTGTTAAGTTTCTTTTGGTTAGTTGATCCAAGAAGAAATACATAAATCCTGGCCGGGATTTACTAGACAGTCACGGAACCCAACATAGCAAGGCAACATTCTGTTCTGTGTTGCATGAAATGTAGGGGCCTATTTATGAGGTCTTTTGCATTGCTCTTGCACCATGCAACATGGTGCAAGAGCAACGTAAACCATAAGGCATATCTTTGAAGCCATGGAAAGCCTCCTTGCGTGGCTCTGAGTGGCTGTAAAATACGCGGAGTAACACAACGCAATTCAAATGGCTGCCTTGCATTGCTCTGCCATGGGAAGGAGTTCTATGGGCATTGACTAGGTATTCCCATGCAACTCCCATGGATTTTAAGGCATACCCAGATTTACAAGAACTTGTAAACCAGAGGATGTGTCAAAATCTTACAAATCTATCAAAGTTACAATTGATATCTGGGAACCACTGTGATAACGGTTCAAAATCAGCTCCTAGTGGCAGCTCCTAGGTACAGGATCTGCGAATAGTGTTCAGGGAAGGCTGTGAACAGTGATAAGATTAGGAGTGAAATATATACAAAGGCAGTAGGTGATTTACTAATAAACGGGAAACATCCTTTACAACGCTACTTTTACCACGCAGTGCCTTTACGACGCAACTTTTACAACGCAAACCATTACAACGCATTGCGCTGGGGGGCGCTCTAGGATAGGGAATAAGTTTAATTTACTATCCAACACCTTCCCTAGTGTACACGGGGACTGGAGTTGGAATAGTAAATTAAACTATTCACTATTCAGCACCCCAAAGCGCTATGCGTTGGAAAGGTTTTCGTTGTAAAAACCGCGTTGTAAAGGCATGCGTGGTAAAAGCATGCGTTGTAATGTCATACATCCCTAATAAACTGATACCTATAAACTGTCTGTAGATTATTGTCATTACAATATCAATACATAGCTTCCATTTATTTTAAAGCACCTACCCATAATTCTCAATCATCCAGCCTCTGGCTGTGAATGGATGGCGAAGGGAAATGTTTACATTTATTCTTACAACTTTCTGAAACTTTTAAATATGGGCTTGTAAGGTGTCCCAATTTTCCTGCATGCAAAGACAGCCTCAGTATGCCATTTGTAACGGTTATTTCATTATCACTTCTATAAAACTGCAGGTGGGGATTTTGGAGAAAACTGTTGATTGCCCAAGAAACATGGTATTTGTGTTAAATGTCAATACCATTTTATTAATTGTATAATTATACAAACGCTGAGTGGTGATGTGGCCATCAGTATGAACTCATTTCAAAGAGTCATGATCATATCTAAATATAAATAATATATTAAATAGGAGTCTGCAATCCCTGTTTGACAAACCTGTTTATATTTCTTTATCTGAAAGAAACAGGTTAGTATTAGATTCCTTACCTTAGAATATCCCCAGGCGTCAGACTGGATCTGGAAACTTTTGCGTAGCAGTACCCCTGCGCGTCGGTAGGCGTCAGTTCTTTTTTTCGCTCCAGCAAGCGCAGATCCGGAAAAAGTGGTACCCCTCAGTCAATTTTTGACTAAACTTTTTCGATCATTTGTGATCCTTTTCGAAGTTCAACGACTCCGACGGTGCCGGTAGGGATGCCCGGGTTTAAGCACTGTGCCGACTGCGACCGACTGATGTCGGTCGCGGACCCCCATCGCCGGTGTCTTCATTGCCTGGGCCTCGACCACGATGACAAGGCCTTCTTCGACTGCCGGGCCCTGATGCCTAAAGCTAGGTGGGAGCGGTCTAGCAAGCGACTCGAGCTCCGGCAGCCGGCCCGCGCCGATCGAGGTCCCAGTCCGCAAGGAGGTCGAGGGACCGGTCACGGGGTCGGAGCCGGAATAGCTCCAGGAGTCGTCCTCGGTCTTCAGGCTGGAAGTCCTCAGGTAAGCACAAGAAGTCGAAGAGACGTCATCGCTCTTCCGACTCCCCCCGACGGTCGCGTGATGCGGCCGGGGGTTCGGGCGACACCGACCACGCGGCTCCGTCGGAGCCGCGGGTGTCGTGGCCTGCTTCATACCCATCGGTCCCTGGGCAGAACGCGACGCCGGAGGAGATTGGGGCCTTCCTCACAGCCATGAGGTCGCTCACTCCTCCGTTGGGCTCCGGGGCGACTGGGGGCCCCAGCGGGTTGGGCGCTTCTGCCCCGTCGCCGCCGGGTGCTTCGGTCCCGATCCCTCCCTCGATTCGGGTCCGGTGCCGTTCCCGAAGCCGATGGGAGATTTCTACTTCTATGACCTGACCCCATCCTTTGATCCTGAGTCTCAGGTGATGGGTGGTGAGGCGGATTAGGAGGGGTCTGAGGACCCTCTGGCACAGGAGTGCCAGTCTTATCAGGACTGGGCAGGTGAGCTAGGGGACGCCAGTGGTCTGGACACCTCGCCGGACACTGGCTTTGTCTCCCCTCCTAGCGTGGGTACGGAGGAGGGGGCTGCTTACAGTGTGGTGCTGACGCGGGCGGCCAAGGCCTTGGGCCTGGAGCTCCCCATGTCGCGGCCGTGAGGACTAACCTCCTCACTGAGGTCCTTAAACCGCAGGCAAGCTCGGCCGAGCCTCTGCTGCCGTTTAATGAGGCCTTGTCTGACGTTCTTCTGGGCACTTGGTCCAAGCCCGCTACAGGTCAGCCTATAGAAAGGAACGTGGCCAGACGCCACCGCCAGGCTCCAAGAGGTACGAGCAATACGGGAAAAAGGTCAACACCGCGTGCCTCTTGGGCCGTCACACCCACTCTCTGTGGGACACGGTCATGGACGTGCTGCCACAATGTCCGGTGGAGGTCCAGACTAAATTCACCCAAGCCCTTGCGGAGGGTCGAGATGCAGTACGGTACTCCATCCAGTGTGGGCTAGATACCACAGACTCACCAGGTAGAGCGATGGTAACGACGGTGGCGATTCGTCGCCATGCCTGGTTGAGGTCCACCAACTTTTCGGCTGATGTCCAAAACACCCTTATGGACATGCCATTTGATGGCCGATGCCTCTTTGGCAACAAAGCAGACCATGCGCTTGAGCGCTTTAAGGACTCCAGGGCTACGGCCAAGTCCTTGGGCCTCTCGGCCCGCGCCAGCAAACGGCTGCTTTTAGCTCCTTTTGTGGCAAGGAAGGCACACCCCCACACGTCCTGCCAGCCACGGACCGCAGACTACCGTCCAGTGTGGTGGCAGATGTGGAAACTGCCGTGGCGGCGGTCGGGGACAACGGTGAGGCCAGTCCACACCTGCCCCTGCAGCATCCGCCTCAAAACCCTCCTAGTCCGAGCTTTCAGGCCCATGTGACACCAGTGGGGGGCAGGGTTCGCCATCACCACCTCCATTGGCGCACTGTCACATCAGACAAGTGGGTGCTGCAAATCGTCCAAAGGGGCTACTCCCTCCCCTTCGAGGCGACCCCTCCAGCCATGCCACCACAGTACCACCGCGTTTCGGGGGATCACTTGACACTTCTATGAGAAGAAGTTACGGCCCTCTTGGCATCGAGCACGTTCCTGGGCCAGAAGTAGGGTGTGGTTGTTACTCCCACTACTTTCTGGTACCCAAGAAGGGCAAAGGGGGCCTACGCCCTATCTTGGACCTACGGAACGTCAACGGCTTCCTCTGGCAGGAGAAGTTCAAGATGCTGACACTGGCTAAGGCCCTAGCTGCCCTGGACCCAGGAGACTGGATGGTAGCGTTGGACTTGCAGGACGCTCATTTTCATGCCCCCGTCCTGCCGGCCCACCGGCGTTACCTGCGGTTCACGGTAGGCCGCGAGCACTTTCAATTTACCGTGCTCCCCTTCGGCCTTACCAGCGCCCCACAGGTGTTCACGAAAGCTCATCTGCGCAGGTTAGGGTTTCAGTCTTCCCCTACCTGGACGACTGGTTGTTGAAGGCAGGCTCGCCCCAGACAGTCGTCAGCCACCTCCAGACTACGGCCGACATCCTGCACCTGCCTGGGTTCTCCATCAATGTGCCGAAGTCGCACCTGTGTCCCTCTCAGAAGCTCCTCTTCATCGGGGCAGTTCTGGACTCGGTGCAGTTTCGGGTTTATCCACCAGAGCAGCGGGTTCGGGATATTCAGTCTTTGATTCCGATCTTTCAGCCGTTATCCCGAGTCTCGGTCAGGTTGACGCTGCGGCTTCTGGGGCTGATGGCCTCCTGAATCCTTCTGGTGCATCACGCCAGGTGGCGGATGCGGGCTCTGCAGTGGGACCTGAAGTTTCAGTGGGCCCAGCATCAGGGCAACTTGTCGGACCATGTCTTGATCTCAGAGGGCACTGTAGGACAGTTGCAGTGGTGGCTCACGGACCGCGATTGGGTCAGCGGCAGATCCCTCTCCCTACCCCATCCGGAGCACGTAGTTGTGACGGACGCGTCCCTCCAGGGCTGGGGAGGCCACATGGGAAGGTGGAGATCAGAGGCCTCTGGTCTCCGGCGGAGTCCTGGCTCCACATCAACATTCTGGAGCTGCGGGCGATCCGGCTTGCACTGAAGGCATTCCTCCCCTCTGTCCGGGGGAGTGTAGTGCAGGTGTTCACAGACAACACCACCGCCATGTGGTACTGCAACAAACAGGGCGGGGTGGGGTCATGGACCCTATGCCAGGAGGCTCTGCGCCTCTGGCAGTGGCTGGAACATCAGCGTGTGACCCTGGTGGTTCAACTCCTGGCAGGTTCCCTGAACGCCAGGGCGGCCGAACTCAGCCATCGGTGCATGATGGATCACGAATGGCGTCTGAACTCGGACGTGGCGCAAGGCCTCTTTCAGCAGTGGGGAGAGCCTCGGTTAGATGTATTTGCCACAGAAGAGAACGCGCAATGTCATCAGTTCTGCGCGTTGGAATTTCCAAGGCGGCACTCGCTCTGAGACGCTTTTCATCGCGAGTGGAGCTGCGGTCTGTTGTACGCCTTTCCACCTATACCACTTCTGCCCAGGGTGCTGAAGAAGATCAGGCGTGATCGGGCCCAAATTATCCTTGTGGCTCCGGACTGGGCACGAAGATACTGGTAACGCGAGCTACTCAGCATGTCTGTCGATCCCCCGATTCGTCTGCCTCTTCAGGAGGACCTTCTGTCGCAGCAGCAGGGGACGGTCCTCCACCCGAACCTGTCCAGTCTCCACCTCCATGCTTGGAGATTGAGCGGCGACAGTTGAGGCCATTTGACTTGCCTCCTGAAGTTTGTGATGTGATTCTGGCAGCCAGCCGTCCCTCCACAAAGTCGGTATACGCCTGCAGGTGGAACAAGTTTGTGGCATGGTGCACAGCAAAGGCTGTGGATCCCCTTTCTGCCCCTCTTTCTGAGGTTCTCCTTTTCCTTCTTTCTCTTGCCCAGCAGGGCTCTGCTCTGGGCACTATCATGGGCTACCTTTCTGCCCTTTCCGCCTTCTTAAGGCTACCTGCTCAGCCTTCTTTGTTCAAGTCCCCGGTTGTTAATAGGTTTTTGAAGGGCATCACTCATATGTTCCCTCCTGTTCCTTTCGTGATGCCTCAGTGGGACTTGAACCTTGTACTTACTTTTCTGATGTGCGCTCCCTTCGAGCCACTTCATAACTGTCCTATCCATCTTCTTGCCCTTAAGACTGCTTTCCTGGTTGCCATCACCTCTGCCAGGAGAGTGAGTGAGCTCCAGGCTCTGTCATCCAAGCCTCCCTTCTTTTCTGTCCATCCGGACAAGGTTGTGTTGCGGACAAGACCCTCTTTCCTGCCCAAGGTAGTCACGGCCTTCCACATCGGGCAGTCCATCACCTTGCCCACCTTCTTCCGCCTCTGCATCCCTCCAAAGAGGAAGAGCGGCTCCACCGTCTGGACCCAAAACGTGTGCTCTCTTTCTATTTGGATCGCACACGCCAGTTCCGGGTGGATGACCAACTCTTTGTTGGTTACGTGGGCGCTAAGAAGGGACGGGCGGTGCACAAACGGACCATCTCTCGGTGGGTCATCTTGTGCATCAAGGCATGCTACTCCTTGGCTAAAAAGGAGCCTCCTGTTGGGCTGAGGGCCCATTCCACTCGGGCCACAGCGGCTACTACTGCCCTGGGCCGGGGAGTCCCCTTGCAGGACATCTGTCTGGCAGCTACGTGGGCCTCGCTGCACACGTTCGCAAGACACTACTGCCTGGACAGCCAAGGCCGGAGGGATGGCTTCTATGGCCGATCCGTCCTCCAGGACTTTCTGGTGTGATTATTGGTTCGCAGACCCACCACCGGGGTTGGTATTGCTGGGGTATCTATTCTAAGGTAAGGAATCTAATACTAACCTGTTTCTTTCAGATGCACAAGTTACTTACCTTCGGTAACGATATATCTGTAAGAAACAGTAGTTAGTATTAGATTCCTTACCGCCCCACCCTTCCTCCCCGTTCTGCTAACCGATATCTAGGGTTAAGGTCTTCCACTTTCAGGGCCCTAGTATAATGGCACCAGTGTTGGTTTTTATCATGGCTCTGCGTTTCTGGCGCGGAAAAGCTGTGTATAAGAACTGACGTCAGCGCGTGAGTTATCCCACATGTCATTCCACCCAAATCGAACAATGAATGTGATAATGCAGTTGTAGATGTGACATTTCCCAAAGTTCACTGTGTTTTGATCCTAAGATTACACAGAGCTCCATCAAGCAGTATCAATAGTCCATGTTTACCCAAAACCAATGACAAAGCAATTTTATGAGTAAGAAAATAAGTTACTGCTTTGTACCTTGTGGGTACAAACATGCTTAAAGATAATGAAAGATTTATGAGAATGTCCCCTGATTATGAAGATTGCATTGTTCCGTTCAGACTGTAATAAATAGGAGCTTTGCTGAAATGTCTCACCAGTGTCAAGAGCTCTACATTGTCCTCGTATTACCACAAAAGCAGTGTTAAGTTTCTTTTGGTTTGTTGATCCTAGAAGAAATACATGAATCCTGGAGGGATTTACTAGACATTCACAGAACCCAACATAGCAAGGTAACATTCTGTTCTGCGTTGCATGAAATGTAGGGGCCTATTTATGAGGCCTTTTGCATTGCTCTTGCACCATGCAACATGGTGCAAGAGCAACGTAAACCTTAAGGCATATCTTTGAAGCCATGGAAAGCCTCCTTGCGTGGCTCTGATTGCCTCTGAAATACCCGGAGTAACACAACGCAATTCAAATAGCTGTCTTGCATTACTCTGCCATGGGAAGGAGTTCGATGGGCGTTGAGTAGGTATTCCCATGCAACTCCCATGGATTTTAAGGCATACCCAGATTTACAAGAACTTGTAAACCAGGGGATGTGTCAAAATCTTACAAATCTATCAAAGTTACAATTGATATCAGGGAACCTATGTGATAGCGGATATTGGAAATGCTAGAGTTGTCCGCAGGTTGGCAGACATCTGTAAATACCCTGGATGGAGTACCCTTGCCATGGTAATAGTAAAGTTCTCCATAATGATGATGGTAATTACTCCATCCCATGATAACGAAATCAGCTCCTAGTGGTAGCTCCTAGGTACAGGATCTGCGAATAGTGTTCAGGGAAGGCTGTGAACAGTGATAAGATTAGGAGTGAAATATATATAAAGGCAGTAGGAGATTTACTAATAAACTGATACCTATAAACTGTCAGTAGATTATTGTCATTAAAATATCAATACATAGCTTCCATTTATTTTATTGCACCTACCCATAATTCTCAATCGCCGAGCCTCTGGCTGAGAATGGATGGCGAAGGAAAATGTTTACATTTATTCCTACAACTTTCTGAAGCTTTTAAATATGGGCTTGTAAGGTTTCCCAATTTTCCTGCATGCAGAGACAGCCTCAGTATGCCATTTGTAACGGTTATTTCATTAACACTTCTATAAAACTGCAGGTGGGGATTTTGGAGAAAACTGTTTATTGCCCAAGAAACATGGTAAGTGTGTTAAATGTCAATACCATTTCATTAATTGTATAATTATACAAACGCCGAGTAATGATGTGGCCATCAGTATGAACTCATTTCAAAGAATCATGATAATATCTAAATATAAATAATATTTTAAACAGGAGTCTGCAATCCCTGTTTGAAAACCTGTTTATATTTCTTTATCACAGACATGCTTTTATTCTTCATGATGGCAACCATGCTATCCCTTTCATATGAATGAGCAAGTCACCAAGTAATTAATTGCTTTGTGGGAATGGTGATGTTGTGATTATGTATTATAATGATTAAAATACCCTCTGCTATGCATTACAATGTTATTGTAAGTCAATCCTCGCTAGGGTAAATTAACTCCTCACTGATTTTTAATATCCCTAAGATAAATGTCATAGGAAATGTTGTCCCACATGTCGATTCACCCAAATCGAAGAATGAATGTGATAATGCAGTTGTAGATGTGACATTTCCTATGGGTCACTGTGTTTTGATCCTAAAATCACACAGAGCTCCATCAAGCAGTATCAATAGTCCATTTTTACAAAAAAAACAATGACAAAGCAATTTTATGAGTAAGAAAATAAGTTACTGCTTTGTACCTTGTGGGTACATACATGGTTAAAGATAATGAAAGATTGATGAGAATGTCCCCTGATTATCAAGATTACATTGTTCCGTTCGAACTGCAAAAAATAGGAGCATTGCTGAAATGTCTCACCAGTGTCAAGAGTGTGAGAAGTTGGCCTGATATATGATGCTCACTAGTTCTAGTGATCACCTTGTATCAGTCCAAACAACCCTTATGGTGATTGGTTGTAAGTCAACCTTATAGACCAGCTTTCCTAATGGTAGCATGGACAAAGCAGTCTTAGGCTAAACTCTTTTGGCATGTGAAGCCAGCTGTTTTACCACAATATAACCCCTTGAATACCAGATGAAAGGACACCACACAGGTTGTTATGAAAATAAACAATATATTTATTAATAACAAACACCTCTGAACTCTTTATGAGATCAGAGGGCTAAGCACATGACAATCTCTTAAGAAAAATACCACAAGTTGCACAAAATTACAATGGTGCCTTAGGGGCACGACAAACCATATACTAAGTAAATGGAATGTGAGAGTCAATAGAAGAAATGGAGCTGTCCAGAGGCTGTAGGATTGTTGGGACCACGCTACACTAACTCTAGGTAAGTAATAGGAGGCCCACGGGACGCGGGTGCAGAGTGTGAACTCACACGCGGGATGCGTAACAACGTCTATGGACAGTACAGTTCAAAGAAAAGGTAAGTACGGACAATCCTGACTAGTTAGGACTAAAACGACTGTGGAACTGGACACTAGGAGAGTCAATCTACCCTTGAGCACCGAAATGCTCTTGTTACCTCACCCACGGGCTGCGAGTGCATAGGTGCGAAGTCGTGTCGGGTTTCTGCGTAGAAGTCAATGGAGCCTGAAAGAAAATATGCTGCAGGCGATCAGGAGAAAGATGTCCGGCGTGATCCAAGGATGGATCAGAGATGCTGAAGACCTGAAAGCAGAGGGGACAGTGTTCAAAGTCACTAGCCAGTGACTGGAGTGGAACCAGGAAGGAACCAGATGTCGTCGTCACGATCAGGTGAAGAGTGGACGCTTGACTCTGCAGCCACGTGGACCAGGAGGTGTCTTCGAAGACCAGGATGGAGGCACGAGCTGTCCCACGCAGGCTCTCGCTGTCGGCGGTGTTGGATCCGGAATCGGTGTCAACAGGCCTTGGCAAAGGCAACATACGCGGTGAGTAAAAAAAGCGTCTTGTGCGGACTAGGAGAGTCCGGGGTGCCCCTCTTTTGGAAGGGAGCAAGGGCCAGTCTGGAGCAACCAGACCAGCAGCAAAGATTTCAAGGTTCGTCGTCTAGGAGGTCACTAGCCAGCCGGCAAGTGACCAGAGAACGCGTCGAGCAGCAAACAAGCAGAAGGGCCCCACGCAGATCTCGTGGACGCTGGAGGGCTGATCTTCGGTGCAGGGGCTGCTCGGGACTGGGGCTTCTCAGTCCCCTAAGCACTTGGTCGAGTTTACCTCGGGAGTCGTGCTGAAAGCGAAGTGCAGGTTCGTTCAAGATGGCCGGTCCCACGTGTCTCGTCGCACCCACGGATCTCAGCTGTGCTGCAGATGTAGATTGAGGTCGGAGAGGTCTGGGAATCCGGGTCTCGTCGGGCTCTGAAGTCTGGATCCTTGAGGGAAGACGACAAAGTGAAGCCGCTGGACGCTTGATGGTGCCTGCAGTTGCAGGGTGGACACTCCTTGCCTACAAGGGAGATTTCTTCAGTCGTCTGTGGAGCAGAAGGTCGAAGTCCAGAGTTTCTTCTTGTAGAGTAGTTCAGGATTAATCTAATTTGGAATGGGACCAGCTCCTACCTTTATCCTGCTAAAGGGGGCTGCACTACTGACTAGGTCCCTCCCCTGGGTGGGACCAGGAAGGGGGGTGGTTACACCCCCTATCCTTTGTACGGTTTCACACCAGAGCTGGGGCAGGGATGCCCCAGCAACTGGTTTGAACCGGTGTATGCACAGGGCACCTTGTGTGCCCCAGGCATGTCTCATTCCTTTCAAGCCTATCCTACCCAATACACAACATCCTGTCTGGGGTGGTGCTAGCACCTCCCAAGGCAGGAAACCCTTTGTCCAAGCCTCCCTCGCTGGAAGGACTCCCAGCAGCAGGAGGTCAGACTTGTGTCTGTGGTGGCAGCATCCATTTTGTGATGCCAAGGCTCGAGTTAACTTTAACCGGGATTCACAGTTACATACATGTCGTGTCCCTCTAGAAGGGTGGAATGCTACACCCGTCGCCAGAATTGGTGAGGGGGTAGTATTCCAATTCGTATGATACCTTACTCGACATGTTTTGATAATGTTATACCAGAGTTGGCATTCAACCGCGAGGATTATAATGCACTTAGGAGTATATGGTATAGCGTTATCATGGAAACAGCTAAAGGACTTGGTTCTGAAAGCTGTAGACAGGCTCAGCTCATGCTAGAGCACCATCTCACATAATTCCAAGCACTCTGCCTTCAGGATTGATAAGGCCTGCCATAGGAGTGACTTATAGGAGTATATGTGTCCATTTTGGGGTTAGATATAGGTATACTATATCTAAAGCAAAGGGTGATTACACCACCTTGCCCCAGCTGTCTTAGCAGCCAGTTGTGTCAGATTTGGATGGCCAGCCAGGGGTGGCATAATACATGCTGCAGCCACTGGTAGGCCCTGGGTACACCTATGCCCTGGATACCTAATGTACACTGTACAGGGACTGATAAGGTGACTCAGTATCCAATTGGTAAATGCACCTAGGGTACATGGAGTCCATTTTAACAGAGAGAGCAGGAAGCCTGGGGTCCTGAATTGCGGGATCCCAGGCCAACTAAGTAAAAAAAAACAGCAAAACACTAGGCAAAAAGTTGGGGGTAACCATAGTCAGATATCCACCTTCCTACATAACCCCCCCCCCCAAACGAAAGGAGATAAGGCTATCCTTGACCAGGTAAGCCTATATTGCCTAAGTGGCCATATAAGGAAGTACCAGCACTGGCATGGTTACCCCCTATCTTATGGTCCACTAAGCAATCCCTCACCCTAAGGGTATCTGAGGTTCTCATCCAGGGGATACTCATCAATAGTCATAATCTATTAATAATCCCCACCCATGTGCGGGATCCCGGAGCATATAGAAAATACATATAAATATAAATATATATGTATATATATATGTGAAAACATATTTTTGCAGCCTAAAACATTTCCTAACTGGCAAAATTGCCGCAAAATTACATAAATTAGCATACATACAGTAGTACTCTTCCAAACCCTAAGGAAGAAAGAGAGCAGAAAACATTTGTATACAACAATGCTTTATTGCCATAGGAAAAACCTGTAATTGCAGGCATTTGCCAGTAGGCTGCAGTAGAGTATAAAGCAAACAAAGAAAACTGACACCTTGCCTTTAAGGCATTAGAGTAGGGGTACCGTGCCTTTAAGACCTGAAGGCAACCTCCTGCTCCCATGGTGCACCACAGGTGACAGTTGGGTCAGTTCTTTTTTCCGGCTCCTTCTGTGAGGATCCTGGAGCTTGAGCTCTTCAGTTTTCAACTGAAATTGTGTTTTTGAGAGAATTTTCTCTTATTATTCGACATTTTTTGGATAAATAAGGCTGCTGATTTATTTTTCTGTGGTAACCCACAAGAATTTCCTGTCAGAATGCCTGCTCTGTTCCGGAAATGTCCTTCTTGGGACAAAAAGATGGCTCTGACTGACCCACATTCTGTGTGTATTGTGTGCCTTCCATCTACACACAATCCTGTTCAGTGCCATCACTGTCAAAAGTTTAAAAGTCGAACTCTTCGCGACAGGGAGAAGATTCGACTTCATGCCATGCAGGAGATGAACAAAAGTCACCAGGTGGGTGCTTCTACAGCCCCCAGATCTTCTCCTACAAGCAAGCACGGCCAAAAACGGCGTCATTCTGCTTCTCCTGTCCCCAGGAAGAGGAAGGAAAGTTGAAGAACTCCGTGGAGGTCGCCGTCGAAGAGGCCAAGATCATCTTCACGACGTCGAAGATCTCCGCTGCAGTGAAGTAAGTCGGCGTGGAGGCACCATACTTCGGGCTCGAAGTCCATGGCTGCTACCACATCTAAGTCTCCGTCAACGTCGAGGCTTCCGTCGACGTTGAGACACTCTCCGCCGCCCCAGGGGGGATCGGCGTCGAGAGCTAGGACGGCATCCAGGTCGCCGCCGGCTGGCGGGCCGCCGTCGAGTGGGACTGTCAGATCCCATCCTTCGACGTCAAAGAGGTCGACGCCGAGGCGACGCCAGGAAAGGTCGCCGTCGACGCGACGTCGAAGAAGGTCATCGTCGACACGACGCCGAGAGTCGTCGTCGATACGACGTCATGGGGCATCTCCATCTGGTCGACGGCGAGGGAGATCGACGTTGAAGTCTCCGGATCGACATCGAGGTTTTCAGTCGAGCCCTTCTCGACGTGATCGATCGCCGTCGAGAGTAGACCACTCGACGCCACTAGTCACCCAGACATCTTCGACGTCGAGGCTTTCGCCGTCGAGGGATCAAGTGACGACAGTGGTGGAATCCCCTGGTTCCGGATCTTCAGGAGGCAAGTCATCATCTCCTCGTTTCAATATCGTGGAAATCTCCCTGGAACCTTCGCCCAGATCTGCGGACAGACCACGCAGCTTGGTGTCTCAGCATCCTCAAGGGGCTCTATCTGGAGGTCAGAGTAGCCCGGGCTCGGGTTACTCCCGTACATATTCTCCGTCTACGGCAAGAACGCCGGTCAGACCGTCTAGATCTCCTCGGAGACCCAGGGTTTCACCCAGGCCAAGATCTCGGATCAGATCACGTTCTCCAGAACGGCCAAGAACACCTGTCAGACCAAGTTCACCAATCCGGCCAAGACCGAGGACTCCATCAAGACATCGCTCTAGGTACAGAGACCGTCACAGCAGGAATCGTGACAGGTCCCATAACAGGCGGCGTACAAGATCTTCCACAAGGTCGTCCTCATCTAGGTCGTCTTACCGAGATTACTCTCCGACCTTCTCATCTACGCCTCCTTCCCGAGTCTCTCCAATTGATGACTTCGCGACTTTCTCCGATGTTCTGAGCAGGGGAGCAAAAAAGCTGAACATTACGCTGCATACTACAGTGGTTCCCACTTCTGCGATTTTTGATACTCTTCATCATCGCACAGCGCCCAGGCCTCTTCTTCCCTTGGTCCCTGGCCTCCTAGAACCGGCTATGGCTACTTTCCTCACACCAGCAGTGGTGGGATCTGTTCCATCTTGGATAGCCAAAAAGTACAAGGCCCCTGCAGAGGATCCCTTGTTCCTCAGATCTGATCCTCCTGCGGACTCCATTATTGTGGCGGCTGCCATGAAGTCCCATGCAGGCTCTACTTCTTCCTCAGTACCACCTGAAAAAGATAGTAAACTTATGGACTCGTTTGGTAGGAAGGTATGCAACACCTTCTCTTCATTTATGAAGGTGGCTAGCGCCTCTGCCTTGCTTCGAAGGTACGACAGGTCCCTTTGGGACTCCCTGACTCGCTTTACAGACAAGCTCCCCAAGGAAGATCGCCAAGACTTTCTGGAGATTATATAGGCGGGAGGCCTGGTAGCCAATCAAGTTATTAGCGCCGCAGTGGATGCCTCTGACCTTGCGGCCCATGGCTATTCAAATGGTATTTGTTCCGGTCGTTCGGTCTGGCTCCGCCTGACAGGGCTCATACCAGATGCCCAGAAGAAGATTTTGAATTTGCCATTCAATGGGAAATCTCTGTTTGGTCCACACACGGACGACGAAATGTCCAAAATGAAAGCAGAAATGGACACCGTCAAAGCTGTGGGATTATAAAAGCGCAAGGAATTCAAGAAACGCTTTCGCCAGGGAGACAGGAGGTCTTTCCAGCAGAGGGTTCAAACCCCTCAGTGGCAATCCCAGTCTCAACAGAAGATGCAGTTCCAGCAGCGTCGTCCTGGCAGAGGAAGAGGTGGCAATAACAAGCAGCAGTCTTCCTCCAAGCAACCTCCTAAGCCCTAAGCCATTGCTTCCTCCACGTCTGTTCGCCACTCCGGTGGGAGGGAGTGTTTCTCATCATCTGAAAGAGTGGAAATCCATTACAAAAGACAGATGGGTGCTGAATATTGTGCAGCATGGTTACTTGCTGAGGTTCAAATCTCCTTCTCCGCAAGTCCTCCTTCAGGCGCGACACCTCCCAGGTTTCCAGAGTCAATTGCTACAAGACGAAGTCTCCGTCCTCCTGAAGAAGATGGCCATAGAGGAGGTTCCCTCCATTCACAGAAATCAAGGAGTGTACTCCCGGTATTTCTTGGTTCAAAAACGAGGAACTGCCAAGGAATACAGGCCCATTCTAGATCTTCGAATGCTAAACAAATTCATACGAAAAGAAAAATTCCGCATGGTCGCCCTGCACCAGATCTTCCAGCATCTTCATCAGGGAGACTGGATGTGTGCCATCGACTTGCAGGACGCCTACTTCCACATACCAGTGTCAGTCAAGCATCAGAAGTTCCTAAGGTTTCAGATCGGACGCCGTCACTACCAGTATCGAGTGCTGCCGATTGGCCTGAAATCTGCACCTCGGACATTCTCCAAGTGCATGCTTTTCTTCGCAAAAGAAAGATCTTCGTCTATCCATATCTAGACGATTGGCTGTTGAAAAGCTCCACTCCATCGCTGCTTCAAAATCATCTGTCGTTCTGCCTCAAACTGATGGACTCGTTGGGTCTTCAAGTCAATCTGAAAAAGTCAGTTCTCAACCCTTCCCAGCGGATCCACTACCTGGGTGCTTCTCTGGACTCACTACAGGCAAGCGTGTGTCCTTCGAAGGAGAGGTTGTCATCTATGCTCCTGAAGGGTTGCCTTCTTCTGGACAATCAGGCCCCCACAGCCAGACAAGTGTCCTCTCTTCTGGGATCGATGGCCTCGTGCATTTACATCGTGCCCAATGCTCGCCTTCACATGAGGCCTCTGCAACAAGCCCTCGAAGATCAGTGGTCTCAGAGATCGGATCAGTGGGAAGACCGGGTCTGTCTTCCTCAAGAAGCCAGGGACTTGATCAGATGGTGGTTAAAACGATCCAATCTCCTCCGGGGAGTGCCATTCCATCGTCCTCCTCCGTCCCAGTCAATTGTCATGGATGCCTCCCTTCAAGGCTGGGGCGCTCACATGGACCGACTCCAAGTTCAAGGCCTCTGGTCCGAGGTAGAGCAAGGCTACCATATCAACTTCCTGGAGCTTCGAGCAGTTCATCTGGCTCTCAAGTCTCTTTATCCTTCTCTGCGCACCAACTACCTCCAGGTTCAAACGGACAACACAACAACTATGTTCTATTTGAACAAACAGGGAGGCACGAGGTCAAGAGTCTTGTCTCTGGAAGCACAAGCCATCTGGCACTGGCTCCTAGCAAGAGGCCTGTCCATCGTGGCAGTTCATCTACCAGGAATTCAAAACGTCCAAGCAGACTGCCTAAGCAGAATCTTCGTAGAAGCGCACGATTGGGTGCTCAACGAGGAAGTGGCGCAAGAGGTTTTTCAGTGCTGGGGCGTACCGGACGTAGATCTGTTCGCAGACGCGGCCAATGCAAAATGCCCCGTCTTCGCGTCCAGGTTTCCCCAACAGGGATCACTGGGGAACGGTCTTTTGATCAGCTGGTCGCAGACATTACTCTACGCCTTTCTTCCCCTGCCTCTGATCCCGGCGGTGATCCAGAAGTTCTACAGGACCAACACCAGAATGATCCTGATAGCACCAGGGTGGCCACGCCAGTGGTGGTACCCCGATCTTCTACAGATGTCGGAGGTTCGCACCGGCGCCTACCATGCCGTCCAGACTTGTTGACCAAAGACCAGGGGAAGGTGTTTCACCCCAACCTTCCTTCACTTCGCTTGACGGCATGGCTCCTGAGGTCATCCAGTATGGACATTTAGACCTCCCAGCAGACTGCATGACTATTCGTAAGGAATCAAAATGACCCTCCACTAGGTAGTCCTATGCTTTCAAGTGGAAGAGGTTCTTCTTATGGTGTCATGAGCACTCTCTTGACCCGGTACATGGCCAAGAGCAGGTGATTCTTCCATATCTATTGCATTTAGCGAGATCAGGCCTGAAATACCCCTCCATCAGGGTTCATTTAGCTGCAATCACAGCATATAGGAAGTCTCCTAATCAGACATCTTTCTTCCTTATGCCTGTAGTTAAAGATTTCCTAGAAGGTCTTAAGAAAGTCTTCCCACCGGTGAGGTCCCCCTCCCCTCCCTGGGAGCTTAATATCGTCCTGACTAAGCTGATGAGTGCTCCTTTTGAGCCCATACATACGGCCTCTTTGCAGCACTTGACCTGGAAAGCTGCTTTTTTAGTGGCGATTACCTCTGCCCGCAGGGTCACCGAAATCCAGGCCTTGTGTTGTAAGGAGCCTTACACAGTTTTTCATGCCTACAGGGTGGTCTTAAGAACGGACCCAAGTTTCCTGCCTAAGGTAGTTTCAGACTTTCATATCAACCAGTCTATTACCTTACCTACCTTTTTTCCTAATCCTTCCACTCCCCCGGAAAGGTCGTTACACTCCCTAGATCTCCGGAGGGTCCTGAAGTTCTACTTGTCAAAAACCCTTCCTCTTAGGAATTCTGACCGGCTTTTTGTTAATTATGGCAGTACTAATACTGGCCTGTCAGCTTCCAAAAGGTCCATTTCTCGCTGGATTGTCTCCTGTATAGCTTTAGCTTATCAAATAGCTAACAAGACCTTGCAGGGTAAACCACATGCACATTCTACTAGAGGGAAAGCTTCCACTACAGCTCTCCTTCGTAATGTTCCTATTTCTGAAATTTGTAAAGCGGCAACTTGGCGGTCTGTCCATACCTTTACCCGCGATTATTGCCTGGACTCAGATACTCAGGCCGATGCCAGAGTAGGGCAGGCCTCGTTAAGGAACTTATTTGCATAAGATGTATTTGCATTATATGTCTTAATCATTCTGTGAAGTTTTTATACTTCTTGCTCGTCCGCGAGACTTTGGGTATGAGCTTGCTAATCTATTCATAGATTATGACTATTGATGAGTATCCCCTCGATGAGAAGGATTAGTTACTTACCTGTAATCCTAGTTCTCATCCAGGGGTATACTCATCAAAGTCATAAGCTCCCGCCCACCTCCCCGGACAAGCAGAGTCACACAGTTATGAGATGTTTTATTGTGGATCTCCTCAGGTGTTATGCACCTCCAAAAAGAACTGACCCAACTGTCACCTGTGGTGCACCATGGGAGCAGGGGGGTTGCCTTCAGGTCTTAAAGGCACGGTACCCCTACTCTAATGCCTTAAAGGCAAGGTGTCAGTTTTCTTTGTTTGCTTTATACTCTACTGCAGCCTACTGGCAAATGCCTGCAATTACAGGTTTTTCCTATGGCAATAAAGCATTGTTCTTTTTTTTTTTTTTTTTTTTTTTGTCCTCATACGCCACTTCCCACCTCTTCGTATCTTATAGCGCCCATTGGTGGTATTCAAGCTCAACTGTGAGAGGTTGATTCCTACTGCTTATGCTACAGACCTACAAACTTGAAAGAAGTTTGATAAAGGTGGAGTGTCGCGGCCGAATCTGTTGCAGGGAAGCATATAGGTTTCATTAAACCTCCAAGAGCATCCGAAGTGACTTAATCATCGAACGTTATTCTCTCCCATCTTTGAAGTCAGCAACTATAACTCCCAATTCCCTCACCCGTAGTGATTTAAAAATAAGTTCCAAAATTGGTGCTTCCTATTGTTTTGCCCAGCCATATCCAGTTTAGCTATTGCTCTCATGGCTCTAGTCCACATTAATACTGTCGGGGGTTCAGACGCAATCCAAAGTTTACATATTTCTCTTCGAGCAATCAAGATAGCATAGAAAAACAGCTTCGTATTATCATTAAGGCCCTTACCTTGTATATCCAATCTACCCGAGATGATCTGTTCAGGGCTTACCGTAATTTCTAGCTCCAATATTTTTGAAAGCATTTCACTTACGGCTGCCCAAAACTCTTGAATTTCTGAGCATGTCACGAACATATGAATGTCATCTTCATTTGGGCTTTTACACTTTGGACATAGCACCGTGCCCCCATCTTTGAATTTCGCAAGTCTCTTTGGGGTCCAGTATGCCCTGTGGAGAGTGAACAAGTGATTCCTCCTTAAATTTGCAGGTTTCACCACTTTATATAGAATCAACATATCTACTTGCCATTGTTCTTCTGTTGCGATCCTCGGCAAGCACTCTCCCCACAGGAACTCTGGAAGTAAAAGGGACCGTCCTCCATTTCCACTATTTCCCAATACCACGTTGCCACTTCTTTCTTCATCCGAATGTTCGAGACCAGCTTTTCTTCAAACTCATTGTGTCGTCCCATTAACTTTCCCTTACCTATTACCCAGCTTTGTATCTGCAAATATTTAAATTTTGCAAAATTGCGACCCCAGAGTTGCTCACAAACTGCCCATGGTATCAAGGCACCTTCACAAAGCAACTCCCCCCAGACCTGTGGGCCTTCTGATTTTAACACCCTTGCTAAAGCATCTTTCGTCCAACTTGGAGCCCCCGGGCCCTCCCAAATTGGTGCAGCCATGCTAAAATATGGGATTTTTGTCACGCGCCTAATACGATACCATGCCGTGGCTAGGTCTCTTAATACCTTCAGTCTGACTCTTTTGAAGTATTTTGGATCTGCAAATCCATATAGAAAGCCACGCTTGTAGCAATTTTCTACTTTCAGCATGGCCGCAAAAAGCTCCCCTATTGATGAGTCATTGGGAGTTCCAAGAAGCATTCTACAGTTCTTGAGCAAAAAAGCCCAAGAATAAAATTGAAAGTCTGGGGCTGCTAAACCTCCCTTAGCATATCTTCTTCGAATTTTTTTCCAGGATAGCCTTGACCCCTTGGAGCCCCAAATAAATGAACCAATTTCGCTCTGTAGCTTTAGCTTATCAAATAGCTAACAAGACCTTGCAGGGTAAACCACATGCACATTCTACTAGAGGGAAAGCTTCCACTACAGCTCTCCTTCGTAATGTTCCTATTTCTGAAATTTGTAAAGCGGCAACTTGGCGGTCTGTCCATACCTTTACCCGCGATTATTGCCTGGACTCAGATACTCAGGCCGATGCCAGAGTAGGGCAGGCCTCGTTAAGGAACTTATTTGCATAAGATGTATTTGCATTATATGTCTTAATCATTCTGTGAAGTTTTTATACTTCTTGCTCGTCCGCGAGACTTTGGGTATGAGCTTGCTAATCTATTCATAGATTATGACTATTGATGAGTATCCCCTCGATGAGAAGGATTAGTTACTTACCTGTAATCCTAGTTCTCATCCAGGGGTATACTCATCAAAGTCATAAGCTCCCGCCCACCTCCCCGGACAAGCAGAGTCACACAGTTATGAGATGTTTTATTGTGGATCTCCTCAGGTGTTATGCACCTCCAAAAAGAACTGACCCAACTGTCACCTGTGGTGCACCATGGGAGCAGGGGGGTTGCCTTCAGGTCTTAAAGGCACGGTACCCCTACTCTAATGCCTTAAAGGCAAGGTGTCAGTTTTCTTTGTTTGCTTTATACTCTACTGCAGCCTACTGGCAAATGCCTGCAATTACAGGTTTTTCCTATGGCAATAAAGCATTGTTGTATACAAATGTTTTCTGCTCTCTTTCTTCCTTAGGGTTTGGAAGAGTACTACTGTATGTATGCTAATTTATGTAATTTTGCGGCAATTTTGCCAGTTAGGAAATGTTTTAGGCTGCACATATATGTTTTCACATATATATATACATATATATTTATATTTATATGTATTTTCTATATGCTCCGGGATCCCGCACATGGGCGGGGATTATTCATAGATTATGACTTTGATGAGTATACCCCTGGATGAGAACTAGGATTACAGGTAAGTAACTAATCCGTCTCCACCATAGGGAATCTCTACCTGTGGTGTGTTTTGGCAAAGTAAAAGGCTGGTGCTGAGATGGAGTACTGAAGTGAGGCTCCACTAATGTTGGGCTCAGCTTCCTCCAATCATCATTCACCCTATAGGCTTTTCTTTCCACAACTGAGTTGTGTTGAGCTCTCAGGGTCAGCCTCTGGCTACCTAAAGCTGGAGGCTGGGTCCCTCTGTTTGGCTTACTGGAGGGACAGGTCAGGTCTGGGGCCCTTAGGTCCCAAGTTTGGCTGTGCCCAACAGAGTCCATCTGGGGGAGGTCCCTAACTAAGTTTAAGGGGGATCTCTCAGGAGTTTCTAACTTTTTCACCTTGCTAGGGCTGCTAGCTTTGGTGTCCCTAATCTGCTGATGGGGTTGTTTTATTGGACAAGAGGCCCTTTGGGGCTCACTTGCCTCCTTGACCTCTGTAGCCATGGGCTGCCTGAGGCAGGGTAGAGAGGGGCAGGTTACCTGCTCCAGACTGGGTCCCGCCTTGGAAGGGTCCACTGACATCAGGGGCTCTGCCAGGCTAGGCCTGACTACCTCTGGGGAAGTTACTTCACAAGGGGTAAGATCAGTTCCCTGAGGAGGCTGATCCTTTCCTAATGTCTGGTGGGGGGGATATTTCTCTTCCTCATCAATGCTCTCTGTTTGTGTGGAGTGATCCATAGTTTCAGGCTTCACAACACAGGAATCAGTTTGAGTTTGTGCTGTGGCCATCACAGCCCCACCAACCTTTTCAGGAAGGGACTCAGTTTGGGTATGGGCTGTTACCATCACAGCCCTGCTAACCTTTTCAGGGAAGGAAACTATTTGAGATTGAGCTGAGACTGGCACAGCCCTCCTAACCTGTTCAGGAAGATTTACCATTTTAGAAAGGGTTTCTTGCTCTACCTCAGCCCAGGCTGAGATCTCTAAATCATTCCCCAGTAGGCAATCTACAGGCAAGTTTGATGACACTGCCACTCTCTTGGGGCAAGTGACACCTCCCCAGCTGAGATTTACCACTGCCATGGGATGGTTTCTCTGCACTCCATCAATGTGTGTTACCTGGTATGTGGCACCAGGTGTAAGTTGCCTTGAGGGGACTAGGCTCTCAGTCACCATAGTGATGCTAGCCCCTGTGTCTCTATAGGCCTCAACTTTCAGACCGTTGATGAGGGGCTCCTGTCTGTATTTGCCCAAAGTGTTGGGACAATCAGTGAAGTTGGCAAATCCCATGCCAGTTTCACAGACAAGAGTATCTAAGTTAGGGGACCTGGTTAGGCCAGAGTCCCCAGGAACTCCCAAAGTAAAACCACCCAAATTCTTGGGGGCACTCACACCACCTGGGGGATTACTACTAGTAGTAACAGGAGGCTTGGGAGTGTTACTTGGGGGGTATGTTCTCCTTATTGTGGTTCTTTGGGCAACTGCTGTCAGTTTTCCAATGACCTACCTGTTTACAGGCATGGCAATAAGGTTTCTTCTGGGTAGAGGAAGTGTCTTGGGACCCACCCCCATTCTTGGAGTTTTGGGGCCCTAGGGAAGTCTTCTCTGTAGATTTATCCCCACCTTTCTCTTGAGGCTTGGTAGTCTCTTTCTTTTGGTCACCACCCTGATTCTTAGGCCTAATCCTGGTTCTGACCCATTTGTCTGCCCTCTTACCCAATTCTTGTGGAGAGGTCAGATCAGAGTCTACCAGGTACTGGTGCAAAAGCTGGTTTTGACAGTTATTTAAGATTTGCTCTCTCATTATGAGATTGTACAATCCTGTATAATTAGTAACTTTACTTCCCAATAACCAGCCCTCCAGAGCCTTATTAGCACAATCTACAAAATCAGTCCAAGCCTGAGTTTTCTGGGTGTCTCTGAACATTAATCTGTACTGTTCAGTGGTTAAGCCAAACCCATCAATCAGTGCATTTTTCAGGACTTGGTTGTCATTAGCATCCTCATCTCTAACAGTGAGAAGCTTGTCTCTTCCTTTACCTTCAAAGGAGAGCCACAATATAGCTGCCCACTGACTCTGGGGTACCTGCTATACTTTGCAGGCTCTCTCCAAAGCAGTCATCCACTTGTGGATATCATCTCCTGTCTTATAGGAGGGCACTATTTTACTCAGGTTTCTAGTATCAAGCCCCCTTTCTCTATCCCTAGAGATATTGCTGCCACCAGTGGGGACTACCCCACTCAACTGATGCTCTCTAGCAAAGGCAAGCTTCTCTTTGGCAAGGGCAAGTTCTTCCCTTTGGATCCTCAGATTAGCTTCCTTCATCTTTGCTTCATGCTCTCTCTTCTGAGGGGAAGTCATTCTCCTCTGAGCAGATGCATGAGAGTGCACAGATCTATTGGAGTCCCTAAAAGGAGATCTATCTCTCCTAACCCCAAAGTTAGGCCTGCTAGGGGTTAGCACTGGGGGTCCCCCAGTTCCTTCCCTAAGTAGGTCTAAGTTGGCCCTTGTAAGTCTGCTGACTAAAGGTTGCCCATTGTCTGCCTCATCCTCAGATACATCCCCTTCTTCCTTTTCTTCATTCTCTGCTTCAGGGAGGTTGGAGTCTGGATCACCAGGTGTACCTTCTAAGGGGGGCGTGCTCCCATCTGGATTAGAGGGGCCTGCAGTAGCAGCCCTTCTGGCATCATATGTCTCTAAGAGACCTAACAGAAAAGGAGTGGTAGGGTTGGAACCCTGTTTCAATTTCCTGGAGGTACACAATTGTCTCATCTCCTGGAAACTGAGAGCTGCATATCTGGAAAGGACCTGTGGAGGGTCACTAACCACTAGGGGAGTCTCTGAAGTCTCTCCATGGGTAGACATGCTTTCTAGTGAGGTGTAAGTGATGCACCTACCTACACTATGGGTGTTCCTACTGATCCCTTGCTAAGAGTTGTAGTCAGGGTGTGCTAGGCCCTTTCTACTACAACAGCTGGTTCAGTAGAACTCAGAGTATTTCTAAGCTTGTTATATGTACCTATAGTACCTTATGTGATCTTTCAAATGATATTTAAAGATTATACGTGGTAAAAACAACAGCAAGCTCAAATCCCAACAGCTGCACACCAATGTGAGAAGTTGGCCTGATATATGATGCTCACTAGTTCTAGTGATCACCTTGTATCAGTCCAAACAACCCTTATGGTGATTGGTTGTAAGTCAACCTTATAGACCAGCTATCCTAATGGTAGCATGGACAAAGCAGTCTTAGGCTAAACTCTTTTGGCATGTGAAGCCAGCTGTTTTACCACAATATAACCCCTTGAATACCAGATGAAAGGACACCACACAGGTTGTTATGAAAATAAACAATATATTTACTAATAACAAACACCTCTGAACTCTTTATGAGATCAGAGGGCTAAGCACATGACAATCTCTTTAGAAAAATACGACAAGTTGCACAAAATTACAATGGTGCCTTAGGGGCACGACAAACCATATACTAAGTAAATGGAATGTGAGAGTCAATAGAAGAAATGGAGCTGTCCAGAGGCTGTAGGATCGTTAGGACCACGCTACACTAACTCTAGGTAAGTAATAGAAGGCCCACGGGACGCCGGTGCAGAGTGTGAACTTACAAACGGGATGCGTAACAACGTCTATGGACAGTACAGTTCAAAGAAAAGGTAAGTACGGACAATCCTGACTAGTTAGGACTAAAACGACTGTGGAACTGGACACTAGGAGAGTCAATCTACCCTTGAGCACCGAAATGCTCTCGTTACCTCACCCACGGGCTGCGTGTGCATAGGTGCGAAGTCGTGTCGGGTTTCTGCGTTGAAGTCAATGGAGCCTGAATGAAAAGATGCTGCAGGCGACCAGGAGGAAGATGTCCGGCGTGATCCAAGGATGGATCAGAGATGCTGAAGACCTGAAAGCAGAGGGGACAGTGTTCAAAGTCACTAGCCAGTGACTGGAGTGGAACCAGGAAGGAACCAGATGTCGTCGTCGCGATCAGGTGAAGAGAGGACGCTTGACTCTGCAGCCACGTGGACCAGGAGGTGTCTTCGACGACCAGGATGGAGGCACGAGCTGTCCCACGCAGGCACTCGCTGTCGGCGGTGTTGGATCCGGAATCGGTGTCAACAGGCCTTGGCAAAGGCAGCCCACGCGGTGAGTAAAAAAAGCGTCTGGTGCGGACTAGGAGTGTCCGGGGTGCCCCTCTTTTGGAAGGGAGCAAGGGCCAGTCTGGAGCAACCAGACCAGCAGCAAAGATTTCAAGGTTCGTTGTCTAGGAGGTCTCTAGCCAGCCGGCAAGTGACCAGACAACGCGTCGAGCAGCAAACAAGCAGAAGGGCCCCACGCAGATCTCGTGGACGCTGGAGGGCTGATCTTCGGTGCAGGGGCTGCTCGGGGCTGGGGCTTCTCAGTCCCCAAAGTACTTGATCGAGTTTACCTCGGGAGTCGTGCTGAAAGCGAAGTGCAGGTTCGTTCAAGATGGCCGGTCCCACATGTCTCGTCGCACCCACGGATCTCAGCTGTGCTGCAGATGTAAGTTGAGGTCGGAGAGGTCTGGGAATCCGGGTCTCGTCAGGCTCTGAAGTCTGGATCCTCGAGGGAAGACGACAAAGTTAAGCCGCTGGACGCTTGATGGTGCCTGCAGTTGCAGGGTGGACACTCCTTGCCCACAAGGGAGATTTCTTCAGTCTTCTGTGGAGCAGAACGTCGAAGTCCAGAGTTTCTTCTTGTAGAGTAGTTCTGGATTAATCTAATTTGGAATGGGACCAGCTCCTACCTTTATCCTGATAAAGGGGGCTGCACTACTGACTAGGTCCCTCTCCTGGGTGGGACCAGGAAGGGGGGTGGTTACACCCCCTATCCTTTGTCCGGTTTCGCGCCAGAGCTGGGGCAGGGATGCCCCAGCAACTGGTTTGAACCGGTGTATGCACAGGGCACCTTGTGTGCCCCAGGCATGTCTCATTCCTTTCAAGCTTATCCTACCCAATACACAAAATCCTGTCTGGGGTGGTGCTAGCACCTCCCAAGGCAGGAAACCCCTTGTCCAAGCCTCCCTCACTGGAAGGACTCCCAGCAGCAGGAGGTCAGACTTGTGTCTGTGGTGGCAGCATCCATTTTGTGATGCCAAGGCTCGAGTTAACTTTAACCGGGATTCACAGTTACATACATGTCGTGTCCCTCTAGAAGGGTGGAATGCTACCCCCGTCGCCAGAATTGGCGAGGGGGTTGTATTCCAATTCGTATGACACCTTACTCGACATGTTTTGATAATGTTATACCAGAGTTGGCATTCAACCGCGAGGATTATAATGCACTTAGGAGTATATGGTATAGCGTTATCATGGAAACAGCTAAAGGACTTGGTTCCGAAAGCTGTAGACAGGCTCAGCTCATGCTAGAGCACCATCTCACATAATTCCAAGCACTCTGCCTTCAGGATTGATAAGGCCTGCCATAGGAGTGACTTATAGGAGTATATGTGTCCATTTTGGGGTTAGATAAAGGTATACTATATCTAAAGCAAAGGGTGATTACACCACCTTGCCCCAGCTGTCTTAGCAGCCAGTTGTGTCAGATTTGGATGGCCAGCCAGGGGTGGCATAATACATGCTGCAGCCCCTGGTAGGCCCTGGGTACACCTATGCCCTGGATACCTAAGGTACACTGTACAGGGACTGATAAGGTGACTCAGTATCCAATTGGTAAATGCACCTAGGGTACATGGAGTCCATTTTAACAGAGAGAGCAGGAAGCCTGGGGTCCCGAATAGCGGGATCCCAGGCCAACTAAGTCAAAAACCAGCAAAACACTAGGCAAAAAGTTGGGGGTAACCATAGTCAGATATCCACCTTCCTACAAAGAGCCCTCCATTGTCCTCATATTAAAACAAAAGCAGTGTTAAGTTTCTTTTGGTTTGTTGATCCAAGAAGAAATACATAAATCCTGGCTGGGATTTACTAGACATTCACAGAACCCAACATAGCAAGGCAACATTCTGTTCTGCGTTGCATTAAATGTAGGGGCCTATTTATGAGGCCTTTTGCATTGCTCTTGCACCATGCAACAGAGACAGCCTCAGTATGCCATTTGTAATGGTTCTTTCATTATCACTTCTATAAAACTGCAGGTGGGGATTTTGGAGAAAACTGTTGATTGCCCAAGAAACATGGTAAGCGTGTTAAATGTCAATACCATTTAATTATTATATGATGTGGCCATCAGTATGAACTCATTTCAAAGAGTCATGATCATAGCTAAATATAAATAATATATTAAATAGGAGTCTGCAATCCCTGTGTGAAAACCTGTTTATATTTCTTTATCACAGACATGCTTTTATTCTTCATGATGGCAACCATGCTATCCCTTACATATGAATAAGCAAGTCACCAAGTAATTAAGTGCTTTTTGGGAATGGTGTTGGTGTGATTATGTACTATAATGATTAAAATACCCTCTGCTATGCAATACAAGGTTATTGTAAGTCAATCCTCGCTAGGGTAAATTAACTCCTCACTGATTTTTAATATCCCTAAGATATATGACATAGGACATGTTATCCCACATGTCATTCCACCCAAATCGAACAATGAATGTGATAATGCAGTTGTAGATGTGACATTTCCCAAAGTTCACTGTGTTTTGATCCTAAGATCATACAGAGCTCCATCAAGCAGTATCAATAGTCCATGTTCACCCAAAACTAATGACAAAGCAATTTTATGAGTAAGAAAATAAGTTACTGCTTTGTACCTTGTGGGTAGATACATGATTAAAGATAATGAAAGATTGATGAGAATGTCCCCTGATTATGAAGATTACATTGTTCCTTTCAGGCTGTAATAAATAGGAGCTTTGCTGAAATGTCTCACCAGTGTCAAGAGCCCTACATTGTCCTCGTATTACCACAAAAGTAGTGTTACGTTTCTTTTGGTTTGTTGATCCAAGAAAAAATACATAAATCCTGGCGGGATTTACTAGATATTCACGGAACCCAACATAGCAAGGCAACATTCTGTTCTGCGTAGCATGAAATGAAGGGGTCTATTTATGAGGCCTTTTGCATTGCTCTTGCACCATGCAAAATGGTGCAAGAGCAACATAAACCATAAGGCATATCTTTGAAACCATGGAAAGCCTCCTTGCGTGGCTCTGAGTAAGCATGAGCGGATCTAGCGGATCTCGCGTATGCGAATTTGCGGATTTACGGATTCGCAATCCGCGAAGATACGCGAACTCTCGCGGATTTGCGGATTTTCCCGGTTTTTGTGTTGGCGAGCGTTCGCGCCGATTTTGGGACAATTTCGCAATTGCGAACTTACTTTTCGGCACGCAACGGCCGCGACTATGTTGTTTCTACGTCTGGTTTATCTCACAGGTTCACAGCACCCTCTGTTTCACCACTGCCACCCTCTGGGACACCCATGCCACCCTCTGGTACATCCTCACTGCCACCCATTAGGTTTGTTTATCACTGTAGTTTATGGGGGGTGAAAAAAGCAAGCACACCTCCCCTACTTCAACTGCCATGAATTAATTTGGGGTTGATTAATGTGTCAGTTATTTAGAAAGTTCCAGTGTGGCTGGCACCTGCTTCCTTCCTTATCTGTAAATTGCTTTCTGTTGCAGTGAATTTTTTTTTCACAGGACCTTTATGGTCTACTTGTAGCTATTCTATGAGCCTGCTGTTTGGGTCATAGCAGGGTCATAGAATAGTTGCAAACTCTGGAGGGGCCCCTCAGGAAGCACTACAGTGAATGTTACAAATGTTAAGTTTGAACTTTTGCACCTGCTCATTGCTTTCAGTTTAGCAAAAATCGTTTTTTCTGCAATTTCGCGCGTTTTTTGGGGCGCGAATCCGTGCGAGATCGATTTCGGAAGCCGCGAATGCTTGCGAATACACTAATTTTTTATTTGCGACGTGTATGTTCGCGTGCTTTTGTGCGTGTTCGCGAGGCGCTTGTAGCTATACGTTTGCCAAGTTACCCTAGCGGTCGTAAACGGGCGCGGCCATCTTGTTTGCGTGACGTAATTCCGTTTCCGGCCGCTATGTGTAATCTCGCAAACTGTGCTGCTCGCTAGTACAATTTCGCGCGTGCTCGCGAGGAAAATCTCGCGCGAACTTACCCACGCGGTCGTGAACGGGCGCGGCCATCTTGTTTCTCATTCATTGCTATGGTTCTGGGCATGCTTTCTGTATCCTCTCTGAATCTCTGCCATCCTTTGCTTGTTTGAAGTTTATTTAATCTATTTTACTTATTATCTATCCCTCTATTTTTCTAGCTGTATATTTTTGTGTTTTCTGCTACTTTTAGTTACTTTTAAACTACTTTTTTAAACTCTTTTCTTTTCTTCTTCACTATTCTATTTCTTCTTTATCATTTAACTTTATTTCTGCCCAGACCATGGTAAAGGGAGCCGGGAAGCACCCTGAGAAGGGGAAGGGTCCCGCACCCCGTGCCCGGCTCCCGTGCGGGCGTTTGAGGGGGGAGCAAGTGGTGCCACGGGAGATCTTCAGCGCGGAGGAGGTGGCCGCACTCATCTTCCACGTCCATCGCCGCCTCCCCAAGACGATCCTGGGAGGCGGCAAGATCGCAACTGGCTATGGCATCCGGGAGCGCCGGAAGCGGTGGGAGAAGGTGTGCCGGGCCATGTATAAGCTCTCTGGGGTCCGGCGCACATATAACCAGGCCACCCACCGCTGGACCGATGTCATGGACCGGGAACGGG
The DNA here is from genome assembly GCF_964261635.1 of Lissotriton helveticus. Lineage (NCBI taxonomy): Eukaryota > Metazoa > Chordata > Amphibia > Caudata > Salamandridae > Lissotriton > Lissotriton helveticus. The sequence continues at coordinate 592,838,460 of NC_136070.1, read as the reverse complement.
ACTTGCTGGACGCGCTCGGCGTAGAGGTCCCCGGGCTTGGTGAGTAGTAGTAGCTATTCATCACTACTCTGTTTTATCCGGCTCTGTTATTTGCAAATCTTTGTTCTTTACCAAGAGCAATAATGCTGCCGATTACATTGTAGGTAAATTATATTTCAAAATCTTCTGTGCATTTCAGGTGCACTGCTCTCCTTCTCAGTAGCCTTGCTTGCTACTATGCTTATTTGTTTTGTAAATTGTGTTCATTTCATTGGCCTGAGAAATTATGTATGAGTGTAGTGTAAAGATAAGAACTGCGTAATGCTAGACACTAAGGGTCATATTTTCAATTACCGGCGCATCCCTGCAAAGTAGCAGGGATGCGGCAGTAATTGTGTGCCATGCCACCACCACCCATTGGCCCAAAACGTCACAGAAGCCTTACGCATCTGTGCCGTAAAGGCGGTGCATTGCTGGAGTTGCGTGCCAACGATGGCGCAGCTCCAGCAATGCTCTGGGGTACCCTATCTCCCCAATGCTGCATCAAGCCGTACGTCGGCTTCAAGCGCGCAGGGTTTGACTCATGCATCATTGTCTTAAAAGTGACTGATTGACATCTTGTAGATTTCCCTCAGCCACTTTTAGGATTCGTTCCTGCGCAGGTACGCCCTCCCTTGCGCCGGAACGCCCCCTGATGGCGCAGGGCTTTACAACGTGATGCATCGCCCATAATTTTTTTTTTTAATATATACGCCGCACCAACACCATGGCGAGTCTTTTGTTCTGCCGCTGCGTCACAAAAGTCACGCAACAATGGAGGAAAATGAGCCGCAAGGGACTTCTAAATCAGCCCCAACAGACTGAAGTCCAGTCCTTCCTTTAGACACATGGCTATAAGAAGAAATAGTGGTGGTGGTGGGTGGATTGATAGTTTGAGTATTCACTGATCTGCAAGCAGGATGGACTTTGTCTGTCACTTCGCGTGCTGCGGACTGCTGCCTGCAGTGCCAGGCCTAGGCAAACCTCTTTAGTAGTCTGTTTATTGAGTTACATAGGAACTTTCTAAGTCAACGGTCCGCAAATCAGGCAATACGAATAACGTAGTATACCACATGAGATAGATCCCGTGGAATAGTTGTCTATCTATTTGCTATTTCTCCAAAAAATGTTGTTATTTTTCTTTTGAAATGGTTGATTTGGTTGACAAATCTCATCCATGTTTTCTGGTCTTTCTTTCTTTCATGTTGTACATCAGCTCCCCCCAAGGGCAAGAGGACACAGGAGGAGGAGGGTGCTGTTCAGGATGCAGGCCAGGATCGGGCAGGCGAGGGCTCCTTTGCTGGCCCCAGTAAGTTTTAATTGTAATAAAGAGTACCTATTTTTTCCTAGCGTTCCTCATTCGATTTTTTCTAAATCGTCTTTGATCTTCTTGTAGACTGGATATAAATTCTTATCCTGGCTCGAATATGACTCCCTGTGGTATTACTAGATTATTCTTATTAGTCTGTCTGTGTAGCTAACTAAGATTGGACATTTGGCAATTCCATTGGACTCCCATTCTATTCAGCAATAGCTCTATGCACTGTCTCCTTACTGACTAGATAGTGTGGCAGAGTCATTTAGCTCCCGAAGTCACCGATGATTGATCCCCAATGATCTCTAGATTATCGTACGCAGGACAAAAGAGTACGGAGTCACAGCACAGTCAAGAAGTGTCAGAGGCACTCATGCTTGCAAAAATTCCAAAACCTTTAGCTCATCCACTCTAGTCTAGAGGACCAAAAACCACAGAGTCTATTTACGTTTAAAAGCTTTATTAAAAGTAAACACATTTATTAAAATCTACTTTGTCATAAAACTATTTAACTGAAAACGGAAAAGTGCTTAGTGCTGACGATTAATTGGACACATTTCTTGTGGTCGAGCCGAGCTCTCACCTGGTTTGAACTTGATCCTGGTCGTGTTCTTAGGAGTCAAGCTTCTGTCTGTTAGGAGAAAAAGTGGTGCGTGTTAAAAATAAAAAGCAAGCATTCATCAGTTGTGCATAAAAGTGCAGCAAGACAACAGCCTTCCCTGGAAAAAGGGACATTTTTACTTTAGAGTAGACAGTCACAAATTATTACATTGTATTCTGTTTTTTTAACATTTCTCCTAGACCAAATATTATATAGTAGTGAGTGGTGTATTCTAACATTCTTAAATGTACTTTGTAGGTGTAACATCTGGTCACGGGGCCAGCGCGGAGGTGGCGGAGTTGGGCGAGGACTCGGAGGACTCTGGGGAGGAGGCGGTGCAAGAGCCGGCGGACGGTCCTGTGGGGGTTCGCACGGTGGTGGCGGGAACAGGTAAGCTATATATTCCTTACTTATTGAGATTGAAGACTGCATAGTGTGCTTTCTGCACGGGTGTATTACAAATCAACCAGGTAGTAGCCTCCTCGAAATGTACTTCGACTTAGCTGTGAAGTTTTTGGTGAGAAGAATCCCAATAAGTTCTTAGACGAACGTGATGGATGGGATGAACGAAAAGCGAAAGAAGGGTGTAAGTAAGTGGGACGCGAAATTGTATGATGGCTGGCAAAGAAGAACGATATGTGTTTGCTTGGCCCCCGAGGTGGCTGGGAAGGAAAGAATATGGTATGGTGCATGGCTGGGTCAATGATGAAGCAAGGATGGGTGGAAGGACATCAGCCTGGGTGGGTGAAACAGAAACTGTATGTGTGCGTATACTTTGAATGAATGAATGCCTGGAGCATGGTATTCTCTGACTCTTAGATAGCACATGTGTATCTAGAGAGAGTAGATGGTCGCTGGATGAACTAAGTGTTACCTTGAAGAGCATGTACCACCGCACCCGCACGTCCGTTCCAGTGTAGGGAAGGCAAGGAAAAGAAATTGTAAATGTGTCCAATACTACCATGAATAGTAGCAGTACTTTGTATTGCAACTGCAAGCACAGCATATATCTGGTTATTACGGTGGACACTCCGTACCTCTCTTAATAACTTTAGTTTAGTTGTAGTGCGTCATTCATGTGTGGGTGTATCACTGTTCACTCAATATTAAGCAAAGCACCTAAAGTCATCCCATATGTCATCAAATACGTCCCATGTGAAGTGATAGATAATCAAATTATTTAGCTTCTTCATTTTCCTTTTCTAGTACTCATTTGCACTGTAGGGTGAAAGGTAAATTAATTAAGCAGTAGCCCTTGTAACAGAGTATTCTCAGTGCCACCCGTAATAGAAAAGTAATAGCTTCACCACCCGCATGTACTGGACGGGTACAGTAACGCAAGTCTGTCTCACTCATCATGGTGTGCAACTGTTTTTCTCGGGTGCAAGTTCACTGTGCTGCCATTCTGCCGGCTTGCATAAGATAACGTACCAATTTTCCTAAACAAGAGAGAAGAAGAAGAATAAGACTGGTGTACTGTCATAGTCAACTGTAATGGAAGTCCATAGTGGTCGTAGAATTTGTTCATTAAACTACCACTAATGTTAGAGCAAGGATGCAGAAGTGGGAGGTTACATAGATACTGTCCTCAATAGTTATGTACTGTGCTTTCAATTTGCTACTTGTACTGTGACCCAACTTTCGGCTCAATCACTTTGTGTTATTAATGCTAAGGAGCATTGGTTACAGACTATGTCTTTCTTTCTTCATATAGTTGCTCCTTCCAAATCAACATCACGGAGGGAGCAGGCTCGAATGGCCCGGCAACGGAGGCTGGTGCCACTGTCGCTGAATATCGGCGGCTGGTGGCCCTGGAGGAGGAGGAGGACACGCAGTCGACCGGTGCAACAACAACATCCTCGACTGGGACAGCTGCATCCTCCTCCGTGACCCCACGGGACGCCAGCATGCGCAGTGCTCCAGCGGGACCGAGCCGGGCTAACAAAGCCAACCGCCACCGCCAAGCAACAGAAAGACCAGCTGCCCCCCACAGGAGCTGCAAGGCACGCCAACGCCGCCTAGGAGTCCGAATGTCCTACCTGGAGCAGGAGGTCCAGAACTATAAGAACTTGGTGGAGGGCCTCAGCTTCGAGCTTGCCACCCTCCGCAAGGAGTATGATGCCCATGCCGCAAAATGCACCAGCACCCTCCAGTAGTGGAGTGTCCCTTGCCCTTTTTTTATAGACTTTTGGGGGGTGGGATTTGGGAGTTGGGATCGTTTTGGGACTTTTCAAAGACAATCGTTGGGGTTAGGGTGGGTCTTGAGGGAGATTATTTTGTTAGGGCTACATAAATATACATTGTTAAACTTTATCTGACCATACCTGTTTTTTACTGCTTTTCAGTCTGGTGGGTGGGGGACGGGGGTGTAACAGTAAGTTTGTTTTCCTGAACAGTCGTAGGACTTTAGTAGTACTACCGTCAATCTCTCTTCTAGTCCTAAATAATACTCCATTATACTACCTCCCACCAAACGCTTATCTTACCTGTAATTTGTGTTAGAAATTAGGGCTAGGCCCAGGGCTGGCTCCACGTGAAATGGGGATTAATGTTGGCAATCCTGGGCGGGTGAAATTTCCTCATTGCGGTGGTACTAGTGGTGTGACACAGTGGCAGTTGCATGCCTATGGAAAAAAAGAAAACGAAACCTGGTTTGTCCTTACTGTAGCATTACAACGGTTACGGTACGATCGAGAATATAGCAGGTGACAGTACACTAGAACAGTGCCATAATGTAGCCTAACAAATGGTAAAGTATTTGCTTGCAAGTATAACTAGTACTTGCGTTGAATTTATTTGGCATTGGCTCCTACTACTAGAAGATATAGTACTGAAGCTGAGTAAGTCTAGAAGATATCCTCGTATTCCTTCACCAGCCTGTTGCTATGACCGACCTTATCCTCCCCAGCAAGTGTGTGGAATTATTGATGTCATTTTAGTCAGACATCAAGCAAAACAACACAGCCCGGGGGAAGAGGGTTAGGGTTTGGAAAATGGATGGGAATGGGGGTTTCTTTTTGGGTAGGTTTTGTTGAGAGAAGAAAAAAAAAGCACAGCATGGACAAACAATAATTGAAGATAAAGAGAATCTTTGGGTACAAACTAAAGCTAAGCACATGCAGTCACACTCATAGAATAAAACAATGGATACTGTATCTGTATTGCGTATGTTGTTGGAGTTGTCCTGTTGAATTTGGTAAGTAAGTTGCATGCAGCAAACAATTCCTCTTATTGGCGGCACTCCTCCATTCCAGCTGACGCTTCGTCCATCAATGTTGGTGACCACTGACAGAAGACACCCTGTCCACTGCCTGCCTGGCGGATGTTGACTGAAACCCGGCCTGTAATTATTGAACGGAAAACAGGAAGTGCTATTACAATACCACTGATAAATAAATGAAAGGTATGTACGCTGTGTGGTGCAAAAAGTGACACTTTGATTTCCCTAATAGACAGTACAATATTTTTGAAATTGCGTGCTCTGTCTGAGTCACCTTTTTAAGGATAAATAAGTATGGCCAAAATATTATAGCGGATCTTTCCCCTCAAGGTAGGTGTACTGTAAACTGTGTTTTAGAACAAAATTTGACCTTCCCAGCAATGCTCCCACCAAGACCCTTACTAAAGCCAGTCGCAAAAATGTAGAAGACCCCCAATCAGATCTCCAAAAACGATGCCTAGCAGAAAAATGGTGACAAAACGTACTTTGAAAGTAACAGTAGGCCCAAATACAGACCGTGGATTGTATTCAAACCACTTGCAAGCAAGCAAAAGTATCCATAGCCAGCATCGCTCCAACAGTGCTCTAAAACCCCAGAACTGCGTTGCAATAGAACCCCCCGAAACACATGCAATCCTGCTGCTAGGGCGAACCCTAACGAACCCTAACTTACAAAAAGTGCCAAAACTGGTGTTTCCTTATGGATTTTGTCCAAAACACTTCTATCCGGTATTAGACCTTCCCAGGAATGCTCCAGGCAAGACCCGCCAAGTCCAACCCACCCGCAAAAAACCACCCGACAACACCCCCAAACAGCGAAAAAGCTAAATCTCATACTTACAATATCTCTCGGCCTTCAGTCCAAACGCGGCGCTGTGCAGCTAGGTCATCATCATCAATCATCATAACTCCTGTTTTCCACCACGGATTTCCTGAAAAGTAAATGCAATCAAGATTAGATTGTCGCAGCAGTGCTTCGACAGAGACCCCGGCCGCAACCCACCCACAAACAGCAGGAAGCCCCCCAAAACGCTACATTGAGCAAGATGTCAGAAGAAATAGCAAAAAAAAGGCTGTTCCTTAAGGATTTTGTCCAAAACACTTCTATCCGGTATTAGACCTTCCCAGGAATGCCCCAGGCAAGACCCGCCAACCCACCCGCAAAAAACCACCCGACAACACCCCCAAACAGCGAAAAAGCTAAATCTCATACTTACAATATCTCTCGGCCTTCGGTCCAAACGCGGCGCTGTGCAGCTAGGTCATCATCATCATCAATCATCATAACTCCTGTTTTCCACCACGGATTTCCTGAAAAGCAAATGCAATCAAGATTAGATTGTCGCAGCAGTGCTTCGACAGAGACCCCGGCCGCAACCCACCCACGAACAGCAGGAAGCCCCCCAAAACGCTACATTGAGCAAGATGTCAAAAGAAATAGCAAAAAAAAGGCTGTTCCTTAAGGATTTTGTCCAAAACACTTCTATCCGGTATTAGACCTTCCCAGGAATGCCCCAGGCAAGACCCGCCAACCCACCCGCAAAAAACCACCCGACAACACCCCCAAACAGCGAAAAAGCTAAATCTCATACTTACAATATCTCTCGGCCTTCGGTCCAAATGCGGCGCTGTGCAGCTAGGTCATCATCATCATCAATCATCATAACTCCTGTTTTCCACCACGGATTTCCTGAAAAGCAAATGCAATCAAGATTAGATTGTCGCAGCAGTGCTTCGACAGAGACCCCGGCCGCAACCCACCCACGAACAGCAGGAAGCCCCCCAAAACGCTACATTGAGCAAGATGTCAGAAGAAATAGCAAAAAAAAGGCTGTTCCTTAAGGATTTTGTCCAAAACACTTCTATCCGGTATTAGACCTTCCCAGGAATGCCCCAGGCAAGACCCGCCAACCCACCCGCAAAAAACCACCCGACAACACCCCCAAACAGCGAAAAAGCTAAATCTCATACTTACAATATCTCTCGGCCTTCGGTCCAAACGCGGCGCTGTGCAGTTAGGTCATCATCATCATCAATCATCATAACTCCTGTTTTCCACCACGGATTTCCTGAAAAGCAAATGCAATCAAGATTAGATTGTCGCAGCAGTGTTTCGACAGAGACCCCGGCCGCAACCCACCCACGAACAGAAGGAAGCCCCCAAAACGCTACATTGAGCAAGATGTCAGAAGAAATAGCAAAAAAAAGGCTGTTCCTTAAGGATTTTGTCCAAAACACTTCTATCCGGTATTAGACCTTCCCAGGAATGCCCCAGGCAAGACCCGCCAACCCACCCGCAAAAAACCACCCGACAACACCCCCAAACAGCGAAAAAGCGAAATCTCATACTTACAATATCTCTCGGCCTTCGGTCCAAACGCGGCGCTGTGCAGCTAGGTCATCATCAATCATCATAACTCCTGTTTCCCACCACGGATTTCCTGAAAAGCAAATGCAATCAAGATTAGACTGTCGCAGCAGTGCTTCGACAGAGACCCCGGCCGCAACCCACCCACGAACAGCAGGAAGCCCCCAAAACGCTACATTGAGCAAGATGTCAGAAGAAATAGCAAAAAAAAGGCTGTTCCTTAAGGATTTTGTCCAAAACACTTCTATCCGGTATTAGACCTTCCCAGGAATGCCCCAGGCAAGACCCGCCAACCCACCTGCAAAAAACCACCCGACAACACCCCCAAACAGCGAAAAAGCTAAATCTCATACTTACAATATCTCTCGGATTTCGGTCCAAACGCGGCGCTGTGCAGCTAGGTCATCATCATCAATCATCATAACTCCTGTTTTCCACCACGGATTTCCTGAAAAGCAAATGCAATCAAGATTAGACTGTCGCAGCAGTGCTCCCAGACACCAAAAATCACCCACAAACACCCGGAACCCCGCCAAAGAGCACCTCAAAGGCAAGCAAGTCTGCAAAAACGGCAAGAAATTTCCACCTCATATTTGGTCCAAAACACTTTTGTCCATTATTAGAGCTTCACAGCAATGGGCCCAAATCCGTCAACTCACCCGCAAAGAAGTACAACACCCCCACAAGTGCTGAGTCTTTCTTCATTGGGCGTAATCCAGCACTCTGCTTTGAGGGAAATCGCAGTCTGGAGGAGGAGGATAGAGGAGCATGTTCTTCAGAACTTGTGAACCTGAGGAATGTAGACTGCGGCACCTTCAAATCAATAGGCAAACAAGTGAAGACAGTTCTGCTGATGGTCTTGTTTTTGGGATTAGGTGATTAAAGTTTGAATTAAATTAACTGTGCAAAACAAAGAAAGAGAGACACACAGGAATAAAAGTGAATAAGGACGAAAAAGAAAGTTCTTGATTCATTGTCTCATTTTCAGGGCTCGGTGTCAGGGAATAAGAAGAAGATTTCGTCATCATACTCTGCGAATTCAGGCAGGATGAGGTCAGTGCCACCGAACAGAGAACAAATCCCCTCATCTACGTTGCCGTCCTCCTCGTCTTCATGCGGCGTGCTTTCTCGTACTTTGTAATCTGGTGGTATGAGGTGCTGATTCATCTTGATCATTGTCAGCCGCTCCACATTTTTGGGTGAGAGGCGGCTCCGTTTGGGAGTTACAATGCCACCAGCAGCACTGAAAACACGTTCAGAAGACACACTTGCGAGTGGGCAAGACAAATAGTTTATAGCCAGGTTGGAGAGCTGTGGCCACAATTGTTTTTTGCCATGCCAATACTGCAATGGCTCATCATTAAGAAAGACCTCTGTTGAGTCATTCATATAGTCCTGCACCATCGACTCAAGGTCATCAACGGTTCCTCCACTTTGCTTACTTTTTGCTGTGCCTTTGACATTTTTTCGAGAACCATACCCAAGCAAACTTAGCCAATCCTCCTCAGCAGCCACTGTTAGTGTTGTGTGTGGTGCAGATGATCCAGTTGCCGGTGTCTTTAACGGCTGAGAGGTCACTTGTGCCCCAGCCACAGGTGCAGAAGTGGATTCTTGTGACTGGGGATGGCCTGCTGATGCTGATGTACTGTCTTCTCCTTCAATAACCTGCCGTTCTTTTTCAAACCTCTTGGCTGACCAGGCTAACCAATGTTTGTACTTTTGAACATCTGCATCAGCAAAAGGAAAGAATGCTTCGCCTGCCAGCGCCTTTTTGTAGCGTGGATCCAGAATAGTAGCACAAATGTAATGCTGATCTGACTTGATTTTTTGAAGACGTTCATCACCACGTAGGCGCTCTAATAATTTCTCAGACAAAATAAAATGGTCTTTTTTTTGTACATCTTTTTCAAACTCAGAAGACACCGCCATCAGTTGGTGCTCCAGCATGCACAACAATGGGATAGCTTTTCCCAAATTACAGTCCTCCTGGCTGACTGCACGCGTGAAGAACTCAAAAGGACGAAGCATGTCTGTCAGGCTTTTAACTATGTCCCATTGCGCCGCACCCATCCGCAGGTCCTCCTTCTGAGTTGTACCCTCTGTTAAGAAATAGTGATCGAGTACCGTATACTGCTCATACAGACGCTCAAGCATGTAGAAGGTTGAGTTCCAACGTGTTGCCACCTCCTGGATGAGTGCTTTCACTGGTATTCGACTTTGAAGTAGCAGCCTCCTCAGATGCTTCCGGGCCTTAAAAGAATGGCTGAAATGGTTGCACATTTTGCGGCAGGTGGCCATTACCGCGAACGCTGCACTGTCTCTATCACTCAAGAATTTTTGAACTACCAGGTTGATACAGTGCGCCAAACACGGCACTCTAACATAGTCACCCAGCGACATGGCCTTAACTATATTGGCGCCATTATCCGTGGAAACATAACCAATCTTGCGTTTTATTGGAGATAGCATTTTCAAGACCTTTTTGTCAAACTCGTCCAAAATGTTTTGGGATGTGTGACTTTTCTCCAAGCCAAACATGGCTAGTGTTGCATGTTTCCGAGCAGCTTTGAAAACTTTGTCCGGGTCAACACCTGCGTTTAGCTTTGCTTTAACACCTGAAAAAGAGACCCAGTGTGCAGTGATGCACATGTAATCAGCGCCTGCGCCACTGGTCCACATGTCTGTTGTCAGATGTATTGTGTGAACAGCACTCTTCTGCAAAGCTGCCCCAATCGCCTCCAGCACATCTTCATGTAGTGCTGGAACCGCAACTCTGGCAAAATAGAACCGGCTAGGAACCTTCCATTTAGGGCAGAGCGTTGCCACTAATTCTAGAAAACCTACCGCTTCTACAAAAGAAAAAGGGAGAAGGTCCACAGCTAGCATTTTAGCCAGCTTAGTGTTATACAGACGCGTCAGTGGGTGGTTGCGTTCATATGGCACGTCTGAAGTAAGCATTGTTCTAATGTTGCCCTGGACCAAGCATTTACGGGCTGATAATGACTTCGTTGACCCAATTTTGCTCGCTGGTGAACTTTTGTGCGTTGGTGTCTCACTCGCTCCAACACTCTTAGTGTGCCTCACATTGGGTGTGCTGCTGACAGGGGTACTGGGTGTAAGGGAAGTGTTTGACACGTCTTCTTCCTCCTCGTCATCATCAGATGCAACATCAACGTTTCCTTGAATTCGGCCTTTCTTGATCGCATCTAGGTGCGCAAACCATTGGACAGTGTGCTGTCTCCTAAGATGACCTCTCTGGCCTCCGGTACCATAGTTGGTACCTGGCTTACCACGACTAACTGCAAGCTTACAAAGGGTACAAATGGCAAACTTTGGATTTTTTTGACAAACAGTAAAGAAGTCCCAAACTGGGGACTTGAAGTGTCTGTGGGACCTGGAGGAGGCGGCGATACTGGTGGTGGTGGTCATGAAGCTAATGCCAGATGAAGTGGAGGATCTGGATTGCCCAACTTTTGTACGTTGTGCACTTTCACCGCCACTAATTAAGGTCGAGGTGGATGGAGGTTTCTTCTTGCCAGAAAGAAATATGGAAGCGGGACGAGTTGGTGTACTACTTAACTCCAATGATTGTGGTGTTTCCACTGCCTCCTCATCAACAACATCATCATCATCACGCTCAGCAGCTCTTCGGGCTAGGGTCAAAATGTCTGTTTGCTGCATGCCCGCTGGGGCTGCAGTGACCTTTATGATGACTGGGTCGTCGTTGGCAGAGTCTTCATCAGCAGCAGTATCCGCCACTTCTTGTTGAGCCTCATCACACTCCATAACTCTGAGACTTTGGACGAGCTTCCTTTTACGCTTAACTACCTTTGTCGGATCATGGTGTGCCTCACTCTCAGACGGCAGTGGTGCTGGTTCCCAAGTTTGATCCGTATCATCAGAAGGAGGTGTGCTTGAAGAAGATGTAGACACCACCCTTGATCTCTTCCTTGCTAGGGGTGTGGAAGACAATGAAGGATCATCAGGAGGAGTGGCTTCCTCAAATGATACCTCGCCTTGATTGTCAATTTCCTGATGTGCCCCTACTTCGGGAGGGACAACTATTGTGGGCACTTGTGACCCTCCATGCACCTCTGCTTGCGCATCTCCTTGCGCTGCCTCTCCTTCCACATGTACTTGGGCTTGTACTTGCACATGTGATTGTTGTTGCGGCTGTGGTTGTTCAACACTCGTCAGATGAGCTACAACAACCTGTGTTGATTGAGGGACATTGCTGCTGCTTTCTTTCGATGAGCCAACATCACTGGTCGATGGTGATTGAAGAACTATACTGGCTGCCTCTGCAGCACTCAAGGGCTTGGACTTAAGTTGGCGTGGTGGTGGTGGTGGCACTGAGCCCAATGGAGCGGGGGTGCTGCTGCCAGCTTGGTCCCCAGCAGATCCCGCTGCTGCTGCAGGCATACTTTTTTTTTTACCACCAAAAAAAGGGGCGGGCGGCACACCAGTCTCCTTGGTAACTTGCTTCTTCTGCTCCTTACTGGCACCTTTCTTGCTAGAGGAGCTACGGGTTACTTTTTTTGGGGCCATCTTCTTCAGAGCAGGTCAGAACAGCAGGCAGCAGTTGCACGAGTTGCAGAGTTGTCTGTGTCCAGACGTGACGTCGCATGGCGTTATGCTGCACACACACACCGCTGCAGGACTTCTTCCTGGCACTGGTGGTTCTCTTGAGTCTTGTGCACCTAAAAGCAATGGAAGACAGAGGAACATCAGTTCAGTTATACACCCCAAAAAATCGACAAAACACAGAAAAATGAGCACAATCCCATGCCATCCATGATGTTTACATTGAAGACACCCCACAGAAAGACTAGGGACATGCAAGTATACAACACTCACTACCCCTGGGCATAATGGATGAAAAGTAGGCAAAATAAGTGCAGGCCTCAGACACTGCCTCTCTTCAAAATGGCCCCTTACACCCCAAGCACATGTTGCCTGTACCAGCCAGCAGCACTCAAGATGGCCACCACCACCACCCACATGGCCAGTCCACATCAACAGTACACCCCAAAAAACACAGAAAAACAGCCAGAAATCACCACAATCCAATGCCATCCATGATGTTTACATTAAAGAGAGTGAGACTACACTACAGGCACACTCAGTACATGCACCACTACCCCTGGGCAAAGGGCCCCACCAGCAGCCCCCAAAAAACGACAAAAAACAATAAAATCAGCACAATCCCAGCCCATCCATGGCCTCAATGGTGTTTAAATTCAAGAAGACACCCCTCAGAAACACTAGGCCCATGCAACACTCACTACCCCTGGGCATAATGGATGAAAAGTAGGCAAAATAAGTGCAGGCCTCAGACACTGCCTCTCCTCAAAATGGCCCCTTACACCCCAAGCACATGTTGCCTGTACCAGCCAGCACTCAAGATGGCCACCACCACCACCCACATGGCCAGTCCACATCAACAGTACACCCCAAAAAACACAGAAAAACAGCCAAAAATCACCACAATCCAATGCCATCCAGGATGTTTACATTAAAGAGAGTGAGACCACACTACAGGCACACTCAGTCCATGCACCACTACCCCTGGGCAAAGGGCACCACCAGCAGCCCCAAAAAAATGACAAAAAACAATAAAATCAGCACAATCCCAGCCCATCCATGGCCTCAATGGTGTTTAAATTCAAGAAGACACCCCTCAGAAACACTAGGCCCATGCAACACTCACTACCCCTGGGCATAATGGATGAAAAGTAGGCAAAATAAGTGCAGGCCTCAGACACTGCCTCTCCTCAAAATGGCCCCTTACACCCCAAGCACATGTTGCCTGTACCAGCCAGCACTCAAGATGGCCACCACCACCACCCACATGGCCAGTCCACATCAACAGTACACCCCCAAAAAACTGAAAAACAGCCAGAAATCACCACAATCCAATGCCATCCATGATGTTTACATTAAAGAGAGTGAGACCACACTACAGGCACACTCAGTCCATGCACCACTACCCCTGGGCAAAGGGCCCCACCAGCAGCCCCAAAAAAACGACAAAAAACAATAAAATCAGCACAATCCCAGCCCATCCATGGCCTCAATGGTGTTTAAATTCAAGAAGACACCCCTCAGAAACACTAGGCCCATGCAACACTCACTACCCCTGGGCATAATGGATGAAAAGTAGGCAAAATAAGTGCAGGCCTCAGACACTGCCTCTCCTCAAAATGGCCCCTTACACCCCAAGCACATGTTGCCTGTACCAGCCAGCACTCAAGATGGCCACCACCACCACCCACATGGCCAGTCCACATCAACAGTACACCCCCAAAAAACAGAAAAACAGCCAGAAATCACCACAATCCAATGCCATCCATGATGTTTACATTAAAGAGAGTGAGACCACACTACAGGCACACTCAGTCCATGCACCACTACCCCTTGGCAAAAGGCCCAACAGCAGCCCCCAAAAAACGACAAAAAACAATAAAATCAGCACAATCCCAGCCCATCCATGGCCTCAATGGTGTTTAAATTCAAGAAGACACCCCTCAGAAACACTAGGCCCATGCAACACTCACTACCCCTGGGCATAATGGATGAAAAGTAGGCAAAATAAGTGCAGGCCTCAGACACTGCCTCTCCTCAAAATGGCCCCTTACACCCCAAGCACATGTTGCCTGTACCAGCCAGCACTCAAGATGGCCACCACCACCACCCACATGGCCAGTCCACATCAACAGTACACCCCCAAAAAACAGAAAAACAGCCAGAAATCACCACAATCCAATGCCATCCATGATGTTTACATTAAAGAGAGTGAGACCACACCACAGGCACACTCAGTCCATGCACCACCACCCCTGGGCAAAAGGCCACACCAGCAGCCCCCAAAAAACGACAAAAAACAATAAAATCAGCACAATCCCAGCCCATCCATGGCCTCAATGGTGTTTAAATTCAACAAAACAGTTGTATCATGCACCCCTAACCAACCCTGGTCCTACTGGATACTGTGGCTACCCACAATATAATTTATTTAATGTTCTGAAAAAGTTCCAAAATTGTACTTGCAGCAACTGTAATGCCCCAAACAAACTTACTTGTGAAAGTTGATTTCTAATCCAAAAGTGATCCAAAGACAGTCAAAAAGGCCTCAAATCCAAATATCCAGCAGCACCCACAAGTAATCCTTCCAGCTCCAGATCCAAATGAAAGTGACCAGGAGATGGACAAAGCACTGGGAGGAGCCTGCTGGACAGGAACAGGAAGTTGGAGACTGTGGGGCACTTCCTTCCTCCCCCCCCCAAAAAATGGACTCCTTGCAAAAAAAAAGGCCATGCAAATGTCAACCTGAGCAGTGATTCTGATAAAAATCATAATTTTCTGAAGGTTTATCCTGTTTGCTGGTGATTTTCTTGTGCAGAATTGCAAAATCTCTATTTCGCGAGTGCGAGATTGTTCCTTTTCGCCGCAACTACGTGTTCGCAATTGCGAACTCTCGCGAGGTGTGCTGTGCAAGGTGGCAAGCCGCGATTACGTATTCGCGGGCGCCAAACTCCCGCGGAATCACGCAGCAAGATCCAAAATGGCGCGGCACTCGCAAAGAAAAACAACTCGGCAAACGCTAAATGACGGAAAGTGAACGCCGTGCACCACGCCGCGCGCCGCAACCAAGCAAAAAATCCGCCGCGAGCGGATTCACGGATTTTCGACAAATTCGCGAGAGTTCGCGGATTGCGAATTTGCCGAAAATCCGAAAAATCCGCGATCGGAGCGGATTTTACGCCCATGCTTAGCTCTGAGTGGCTGTAAAATACGCAGAGTAACACAACGCAATTCAAATGGCTGCCTTACATTACTCTGCCATGGGAAGGAGTTCTATGGGCATTGAATAGGTATTCCCATGCAACTCCCATGGATTTTAAGGCATACCCAGATTTACAAGAACTTGTAAACCAGAGGATGTGTCAAAATCTTACAAATCTATCAAAGTTACAATTGATATCCGGGAACCACTGTGAAAGCGGTTCTTGGAAATGCTAGAGTCGTCTGCAGGGTGGCAGACATCTGTAAATATGGCGGATGGAGTACCCTTGCCATGGTAAGAGTAAAGCTCTCCATAATGATGATGGTAATTACTCCATCCCACGATAACAAAATCAGCTCCTAGTGGCAGCTCCTAGGTACAGGATTTGCGAATAATGTTCAGGGAAGGCTGTGAACAGTGATACGATTTGTAGTGAGATATATACAAAGGCAGTAGGAGATTTACTAATAAACTGATACCTATAAACTCTCAGTAGATTATTGTCATTGCAATATCAATACATAGCTTCCATTTATTTTAACACAGCTACCCATAATTCTCAATCGCCCAGCCTCTGGCTGAGAATGGATGACGAAGGAAAATGTTTACATTTATTCTTACAACTTTCTGAAACTTTTAAATATGGGCTTGTAAGGTTTCCCAATTTTCCTGCATGCAGAGACAGCCTCAGTATGCCATTTGTAACGGTTATTTCATTATCACTTCTATAAAACTGGAGGTGGGGATTTTGGAGCAAACTGTTGATTGCCCAAGAAACATAGTAAGTGTGTTAAATGTCAATACCATTTCATTAATTGTATATTTATACAAACGCCGAGTGGTGATGTGGCCATCAGTATGAACTCATTTCAAAGAGTCATGATCATATCTAAATATAAATAATATATTAAATAGGAGTCTTCAATCCCTTTTTGAAAACCTGTTTATATTTCTTTATCACAGACATGCTTTTATTCTTCATGATGGCAACCATGCTATCCCTTTCATATGAATGAGCAAGTCACCAAGTAATTAAGTGCTTTGTGGGAATGGTGATGGTGTGATTATGTATTATAATGATTAAAATACCCTCTGCTATGCATTACAAGGTGATTGTAAGTCAATCCTCGCTAGGGTAATTTAACTCCTCACTGATTTTTAATATCCCTGAGATGTATGACATAGGACATGTTATCCCACATGTCATTTCACCCAAATCGAACAATGAATGTGATAATGCAGTTGTAGATGTGACATTTCCCAAAGTTCACTGTGTTTTGATCCTAATATCATACAGAGCTCCATCAAGCAGTATCAATAGTCCATGTTTAGCCAAAACCAATAACAAAGCAATTTTATGAGTCAGAAAATAAGTTCTCCAGTATTAGGGGTGTCTTTCATAGATTCACATGCCTGAATCATTCCCCGTCGTCGGAGTGGGAGTCCCACGGTACATAAAAAAGCAATAATATGCCATAAATATGTAGTAATACTAATAGAAAAGAACCAGGAAGTAAAGTAGCCAATGCTACAGTAGGAAAAACTTCCACATCTATGACTCTCATAGTCATTTTGTATAGTCCAAACTACAGCCAATCAGGTGCCAGCACCCACCAGAATGTTCTCCCTAGAGGCTCAGGCTCTCAGATTTTCTACCGTACGTCGTGTGTAAGGGAGTCTCCCTGAGCTCTGCTCAGTTTTCTTAACTCTAACTTCAATTTTTCTACTTTCAAGGATGTCTTCTAAGAAATCTCTCTTTAGAGCCTGTGACTGCTGTGGTAAGCTTCGGCTTTTTGAGAAAGATCCACATAAAAAGTGTACTGTACCCAGATCATCAGGCCTCTGACTGTAAGATCTGCTGAACTATGCCTCAAAAGACTCTCAGGGATAGAGAGGGTCGTTTACTTCTGTGGTTGAAAAGGCTAAAGGATTCTTCTAATCCTGCTTCTGAGGTAGGCAGCATTGCCTCTGGTTCTACTACAGCCTCTAGGAAGAGGCCTGCGCCTGAAGAAATGTCATCACCTAAGGCAAAGGTGACTAAAAAACAACCACTTACTAAGGGACTGGATAAGCCTTCAACATCCAAGGCTGTCCCCACAAGCAGGCGCATGGAAAGCGCTTCTGTCTCTAAAAAGGGAACAATCATCAAGTTTCCCCAATCATCTGAGAGGAATTTACCACAGGCCTCATCTCCTCAAATGGCGATGTCCACTTCAGCCTCCTCGTCGACGAGAACGACGACTACAGTGACATCGACGGTAACCTTTTCCTCTCCTAAACCTTGTATGGTTATGTCATCGTCGACATCATCTCCAACTATGGTGTTTGTTTCTGTGAGGCCTGTATCGTCGACGTCCGTCGTCGACGCCTCGTCGACAACTCCTCTGAAGGCTCTACCGCCGACGAAAAAGAATTCGTCGACGAGCTCGTCGACGGGCTCCACGCCGTCGACGAAGATAACACCGTCGGCGAAGAGTGACCCGTCGACGAAGAGTGTCCCGTCGACGAAGAGTGTCCCGTCGACGAAGAGTGTCCCGTCAACGACAAAGCCATCGGAAGGGAATCCTCCGACGACACCGCAGTTGTCATCATGCACGGCACTACAGGTTTGGTCTCCGTCGACGGTGTTTTTAACACCACAACAAGCATCGGGGCAAATACGTGAAACAGCAATGCAGCTTTCACCCCTTTGTATTTCACCTCAAAAGGTGTCTTCTGAGGTGCCAGACCAACTTTTGGACACTGAAAGTGAGGATGAGATGGTCCAGAATACATTTGGACAAGCAACTAGTCCATCGGAGTTGCATATCAAACTTCAAGAGGAGGAATATGATGCTTCTCAATCTCCTGTTAATATATCGACACCAGTGAGTAACCCTGTTGCTCAAGTGCCTATGGCGTTGCTATCCAATTTACAATATATGCTGGACGATTACTATAGGAGGTTCCCACCATCAGAATTGGCAGGTTCTGGACCGGCAACTCCAACTTCTGAAGTACCTCCAACTGTGCTCCCACCGGTGTGTCCGTCTTCACACTCACAACCTACTCAAGAGGGAGCTCCGCAGTCTTCGGATGATGAAGACCAAAGGGAAGAAAGAGAAGTGGATGATTTATCGGAGTGGGATGACTATCAAGTACAATCTCCTTCACCATCTCCTCAGACTACGTCGACCTCCCCTCCGGTGGATGTAGCTAGCTTTCACTTACTAATGGAGCGTGCAACCGAACGCTTTCATATACAGATGGAACAGACGCAACAAGAATGTTTCTTATACGATTTTAAGGATCAGCCCAGACGACAAATAAAAACAATACCCATCATTGATTTCATCTGGAAGGAAGGGATTAAGGTAATGTCAACGCCGGCCTCCATCCCTCCGATCTTGCCACGCATTGATACAAAGTATAAAGCTCCCGTAAAATCGCCTGCATGTCTGATTGGACATCCAAAGCTTGACTCAGTAATTGTCCAGGCTGCCCAGAAGAGAGCAAGAAATCCATCCTCTGCAGTTACGGCGCCGCCGGACAGGGATGGCAGACGCCTAGACTCAATTGGAAAGCGTGTTTCCACCATGGCTGCAACAACTGTTCGTGCTGCCAATGCATTGGCCATTTTGGGGCGGTATGACCGCCAAATGTGGTCGGACATCGCACCTTTCATCGATCTCCTCCCTGAGCAATCCAAGGCTGAAGCACTCCAAATTCTTCAAGAAGGCCAAAGAATCTCGGAAGAGATTATTGATTCAGCTATAGATGTCGCATCTACGGGATTTCAACAGTTAGCAGGAGCTGCTGTCCTGCGCAGACAGGGATGGTTACATTCAACTTCTTTCAGGCAAGAAGTTCAAAACAGAGTTTTAGACATGCCATTTGATGGTGAATATTTATTTGGTCCCAAAGTAGAGGAAGCTTTACAAACAATTAAAATGGATACTGAGACAGCAAGATCCTTGGGTACTCTCCAATTCCGCAAGCCGCCCTTTCGAGGAGCGAGAGGACGAGGGACGTGCTCCAATAGAGGTGGATATCAACAACAATCCACATACCGACAAAGTAACCAGCGCTATCAGACACAGGGCTACCAGTCTTATGGGCAGAAAAGATCACACTACACCCAGAACAGGGGTAAGACAAATTACTGCGGCAAAGACAAGCGCCAATGAAACTTTTCACCTGCCACCACCTATTTTCCACCCTCACAAAAAACTTGGCGGAAGAATAGCGAAATGTTACTCCAACTGGCAGTCTATAACAACAGACAAATGGGTCCTGGATATTGTGGCCAGCGGCCATGCCCTAGAATTCGAAAAATTCCCTCCAAATGTTCCGCCAAGAGGACCGCCTCCAGCTCACCTGAAGGAGCTGCTTACCCAAATCAAATTGATGATACAAAAAGGAGCGATCGAGAGCGTTCCTCAGAGGATGAGAGGAATAGGGTTTTACTCCAGGTTCTTCCTGATAAGGAATAAGAACGGGGAGTGGCACCCGATCCTCGATCGGGTACGCTTTGAACAAATATCTAAGGAAATTAACGTTCCGGATGTTGTCGCTTCAGGAGATATTACAGCTTCTAGCAACAGAAGATTGCATGGTCACGTTAGATCTTCAGGATGCATATTTCCACATCCCCCTCCTACCTCGCCACAGGAAATTCCTTCGCTTCAGGGTGGCTGGCAGGGACTACCAGTTCAAGGTCTTTCCTTTTGGACTGCTGTCAGCTCCAAGAGTATTTACAAAAGTTTTAGCTCCAGTGGCTGCACACCTCCGGCTGGAGGGCATACAAATTTTCCCGTATCTGGACGACTGCCTTATAAAGGCCAGTTCTCACGAAACCGTTCAACGTCACCTTCAACAGTGTCTGCATCTATTTCAGCCTCTGGGCCTGACAATCAACTTCAGCAAATCCCAAATGCAATCGTCTCAGAGAAAGGCATTCTTAGGAGCGACTCTGGACACTCAAAAACTCAGAGCTTTCGTCTCCAAAGAGAGGCAAATGAAGATAAGTCGGCTAGCACAAGATCTCATGCAAAGAAAGTCAGTTTCAGTTCGACTGTACAAGTCTTTTCTAGGGATGGCGTCGGCTTGCATTCCATTACTTCCAAATTGCCAGCTTCGAATGAGGCCGCTTCAGGAGGAACTAACCTTACAGTGGCAACAGGTTTCGGGCACTTTCGAGGACCTCATTCAAATCACACCACTAATGAAGAAGTCTCTTCTCTGGTGGACACAGATGTGTCATCTGAGGCAGGGGTGCACGTTCCTTCAAAAAGCACCAAGTCTAACCATCACTACAGATGCCTCCCTCGAGGGCTGGGGGGCTCATCTACAAGGCCTCACGATCAGCGGCAAATGGACTGCGCAACAGAAACGGTGGCACATCAACCGTTTAGAACTGAGAGCCATTTTTCTTGCACTCAAGGCGTTTTGTGCCATCATTCAGGATGCCAATGTGTTGATACGAACAGACAACACAACAAGCATGCACTACGTCAACGAGCAGGGGGGAACTCGATCTCTTCTCTTGTCTCAAGAGGCACAGGATTTATGGACATGGGCTCTTCACCACAATGTACATCTGCAAGCAGTGCATGTTCCGGGGACGGAAAACGTCCTCGCGGACGCACTCAGCAGAACAACGGTCACCACCCACGAATGGGAGCTTCACCAGGAGACAGTGGAACACATATTTCATCAGTGGGGTTGGCCAGACCTAGATCTATTTGCGACAAGTACCAACAGCAAATGCCAGAGCTTCGCAAGCTGGCATCCCCACAAGAACTCTCTGGGGAATGCGTTCTCCATCAATTGGTCTCTGACGTTTGCATACGCTTTCCCACCGATTCCATTAGTCCCCAAGGTTCTGCGGAAGATGAAGAAGGAACCTTGCCGACTCATCCTGATTGCGCCCAGATGGCCGCACCAGTATTGGTTTACAGAGCTCCTCCTACTGTCAGAGTGCAAGCCAATTCAGTTACATCCAATCCCGAACTTGCTCAGCATTCAGGAAGGACAAGTCTTCCATCCGTACCCAGCATCTCTGAGATTAGCGGCCTGGCTCCTGAACACCGTGAGTTCACACACCTGAACATCCCGGAGGACTGTAAAGAGGTGTTGGCCAAGGCTAGAGCGCCGGCTACCATCAAGACGTACAGTCTGAAATGGAAGCGCTTCTGCATCTGGTGCCGTTCAGCAGGGGTTCACCCTTTTTCAGCAAAACCTGAGGAGATTCTTCCTTTTTTCCTGCATTTAGCACAAACAGGTCTGTCTCATGCTACCTTAAAGGTGTTTCTGGCTGCAATATCCAGATATCGACAGGATGGGACCAATTCTCTGTACTCAGCAAGGATTATCCAACAATTCTTCAGAGGCCTCTTTAGAATGTTCCCTCCTGTACGCCGTCCACCTCCTTCGTGGCATCTGAATGTGGTCCTAGCTCAACTCATGCGTCACCCATTCGAGCCCATCCACAAGGCCGACTTGAAGTACCTTTCGTGGCAAGTATCACTGCTCTTGGCTTTAACATCCTCCAGGAGGGTTAGTGATATCCAAGCTTTCACTGTGCATCATCCTTTCCTGCAATTCACAAGTGACTCTGTGATACTTCGCACAAATCCAAAATACATTCCGAAAGTACCTTTGGATTTCCATTTGAACGAACCTATTGTCCTTAAGTCGTTCTTTCCTGACCCGCAAACACCTGCGGAAAGAGCGTTACATTCGCTTGACATTAAAAGATGTCTTAAATTCTACCTACAAAGAATGTCCACTGTACGCACTTCTGACCAGTTGTTCATTACCTACGGTGCAATTCGTAAGGGGCAGGCAGTTTCAAAACAGACTATTGCAAGATGGATCTCTGCTGCCATTGCCTTTTGCCATGCACAGGCTGGGAGACCTTTAACATCAGCGCCCCGAGCGCACTCTACGAGAGCGGTCTCTTCCTCTACGGCCTTATTTGCTGGAGTTCCTCTTCAGCAGATCTGCAAAGCGGCTACTTGGGCTAGTCGCCATACCTTTACCAGACATTACTGTCTAGAGTCAATCAGCGAGGCTGATACTTCTGTGGGTCGAGCTGTTCTAAGGAATCTGTTTCATTAAGGTGAGCATCTGTTTCCCACCTCCTTCTTCTGCTGTCAGACGCTTCTTATGTTATGTTCACACATATTTCCATGATTGCATTATGTCATGCTTTATACAATATGTGTATTTTCACTTTGCATTGTTATTTGCATTACTAGCTGACAAGCTTGGCGTCATTGGCGTCTGCCCAGCAAGGATATGTACTGCTAGCTACTCTGATTCAGGCATGTGAATCTATGAAAGACACCACTAATACTGGAGAAGAACAATAGTTACTTACCTGTAATCTGTGGCTCTCCAGTATTGGTGTCTTTCATAGATTCACATGCAACCCGCCCACCTCCCCTCAGAGGCTTTCTACGCTATTTTGGTTTACCTTCACTCCTTGCGAGAAAATCTGAGAGACTGAGCCTCTGGGGAGAACATTCTGGTGGGTGCTGGTGCCTGATTGGCTGTAGTTTGGACTATACAAAATGACTATGAGAGTCATAGATGTGGAAGTTTTTCCTACTGTAGCATTGGCTACTTTACTTCCTGGTTCTTTTCTATTAGTATTACTACATATTTATGGCATATTATTGCTTTTTTATGTACCGTGGGACTCCCACTCCGAAGACGGGGAATGATTCAGGCATGTGAATCTATGAAAGACACCAATACTGGAGAACCACAGTTTACAGGTAAGTAACTATTGTTCTTACTGCTTTGTACCTTGTGGACACATACATGCTTAAAGATAATGAAAGATTGATGAGAATGTCCCCTGATTATCAAAATTACTTTGTTCCGTTCAGGCTGTAATAAATAGGATATTTGCTGAAATGTCTCACCAGTGTCAAGAGCCCTACATTGTCCTCGTATTACCACAAAAGCAGTGTTAAGTTTCTTTGGGTTAGTTGATCCAAGAAGAAATACATAAATCCTGGCCGGGATTTACTAGACATTTACGGAACCCAACATACCAAGACAACATTCTGTTCTGTGTTTGTAGGAAATGTAGGGGCCTATTTATGAGACCTTTTGCATTGCTCTTGCACAATGTAACATGTTGCAAGAGCAACGTAAACCATAAGGCATATCTTTGAAGCCTCGGAAAGCCTCCTTGCGTGGCTCTGAGTGGCTATAAAATACCCGGAGTAACACAGCGCAAATCAAATAGTTGCCTTGCATAACTCTGCCATGGGAAGAAGTTCCATGGGCATTGAGTAGGTATTCCCATGCAACTCCCATGGATTTTAAGGCATACCCAGATTTACAAGCACTTGTAAACCAGGGGATGTGTCATAATCTTACAAATCTATCAAAGTTACAATTGATATCTGGGAACCACTGTGATAACGGTTCTTGGAAATGCTAGAGTTGTCCGCAGGTTGGCAGACATCTGTAAATACGGTGGATGGAGTACCCTCGCCATGGTAGAGTAAAGTTCTCCATAATGATGATGGTAATTACTCCATCCCACGATAATGAAATCAGCTCCTAGGTACAGGATCTGCGAATAGTGTTCAGGGAAGGCTGTGAACAGTGATAAGATTAGGAGTGAAATATATACAAAGGCAGTAGGAGATTTACTAATAAACTGATACCTATAAACTGTCCGTAGATTATTGTCATTACAATATCAATATATAGCTTCCATTTATTTTAATACACCTACCCATAATTCTCAATCGCCCAGCCTCTGGCTGAGAATGGATGGCGAAGGAAAACGTTTACATTTATTCTTACAACTTTCTGAAACTTTTAAATATGGGCTTGTAAGGTTTCCCAATTTTCCCGCATGCAGAGACAGCCTCAGTATGCCATTTGTAACGGTTATTTCATTATCACTTCTATAAAACTGCAGGTGGGGATTTTGGAGAAAACTGTTGATTGCCCAAGAAATATGCTAAGTGTGTTAAATGTCAATACCATTTCATTAATTGTATAATTATACAAACGCCGAGTGGTGATGTGGCCATCAGTATGAACTCATTTCAAAGAGTCATGATCATATCTAAATATAATTAATATATTGAATAGGAGTCTGCAATCCCTGTTTGAAAACCTGTTTATATCTCCTTTTCACAGACATGCTTTTTATTCTTCATGATGGCAACCATGCTATCCCTTTCATATGAATGAGCAAGTCACCAAGTAATTAAGTGCTTTGTGGGAATGTTGATGGTGTGAATATGTATTATAATGATTAAAATACCCTCTGCTATGCAATACAAGGTTATTGTAAGTCAATCCTCGCTAGGGTAAATTACCGCCTCACTGATTTTTAATATCCCTAAGATATATGACATAGGACATGTTACCCCACATGTCATTCCACCCAAATCGAACAATGAATGTGATAATGCAGTTGTAGATGTGACATTTCCCAAAGTTCACTGTGTTTTTATCCTAAGATCATACAGAGCTCCATCAAGCAGTATCAATAGTCCATGTTTACCCAAAACTAATGACAAAGCAGCTTTATGAGTAAGAAAATAAGTTACTGCTTTGTACCTTGTGGGTACATACATGCTTAAAGATTATGAAAGATTGATGAGAATGTCCCCTGATTATGAAGATTACATTGTTCCGTTCAGGCTGTAATAAATAGGAGCTTTGTGAAATGTCTCACCAGTGTCAAGAGCCCTACATTGTCCTCGTATTACCACAAAAAAAATGTTACGTTTCTTTTGGTTTGTTGATCCAAGAAGAAATACATAAATCCTGGCGGGATTTACTAGACATACACGGAACCCAACATAGCAAGGCAACATTCTGTTCTGCGTTGCATGAAATGTAGGGGCCTCTTTATGAGGCCTTTTGCATTGCTCTTGCACCATGCAACATATTGCAAAAGCAACGTAAACCAAAAGGCATATCTTTGAACCCATGGAAAGCCTCCTTGCATGGCTCTGAGTTGCTCTAAAATTCCCGGAGTAACAGAACGCAATTCTAATAGCTGCCTTGCATTACTCTGCCATGGGAAGGAGTTCCATGGGCGTTGAGTAGGTATTCCCATGCAACTCCCATGGATTTTAAGGCATACCTAGATTTACAAGAACTTGTAAACCAGGGGATTTGTCGAAATCTTACAAATCTATCAAAGTTACAATTGATATCTGGGAACCACTGTGATAATGGTTCGTGGAAATGCTAGAGTTGTCCGCAGGTTGGCAGGGATCTGTAAATACGGTGGATGGAGTACCCTCGCCATGGTAAGAGTAAAGCTCTCCATAATGATGATGGTAATTACTCCATCCCGCGATAACGAAATCAGCTCCTAGTGGCTGCTCCTAGGTACAGGATCTGCGAATAGTGTTCAGGGAAGGCTGTGAACTGTGATAATATTAGGAGTGAAATATATACAAAGGCAGTAGGAGATTTACTAATAAACTGATACCTATAAAGTGTCAGTAGATTATTGTCATTACAATATCAATACATAGCTTCCATTTATTTTAACGCACCTACCCATAATTCTCAATCGCCCAGCCTCTGGCTGAGAATGGATGACGAAGGAAAATGTTTACATTTATTGTTACAACTTTCTGAAACTTTTAAAAATGGGCTTGTAAGGTTTCCCAATTTTCCTGCATGCAGAGACAGCCTCAGCATGCCATTTGTAACAGTTATTTCATTATCACTTCTATAAAACTGGAGGTGGGGATTTTGGAGAAAACTGTTGATTGCCCAAGAAACATAGTAAGTGTGTTAAATGTCAATACCATTTCATTAATTGTATAATTATACAAACGCCGAGTGGTGATGTGGCCATCAGTATGAACTCATTTCAAAGAGACATGATCATATCTAAATATAAATAATATATTAAATAGGAGTCTGCAATCCCTGTTTGAAAACCTGTTTATATTTCTTTATCACAGACATGCTTTTATTCTTCATGATGGCAACCATGCTATCCCTTTCATATGAATGAGCAAGTCCCCAAGTAATTAAGTGCTTTGTGGGAATGGTGATGGTGTGATTATGTATTATAATGATTAAAATACCCTCTGCTATGCATTACAAGGTGATTGTAAGTCAATCCTCACTAGGGTAAATTAACTCCTCACTGAGTTTAATATCCCTAAGATATATGACATAGGAAATGTTATCCCACATGTCATTCCACCCAAATCGAACAATGAATGTGATAATGCAGTTGTAGATGTGACATTTCCCAAAGTTCACTGTGTTTTTATCCTAAGATCATACAGAGCTCCATCAAGCAGTATCAATAGTCCATGTTTACCCAAAACTAATGACTAATCAGCATTATGAGTAAGAAAATAAGTTACTGCTTTGTACCTTGTGGGTACATACATGCTTAAAGATAATGAAAGATTGATGAGAATGTCCCCTGATTATCAAGATTACATTGTTCCGTTCAGGCTGTAATAAATAGGATATTTGCTGAAATGTCTCCCCAGTGTCAAGAGCCCTACATTGTCCTCGGATTACCACAAAAGCAGTGTTACGTTTCTTTTGGTTTGTTGATCGAAGAAGAAATACATAAATCCTGGCCGGGATTTACTAGACATTTACGGAACCCAACATAGCAAGGCAACATTTTGTTCTGCGTTGCATGAAATGTAGGGGCCTATTTATGAGGCCTGTTGCATTGCTCTTGCACCATGCAACATGGTGCAAGAGCAACGTAAACCAAAAGGCATATCTTTGAAGCCATGGAAAGCCTCCTTGCATGGCTCTGAGTTGCTCTAAAATTCCCGGAGTAACACAATGCAATTCTAATAGCTGCCTTGCATTACTCTGCCATGGGAAGGAGTTCCATTGGGCATTGAGTAGGCATTCCCATGCAACTCCCATGGATTTTAAGGCATACCTAGATTTACAAGAACTTGTAAACCAGGGGATGTGTCAAAATCTTACAAATCTATCAAAGTTACATTTGATATCTGGGAACCACTGTGATAATGGTTCGTGGAAATGCTAGAGTTGTCCGCAGGTTGGCAGACATCTGCAAATACGGTGGATGGAGTACCCTCGCCATGGTAAGAGTAAAGTTCTCCATAATGATGATGGTAATTACTCCATCCCGCGATAACGAAATCAGCTTCTAGTGGCAGCTCCTAGGTACAGGATCTGCGAATAGTGTTCAGGGAAGGCTGTGAACTGTGATAATATTAGGAGTGAAATATATACAAAGGCAGTAGGAGATTTACTAATAAACTGATACCTATAAACTGTCAGTAGATTATTGTCATTACAATATCAATACATAGCTTCCACTTATTTTAACGCACCTACCCATAATTCTCAATCGCCCAGCCTCTGGCTGAGAATGGATGACGAAGGAAAATGTTTACATTTATTCTGACAACTTTCTGAAACTTTTAAATATGGGCTTGTAAGGTTTCCCAATTTTCCTGCATGCAGAGACAGCCTCAGTATGCCATTTGCAACGGTTATTTCATTATCACTTCTATAAAACCGCAGGTGGGGATTTTGGAGAAAACTGTTGATTGCCCAAGAAACATGGTATGTGTGTTAAATGTCAATACCATTTCATTAATTGTCTAATTATACAAATGTCGAGTGGTGATGTGGCCATCAGTATGAACTCATTTCAAAGAGTCATGATCATATCTAAATATAAATAATATAATAAATAGGAGTCTGCAATCCCTGTTTGAAAACCTGTTTATATCTCTTTATCACAGACATGCTTTTATTCTTCATGATGGCAACAATGCTATCCCTTTCATATGAATGAGCAAGTCACCAAGTAATTAAGTGCTTTGTGGGAATGTGGGAATGGTGATGGTGTGATTATGTATATCTGAAAGAGACACGTTAGTGATAGATTCCTTACCTTAGAATATCCCCAGGCATCAGACTGGATCCGGAAATGTTTTGCGTAGCAGTACCCTTGCGAGTCGGGAGGCGTCGTCTGCGGCTCCGCGTCCATCGTTGGCGTCGTGGGCACCGTGATGACGTCGTCGGAGTACTTAGACGCCGCCTCTGCGTGCTGACATCAGTTCTTCTTTTTTCCGCGCCAGCAACGCAGATCCGGAAAAAGTGGTACCTTAGTCACTTTTTGACTATAACTTTTTGATCTTTTGATCTTTCCTTTCGAAGTCTTCGACTCCGAACGGCGCCGATAGGGATGCCAGGTCACCGACCCTCACTGTCGGTTTCTCTACTATCTCGGCGTCGACCACGACGACAAGGCCTGTTCCGACTGCCGGGCCCTGACTACGAAGGCTAGACGGGAGTGGTCCCGTAAGCGGCTCGAACTCCGGCAGTCGGTCCCGCGCCGGCCGGAGGTCGAGGGACCGGGAGCGGAGCCATCATAGCTCCGAGAATCGACGTCACTCCTCCGGGTCGAAGTGGTCAGGTAAGCACAAGAAGTCGAAGAGACGTCATCGCTCTTCTGACACCCCCGACGCTCGCGCGACGCGGCCCGGGGTTCAGGTTACACCGCCCACGCGGCTCCGTCGGAGTCGCAGGCGCCGCGTTCGGCCTCATACCCTCCGGTCCCTGGGCCTCACGTGACGCCGGAGGAGATCGAGCGGTTCCTCATGGCCATGAGGTCTCGCTCTCCTCCGACGGGCTCCGCGGCGCCTTCGGGCCCAGCGGACCCGTCTGGGGGCCCTAGCGGGTCGGGGGCTTCGGCCCGACGCCGTCGGGTGCTTCGGCTCCGACGCCGCCTTCGGGCCCGGCGCCGCTGGGCCCCGCTGAATCCGGCTCCGGATCCGGGTTGTCGCCGGTGGATTTAACGACCTCCCCGGCACCGGCTCCACAGGTGTCACCCCCGGCGCCGTCCTCGGGCGGCGCCGTCCCCGAGACCTCCCTTGACCCCGTTCCGGCGCCGAAGCGGCGCTGCTCGGCGCCGCTTCAGACGCCGTTCGGAGAGTTTACTTTCCATGAACCGGACCCATCCTATTCTTACCCTGAGTACCAGGAGATGGGTGATGAGGAGGATTGGGAGGAGTCTGAGGACCCTCTGGCACGTGAATGCCAGTCTCATGAGGACTGGGCAGGTGACCTTGGGGAGGCCAGTGGTATTGACACTTCGCTAGACACTGGCTTTGTCTCACCTCCTACCGTGGCTACGGAGGAGGGGGCAACCTATAGTGTTGTGTTGCTGAGGGCGGCCAAAACCTTGGGCCTTGAGCTCCCCGTCGCGGCCGTGAGGACTATCCTCCTCACTGAGGTCCTTAAGCCGCAGTCATGCTCAGCCGAGCCTCTGCTGCCATTTAACGAGGCCTTAACCGACGTTCTTTTGGGCACTTGGTCCAAGCCCGCTACGGGTTCGCCCCTAGATAGGAACGTGGCCAGACGCCACCGCCCGGCTCCGGGCGACCCATGTTTCCTGTCCACCCACCCCACCCCCGAGAGCCTGGTCATCCAGACCTCCAATTCCCAGACCGCATTCCCGTCGGCTCTGCCGGACAGGGAATCCAAGAGGTACGAGCAGTTCGGTAAAAGGATCTTCTCCTCCCTTAGTCTTGGACTGCGGTCTTCCAACACCGCCTGCCTCTTGGGCCGCTACACCCACTCTCTGTGGGATACGGTTGCGGAAGTGCTGCCAGAGTGTCCGTTGGAGGTATGGGCCAAACTCGGCCAAGCCCTTGTGGAGGGCCGAGATGCAGCCAAATATTCTATCCGGTGTGGGCTGGATACCACCGACTCACTAGGTAGAGCGATGGCAACGACAGTGGCGGTCAGACGTCACGCCTGGTTGAGGTCCGCCAACTTTTCGTCCGATGTCCAAAACACACTGATGGACATGCTGTTTGATGGCCGTCGCCTTTTTGGCGACAAGGCAGACCATGTGCTTGAGCGCTTTAAGGACTCCAGGGCTACGGCCAAGTCCTTGGGCCTCTCGGCCCCGCGCCAGCAATCGGCTGCCTTTCACTCCTTTCGTGGCCACGGAAGGGGTGTTCCCACACGTGCTGCCAGCCACGCTCCACAAGGTAATACCCAACGCGGTGGCGGCCGTGGAAACCGCCGTGGCCAACTGCGAGGTCAGTCCACACCTTCCCTCGCAGCATCCGCCTCAAAACCCTCCTAGTCCGTGTTTACAGGCCCATGTGACGCCAGTGGGGGGCAGGGTTCGCCATCACCACCTCCACTGGCGCACTGTCACTTCGGACAGGTGGGTGCTGCAGATCGTCCGAAGGGGCTACTCCCTCCCCTTCGAAGCGACTCCTCCAGCCATGCCACCGCAGAACCACCGTGTATCGGGGGATCATTTGCGACTTCTGCAGGAGGAAGTTACGGCCCTCTTGGCCAAGGGGGCCATCAAGCGCGTTCCTGGGCCAGAAGTAGGGTGTGGTTGCTACTCCCACTACTTTCTGGTACCCAAGAAGGGCAAAGGGGGCCTACGCCCTATCTTGGATCTACCGAACGTCAACGGCTTCCTCCAGAAGGAGAAGTTCAAAATGCTGACTCTGGCTCAGGTCTTAGCTGCCCTGGACCCAGGAGACTGGATGGTAGCGTTGGACTTGCAGGACGCCTATTTCCACATCCCCGTCCTGCCGGCCCACCGGTGCTACCTGCGGTTCACGGTTGGCCACGAGTACTTTCAGTATACCGTGCTCCCCTACGGCCTTACCAGCGCCCCACGGGTGTTCACAAAGGTGATGGCGGTGGTCGCAGCTCATCTGCGCAGGCTAGGGGTTTCAGTCTTCCCCTACCTCGACGACTGGCTGTTGAAGGCGGGCTCGCCCCAGACAGTCGTCAGCCACCTCCAGACTACGGCAGATCTCCTGCACCAGATGGGGTTGTCCATCAATGTGCCAAAGTCACACCTGTGCCCCTCTCAGAAGCTCCTCTTCATCGGAGCGGTTCACGACTCGGCGCAGTTTCGGGTTTATCCTCCCGAACAGCGGGTTCGGGATATTCAGGCTCTGATTTCAGCCTTTATCCCGGGTCTCGGTCAGGTTGATGCTGCGGCTTCTGGGGCTGATGGCCTCCTGCATCCTACTGGTGCATCACGCCAGGTGGCGGATGCGGGCTCTGCAGTGGGACCTGAAGTTTCAGTGGGCCCAGCATCAGGGCAACCTGTCCGACCACGTCCTGATCTCGGAGGGCACTGCGAGACAGCTGCAGTGGTGGCTCACGGACCGCGATTGGGTCAGTGGCAGATCCCTCTCCCTTCCCCAGCCGGAGCACGTAGTTGTGACGGACGCGTCCCTCCAGGGCTGGGGAGGCCTAATGGGAGAGGCGGAGATCAGAGGACTCTGGTCTCCGGCGGAGTCCCGGCTCCATATCAACCTTTTGGAGCTGCGGGCGATTCGTCTAGCACTGAAGGCATTCCTCCCCTCTGTCTGGGGGAGTGTAGTGCAGGTTTTCACGGACAACACCACCGCCATGTGGTACTGCAACAAACAGGGCGGGGTGGGGTTGTGGACCCTTTGCCAGGAGGCTCTGCGCCTCTGGCAGTGGCTGGAACAGCAGGGTGTGACCCTGGTGGTTCAACACCTGGCAGGTTCTCTGAATGCCAGGGCGGACAAACTCAGCCGTCGGTGCATGATGGATCACGAATGGCATCTGAACTCGGACGTGGCGCAAGGCCTCTTTCAGCAATGGGAAGAGCCTTGGTTAGGTCTATTCGCCACCGAAGAAAACGCGCAATGTCATTAGTTTTGCGCTTTGGAATTTCCAAGACGGCACTCGCTCGGCGACGCTTTTCGTCGCGTGTGGAGTTGCGGTCTGTTATACGCCTTTCCGCCTATACCACTTTCGCCCAGAGTGCTGAAGAAGATCAAGCGCGACTGGGCCCAAGTCATCCTTGTGGCTCCGGACTGGGCACGAAGGTACTGGTATCCCGAGCTACTCAGTATGTCAGTCGATCCCCCGGTTCGTCTGCCTCTTCAGGAGGACCTTCTGTCGAAGCAGCAGGGGACGGTCCTCCACCCGAACCTGTCCAGTCTCCACCTCCATGCTTGGAGATTGAGCGGCGACAGTTGAGGCCATTTGACTTGCCTCCTGAAGTCTGTAATGTCATTCTGGCAGCCAGGCGTCCCTCCACAAAGTGGGTATACGCCTGCAGGTGGAACAGATTTGTGGCATGGTGCACAGCAAAGGCTGTGGATCCTCTCTCTGCCCCTCTTTCTGAGGTTCTCCTCTTTCTTCTTTCTCTTGCCCAGCAGGGCTCTGCTCTGGGCACTATCAAGGGCTACCTTTCTGCCCTTTCAGCCTTTCTGAGGCTGCCTGATCAACCTTCATTGTTCAAGTCCCCTATTGTAAACAGATTTCTAAAGGGCATCACACACACGTTTCCTCCTGTTCCGTTTGTGATGCCTCAGTGGGACTTGAACCTTGTTCTTACGTTTCTGATGTGTGCTCCCTTTGAGCCACTTCACAACTGTCCTCTCCGCCTTCTTACTCTGAAGACTGCTTTCCTGGTTGCCATCACCTCTGCCAGGAGAGTGAGTGAGCTCCAGGCCCTTTCTTGTACTCCACCTTTCCTTTCTGTCCATCCGGACAAGGTTGTGTTGCGTACTGAGCCTTCTTTCCTGCCCAAGGTTGTCACAGCCTTCCACATCGGGCAGTCTATCACCTTGCCAACCTTCTTTCCGCCACCGCATCCCTCTAAAGAGGAAGAGCGTCTGGACCCAAAACGTGCGCTCTCATTCTATTTGGATCGCACACGCCAGTTCCGGGTGGATGACCAACTCTTTGTTGGTTACGTGGGCGCTAAGAAGGGGAAAGCGGTGCACAAGAGGACCATCTCCCGGTGGATCATCTTGTGTATCCAGGCATGTTACTCCTTGGCTAAGAAGGAGCCCCCTGTTGGATTACGGGCTCATTCCACCCGAGCCACGGCAACTACAACTGCCCTGGGCCGGGGAGTGCCCTTACAAGACATCTGTCAGGCAGCTACGTGGGCATCGCTGCACACATTTGCAAGACACTACTGCCTGGACAGCCAAGTCCGGAGGGATGGCTTCTTTGGCCGTTCTGTCCTCCAGGACTTTCTGGTGTGATTATTGGTTCGCAGACGCACCACCGGGGTTGGTATTGCTGGGGTATCTATTCTAAGGTAAGGAATCTATCACTAACGTGTCTCTTTCAGAGGCACAAGTTACTACTTGTGTAACGATATATCTGTAAGAGACATTAGTTAGTGATAGATTCCTTACCGACCCACCCATCCTCCCCGTTCTGCGAACCGATATCTAGGGTTAGGGTTATCCCCTTTCAGGGCCCTAGTTTCAATGGCACCAGTGTTGGTTTTTGTTGGATCTGGGCCTTTTGGCAGGTTCACCCCGAAACTTTTTGTTTTTTCCTAGCCTGTTTCTGGAACCTGGTGGTGGTGATTTTAGGCCTTGGCGCACTTTTTCACTGTGGTACAGTGTAAAGTGCGTGAGCTCTCTGTGTGTGTGTGGTGAGTGACCTGCCCTCCCATAGGAATGTATGGGGAATATGTAAGCCCATGGTAGTTCCTGATGTGTGGGGAGTGCAGGGTCGAGTTTGATATGTGCGAACTCGTGAGATTGAATGCTGCGTAATGGTGTATGCGGCATGAGTGTGTCTAGTCTAGAAGTGCCACTTTTAGAAGTTGGCATATTTGTGTAGTCTGTGGCTGGCGCGTGATTGGCTGGTGAGCCTGGCCCAGGAGTGCCTGGGCCTGCTTGTGGATTGACTGTCTGGTTTGAGGATGACAGGGGCTGGGGAGCCCCAGGAGGTTGTCTGAGTCAGCCCGTGGATGAAAGGCAGCATCTGCTGCCAGGGAAGTGGGAGGAGATAGCACCTGGGAGTGAATGAGGCTGTGCCTGCCTGCCACAATGCTGGCTCCACCTCCCCGCAGGGCGACTGTCACCTCTGTCCCTGATACTGAAAGGACTTCCCTATAACCAGTTCTATCTGGTTCTCACACTGCCTGCACAAAGACTTCAAAGACTTTTTTCTGTATAAAAAGGGGCAGTGTCCCCTTCCAAAATGTTTTTGTTTCTGACTTGAATCTGCCAGGGGCGTGCTGCTGCCTGGGCCCAGGGGAATCCCTGGGCCCTGCCCAGCCCCTGGACACCTGATGGACTTTCCTGGATGCCTGGAGGACTTCTGAGGGACCCCTCTGCCTTGCCTGGGCTGATTGGGGGGACTTTGCTTTGCCCCTTGGAATCTCTGGGACCTTTGGCAGCATGGAGAAGCTGCATTTCCCTTCAGAGAACTTTTTCTTGCTTTTGTCAGGGCTTATTATAGCCTATAGCGCCTGGAAGCGCTGTATTTGTTCCCTTAGCACCTGGGAGCGCTTTGTGGTGCTTCTACCTAGTTTCGAGCGTTTCTCCGCCCAGCATTTTGCGTGAGAGAAAGCCGGTGCCCACCTGGCATTTGCCCAGGATTGCTGACCCCAAACGAGTGCCCACCTCGCAGTTGTGCCGCTCGAGATAGCGAGGGTGCCCGCTTTATATTTAAATTGATCTCGGGAGCTTACTCCGGATACTGCCCAGAAGAAATCGCCACCGTAGCCTCGGCAGCGCGACCAGAGCCAGTGGGCTCGTCAGGAGGGCCGCGCTGCCATTGGCTGGCCCCAAGAAGAGTTGCCGCGCCGTGATTAGCTGACGGGCCCGGGATTCCCTGATGACGCGTCCCCGGGAGGCGCCGTGATTGGCTGCCGGTCCGGGGAGAGAGAGGAAGATAGCGGCGGCTGCTGCGGTGCTCCCGTGACCGAGAGGGAGCCCCGAGAGAAGGAAGCATGGCGTTCGTTGCCGGTCTCCCGGCAGAAGAGGGAGACCGGAGATGTGCCATGGGGTTGCTGGCTGGAGGAAGTGATGTGCTCCCGCGGCCCGGGGCTCCCGTAGCTGTGGAGAGCCCCGGGGCCGCCAATCTGGAAGCCGAGCGGCATGAGGAGAAGAGCGGAGGGGGCGTGAGGCACATTGCCGGTGCCTGCCCCCACCGCGAACCCAGAAGGTGTCCTGCTGCCTGCCCGGAGGAGCCCCGGTAAAGAAGAAGGAGCTCGGTGAGTGAACGGGCTGGGGGGGGCTCCGTAGGGGCGTGTGCTGGCACCAGGGCACTACCCAGTAGGAAGGGGTACATTAAGGGCGGCCCCGGTTG
Source organism: Lissotriton helveticus (assembly GCF_964261635.1). Lineage (NCBI taxonomy): Eukaryota > Metazoa > Chordata > Amphibia > Caudata > Salamandridae > Lissotriton > Lissotriton helveticus. The sequence continues at coordinate 592,803,061 of NC_136070.1, read as the reverse complement.
GCAGTGGGTCGCCCCAACGGTATTTAGAGCCTCGAGGCTCCCACTCCACGATTGGGCATGATTGTTCACGAGCCCATGAGAGGCTCTTAGTGGGGCATTGGTTGCGAGCCCTGAGAGGCTCAGGGCCCAGATTGTGTGTAGAGCCCCCAGGGCTCTGGGGACCATTATCTCTTGAGTCCCCTGAGCGGGACTCCAAAGGTTGGGGCATGTGATATGCCCAGAGCCTGTGTGGCTCCAGCATTTGGCCGCAGTGTTTGGTGACAGAGCCTGTGTGGCTCCAGCAGTGGGCGCAGTTTGCGCCTAAGGGTCAGTGAGGACCCTGTCGCAGTTTTGTTTCGCAGCTGCTCAGCAATTAGTGGGCAGCTGCACCGTTTAGAGCTTGTGATGGTTCCCAGGTGCCCAGCAAGTAGTGGGCACCTGCAACGTTTAGGTTTTGCGCCAGTGGCGCACCCCTGACTGGCGCTACATGGCAGCGCGCCCTGACATTCTGGACACAGGGCTCCTTAGTCCCTTTATTAGATGGGGGCTGGTATGTGACTTTTATTTAGGCGCAATGTGATTATCTATGTGATGGTATTTGCCTAATGTGAGTTTTGCGCAATGTGATATGGTGCTAGGAATTGTAATGCATTTAATATGATTACACACCTTGATCTTACACCTCTGAATGTTGTTGGGCATCATGTGTTTTTGCACTATTGAGTTATGTTCTGGCACCTCTGAATGTTTTTGATGCATCATGTGTCTTGTTATTACACCGCTGAATGTGTTTTTTTATGCATCATGTGTTTTCTTTCCTTACACCTCTGAATGTTTTAGGCATCATGTATTTTCTTTCCTTACACCGCTGAATGTGTTTTTACGCATCATGTGTTCTTCCTATGTTGCACCTCTGAATGTTGTGATGCATCATGTGTAATGTGTTCTTGCTTATACCCCTAAATGTAGTTTATTCTTAGGTGGTTGTTCTTTCCAGTACAGGTGGTCCTAGTGAGGTCCTGGTCCCCTGCGTGACATTTCTCCTACGGTGGTTAGGGTTGTGTAGGTGGTACTTACCTGTTCCCAGTAGTTACTGGATGTGATTTATAACTGTTATTTTGTGCTACAGTGATTTTATATCCTTTTATTCTAATTTCTGACAGTATTTCTATTTCTACTAAGTGCTGATTATGACAGTGGCCCATGTGGCGCTGTCTTGTGAATAGTCCCTTGTGAATATTGCCCGTGCCAGTTGGCACAATGTACATGTGTGATTTCTATCTGATGCGGTTTTGACAATACAGAAGTTATTTTTATATAACCTTGTGTGGAGTTCCTTTTGTGGTGTGCCTAGGATGTTGTTGCGGTTGTGTGCTGGCGCAAATGCTTTACACATTGCCTCCGAGTTTAGCCTTACTGCTCGTGCCAAGCTACCAAGGGGGTGAGCAGGGGTTATCTTGGCGTGTGACTCCCTTACCCTGACTAGAATGGTGGTTTCTGCCTGGCTTTGGCGTCAGCCTTAGCCTACCAGAAATAGCCAGTTCTAACATTTGTTGGTCAGCGGTGCGGATTTGGACTTGTGTTTGCGCAGTGCCACACCGACAGCTGGCTACATTACAAAACTCTGCATTTTTTATAGATAGTCACATGTTTGGGATTATTGCTTATGATTTTGTTTTTCCTCAAGAGTGTCATTTTCAGATGGTGTATCTGCGCTTTATGTTTAGTGGCAGATGAGAGAAAATGACAGGGCGGGACGCCAGTAGAGGGGGAGGTTCCCATAGATTAGGAATCCCTTGCTGGGTCCAGTGTCCAATCCCTATTCCTGTTCCTGTGTGGGTAGATGGAAGAGGGGGAGTGTGGAGGAGAAATGGCTTGCTTGGGAGGGTGGTTATTCCCTGAGTGTAGTGTGTGTGTGTCTGGATTTCCCAGTATGGTAGGATCCAGTGGTGGCAGCTAAAATATGTCCAGTGCGTGAAATCCCATTCCCAGTTCCCAGATTATGGTGCCTGGTGCTCAGTAAGAGGGGTACAGGTTGAGAGTCAGGGGCAGTGAGGAACTGTCTCCCCAGTCTGGAGGGGGAGTGTGTGGATGAGTGCTGTGTTGAACTGGAGGAGTTGGTGTGAGTTTTTTTTAAGGAGCTTGCACGTGAGGTGTACCTCTGGTGGTGTGCAGGAGGTCCTGCAGAGGCACTGGACAAAAAGGTGGACGTCTGGCGGTGTGCTAGGTGTCTTGCAGAGGCATTAGGGAGTGATTCTAAAAAGAGTGGCTTGTGTATCTGATGATCCTGTGTAGGTGAAGAGGTTCATGTGTAGCCCAGCTAGGTCCCATTAGGATGGTTGGGGTGTAGGGGCTCACGTCCTGTCTCAGTGGAGGCGGAGTGAGTGTGGGACGGTGTGTCCCACGTTGGCCCGAAACCCTGTCTCTGGGCCTGCAGGGTTCCCCCGGGAGCGCCAGGTCAGGGGCCTAGGCTGTACATACAGGTCATTTGAGGAGGATCTTCCTGTGTCTAGAGGACGGGGAGTGTCTGTAACCAGACCTCCGGCGGTCCTGGTGTTGGGTAGTAACGCTCCTAAGTGGAGGGTGCAGAACTCTGGAAGGGGGTGCAGAGGGACGGTGTACTTCTGACCCCGGTGCAACCTGAGGGTTTAGATCCTAGGTTGGGAGATTAGGAAGCTTCCAGGTCAAGAGGAATCTCTACCAAAGTGGATCAGCTGAAGAGACTGAGGGGGCTGCCCTTGCTGTGTGATCTGGGGCTCACCTGCAGTTTGTTGTTTCCGCTAAGGTGGAGGAAAGGGGACTTTGCTGTATGCTGTGTCCCCCCACCTGCTTGAAGGGGGACTGTGCTGTGTGCTTTGTACCTCAGAAGTGAAATAGTTTCCAGGTGGTAGACCAGTGATGGAGTGAGGTCCTGATCTGGTAGTAGAGTTGTGTTCTGGTGGGTGCTTCCCTGTGAGGGTGCGGAAACCCAGAAGTAGAGGTAGGGTGGGGCATTCTTGCCCGTGACCTCTGGTCAGCCTGAGGGTGTGGTCCCTGGGTTGAAGGATCAGTGGTAGTTGTAGCTACCCTGAGAGGGAGAGTGGAGAGTGGCTATTGTGTGCCAGGGGTTACTGCCCCCCACTCTGTGGATTGGTTAGGACCTGTGATATTTGGATGGCCTAGGGCCTGGTCCTGGCTGTGGGTGACTAGTGTGTACCAGTGGGGTATCCTAGTTGGGTCAGAGAGTTCTTGTTTGGAGGAAACCATGTAGGTTCAGAGTGGCGAAAAACTGGAGGGTGTCCCTGCCGTGCGGGCCCGTTTCCGTGTTTTTTCGCCCAAAGCAGTGAAGCCCATCAGTGGAGTGATTGGTCTACCCTGCGTTTTGGCTGGAAGGGGGTTGTGTTGGACCTGGCCCTTTTGCAGGTTCACCCCGAAACTTTTTGCTTTTTCCTAGCCTGTTTCTGGAACCTGGTGGTGGTGGTTTTAGGCCTTGGCGCACTTTTTCACTGTGGTACAGTGTAAAGTGTGTGAGCTCTCTGTGTATGTGTGGTGAGTGACCTGCCCTCCCATAGGAATGAATGGGGAATATGTAAGCCCATGGTAGTTCCTGATGTGTGGGGAGTGCAGGGTCGAGTTTGATATGTGCGAACTCGTGGGATTGAATGCTGCGTAATGGTGTATGCGGCATGAGTGTGTCTAGTCTAGAAGTGCCACTTTTAGAAGTTGGCATATTTGTGTAGTCTGTGGCTGGCGCGTGATTGGCTGGTGAGCCTGGCCCAGGAGTGCCTGGGCCTGCTTGTGGATTGACTGTCTGGTTTGAGGATGACAGGGGCTGGGGAGCCCCAGGAGGTTGTCTGAGTCAGCCCGTGGATGAAAGGCAGCATCTGCTGCCAGGGAAGTGGGAGGAGATAGCACCTGGGAGTGAATGAGGCTGTGCCTGCCTGCCACAATGCTGGCTCCACCTCCCCGCTGGGCGACTGTCACCTCTGTCCCTGATACTGAAAGGACTTCCCTATAACCAGTTCTAGCTGGTTCTCACACTGCCTGCACAAACACTTCAAAGACTTTTTTCTGTATAAAAAGGGGCTGTGTCCCCTTCCAAAATGTTCTTGTTTCTGACTTGAATCTGCCAGGGGCGTGCTGCTGCCTGGGCCCAGGGGAATCCCTGGGCCCTGCCCAGCCCCTGGACACCTGATGGACTTTCCTGGATGCCTGGAGGACTTCTGGGGGACCCCTCTGCCTTGCCTGGGCTGATTGGGGGGACTTTGCTTTGCCCCTTGGAATCTCTGGGACCTTTGGCAGCATGGAGAAGCTGCATTTCCCTTCAGAGAACTTTTTCTTGCTTTTGCCAGGGCTTATTATAGCCTATAGCGCCTGGAAGCGCTGTATTTGTTCCCTTAGCACCTGGGAGCGCTTTGTGGTGCTTCTACCTAGTTTCGAGCGTTTCTCCGCCCCGCATTTTACGTGAGAGAAAGCTGGTGCCCACCCGGCATTTGCCCAGGATTGTTGACCCCAAGCGAGTGCCCACCTCGCAGTTGTGCCGCTCGAGATAGCGAGGGTGCCCGCTTTATATTTAAATTGATCTCGGGAGCTTACCCAGGATACTCCCCAGAAGAAATCGCCACCGTAGCCTCGGCAGCGCGACCAGAGCCAGTGGGCTCGTCAGGAGGGCGGCGCTGCCATTGGCTGGCCCCAAGAAGAGTTGCCGCGCCGTGATTGGCTGACCGGCCCGGGATTCCCTGATGACGTGTCCCCGGGCCGCGCTGTGATTGGCTGCCGGTCCGGCGAGAGAGAGGAAGATGGCGGCGGCTGCTGCGGGGCTCCCGTGACCAAGAGGGAGCCCAGAGAGAAGGAAGCATGGCGTTCGTTGCCGGTCTCCCAGCAGAAGAGGGAGACCGGAGATGTGCCCAGGGGTTGCTGGCTGGAGGAAGTGATGTGCTCCCGCGGCCCGGGGCTCCCGTAGCTGTGGAGAGCCCCGGGGCCGCCAATCTGGAAGCCGAGCGGCATGAGGAGAAGAGCGGAGGGGGCACGAGGCACATTGCCGGTGCCTGCCCCCACCGCGAACCCAGAAGGTGTCCTGCTGCCTGCCTGGAGGAGCCCCGGTAAAGAAGAAGCAGCCTGGTGAGTGAACGGGCTGGGGGGGGCTCCGTAGGGGCGTGTGCTGGCACCAGGGCACTACCCAGTAGGAAGGGGTACATTAAGGGCGGCCCCGGTTGGCAGTGGGTTGCCCCAACGGTATTTAGAGCCTCGAGAGTCCCACTCCACGATTGGGCATGATTGTTCACGAGCCCATGAGAGGCTCTTAGTGGGGCATTGGTTGCGAACCCTGAGAGGTTCAGGGCCCAGATTGTGTGTAGAGCCCCAAGGACTCTGGGGGCCATTATCTCTTGAGTCCCCCTGAGCGGGACTCCAACGGTTGGGGCATGTGATATGCCCAGAGCCTGTGTGGCTCCAGCATTTGGCCGCAGTGTTTGGTGACAGAGCCTGTGTGGCTCCAGCAGTGGGCGCAGTTTGCGCCTAAGGGTCAGTGAGGACCCTGTTGCAGTTTTGTTTCACAGCTGCTCAGCAATTAGTGGGCAGCTGCACCGTTTAGGTCTTGTGATGGTTCCCAGGTGCCCAGCAAGTAGTGGGCACCTGCAACGTTTAGGTTTTGCGCCAGTGGCGCACCCCTGACTGGCGCTGCATGGCAGCGTGCCCTGACATTCTGGACACAGGGCTCCTTAGTCCCTTTATTAGATGGGGGCTGGTGTAGGAAGGTAGATCCCTGACTATGGTTGCCCCCAACTTTTTTCCTGGTGTTTTGCTGGTTTTCTGACTTAGTTGACCTGGGACCCTGCTATTCAGGGCCCCAGGCCTACTGCTCTCTCTGTAAAATGGATTCCATGTACCTTAGGTACATATCTAAATTGGATACTGAGTCCCCTTATCAGTCCCTGTACAGTGTACCTTAGGTACCCAGGGCATAGGTGTACCCAGGGCCTACCAGGGGCTGCAGCATGTATTATGCCACCCCTGGCTGGCCATCCAAATCTGACACAACTGGCTGCTTGACAGCTGGGGCAAGGTGGTGTAATCACCCTTTGCTTTAGATATAGTATACCTATATCTAACCCTAAAATGGACACACAGATCTCCTATCAGTCACTCCTATGGCAGGCCTTAACAATCCTGAAGGCAGAGTGCTTGGGATCGTGTGAGATGGTGCTCTGGCATGAGCTGAGCCTGTCTGCGGCTTTCGGGATCTATCCCTTAGCCGTTTCCATGATATCGCATACCATATACTCTTAAGTGCATTATAATCCTCGCGGTTATATGCCAACTCTGGTATCGCTTTATCAAAACATGTCGAGTAAGGTGTCATACGAATTGGAATACTAACCCCTCGCCAATTCTGGCGACGGGGTTAGCATTCCACCCTTCTAGAGGGACACGACATGTATGTAACCCCTAACCCCGGTTAAAGTCAGACAGAGCCTTAGCATCCACAAAATGGATGCTGCCACCGAGACACAAGTCTGCCCTCCTGCTGCTGGGAGTCCTCCCAGAGCAGGAGATAAGGACAAAGGGTTTCCTGCCAGGGGCGGTGCCAGCACCGTCCCAGACAGGATTTTGTGTATTGTAGGTAGGCAGGGCTTTAGAGGAAGGTGACTGCACGTGGCACCCCGGTGCTCACTGTGCATAGGCTGGCTGGAACCAGTTCCAGGGTCACTCCAGACCCTGTGCTGGGGAAAAGCCCGCCAAGGAAGTGGGTGTAACCACCCCCCTCCTAGTCCCACCCCTAGGGCAGGACTTAGTCGCGTGCCAGCCCCTTTTTACAGGATAAAGGTAGGAACTGGCCCCCTTCCAAAACAGATCATCTTTGAATCCTGAAACTACTTTCCACGAAAGGAACTCAAGACTTCTTCCTAAGATTTCTCCCTTGTGACTAAGGAGTAGTCACCCTGCATCCGCAGGCACCATCTTAAGAACACTGCGGTCTGCTGCAAGTCTCTCCTCCGGATCAAGACTGCCCAGCTCGACGAGAACCGGCTTCCCTGGCACCTCTGACCTCTACCTGCATCATCAGTCACGCTGAGATTCGTGGGTGTGACGAGACCTCGAGGGACCGGCCATCTTCAAGACTGCACGACTTCTTTCCAGCAAGCCCGCCGAGTAATTTCCTGGTGAGTGCTTTGGGGTCCGAGAAGCCCCGACCCTGAGCAGCTCCAGCACCGAAGTGCAGCCCCCCAGCATCTCCACGATCTGCGTGGGGCCCTTCTGCTTTTTGCTGCTCACCGCGTTGTTTGGCTACTAGCCCGCTGGCTTGTGGCCTTCTGAACGACGCCCGATGACATTTCTGCTGCTGGTCTGGTTGCTCCAGACTGGCCCTTGCTTCCCTCCATCGGAGAAGTACCCTGGACCCTCCTGGTCCGCCCAAGACGCCATTTTAGGTCCACCGCGTGGGCCTTGCATTTGCCAAGACTTGTTGCCCAATCCTGGGTCCAGCGACGTCGACAGCAAGAACCTTCGTGGGACAGCTCGCACCTCCATCCTGGTCGCCGACAACGCCTCCTGGTCCGAGAGACTGCAGAGCCCAGCAGCGCCCACTCACCTGACTGCGGTGACTTCGCCCGGTGCCATCCTGGTGCCCACTTAATCACTGGCTAGTGATTCAAGAACTTGGTCCCCTCTGCTTTCAGGTTTTCTTCTTCCTTGATCCAGGCTTGGATCCATCGAACTTTCCTTCACTGGTCGCCTGCCAGCAACTTCCTTCTTCCAGGCTCCTGGTCCGGCAACGAGTTCCCCGACGTCTTTTCAGACCTATGCAGCTGCAGCCCCTGGGCTAGGTAACTTCGGCACTTTGGTGTCCCAGCATAGCCTCACTATCCTAGGGTCAGGATCCACTGTCGTTTTCTTCCTACCAGGTCGGGTTCGCCCGTGAACACTAACTTTGCCTTTACTAGCCTCCATAGACTTTGTCCCGCATCCCGCGTGAGAGTGCACACTCTGCACCCGAGTCCCCTAGGCCTCCTAGAAGTAATCTAACGATTCTATAGTCAAGCCCTAGCGATTCCAAAGCCTATTAGTACTGTACTTACCTGCTAGTAATTTCGCATTCCACTTTTAGAATATATGGTTTTTCGTGCCCCTCGGGCATTTGTGTATAACGTGCTAACTTAAGTATTTTCGTAAGAGTTTTGTTGTGTGCTTAGCACCCTGTCCTCATAAAGAGTACAGGGTTGTTGTGATTCTAATAAATACACTGTTTATTTTCATAACACTTGTGTGGTGTCCTTTCACTGGGTGTTCAAGGGGTAATGTGATGGTAAAACAGCTGGCTTAACACGCCCTCTAGAGTCTTAGCCTTAGACTGCTCGTATCCATGCTACTAGGATAGCTGGTCTATAAGGTTGACTTACAACCAATCATCAATAAGGGTTGTTTGGACTGATATATAGTGATCACTAGAATAGTGAGCACTGCACATCAGGCCAACTTCTCACATTGGTGAGCAGCGGTTGGGATTTGAGCTTGCTGTTGTTTTACCACACATGCCCTAAGAATATCTTGTGAAAGATCACATAAGTACTAAAGGTACATATAACTTAGCTTAGAATACTCTGAGTTCTACTGAACCAGCTGTTGTAGCTCCTAGGGCCTAGCACACCCTAAACTACAACTCTAGCAAGGGATCAGTAGGCAAACATATAGTGTAGGTAAGTGCACCACTTACACCTCACTAGAAAAGCATGTCTACCCAGGGAGATTCTACTGAGACTCCCCTGGTCAGTGTTGACCCTCCACAGGTCACCTCAAGATATGCAGCTCTCAGTTTCCAGGAGATGAGACAAATCTGTGTCTCCAGGAAAACTGAAGCAGGGGTCTAACCCCACCATTCCCTTTCTGATAGGTCTCTTAGAGACATATGATGCCAGAAAGCTTTCTCAGTTACATGAGAACATGCCAGCCTTAGAGGGAACCTCTGGGGATCCAGACCTCCCCAACACTGCTACTGCAGTTGAGGAGGAGGAGGATCAGGAGGAACTCTCTGGGGATGAGGTAGACAAAGGTCTTGAGGTAGTCAGAAGGCTAACCAGGACCAACTTAGACTTACTTGGGCTAGGATCTGGGGGACCCCCAGTACTAACCCGAAGTGGGCCTAACCTTGGAGTTAGGAGAGATAGATCTCTTTCTAGGGACTCCAATAGATCTCTGCACTCTAATGCCTCTTCTCAGGGGAGAAGGAATCCTCCACAGAGGAGATTTACTTCCCCTCAGAGAAAAGAGCATGAAGCTAGAATGAGACAAGCTGAACTGAGGATTGAAAGGGAAGAACTTGCCCTGGCCAAAGAGAAGCTTGCCTTTGCTAGAGAGCAGCAGATGAGTGGGCTAGCTCCCACTGGTGGCAGCAATCTCCCAAGAGATAGAGAGAAGGGTTTAGATACTAAACACCTGACTAAAATAGTGCCCCCCTTTAAACAAGGGGATGACATCCAGAAATGGATGGCTGCTCTGGAGAGGGCCTGCACTGTGCAGTGCATTCCCCAGAGTCAGTGGGCAGCTATACTGTGGCTCTCCTTTGATGGTAAAGGTAGAGATAAGCTCCTCACTACAAGAGTAGAGGATGCTAACAATTACCAAGTCCTGAAGAATACACTGGTTGATGGGTTTGGTTTAACCACTGAGCAGTACAGGTTGCTGTTCAGAGACACCCAGAAAACTCAGTCTCAGGACTGGTCTGACTTTGTTGATTGTGCCACTAAGGCTTTGGAAGGCTGGCTACTGGGTAGTAAGGTTACTGATTTCAAGGGATTGTATAATCTAATTATGAGAGAGTAAGTCTTAAATAATTGTCAGAACCAGTTATTACACCAGCACCTGGTAGACTCTGATCTGACCTCTCCACAAGAATTGGGTAAGAGGGCAGACAAGTGGGTCAGAACCAGGATTAGGCCCAAGAACCAAGGTGGTGACCAGAAAAAGGAATCAACCAAGCCTCAAGAGAAGGGTGGGAATAAATCTCCAGATCAAACCACATCAGGGCCCCAAAAATCCTCTGAGGGGGGTGGGTCCCAGAATCCTTCTAATAACCAGAAGAAACCTTATTGTTATCCCTGTAAACAGGTGGGTCATTTAAAAACTGACAGCAGTTGCCCAAAGAATAACAATAAGGAAAACATACCCCCAAGTAACATTCCCAAACCTCCTGTTACTACTAGTAGTAATCCCCCAGGTGGTGGGAGTGCCCCAAGAATTTGGGTGCATTTACTTTGGGAGTTCCTGGGGACTCTGGCCTAACCAGGTCCCCAAACTTAGATACTCTTGTCTGTGAGACTGGCATGGGGTTTGCCAACTTCACAACTTGTCCCAACACTTTGGGCAAGTACAGACAGGAGCCCCTCATCAATGGTATAAAAGTTGAGGCCTATAGAGACACAGGGGCTAGCATCACTATGGTGACTGAGAGTCTAGTCCCCTCAAGGCAACTTTTACCTGGTGCCACATACCAGGTGACCAATATTGATGGAGTACAGAGAGATCATCCCATGGCAGTGGTCCATCTCAGCTGGGGAGGTGTCACTGGCCACAAGAGAGTGGCAGTGTCACCAAACTTGCCTGTAGATTGCCTACTGGGGAATGATTTAGAGCTCTCAGCCTGGGCTGAAGTAGAGCAAGAAACCCATTCTAAAATGGTAAACATCCATGGTAAGGTTAGTGGGGCAGTGATAGCCACAGCCCCAGTCCAAGATGTCCTCCCTGAACAGGTCAGGAGGGTTGTGCCAGTCACAACCCCATCTCAGACAACTTCCTTCCCAGAACAGGTTGTCAAGGCTGTAATGGTAACAGCCCACACCCAAACTGAGCCCCCTCCTGAAAAGGTTGGGAGAGTTGTGATGGCCACAGCTCAAACTCAGGCAGATGATAGTGTTGTGAAGCCTGAAACTATGGATCACTCCACTCAGACAGAGAGCATTGAGGAGGAAGAGAAATCTCCCTCCCACCAGACTCTAGGAAAGGATCAGCCTCCTCAGGGAACTGATCTGACCCCTTGTGAAGAAACTGCCACAGAGGTAGTCAGGCCTAGCCTGGCAGAACCCCTGATGTCAGTGGACCCTTCCAAGATGGGACCCAGTCTGGAGCAGGTAACCTGCCCCTCTCTACCCTGCCTCAGTCAGCCCAGGGCTGTAGAGGTCAGGGAGGCCAGTGTTGGACCCCAAAGGGCCCCCTGTCCAAAAGAATTCCCCAATCAGCAGATTAAGGGCACTGAAGCTAGTAGTCCTAGCCAAGTGAAAATAAAACCAACTCCTGAGGGATCCCCCTTAAATTTAGTTAAGGACCTCCCACAGATGGACACTGTTGGGCACAGCCAAACTTGGGACCTGAGGGCCCCAGACCTGACCTGTCCCTCTAGTAAGCCAAACCGAGGGACCCAACCTCCAGCTGTAGGTAGCCAGAGGTTGACCCTGAGAGCCCAAAACAACTCAGTCTTGGAAAGAAAGGCCTATATGGTGGAAAATGATTGGAGGAAGCTGAGCCCAAAATTAGTGGAGCCTCACTTCAGTACTCCATTTCAGCACCAGCCTTTTTCTTTGACAAAACACACCACAGGTAGAGATTCCCTATGGTGGAGACCCTCAGACACCCTTAGGGTGAGGGATTGCTTAGTGGACCATGAGATAGGGGGTAACCATGCCAGTGCTGGTACTTCCTTATATGGCCACTCAGGCAATATAGGCTTACCTGGCAAGGCTAGCCTTATCTCCTTTCGTTTGGGGGGGGGTTATGTAGGAAGGTAGATCCCTGACTATGGTTGCCCCCAACTTTTTTCCTGGTGTTTTGCTGGTTTTCTGACTTAGTTGACCTGGGACCCTGCTATTCAGGGCCCCAGGCCTACTGCTCTCTCTGTAAAATGGATTCCATGTACCTTAGGTACATATCTAAATTGGATACTGAGTCACCTTATCAGTCCCTGTACAGTGTACCTTAGGTACCCAGGGCCTACCAGGGGCTGCAGCATGTATTATGCCACCCCTGGCTGGCCATCCAAATCTGACACAACTGGCTGCTTGACAGCTGGGGCAAGGTGGTGTAATCACCCTTTGCTTTAGATATAGTATACCTATATCTAACCCTAAAATGGACACACAGATCTCCTATCAGTCACTCCTATGGCAGGCCTTAACAATCCTGAAGGCAGAGTGCTTGGGATCGTGTGAGATGGTGCTCTGGCATGAGCTGAGCCTGTCTGCGGCTTTCGGGATCTATCCCTTAGCCGTTTCCATGATATCGCATACCATATACTCTTAAGTGCATTATAATCCTCGCGGTTATATGCCAACTCTGGTATCGCTTTATCAAAACATGTCGAGTAAGGTGTCATACGAATTGGAATACTAACCCCTCGCCAATTCTGGCGACGGGGTTAGCATTCCACCCTTCTAGAGGGACACGACATGTATGTAACCCCTAACCCCGGTTAAAGTCAGACAGAGCCTTAGCATCCACAAAATGGATGCTGCCACCGAGACACAAGTCTGCCCTCCTGCTGCTGGGAGTCCTCCCAGAGCAGGAGATAAGGACAAAGGGTTTCCTGCCAGGGGCGGTGCCAGCACCGTCCCAGACAGGATTTTGTGTATTGTAGGTAGGCAGGGCTTTAGAGGAAGGTGACTGCACGTGGCACCCCGGTGCTCACTGTGCATAGGCTGGCTGGAACCAGTTCCAGGGTCACTCCAGACCCTGTGCTGGGGAAAAGCCCGCCAAGGAAGTGGGTGTAACCACCCCCCTCCTAGTCCCACCCCTAGGGCAGGACTTAGTCGCGTGCCAGCCCCTTTTTACAGGATAAAGGTAGGAACTGGCCCCCTTCCAAAACAGATCATCTTTGAATCCTGAAACTACTTTCCACGAAAGGAACTCAAGACTTCTTCCTAAGATTTCTCCCTTGTGACTAAGGAGTAGTCACCCTGCATCCGCAGGCACCATCTTAAGAACACTGCGGTCTGCTGCAAGTCTCTCCTCCGGATCAAGACTGCCCAGCTCGACGAGAACCGGCTTCCCTGGCACCTCTGACCTCTACCTGCATCATCAGTCACGCTGAGATTCGTGGGTGTGACGAGACCTCGAGGGACCGGCCATCTTCAAGACTGCACGACTTCTTTCCAGCAAGCCCGCCGAGTAATTTCCTGGTGAGTGCTTTGGGGTCCGAGAAGCCCCGACCCTGAGCAGCTCCAGCACCGAAGTGCAGCCCCCCAGCATCTCCACGATCTGCGTGGGGCCCTTCTGCTTTTTGCTGCTCACCGCGTTGTTTGGCTACTAGCCCGCTGGCTTGTGGCCTTCTGAACGACGCCCGACGACATTTCTGCTGCTGGTCTGGTTGCTCCAGACTGGCCCTTGCTTCCCTCCATCGGAGAAGTACCCTGGACCCTCCTGGTCCGCCCAAGACGCCATTTTAGGTCCACCGCGTGGGCCTTGCATTTGCCAAGACTTGTTGCCCAATCCTGGGTCCAGCGACGTCGACAGCAAGAACCTTCGTGGGACAGCTCGCACCTCCATCCTGGTCGCCGACAACGCCTCCTGGTCCGAGAGACTGCAGAGCCCAGCAGCGCCCACTCACCTGACTGCGGTGACTTCGCCCGGTGCCATCCTGGTGCCCACTTAATCACTGGCTAGTGATTCAAGAACTTGGTCCCCTCTGCTTTCAGGTTTTCTTCTTCCTTGATCCAGGCTTGGATCCATCGAACTTTCCTTCACTGGTCGCCTGCCAGCAACTTCCTTCTTCCAGGCTCCTGGTCCGGCAACGAGATCCCCGACGTCTTTTCAGACCTATGCAGCTGCAGCCCCTGGGCTAGGTAACTTCGGCACTTCGGTGTCCCAGCATAGCCTCACTATCCTAGGGTCAGGATCCACTGTCGTTTTCTTCCTACCAGGTCGGGTTCGCCCGTGAACACTAACTTTGCCTTTACTAGCCTCCATAGACTTTGTCCCGCATCCCGCGTGAGAGTGCACACTCTGCACCCGAGTCCCCTAGGCCTCCTAGAAGTAATCTAACGATTCTATAGTCAAGCCCTAGCGATTCCAAAGCCTATTAGTACTGTACTTACCTGCTAGTAATTTCGCATTCCACTTTTAGAATATATGGTTTTTCGTGCCCCTCGGGCATTTGTGTATAACGTGCTAACTTAAGTATTTTCGTAAGAGTTTTGTTGTGTGCTTAGCACCCTGTCCTCATAAAGAGTACAGGGTTGTTGTGATTCTAATAAATACACTGTTTATTTTCATAACACTTGTGTGGTGTCCTTTCACTGGGTGTTCAAGGGGTAATGTGATGGTAAAACAGCTGGCTTAACACGCCCTCTAGAGTCTTAGCCTTAGACTGCTCGTATCCATGCTACTAGGATAGCTGGTCTATAAGGTTGACTTACAACCAATCATCAATAAGGGTTGTTTGGACTGATATATAGTGATCACTAGAATAGTGAGCACTGCACATCAGGCCAACTTCTCACAGCTGGTATGTGACTTTTATTTAGGCGCAATGTGATTATCTATGTGATGGTATTTGCCTAATGTGAGTTTTGCGCAATGTGATATGGTGCTAGGAAATGTAATGCATTTAATATGATTACGCACCTTGATCTTACACCTCTGAATGTTGTTGGGCATCATGTGTTTTTGCGCTATTGAGTTATGTTCTGGCACCTCTGAATGTTTTTGATGCATCATGTGTCTTGTTATTACACCGCTGAATGTGTTTTTTTATGCATCATGTGTTTTCTTTCCTTACACCTCTGAATGTTTTAGGCATCATGTGTTTTCTTGACTTACACCGCTGAATGCGTTTTTACGCATCATGTGTTCTTCCTATGTTGCACCTCTGAATGTTTTGATGCATCATGTGTAATGTGTTCTTGCTTATACCCCTAAATGTAGTTTATTCTTAGGTGGTTGTTCTTTCCAGTACAGGTGGTCCTAGTGAGGTCCTGGTCCCCTGCGTGACATTTCTCCTAAGGTGGTTAGGGTTGCGTAGGTGGTACTTACCTGTTCCCAGTAGTTACTGGATGTGATTTATAACCGTTATTTTGTGCTACAGTGATTTTATATCCTTTTATTCTAATTTCTGACAGTATTTCTATTTCTACTAAGTGCTGATTATGACAGTGGCCCATGTTGCCCCGTCTTGTGAATAGTCCCTTGTGAATATTGCCCGTGCCAGTTGGCAATGTACGTGTAATTTCTATCTGATGTGGTTTTGACAATACAGAAGTTATTTTTATATAACCTTATGTGGAGTTCCTTTTGTGGTGTGCCTAGGATGTTGTTGCGGTTGTGTGCTGGCGCAAATGCTTTACACATTGCCTCCGAGTTTAGCCTTACTGCTCATGCCAAGCTACCAAGGGGGTGAGCAGGGGTTATCTTGGCGTGTGACCCCCTTACCCTGACTAGAATGGTGGTTTCTGCCTGGCTTTGGCGTCAGCCTTAACCTACCAGAAATAGCCAGTTCTAACAGTTTTTAACATGGCTCAGCGCTTCTGGCGCGGATAAGCTGTGTCTAAGAACTGACGTCAGCACGCGGAGGTGGCGTCTAAGTACTCTGACGACGTCATCACGGCGCCCACGACGCCGACGACGGACGTGGAGCCGCAAACGACGCCTACCGACGTGCAAGGGTACTGCTACGCAAAACATTTCCGGATCCAGTCTGACTCCTGGGGATATTCTAAGGTAAGGAATCTATCACTAACTAATATCTCTTACAGATATATCGTTACACAAGTAGTAACTTGTGCTATAATGATTAAAATACCCTCTGCTATGCAATACAAGGTTATTGTAAGTCAATCCTCGCTATGGTAAATTAACTCCTCACTGATTTTAATATCCCTAAGATATATGACATAGGAAATGTTATCCCACATGTCATTCCACCCAAATCGAACAATGAATGTGATAATGTAGTTGTAGATGTGACATTTCCCAAAGTTCATTGTGTTTTGATCCTATTATCATACAGAGCTCCATCAAGCAGTATCAATAGTCCATGTTTAGCCAAAACCAATAACAAAGCAATTTTATGAGTAAGAAAATAAGTTACTGCTTTGTACCTTCTGGATACATACATGCTTAAAGATAATGAAAGATTGATGAGAATGTCCCCCGATTATCAAGATTACATTGTTCCGTTTAGGCTGTAATAAATAGGAGCTTTGCTGAAATGTCTCACCAGTGTCAAGAGCCCTACATTGTCTTTGTATTACCACAAAAGCAGTGTTAAGTTTCTTTTGGTTAGTTGATCCAAGAAGAAATACATAAATCCTGGCCGGGATTTACTAGACATTTACGGAACCCAACATAGCAAGGCAACATTCTGTTCTGCGTTTCATGAAATGTAGGGGCCTATTTATGAGGCCTTTTGCATTGCTCTTGCGCCATGTAACATGGTGCAAGAGCAACGTAAACCATAAGGCATATCTTTGAAGCCATGGAAAGCCTCCTTGCGTGGCTCTGAGTGGCTATAAAATACCCGGAGTAACACAACGCAAATCAATGTCTCACCAATGTCAAGAGCCCTACATTGTCCTCGTATTACCACAAAAGCAGTGTTAAGTTTCTTTTGGTTTGTTGATCCAAGAAGAAATACATAAATCCTGGCCGGGATTTACTAGACATTCACAGAACCTAACATAGCAAGGCAACATTCTGTTATCCAGTATTGGGGTATCTTTCATAGATTCACATGCCTGAATCATTCCCCGTCGCCGAGGCGGGAGTCACATGGTAACAATATATACAAAAGCAGTGCCTTCGAATTTTTTTTGTAGTAGGCTGACAAGACTATAGGCCTCAAAAGGCCCACAACTTAGCAGTCTATCTACCTCATTATATGAAAAGAACTGAAAAAGGAGTTCCAACCAATCAGCTGTCAGCACCCTCTAGAACCTTCCCAGCAGAGGCAGTTCTCCTCAGATTTTCACCGCACGTCGTGTGGAAGGCAGTCTCCCTGAGTGCCTACTCAGTTTTCCACTTTTCTCTTCAGAATGTCTGAGAAGAAAGCCCTTTTCAAGGCCTGCAGGACCTGTGATAAAAAGAGGGTCCACATAGATGATCAGCACTTAGACTGCATCTACTGTCTGCATCCCTCTCACATTGTGAAGGATTGCAGGATTTGCCGCACCTTCCCTGCCAAGACCATCAAGGACAGGGAGGCAAGGGTTCTTCTATGGCTCAAATCATCTTCTACAGATGATGAGGACAAAGCGTCTACTTCCAGCAAAAGAGCCAGATCCAGAGATAGCTCTTCTCCTGATAGGAAGAAACATCTCAAATCCTCTCATAGAGCTACAGAACCCACAAGGTGGTCATCCTCTCCTCCTCTTGGATCTCCATCTTCAGGATCTTCAACTAAAATTGAGAGTAAAGCCCAGGCAAAAACTGGTGTCTTCTCACACAGTATCTGTGTCTTCTGCCACCTCAAGCTCTTCTGCTACGGTGTCTACGTCTTCTATCACCTCACCTATTGTGTCATCCAAGGTTTCCTCAAAGAAATCTTCTGGGGCTAAGGACATTTCTTCAATTCCCTCAAAATCATCGTCAACGACTATTCCATCGACGACGATTCCATCGTCGACAAAGTCGTCATCGACGAAAGCCCCATTGACGTCGAAGTCATCGTCGACGAAAGCCCCATCGACGTCGAAGTCATCGTCGAGGAAGAGCCCATCGACGACGAAGATCTCGTCGACGAAGAGCCCGTCGGCGAAGAGCCCGTCGACGAAGAGTCTATCGACGACAACCTCGTCGACGACAGCCCCGTCGACGGTAATCCCATCGACGACAGTCACGTCGACGAAGAATCCGTCGACGTCAGCCCCGTCGACGGCGGTCCCGTCGACAGTACCACCGCCGCCGACGATCCCCTCGACGACGAGTCCGTCGACGATGAGCTCGTCTACGGCAATTCCATCAATGAGCCAGCCGCCTCCAGCCCATCTTATCAAGACGTCGGAATCGATGAAGAGTCCAGTTATTACCAAGACGCCACCTTCAAGAGTGGCATACACTCATTTTCAGTTGAAGACCTATCATAGGCAGGACTATTCTAATATTTTCCCGCTATTACCATCGCACATTTTGGAAACATATGTGGAAGAAGAGGAATCGGATGAGGATGATGGAGACGAAGAAGGTCCCTTTGGGATTGCACGCCATCCATCAGAATTATGAATAAAATGTCAGGAAGAGGATGAAGATGAGGTTATGCAGGTGCATTCCTATCAGGAGGATTTGTCTACACCTTTCTATAGGCAACCATACAGAGCTCCACTTTCGGATGAGATGAGTCATCTCCCTCCTTCTTTGGTTCAGGACTTACAGGCCATGTTGGCGGGCTATCGCCAGAGGTTCCCGCCTACACCGTCCACGCCAGTGGTACCTTCGGTACCAGCAGACGTACCCAGGCCTCCAACACCACAGGCTCCAGTGTCGCCAAGTCACACTGTGGACCCCACACCTCAAGAAGATCAGGATACTTCCTCTTCAGATGAAGATGGTAGAGAGGAAGGCGAGCTGCCTAATGACAACACACCTGAAGATCCATGGGATGAATACATAATCCCCATGCCTTCACCTCCCTTGCCGCAACCCTCGGGTTCTCCACCGGAGGACATTGGCGGCTTTCACAATATCTTGCAAAGGGCTGCTACAAGATTTGAACTGCCAGTTACTATTGAGCAGTCGGACTGCTTTTTACACGACTTTAAAGAAGGGCATAGTAAGATCAACAGGGCTATACCCATTATAGATTTCATTTGGAAGGAAGGTCTTAAGATAATGAAGACGCCCGCTTCTATCCCTGCAGTCCTTCCTCGTATTGAGAAAAAGTATAGAGCACCGCCAAAAACTCCATCTTGTCTGGTGGGCCATCCACGTGCGGACTGTATAATATCTCAAGCTGCTCAACAGAGGTCCAAGAAACCATCTACTCCAATCTCAACACCACCAGACAAAGAGGGCAGGAGATTGGATCTTATAGGAAATAAGTTCTCCACCAATGCTGCGGCTTCCATTAAATCAGCACATTCCTTGGCAATCCTTGCCCGCTATGACCGACAGATGTGGTCGGATCTGTCAGAATTCATAGATCTGATACCGGAAGATCATCAGCAGGAAGCACGTAAAATAGTGCTGGAAGGAGAGAGGGCGGCATCAGAAATAATAGACTGCGCCCTAGACATCACTAACACTAACTTTAGACAGTTATCAGGTGCTGCGGTCCTCAGACGACAGGGCTGGCCCAGAGCAACCTCCTTCAGACCGGAAGTGCAAACAAAGATCCTAGATATGGCTTACGACGGGGATTCACTCTTCGGTAAGCACATAGATGACGCCCTACTTACCATCAAAACGGATACTGACACCGCAAAATCACTTGCTAACCTGCAAAATAAGAGAGGCTCTTTTAGAGGGGCAAGGGGTCGTTGTTTTTCATCTAGGGGAAATTACCACAACCAACAGAACAGGCAATACCAGTCTCAGTACAAGCAGCCGTATTACCAGTCTTCATACAGGCAATCTACCTCCAGCAATTTCTCTCGTCAGGGAGGAAGACGAAGATCAAATAATCAGGGACGAGATTTCAACAAACGCCAATGAACTATGCCGGACACCAGCCCAACATCCTCCCCTCCCTGTGGGCGCAAAGATCTCCGCCTTTTACCAGCAATGGCGGAACATTACATCGGATCAGTGGGTCCTCGACCTAGTAGAAAAAGGACACACTCTGGAGTTCTTAAAGAAACCACCTACAACCCCGCCCAGGGGTCACCCTCCCCCTCGTCTTCACTTACTGTTCAAAGAAGCCCTAAACATGTTTCGCAAGAATGCGATAGAGAAGGTTCCCATCTTGCAAAGAGGAAAGGGATTCTACTCTCGCTTCTTCCTCATAAAGAAGAAATCGGGAGAGTGGCGCCCGATTTTGGATCTGCGCAAACTCAACAAATTCTTGAAGAAACAAAGTTTTTGCATGGTGGCGTAGACAGATGTGCTCAATTGTCTCAGCGAAGGGGATTTTATGGCTTCTCTGGACCTGGAAGATGCGTACTTCCATATCCCTAAACACCCCAAACATCGCAAATACCTGCGATTTACAGTGGCTGGCATCCACTTTCAATTCAAGGTGCTCCCATTCGGGCTGAAATCAGCACCAAGAATATTTACCAAATGTTTAGCCCCAGTTTCTGCAGCACTGAGGTCGCAGGGAATACAACTCTTCCCATACCTCAACGACTGGCTGCTCAAAGGACCATCAAAACAGGCTACAAGACAAGCGGTCAAAAGCTCCCTCCGTCTATTCTCAAACCTAGGGCTCACCCTCAATGCAAAGAAATCACAACTGCAACCCCTTGAGGTGTTAACCTTTCTGGGAGCTTCACTGGACACCCAACAGTGCAAGGCGTTCTTGTCTCAGGAACGGCAGAACAAACTTCCCAAAAACTAGCAAAACTAATCTCAACAAAAAAGTCACTTTCTGTCCGAACATATGCGTCTCTTCTGGGGATGTGCTGTTCAGTGATCAGCCTAGTCCCCTGGGCAAGACTCAGGATGAGGCCGCTGCAAGAAGAATTGCACCGACAATGGCGACAAATAGGAGGGTCTTTCGACGATCGCATAAAGGTGACATCCAGAATGAGGCAAGCTCTTCAATGGCGGTCAAAAGAAAACAATCTGTCACCGGGCCTCACTTTTCTCCAAACCCTTCCGGAGTTCATCCTGACCACAGACGCATCTATGGAAGGTTGGGGAGGTCATCTCCAGGACCTCCAGATCCAAGGGCATTGGTCTCACCAATTTCGGCAGAGACATATCAACAGTCTAGAGTTAAGAGCCATTTTCCTGTCTCTGCAGGCGTTCCTGCCGAGAATTGCAAATTCCTCAGTGCTGGTGCGTAAAGACAATACCACTAGCATGTTCTACATCAACAAGCAAGGGGGGATGAGATCTCTCTCCCTCTCGCAGGAGGCTCAAGAGATGTGGCAGTGGGTTATACAACACGACATAACCCTCAGAGCGGAGCATGTGAAGGGGGTGCAAATCTCTCTAGCCGACAACCTCAGCAGATCTCTCACAGGTTGCCACGAATGGGAACTGGAACAGGATCAGGTGAACAGGATCTTTCGGAGATGGGGCACGCCAACTCTGGATTCTTTGCGACTCGACAGAACAACAAATGCCTGTACTACGCCAGCAGATTGCCTCAACGGGGGTCAAAGGAAAATGCCCTGTCCATGCCCTGTCTCCGAACTCAAAAATCTTGGCGTCTGGTTGGATTCCAAACTTACCTTCTCGTCCCACACTAAGAAGGTGGCATCCATGTGCTTCGGCATTTTGCGTGGTTTGAGGCCTATCCTCAAATTTTTTGATGCCCCTACCCGCCAGATGGTGATCCAAGCTAGCGTACTATCGAGGCTCGATTACGCGAGCTCACTGTTCTTGGGCGCCAACCAGGCGGAAGTCCTGCGACTTCAACGGGTGCAGAATGCGGCAGCTAGGGCCCTGGTGGGCCTGCCGCGCTTCTGCTCAGCCCGTAGTACAATTTTCAACTTGCACTGGCTGCCAGTAACCAGACGTATAGAGTTCAAGGCCCTCTGCTTTGCATTCAAAATTCTTAAATTTGACACCCCCATCATACTTCAGCACCTTTTGTCCTTGTACACTCCTTTGCGCAGCCTTCGTTCTGCCGGCCAAAATCTGGCACTTGTTCCTCGTTTCCAAAAATGTAGATTGGGTGGCCGGTCGTTTACGGTCTTGGCCGCTAAACTATGGAACACACTCCCGGCCTACATTCGCTCTCTGGAGGACCTTTTTGCTTTTAGGAAAGCTGTCAAAACTCATCTTTTTCCTCTGCCCTATTAATCACTCCCTACTTTTTCTGTGTTATTAGTTATGTTACCTGTTCTAGACATAGCGCCGGGACGCCCCTTGGCTGGGGCAGCTGTGCGCTTAAAAATCCAAATAACATAACATAACATAACATGAGATGGTCAGGAATCTATGCTTACGCTTTTCCCCCGATTCCTTTAATACAGAGGATACTGCAAAAGATGGAGAGGGAACATTGCACTCTTCTCCTCATTGCTCCTCGCTGGCCGAGGCAGTACTGGTTCCAAGAACTGCTCCTGCTATCTCAGCAGCCTCCAATTCATCTCAGACCGACAATTTCAATGTTGACAAGGGAAGGAGGTCAGATTTTACACCCGGATCCTCAATCGCTTCACTTGCACGCCTGGCTCCTGACTTCTTAGAGTTTAAGGATCTCAAGATTTCTGCAGACTGTAGAGAGATTCTGTCTCAAGCCCATGCTCAGAGTACTATCAGAACGTACCGTTTTAAATGGAGACGATTCTGTAGTTGGCGTGAAGCAAATAATATACATCCGCTCCAGGCCCACCTGTGGATATCCTTCCTTACTTGCTATCGCTAGCCAAAGCAGGCCTAGTATTCTCTTTTATCAAAGTACATCTGGCTGCTATATCCAGATTCAGAAAAAGTTCAAACAAGGCATCACTATGCTCTTCCTCATTGATAAAGCAATTACTCAAAGGATTATTTCGGGCTTTTACTCCAATTCGACCTCCACCGCCGGAATGGGATCTCAATATCGTTTTGTCCCAGTGAATTAGGAGGCCCTTCGAACCTATTCACAAAGCTGAACTAAAGTTCTTAACCTGGGAAGTGGCTATTTTACTAGCTCTCACTTCAGCCCGGAGAGTTAGTGAGATTCAAGCTTTCACAATTTCCGAGCCTTTCCTTCATTTCTCTAAGGATTATGTCACCCTAAGAACCAATCCGAAGTTCATCGCTTAGGTACCATCTCAATTTCATATAAACCAGCCGGTAAAGTTAAAGACTTTCTCCTCAGATCCTGTCACACCGGCAGAAAAGGATCTGCACTCTCTTGATGTGAAACGATGTCTAAAGTTCTATCTTCAAAAAACTTAAGACATAAGAAAATCTAACCAGTTATTTATTGCTAATGGTCAGGTCACTCTAGGACAAGCTGTGACGAAAGCAACGATAGCCAGATGGTTATCCTCAGTAATACAATTCTGTCACAAAAAAGCTAACAGACCTTTAGTCAGAAAGGTTGAAGCACATTCCACCAGAATGATGTCGGCGTCAACAGCCTTATTTGCTGGGGTCACGCTGGAGGACATTTGCAGAGCTGCTACATGGAAGAGTGTCCGTACATTTACAAAGCATTACTGCTTGCAGTCGGCATCAAAGGATGATACAACAGTGGGACAAGCAGTGCTGCAGCATCTTCTTCATTAAGGTTAAACTTTTAAAGGATCTCTCAAATCATATTCGTGACATAAGATTATGCATGATATACTGTAATGTATTGCTTGTCAAATGCTGTTTTTAATATGAACTATGTTATCTGAATATAATTATTTTCTTTCAGAAGGTTTCTGGGTATATGTATAGTTACATTTTTAGTGCTCTACAACCTTCCGGTTGAGTGGGGGATATGTAGAATTTTATGTCAAGAACGGAGGCTCCTATTATGCCTTCTTTTCTTACTTTATTTTAAATAGCAGCAAGATAAGTAAAAAACCACAATACCCAGAAGGCACAGCAGAACAACTATTGGCCAATGGGATTGAATAAAACAAACAATAGATCAATCATAACCAGAGTAGTATATATGGCCAGTTCTGAGCGCGAGTAGTGCTCTTTTCTTGCTGCTACGCAGTCAGATAAGTCATGTTTACTACTTTCTCTTATATGTACGGTTTTATTGTGCATTTATTGTGTATTTACTGTATTACGCTCTTTGGTGATATTCGAGCGCTCCTCGCGCTATTTTGCCTGCCGTAGCGGTTCCCGCAGTTGGGTCCGTTTCCCCCCCTCGCGCACTGCAGCGTGTGGTCTCTCCCACTGCGCTCGCTTCCCGCTTCGTTTCTCATCACCGGGTTTTCACTCAGGGGTGCTCTGTGTGGCTCCTGTTTCTCGGCCGGCCTCCTCGCATCTATGGACACGGTGCCCGCCCCCAGGGGAGTGTTTCCTCTCATTCCGGTCTCGTACACGCCCATTTCCTCAAGTTCTTCTCTTTTAACCCTTTCCTCTGCCAGTTCAGGCTTATAATGGAGATTCCAAGCTCACCAGAGCTGGATAATGATGAAAGTGAAGCTTTTAAGACTGACCTCAGTCAGTTCATCAATAAGACTGTGGAGACAGCTGTTGAGGCTTCCATGAATCGTGTTTCTAAACACATGGAAAATTCCCTCATGAGCCTCATGACCAAAGCTGTGGCCCATTCTGCGGGGGAAAGCAGAAAGCGTAAACTGGTACCTTCCACTTCTCTTTCTAAAAATGTGTCACTTTGAGTCGCGAGTCCGCCTCGCATACGACTGAGGACGCGGTTCCTCCCAGGCCTCCTAGCAAGGAGGGGTGTAAGGTTACTATGACAAAAAGTAAAACCAAGGTTAAAAATGTGGAGGTTCCTATGAAGCTGGTCATTGACTCTATTCCTGACATGGATGATGATGATGATATGGGTGACACTGATGACCTGGCAGACCTTTTTCAGTTTGTTGATCCTCCTTCCCCCAAGAAAGCTAGATTCTATGCTTTTGCGTCACAGCCCGTGCTTGACTCAGAGGGCAACCCTATGTTTGATCCCTCGTCCATCAGACACCCCAATTCTACGGGATGGTTCCCCACTCCTCCATGTGGGAGAATATATATCTTCAAAGCTCCGTCTTCCCTTGGACAAGTCTGTTAGAGCAAAACTCAAGTCCGAATGCCCCAAACCTTCCTTACCTTGTCATATTACTGTTACTCCTTCCATAGATCAGCCTCTCCTTACTTTCTTTTCGAAATTCGGCAAGGACCCTCGTAAGGGCATTGACAGAGCTTGGTCCACCTGTCAGGACAAGCTATTAGACGTTGCTGGTCCCTTCGCCCGGGTTCTGGACATGGCGGAGACAGCTCGCCTGGAGGGGTCTGACCTCAACCCTGAGGAAATTTCTCTGTGGCTTCAAAGATCCTTTTGCCTATTAGGCAATGCCAATGCCGCACTCATTCATGAACGCCGCAAGGGCCTCTTGATCAAGTTAGATCCAAAGTTGGCGAACCTGGCTTCCCAGGATCCTGGTGTGAAGGCTGATGGACTTCTCTTTGGTGATTCCCTTGTCAAGGATCTCAGCCGCTATGTTTCTACTTTTGCTTCCCTAGACAAAGCCCAATTCTCCATCAAGAAAGTTTTCACCCCTCGGGTTTTTGGCAGGGCCGGCAGAGACAGGAACCGCTCTTCCGGCCGCGGTTATCAAAACCACGGTTCCAGAGGTGCAGCCAATTCCGGCTATCAGGAATACAAGCCACAGTTCTACCCCCAACGAGGTCTTGGCTTCCGTGGCCGAGGACAGAAAGGCTTCCGTAACAACAACAGCAACGCCAACATTCAAGGTAAGCCCCTCAACTCCGATTGGAGGTCGTCTAGCTCTTTTTCTTCACAGGTGGCGCTCTCTCACAGCAGACCCTTGGGTCCTCAATTCTGTCCAAGGCTATCTCATAGAATTCTATTCTCCTCCTTCCCAGACTATTTTTCCTCCTCCATTGTTTTTTTCCGCAGACATAGCTCTGCTCGTTTCACAAGAAATCCAAAATTTCCTTCTCAAATGAGCTATCCAAATCGCTCCCTTCGATCCCTTCAAGATGCCTATCTCTCGATTCCCATTCACGAATCTCACACGAAATACCTACAATTTCAGTGGCTCGGTGTCACCTACCCGTTTTGTTCGCTTCCTTTCGGACTTTCTTCCGCTCCTTGGTGCTTCACCAAGGTGATGAAACCTGTGGTGTCTTACCTTCGGTCCCTAGGTATTCGCCTCATCATTTATCTGAACGATATCTTGCTCATGCACACTGACAAACAGACTCTTCTGTCCAACCTCAACGTCACTCAGTCTCTTCTCCTCGAGCTTGGCTTCCTTATCAATTCCGAAAAATCCATGTTAGTTCCTTCTCAAAGTATAGAGTTCCTAGGCTTCCGCGTGGACTCTTCCACCGCATCTCTTTATCTTCCGCAAGCCAAAGTTTCAGCCATTTGGTCAGAGTTATGTCAAGTTCTCCGTCTCTCCGAGGTGTCTCTTCGTTCTCTTGCAAGAATCGTGGGCCTTTTGTCGGCCTCTATCCAAGCCATCTTCCCCGGGCCTCTTCATTATCGAGCCCTGCAACGTTTGAAGATAAGACATCCCTGCCAAGGTCTGGCGTATTCCGATCTCATTCAGTTAGACCAAGAGTCCCGTATCGAGCTACAATGGTGGATCGACCATTTAGATGCGTGGCATGGAAGAACGATCTTCGTTATGGCCCCAGATCTTGTCTTAGAATCAGATGCCAGTCTGTCGGGTTGGGGCGCCCGATGTGGTTCAATCTCGACTGGAGGTACATGGTCTCCAGAGGAGTCGTCATTGCACATCAATTGTTTAGAGATGCTGGCAGGCTCATTTGCAATTCGCAGACTGGCAAAGAACAAAGCAAGCTGTTCCATTCTTCTTCGGATGGACAATGTTTCTGCGGTCCGCTACATAAACCATCTCGGTGGCACAAAATCCAAACCTCTCGCAGAACTAGCAAAGAGCCTTTGAGAATTCTGTCTCCAACACAAACTGTCCCTTCGAGTGGAGTACCTGCCAGGCAATCTCAACGCCATTGCAGATTGGCACTCTCGTTATCTCAGAGATTCAAGCGACTGGAAGCTGCTTCCCTCCGTCTTCCTTTCTCTCTCCCAGAAATGGGGCCCCTTCTCTATCGATCTTTTTGCTTCTCGTCTCAATTCCCAACTTCCCGCTTTCTTCAGTTGGAGACCGGATCCTCTCGCTCTGGCGACGGATGCCTTCCTTCAGGACTGGTCCCTTCACCTCAATTATGCTTTCCCTCCTTTCCTGATGATCAACAGAGTACTTGCCCAGGTTCGACGCCAGTCGACCTCCTTGGTTCTTCTAGCTCCTTTCTGGCAGTCTCAAATCTGGTTCCCTTCGCTCCTACAGCTAGCTGTGGATTTTCCGGTGCTTCTTCCCTTCAGCGAAGATCTCCTCCTAGACCCTCTGGGCCTTCCCCACTTCATGATCCTGGACCGATCCCTAGTTCTCTCAGCTTGGAAAATTTCCGGTCTTCCACTTCTGACGTCATTATTTCACAGGAAGCTTCACTCTTTATCAGCCAAGCTTGGGCCCCTGGCACTTCCAGAGCCTACAAGTCAGCTCGGACTTTATGGTCAAGCTGGTGTCTGGAACGGTCTGTCGATCCCTTTTCAGCCCCTGTAAGTTTTGTGGTTAACTTCCTAGCTTTGGATGCCAGTGCTGGCAAATCTTATCGCACTGTCAACCTTTACAGATCAGCTATTTCTCTGAACCACTGTCCCATTGACAATAAGCCGGTAGGTACTCACCCTTTGGTGTGTCGCCTTCTTCGAGGAGTTCGATTCTCAAAATCTCCGTTGGCTAAGTATTCCTTTTTATGGGATGTTAATTTGGTTTTCAAATTGTTTGTTTCATGGCCTGACAATGATGCTCTCTCCCTCAAAATGCTTTCTGCCAAACTTACCATGTTATTGTGTTTAATATCAATCACACGTGTCTCTGATGTCAAAGCTTTGGATTTGTCTTCCAGACAATTTTCGTCTTCTGGTGTTTTGTTTCAGGTTCACAGGCGTACCAAAACTAATTTGAAATCTGTGTTTTACCCCTATTTCCCTTCCCAACCACAGCTCTGTGTTGGTCAATGCCTAAAAATCTACGAACAGGAAACTGCTGATCTCAGGTCTTCCTCTCATTCGATATTGCTCATTTCTTTTCGTAAACCCCATCGTCCTGTTTCCTCTGCCACGTTGGCCCGTTGGGTACGCTGGATTATGTCCCTCGCGGGCATTTACACTACCGCTTTTAGTGCTCACTCCGCTAGGGGTGCTATGGCCTCTAAAGCCTTTTGGGCAGGCTCTCGTTTGGAGGATATCCTGAAATCAGCAGATTGATCTAATGATACTGTTTTCAAGACATTTTATTGTAAACCTGTTGTTACTGCTTCTTCGTTGGTGGTTAATATGCGTTGAACAAGCATAATAGGAGCCTCCGTTCTTGACATAAAATGTAGATTTTCCTAGTATTTATGACGGAAAGTCTTAATTTTATTACAGACACGGAGGCGAGTATTATCCCACCTCTGCATTTACTAATTGATGTCTGTCTTTCCCACCCTTAGGAACTCCGGCTTTGCCACCAGCCTCCACTTAGGACTGCGACTGCTTCTGTGGACTGTCTTTCTTCATCTGGACCTCCGTCACAATTCCGCTGGACCTTCCTCCATCGTTATCCTGCAGTTCTGGTTTTCCTTCAGGATTTATTTGCTTGGATTATGACTTTTTGCATTTTGTTTGCTATAATTCCACTGTTTATGCATTCTTACTGACTTTCTCGCACAAGAAAAGAGGACTACTCGCGGTCAGAACTGGCCATATATACTACTCTGGTTATGATTGATCTATTGTTTGTTTTATTCAATCCCATTGGCCAGTAGTTGTTCTGCTGTGCCTTCTGGGAATTGTGTTTTTTTTTACTTATCTTGCTGCTATTTAAAATAAAGCAAGAAAAGAAGGCATAATACTCGCCTCTGTGTCTTTAATAAAATTAAGACTTTCCGTCATAAATACTAGGAAAATCTACATTACGCTTTGTCGCCCACCTTCCGCAAACAACAGATATGGTTTTACTGCTTGCTATTCTGATTCAGGCATGTGAATCTATGAAAGATACCCCAATACTGGATAATAAAACAAGTAACTACCTGTAACTACGGTTATCAAGTATTGGTACCTTTCATAGATTCACATGCACCCACCCTCCTCCCCGGCAGAGCAGTTCTTTATTAGGGATACATACTTCTCACTTGTGCTGGGAAAATCTGAGGAGAACTGCCTCTACTGGGAAGGTTCTAGAGGGTGCTGACAGCTGATTGGTTGGAACTCCTTTTTCAGTTCTTTTCATATAATGAGGTAGATAGGCTGCTAAGTTGTGGGCCTTTTGAGGGGTATAGTCTTGACAGCCTACTACAAAAAAAATTTCTACGGCACTGCTTTTGTATATATTGTTACTGTGGGACTCCCGCCTCGGCGACAGGGAATGATTCAGGCATGTGAATCTATGAAAGATACCAATACTGGATAACCGTAGTTACAGGTAAGTAACTGCGTTGCATGAAATGTAGGGGCCTATTTATGAGGCCTTTTGCATTGCTCTTGCACCATGCAACATGTTGCAAGAGCAACGTAAACCATAAGGCATATCTTTGAAGCCATGGAAAGCCACCTTGCGTGGCTCTGAGTGGCTCTAAAAAACCGGAGTAACACAACGCAATTCAAAGAGCTGCCTTGCATTGCTCTGCCATGGGAAGGAGTTCCATGGGCGTTGAGTGGGTATTCCCATGCAACACCCATGGATTTTAAGGCATACCCAGATTTATAAGAACTTGTAAACCTGGGAGTGGTCAAAATCTTACAAATCTATTAAAGTTACAATTGATATCCGGGAACCACTGTGATAGCAGTTCTTGGAAATGCTAGAGTTGTCCGCAGGGTGGAAGACATCTGTAAAAACGGTGGAAGGAGTACCCTCGCAATAGCAAGAGTAAAGCTCTCCATAATGATGATAGTAATTACTCCATCCCACGATAACGAAATCAGCTCCTAGTAGCAGCTCCTAGGTACAGGATCTGCGAATAATGTTCAGGGAAGGCTGTGAACAGTAATAAGATTTGTAGTGAGATATATACAAAGGCAGTAGGAGATTTACTAATAAACTGATACCTATAAACTGTCAGTAGATTATTGACATTACAATTTCAATACATAGCTTCCATTAATTTTAATGCAACTACCCATAATTCTCAATCGCCCAGCCTCTGGCTGAGAATGGATGGCGAAGGAAAACGTGTACATTTATTCTTACAACTTTCTGAAAATTTAAAATATGGGCTTGTAAGGTTTCCCAATTTTCCTGCATGCAGAGACAGCCTCAGTATACCATTTGTAACGGTTATTTCATTATCACTTCTATAAAACTGGAGGTGGCGATTTTGAAGAAAACTGTTGATTGCCCAAGAAACATAGTAAGTGTGTTATATGTCAATACCTTTTCATTAATTGTATAATTATACAAACGCGAGTGGTGATGTGACCATCAGTATGAACTCATTTCAAAGAGTCATGATCATATCTAAATATAAATAATATATTAAATAGGAGTCTGCAATCCCTGTTTGAAAACCTGTTTATATTTCTTTATCACAGACATACTTTTATTCTTCATGATGGCAACCATGCTATCCCTTTCATATGAATGAGCAAGTCACCAAGTAATTAAGTGCTTCTCTTCCATTGGATACTCATCAATAGTCATAAGCAGTGAATTATCCCGCCCATTTGCAGGACCCCGGAGCTTATAACAATATATATACATATATATAAATATAATAAATAACTATGCAGTCCTATAAAATCCCAACTAAAACAGGGGCAAACAGCCAGAAAATAACTCAGCCATACTTGTATAGTAACACATTACTTAAGAAAACTTGTAATAGAGACCATACACTCAAATGGTTTCATACAAGAATTTCTTTATTTTCCAGAACAAGGAAAAAAACACAAGTTTTTGAAGGCAGTTTGGCCCATAGCCTGCATAGGAATTACTGTCCTGGGACAGAAAAGAAAACTGGCCCCTCGCCTTTAAGACTTCCAAGAATCTAGGCACTTTGCCTTTAAGAACCTCAGAGAGCCCTATGCTCCCAGCATGCACCACAGGTGACAGTTAGGTCAGTTCTTTTTTCCGACTCCTTCTGTGAGGATCCTGGAGCTTGAGCTCGACAGTTTTTTTTACTTTTTAGTCAGAAATTGTTAATTTTCTTGCTGTTTAGCATTTCTCTTGTGCTGGAAGAAGATTTTTCTTCTTTTTCTAACAGAAACTTGTCATCTTTTTCTGTCAAAATGCCAGCTCTTTTCAGAAATTGTCCATCTTGTGGAAAAAAGATGGCTAGATCAGATCCACACTCTGTGTGTATCGCCTGTCTTCCTTCTTCTTATAAGGTGGACTCTTGTTATCATTGCCAGAAGTTTTCTTCAAGAACACTCCGTGATAGAGAGAGGATTCGGCTTCAGGCGGTGATGGAGAGAGGAAAAACACGTCCAGAAAGTGGCCTTGGGGATCAAGAGCCCTCCTCTCATCAGAAACATCGACACCTTCTGCAGCCTGCCTCTACTACGTCGAGAAAAAGAAAGATTCCAGCTTATTCGCCGTTGCAGCCACCGTCGAAGAAAAGGCATGAACAGTCTCCGACGTCGAGACGGCGTAAGTCTCCGTCGTCGAGAAAGGCCTCGACGTCGAAGCGTCCTGCTTCTGAACCGAGGAATGGCCAAGGTGTGGGTCTATCGATGTTGAAACATGTATCATAATCTAGAGCCCCATCGACGTTGAGACACTCTCCGTCACCTCATCGTAGGTCGACATCGAGAAGCTTGCTGACGTTGAAGAGACACGAAGACCTGTGGACGTTGAGAGTAAGACACAGTTCGACGTCGAGATCACCACAACGTCGACGGCGTTCGACGTCGAAGTCTCCACGACATCGACGGCGTTCAAGGTCAAGATCTCGGCGACGTCATGCCAGATCGACGTCGAGGTCTCCTGTGAAGACGTTGAAATCTGCACAGCCCTTGACTCCTAAAGGGCATCATCGTGATTCGACGTCGAGGGAGGGAAAGTTGTCGACTTCGAGGCCATTGACGTCGAGGGACAAAGAACATGCTGGGGCCTCGGAGGAGGTCGCCGGTGCATCTCGTTCTCCCTCAAGATCTTCGTCACCTGAACTTAATATTGTACAGATTTCACCGGAGGGCTCTCCGGAAGTTGGTAAAGATCCTCGGCGGAAGAAGGCTAAGTCCATCAGCAGTATTAGTTCGGATTACTCCTGTACCTACTCTCCTTCCTGTCTCTCAAAGTCTCGAGTTCGAACTCCTCGGAGATCTCCACGAAGATCGAGGACACCCACTGTGGTATCTTCAAGAAGAAGAACTCCACCAAGATCACGCTCTCCATGATCCCGTCGGAGGCATTCAATGGACAGATCTAGATCCTTGCATTCTTCTTCAAGGAGGAGTCCTCGAAGACCTCGCACTAGGTCTACTTCGTCTTCCAAGTCCTCTAGGAGAGATTACTCTCCTACTTGTACTTCTACACCTCCATCACGGGTTTCACCAGTGGACGATCTCACTACCTTCAATGAGGTGTTATGTCGAGGAGCGAGCAAATTAAATATAGTGATGTTGGTCCCTAAGGTATCCACCACGGTGATCTTTGAAACCCTACATCACTGTTCCTCAGCAAGGCCTTTGCTTCCACTTGTTCCTGGCATTATTGATCTTGTCACTCATACTTTTCTTACTCCTGCAATAGTGGGGTCTGTGCCTTCGCGAATAGCTAAGAAGTACAAGGCTCCTGATCAGGACCCATTATTCCTTCGTTCAGATCCTCCCCCAGATTCCATCATTGTGGCAGGGGAGAGAAAAACTCGGTCATCGATGTCTTCATCCTCCGCTCCCCCTGATAAGGACAGCAAAGTGATGGATTCCATGGGAAGAAAAATGTGCAACACATCAGCCTCTTTTATGAAGGTATCCAGTGCGTCGGCTCTATTGGGAAGATACAACAGGTCCTTCTGGGATTCCATGGGTCGTTTTGGTGACAAGCTTCCTAAAGAAGATCCAAAAGATTTTGGAGAAATCTTGCAAGAAGGAGGTCTTGTCGCTAATCCAGTGATTAGCGCCTCAGCGGATAGGGCTGATTTGGCTGCTCACAGATACGCTCATGGTATCTGTTCAAGACGGGCTGCATGGCTACGACTAACAGGCCTTAAACCAGAAGTACCGTGATAAATCACTAACTTGCCTTTTGATGGTTCTTCTCTCTTCTGTCCTCATGCAGATGAGGAGATGACAAAAATGAAAGCGGAATTGGACACAGTTAAGGCAGTTGGTCTCGAAAAGGAGAAAGACTTTTGCAAACGTTTTCGTCCCAATGATAAACGTCAATTCCAGCAGAAAGGTCAGTCAAACCAGTGGTCGTCGCAAGGTCAACAGCAGCAGCAAAGGTCTAATTTACAACAGAGACGTCCAGGGAGAGGAAGAGGCAACAATAGTCAACAGGCCTCTACCTCAAAACAACCAGCGAAACAATGAGCAGTTACTTCCTCTAAACGTGTTGTCCACTCCGGTAGGAGGAAGTATCGTTAGTTTTCTGGAGGAGAGGCGCAAGATAACAAACGACAAGTGGGTGCTAAATATTGTAGAAAATGGATATCTGCTACGTTTCAAGACTCCTCCTCCTTCCATCCCTCAGAGGGTTCTCTGATCGTGTCATCCCATACTTCTAAAGGAGGTACGCAGTCTTCTAGAAAAATAAGCCATAGAACGTGTCCTAATTCATCAGAAGCGCCAGGGCATACACTCTCGTTACTTCCTGGTCAAGAAAAAGAGTCCTTCTGTGGAGTACAGGCCTATTCTGGATCTTCGCATCTTAAACAGATACATAAGGAAGTAAAAGTTCCGGATGCTGGCTCTACACCAGATCTTCCCACATTTACATCCAGGAGACTGGATGTGCTCCATAGATTTGCAGGACGCTTATTTCCACATTCCAGTGTCCAGGAAGCATCGAAAGTTTCTCCGTTTCAAAGAGGCTCAGCATCATTATCAGTTTCGAGTTCTGCCATTTGGACTTAGGTCAGCACCAAGAACGTTTTCAAAGTGCATGGCAGTGGTGGCAGCTTTTCTGAGCAAACAAGGTATTTTCATTTATCCATGCCTCGACGACTGGCTTCTGAAGAGTTCCACTCCATCTCTTCTTCAGTTGCATCTGTCTGTCACTCTTCACATTCTGAACAATCTGGGTCTTCGAGTCAATTACAAGAAATCGATTCTCAACCCCACTCAGAACATTCACTATCTGGGTTCGTCTCTGGACACCATGGAAGGAAACGTGTGTCCTTCGAGGAGAGGTTCATATCTATCAGGAAGAAATCTCAAGAGCTTCTTCAGACTCTTCTCCCTACGGTCAGACAAGTGTCCTCTCTCCTAGGGTCCATGGCCTCATGCATCTTCATTGTCCCCAAAGCGCGATTACACATGCGTCCTCTTCAGCAGGCTCTGGAGGACCAGTGGGCGCAGGCTTCAGGGAAGTGGGGGGATCGGATTGCACTTTCACAGTATGCCAAGGACTCTATCAGGTGGTGGACAAGGAGAGCGAATATTCTGCAGGGGGTTCCTTTTCACCAAGAGACTCCAACACAAACTATCGTGACAGACGCCTCAATGCAGGGCTGGGGTGCCAATATGGATCACCTCCAAGTGCAAGGTCGGTGTTTGGACACAGAGAAGGGTTATCATATCAACTTCCTGGAACTGAGAGCAGTCCAGCTGGCTCTCAAATATTTCTTCCCGTCTCTGAGATCCAACTCCCTCTTGGTTCAGACAGACAACACCACAAAAATGTTTTACCTGAACAAGCAGGGAGGCACCAGATCCAGAATTCTGTCCCAGGAGTCGCAAGCAATTTGGAAGTGGTTACTGGTGAGACATCTGACCATCAAGGCAGTTCACGTCCCGGGTGCCCTAAATGTTCAGGCGGACTTCCTCAGCAGAGAGTTTGTAGAGGCGCATGACTGGGTGCTCAACAACGACGTTGCTCTCGACATTTTTCAACACTGGGGTTTTCCAGACATAGACTTGTTCGCAGACGCAACAAACGCCAAATGCCCCGCCTACGCATCCAGGTTTCCCTAACCAGGTTCGAGCAGGAATGCGCTGCTGATGAGCTGGTTCCAGAACTTGCTCTATGCCTTTCTCCCACTGCCTCTCATTCCAGTGGTGATCACCAAATTTTACAAGACCAACTCCAGGATGATACTGATAGCTTCGTAGTGGCTGCGCCAATGGTAGTACCCGGACCTTCTGCAGCTCTCCGAAGTTCAACCTCAGAGGCTGCCCTGCTGTCCAAGAGTCAAGGGAGAGTGTTCCGTCCATGCCTTCCTTCGCTGCGGCTGACAGCATGGCTCCTGAAGTCAGATGACTGTATGAACATCCTCAAGGAGGCTAAAAAACCTTCCACTAGAGCCTCCTACGCTTTAAAATGGAAGCGTTTCTACATCTGGTGTTTGAATAATGGGCATGACCCAGTCTCTGGACAGGAACAAGTCATACTGCCATATTTGTCATATCTGGCTAAGTCAGGGCTGTAATTTTCCTCCATCAAGGTACACTTAGCAGCCATCACAGCGTACAGAAAGTCTCCTACACAGGGCTCTTTCTTTAAGATGCCAGTGGTAAAGGATTTTTTAGAAGGACTAAAAAAGCTGTATCCACCAGTGCGAGCACCTTTTCCTCCGTGGGAGCTCAATGTGGTCTTGACCAAACTGATGGGAACACCTTTTGAACCAATACATAAGTCTTCTTTGCAGCACTTATCTTGAAAAGTGGCTTCCTTGGTCGCAATTACCTCTGTTCGTGAATTGCAAGCTCTGTGCTGTAAGGAACCTTACACAGTATTTCATGCAAATAGGGTGGTTCTTAGAACTCACCCTAGTTTTCTGCCAAAGGTGGTGTCAGAGTTGCACATCAATCAAGGAATCACATTACCTACTTTCTTTCCCAATCCTTCTACTCCCCCTGAAAGGGCCTTACATTCTTTAGACCTTAAGCGGGTGTTGAAGTTCTACCCAGATAAAACTAAAGGTATTAGAAAGACGGACAGATTATTTGTCAATTATGGTCCTATTAATACGGGCTTAGCAGCCTCTAAGCGGTCCATCTCAAGATGGATAGTTTCTTGTATTTCCTTGGCTTATCAGTTAGCTAATAAAGTTCTTTAAGGAAGGCCTAGAGCTCACTCAACCAGAGGAAAGGCCTCAACTACGGCTCTCCTCAGAAATGTGCCCATAGCAGAAATTTGCAAAGCAGCCACATGGCGGTCTGTTCATACTTTTTCTTTCCATTACTGTTTAGATTCAGATACTCAGACAGATGCGCAAGTAGGTCAAGCATCTCTGAGGAATCTGTTTGGTTGATTGTTGGTACCTATTACTTTAAGATTGTTTTTATTTCTAGTTCTACATAGCTAGTCTGCGAAGTGTGGGGTATGGGCTTGCTATTCTATTCACTGCTTATGACTATTGATGAGTATCCCCTGGAAGAGAAGGATAAGTTATTTACCTGTAATCCTAGTTCTCTTCCAGGGGTATACTCATCAAAGTCATAAGCACCCCGCCCTCTTCCCCGGTCTAGCAATGTTTAGTACTGGTTTTAAAATATATTTAATTTGCCTTTACAAAAAGAACTGACCTAATTGTCACCTGTGGTGCATGCTGGGAGCATAGGGCTCTCTGAGGTTCTTAAAGGCAAAGTACCTAGATTCTTGGAAGTCTTAAAGGCGAGGTGCCAGTTTTCTTTTCTCTCCCAGGACAGTAATTCCTATGCAGCCTATGGGCCAAACTGCCTTCAAAAACTTGTTTTTTTCCTTGTTCTGCAAAATAAAGAAATTCTTGTATGAAACCATTTGAGTGTATGGTCTCTATTACAAATTTTCTTAAGCAATGTGTTACTATACGAGTATGGCTGAGTTATTTTCTGGCTGTTTGCCCCTGTTTTAGTTGGGGTTTTATAGGGCTGCAGTTAGTTATTATATTTATATATATATATATGTATATATATATTGTTATAAGCTCCGGGGTCCCGTAAATGGGCGGGGATAATTCACTGCTTATGACTTTGATGAATGGTGATGGTGTGATTATGTATTATAATGATTAAAATACCCTCTGCTATGCCTTACAAAGTTTTTGTAAGTCAATCCTCGGTAGGGTAAATTAACTCCTCACTGATTTTAATATCCCTAAGATATATGACATAGGACATGTTATCCCACATGTCATTCCACCCAAATCGAACAATGAATGTGACAATGCAGTTGTAGATGTGACATTTCCCAAAGTTCACTGTGTTTTGATCCTAAGATCACACAGAGCTCCATCAAGCAGTATCAATAGTCCATGTTTACACAAAACCAATGACAAAGCAATTTTACGAGTAAGAAAATAAGTTAATGCTTTCTACCATGTGGGTACATACATGCTTAAAGATAATGAAAGATTGATGAGAATGTCCCCTGATTATCACGATTACATTGTTCCGTTCGGGCTGTAATAAATAGGAGCTTTGCTGAAATGTCTCACCAGTGTCAAGAGCCCTACATTGTCCTCGTTTTACCACAAAAGCAGTGTTACTTTTCTTTTGTTTTGTTGATCCAAGAAGAAATACATAAATCCTGGCGGGATTTACTAGACATTCACAGAACCCAACATAGCAAGGGCACATTCTGTTCTGCGTTGCATGAAATGTAGGGGGCTATTTATGAGGTCTTTTGCATTGCTCTTGCACCATGCAACATGGTGCAAGAGCAATGTAAACCATAAGGCATATCTTTGAAGCCATGGAAAGCCTCCTTGCGTGGCTCTGAGTGGCTGTAAAATACGTGGAGTAACACAACGCAATTCAAACGGCTGCTTTGCATTACTCTGCCAATGGAAGGAGTTCTATGGGCATTGAGTAGGTATTCCCATGCAACTCCCATGGATTTTAAGGCATACCCAGATTTACAAGAACTTGTAAACCAGAGGATGTGTCAAAATCTTAAAAATATATCAAAGTTACAATTGATATCCGGGAACCACTGTGATAGCGGTTCTTGGAAATGCTAGAGTCGTCTGCAGGGTGGCAGACATCTGTAAATATGGTGGATGGAGTACCGTTGCCATG
Source organism: Lissotriton helveticus (assembly GCF_964261635.1). Classification (NCBI taxonomy): domain Eukaryota; kingdom Metazoa; phylum Chordata; class Amphibia; order Caudata; family Salamandridae; genus Lissotriton; species Lissotriton helveticus. Next base: position 592,765,209 of record NC_136070.1, on the reverse strand, counting down.
GTAAGAGTAAAGCTCTCCATAATGTTGATGATAATTACTCCATCCCACGATAACGAAATCAGCTCCTAGTGGCAGCTCCTAGGTACAGGATTTGCGAATAATGTTCAGGGAAGGCTGTGAACAGTGATAAGATTTGTAGTGAGATATATACAAAGGCAGTAGGAGATTTACTAATAAACTAATACCTATAAACTATCTGTAGATTATTGTCATTACAATATCAATACATAGCTTCCATTTACTTTAACGCACCTACCCATAATTCTCAATCGCCCAGCCTCTGGCTGAGAATGGATGGCGAAGGAAAATGTTTACATTTATTCTTACAACTTTCTGAAACTTTTAAATATGGGCTTGTAAGATTTCCCAATTTTCCTGCATGCAGAGACAGCCTCAGTATGCCATTTGTAACGGTTATTTTATTATCACTTCTATAAAACTGTAGGTGGGGATTTTGGAGAAAACTGTTCATTGCCCAAGAAACATGGTAAGTTTGTTAAATGTCAATACCATTTCATTAATTGTATAATTATACAAACGCCGAGTGGAGATTTGGCCATCAGTATGAACTCATTTCAAAGAGTCATGATCATATCTAAATATAAACAATATAATGAATAGGAGTCTGCAATCCCTGTTTGAAAACCTGTTTATATTTATTTATCACAGACATGCTTTTATTCTTCATGATGGCAACCATGCTTTCTGTAGTAGGGGATCTCTGTGTATAGTCATAATCTAGTGAATAGTCCCGCCCATGTGCGTGGACCCCGGAGCAATCAAAAATAATCTCTTACAGTGTCGAAAAATGCAGAACTGCGCAGACACTTAAGAGAGAATTTATTTATTTTTTTTTTTTTTTTTTAAAACCTTTATTTGAGCAAGCAGAAATGTACAAGGATGGGCCTACAACCACACGGGCCAGCCGCTAAAAAGGAGTAGACACATATCACATTGGCCCGCAGAGGTAACCGTCAATCAACCATGCAATACTCCACATTATATACAGGACCAAAACAGGTTTTATATATATGAAAGAACAAACATACAAAAAGGCGAGAGTGTATCACTGAAAGTCAGCCCAAGGGACGCTAGGGGGGGACAGCAGCGGAGGTGCAGTAATAATATCCTAAGCACTAAGGAGTATGGAGCGGGGGGGGGAGGGGGGCAGAGATCAGGAAGAAGAAGGGGGGAAGAGCCGGTGACACCAGCTCAGTCCCTATATGAAGATTCCGGGAACGCTAGCCTAGGGAGATAGGGTAATCTCGATAGTGTCCACAAGGGGAGGAGTACAAATGTCGCCACGGTATTCGTTCCATTGACCCCACACCTTCACCCATGCCCTGGGTCTACCCCTGGCCACATAAACAGTTTTCTCACGGAACATGGACCAATCCATATTATCCTCCCATTGCGAGAGGGCAGGGGGCCTAGAGGCCCCCCAGAGTTGCGCAATATCTCGCTTCGCAATCATATAGCCCAGGGTGGCCCATCTAGTCTGTGCCACCGAATAGTCCGTGGGCTCCCAAACATTCAAAAGACAGCGACGAGGTTCCGGTCGCAAGGATATCCCCGTCACCACAGTCATCAGATCAAGCACGGCCACCCAATAAGCAGCCACCATCGGGCACTCCCAAAGAATATGCAGGAAAGTAGCACGCAAACCACATCCACGCTTACACAGTCCATCGGAGGAAAAGCCCATCACCATCAGTCGCGGTCCCGTCACGTACACCCGATGAAGGATTTTCAATTGGACCAGACGGAGTCGAGCCGGTATAGCCACCTCCTTCGGAGAGGAGAGGGCCGATTGCCAATCCTCATCATCAAGTTCCAACCCATCTCCCATCCACTGTTCCCGAAGTCGGGCCAGTAAGTCAGTCCGATTGTTGATCAACTTTTTATAGATCAGGGAGATAGTGCTATCAGGAAGATGTCCGTCAAGGATACGGTCTTCAAGTGGGGAAGAGTCAGGCGGAATCTCACCAGGAGCAAACACCGAAACCAAAGCGTGCCTGATCTGTAAATAACGAAAGAATTCCCGACTACTCAGGCCGTAGTCAGCCTGGAGGGCCTGAAACGGGCGCACAGAACCCTTAGAATAGACATCCCCCACTTTAGAGATCCCAATCAAGTCCCAACGGTCAAAACCCTTGGAAGACCAAAGACCGCCCAGACGTTCTGAAGCATAAAGCGGCGTCGCCAACGTCAAGCGATCCTCCCAGCCCAGGCTCACATTCGCTGCACGCCACACTGTCAAAGCAGTCAAAGTAGGTCCCACAAGATGGCGCCCAGCGGAGCGAGAATAGAGTACTCTATTAAAGTCACCTCCCGGAAGCTGAAATTTATCCATCTCAAACGCCGGATTACGACCCGGAGAGAACATAGCGTGATTAATAGCGGACAGATGGGAAGCCCAGTAGTATCTCTTAATATCGGGGAGCGCCATGCCCCCATCGTACCACGGGATGGAAAGTTTCGCGAGAGCAATGCGCGGTCGCCCGTCCCAAATAAGTTGCCTCTGAAGGCTCTCAATCTCCCGAAAATAGGTCTTGGGGATAGGATCATAATAATTCTGGAGAGCGTAGAGAAACCGCGGTAGTGACATCATCTTAAACAGGGCCGCCCGACCCAGTGGAGACAGGGGAAGTTTGCGCCAGCGGGCAACGTCCAAACGGAGCCTAAGCAACGGGGGAAGGAGATTACGATCAAAACGAAGGGACGGATCCAAGGTAACGAAAACCCCCAAGTATTTGAAACCATCCCGGACCACCTGAAGAGGAAGTCTACTCGGCAACGGAGGCAAGATACCAGATAAAACGTATACACAGGATTTAGACCAGTTGATGACGAGGCCTGAGTTAGCGCCAAAGGACGCAAGAACGTCAAATAAAACAGATAAAGACTTGCGAGGGGAAGTAAGATACAAGAGGATGTCGTCCGCATAAAGCGAGACGCGGTCTTCGAAGTCCGGGGCCCAACGAATACCTTTAAGGGACGGTTCCCAACGGAGCCAGGCCGCCAACGGTTCAAGAGCGAGCGCGAACAACAGAGGGGACAAGGGGCAACCCTGACGGGTACCCCTGCCCAAGGAGAAGGGGGCCGACACTCTACCGTTCACTACAACTTGCGCCAGAGGTTCCGCGTACAACAGCCTAACCCAGCTAATAAACTCGCACCCGAATCCAAATTTCTCAAGTGTCGCCCATAAATAGGGCCACTCCACAGTATCAAAGGCCATGGAGGCATCCAGGGACGCCAAAATGGCCGGTTCAGTCAAAAGCCCCGCCCTCGCCAGCGCGCCGTGGAGGCGACGTAAATTCAGAGCAGTGTTGCGATGCGGGATAAAGCCAGACTGATCCGGATGGACCAACTCCCCAAGAACCGAAAGGAGACGGGTCGCCAAAAGTTTAGCCAACACCTTAGGTTCAACATTTAATAGGGATATGGGCCTATACGAGGAACAGAGGTCACGCGGTTTACCCTCTTTGGGAATGACGACGATTGTCGCCAGACGCTGATCATAGGGAAGCATGTTCCGCTCACGAGATTCTAGAAACATGGCGCGGAGATACGGCGCCACCTTATCGGGGCGTAATTTGTACAACTCAATAGGCAAACCGTTCGGGCCCAGTGCTTTGCCCGAACGGAGCGATCGAACTGCATTGGCTATCTCATCATTCGTAAAAGGGGAGTCCAAAGCAATACGGTCCAAGTCGGTGACACAGGGCAAAGTGATATCACGCAAAAGAAGGCGGGAGTCGGCAACATCCCTCACAGACACGGGAGCATATACCACACGGAAATATTCCGCAAAACGATCAACAATGGCGGTCGGATCAGTCACATTCTCACCACTCGCAGACTGAATCACGGGCACCACACGATTAACTCTTTCCTTCTTGTCCAACCACGCTAAGAGTTTGCCCGCCTTGTCACCCACATCGTACAATCTGCCCTGCTGCTCACGAAACATCACCTTTGCAGCGTCAGTGACCAGAGATTTATATGCAAACTGTTTTAGACCCAGGGCATGGAGTTTGTCAGGCGTGACACCAGATTCCAACTCGTCCTCCAAAGCAGAGATCTCCCCCTCAAGGTCCACCACCTCCTTCCTCCCTGCCCTCTTAGCTTCAACAATCAAGGAAAGGGCCTGTCCACGAATCACAGTTTTAAAAGCTTCCCACAGGGACACAGCCGAAGAGACCGACCCCTCATTTTCCAGGAAATATGCATCCATGGACTTGAGCAAGAGGGTACGAGTCTCAGGGGAGGAAAGATACCAAGGGTTAATGGGAGCCACTCGGCCCGCCGCCTCTACCCCAACCTCGAAACGAAGCCAGAGCGGCGAGTGATCAGAAATACCCCTCGGCAAGTGTAAAATCTCACGAACCGCCGATGATTGGGCTGCGGGCATCAGGAAATAATCCAGCCGGGACAGACTGCCATGGGCCCCAGAATGGAAGGTGTATTGGAGCTGAGTAGGATGCAACAGTCGCCAGCAGTCCACAAGGCCAAAGGTATCTAAAAACCCACCCAACCACTGCTGAGCCTGCGGGGTATCTCTAGGGGGATGGCGATCGTGAAGGCCGGAAAGCACCGAATTAAAATCACCGGCAAGAAAGAGAGTGCTATCAGGGAGATCCAACAGAACACGGCCCAAGTCAGCAAAAGTAGAGGCCTGCAAACCCGGGGGAACATAAACATTGAAGAGAGATAGGGTGCGGCCTTCATATCTACCCACCAGGACAGTATATCTCCCACGGTCATCATGAATCACCTCATCGATAGCCAGGGGGAGGGAGGTTCGAACAAGAATACCCACACCCCTAGATCCGGAGGTAAACCCTGAGTGCGCCACAAGGCGGTAGCCCCATCTATTCATTGCATAACAAACATTACCAATCAAGTGGGTTTCTTGCATGAAAACAATGTCCGGTGACAAACGTCGTATACATTTTAAGACCACACTGCGCTTAATACGATCTCCCAGGCCATTAATGTTCCAGGAAAGAAATTTCAACCCTCTACCCCCCATCCCAACCACCCGAGCCAAGACCCCTCGTCCATGAGCTAGACATCAGAAACAGCAGCAAACACAGGAGCAACTCGCCTTGAAAACAACACACAGAAAAGAAAAAACTTCCCAACCCCCCTCCCCCAAACTGAAGAGAAACACCCCCCACCCTGCACCCCTGCAAAAAGCTAAAGAGCCACCCCAACCTGCAGTGTGCCTGTCGCCCAAGAACCCCTATTCTACACAAAGACCCCGGAGGAGGAAAGGTCTCCGTTCCATCCACCCCCCCGACCTCAGCAAGAACAAAAATAACAAACGAAAAGACAGAATGATCACAATGTAGAGGGACGCCGGCCAACACTCCTGAGAATGTATTCAAAATAAGACATAAGAGCCGAACAGTTAGATCTCCACACCGCCTTCGGCACCGCCAGGGTAAGCGGCGGAGTCTGTCTCAGGAGGACGGTCAGGCAATGAGTCCAGCCAGTCATTAACAGCATCTGGCCGATCAAAGAAAAGGGTACGTTCATTGTATTCAACCCGGAGTCTAGTGGGAAAGAGCATGGCGTAACGTAGGCCCCGATCCCGGAGACGTTTCTTGGCACCACGAAACTCCATACGTTGTCTCTGAACCTGTTGGGAAAAGTCCGGGTAAAAGTTCACCGTAGCATTCTCAAAGGCCACCGGGCCCTTCACCCGCGAGGCCTGCAGGATAGCGTCCCGGTCTCTATAATGAAAAAGCTTCGCTACAATGGGTCTCGGCGGGGCTCCCGGCTTGACTTTGCCCCCTGGAACACGATGTGCACGTTCCACCGTGAAAAATTTTGTGAGACCAGAAGGGGCCAAATGGTTCAAGACCAGATCCTCAACCAGGAGATCCACCGAGTGGGGTTCAGGGTTTTCCGGTACACCAACCAGGCGAACATTGCAGCGACGCGCCCTATTTTCAAAGTCCTCCAGGCGACGGGTCATGAAGTCGTTCCCCCGACGGAGATTTCCAATCTCTGTTTGGAGCTCCGAGACGTCATTCGTAAGGCTAGAGGATTTAATATCCAGTGATTGTACCCTCTCATTCGTCTTGCCGAGGTCAGCACGAATCAGATTCACCTCAATAGCCACGGTGTCAAGTTTGTGGGCCAAGGCCTCGTACTGTAGGCCGATGGATTCCCTCACACCCGAGATGGCGCCCATGATATCCTGTAAGGAGGGCTCCGCCGACTCCTCCTTAAGAGAGAATTTAAAGACAGATAATGCAGCCTAAAAAGGCTACACTGTCCAGTACTTCAACTAGAAATTCCACCACAAAACAGCAAAGCCTGTACAGATTTCCCTTGCTTTAACAGCAAAATCCCTCAGGAATGATAGAGAGAAGAACCTGGACAGACAAGCCCCATAGGCTGCCATTATGTGGCTCAGAACAGGATACTGTGCCTTTAAGAGAACTTTCCAGAACTTCACAGTATCCCAGAATGCCCTGCAGGTCCCAGTTACTTTCAGTTCTTTTTTCCGGCTCCTGCAAGCAGGACCCTGGAGCATTGAGCTCTCCCTTTTCAAGGGTTTATTGGTGTTTTTCACTGTAAAATCGATTTGAGTACTTTCTAAGTACTTTTAGGCTTTTCTTCTTGGTGTTTTGCACTCTTTTGATGTCAAATATGCCTGCATTATTTGACAAATGCCCGGAGTGCTCCAGGAGGAAGGCAAAGTCAGACCCTCATGAGGTGTGTATCCTCTGCCTGCCCTCTTCCCATATTCCAGAGGAGTGTGAGATCTGTCAAGGCTTCTCTGGCAGGACCCTGAAGGACAGAATGAAGATCAGACTTCAGGGCCTCGAGGAAAGGAGGCTGAAGGCGCAAGGTGGGTCTGGAGGGGCTTCATCTGCCCATGCTGAGGCCTCTGGGGGGCTCCCCAGGGGCAGGAAGTCCAGCAAACGTCCACGTTCTCCGTCCGGGTCAGTAGCACTGACCACGACGTCGAGAGGGAGGTCCACGGCCAGCTCCCAGTCTCCCCAGGGCTCTGGGTCGAGAAAACGTCGCCTGTCGACGTCGAGGGACTTACACAGGCCGCCGTCGAACCCAGTGACGATTTCTTCGTCGTCGTCTTCGGCGTCGACTTCGAGGGATCGGCGTCGACGGGCCCAGCGTCGGCGCTCGCCTTCGAGGCGACACCGCCGATCGCCGTCGACGAACAGGACATTGTCGTCGTTGAGGGGATCCTCGTCGTCGAGGCCGCCGTCGAAACGGAAGAGGTCGCCGTCGAGGCAGAAGAGATCTCCGGCGAGGAAGAGGTCGCCGTCGAGGCGGTCGAGGTCGCCATCGAGGCGGACAAGGTCGCCGTCAAGGCATTCGAAGAGGTCGCTGTCGAGGCGGTCGAGGTCGCCGTCGAGGCACAGGAGATCGCCGTCGAGACATAAAGGATCATCGTCGAGATGGTCGGGCTCGACGTCGAGGCATGGAGGCCATTCGACGCCGAAGCATAGAAGACGGTCGACGCCGAAGGGGCGCACGACGTCGAGGGACCTACGTTCGACGCCTGGTCACCGTTCTTCGGCGTCGAGGGGTCGTGCTGACAGGCCTAGGACTGTGGGGGGCTCCCCTCAGTCCGGAAAGGATGGCGGGTTACCGGGATCGGTGTACTCGGAGGTGTATACCCCGAAGAAGGCTGTTCCACCTCCTCCTCCGTTGCCAGGAGGTCTACCTCCGAGGGCTCCAACCCCTCCTCCGTTGCCTCCTCTGCCTCCACTTCGAACAGGGCCTAGGACCCCTGTGCCAAGGTCGGTCTCGTTGCCCAGGCTTCCGACCCCTCCCAAGAAGACTCCTAAGTCAAAGGAACCGCACAAGCCCAAGACGTCCGCCCCGGGGAAACCGGCAGAACGCCCCAGACCTAGGAGGTCAAGGTCGCGCTCCAGGCGGAGAGACAGATCGAGGAGCAGACACAGGTCCTCCACCAGATCTAGACATCGCCACAGGAGGCATAGGTCCAGATCCTGTACAGCATCATCTAGGACCTGTTCCTATTCGCCTACTCTATCGGATTCTCCGGAGACTAGGGTGTTCCCGGTCGACGACATTGGCACGTTCCAGGAGGTGCTCCTGAGGGGGGCTGCGAAGTTGGGTATCACGGTGACGGCTCCTACACCTACGACGTCCGTGATATTCGAGACGCTTCACAAGAAGCACCTGTCTCGCCCTCTTCTGCCGTTGCTCCCAGGACTGGTCGAACCGGCGGAAGTGCTGTTCCTTACACCGGCGGTGGTGAAGGCTGCTCCCTCAAGACTCCTGAAAAAGTACCGAGCTCCTGACTCGGACCCGGCCTTCCTACGTGTGGACCCGGTGCCCGACTCGGTGATAGTGACGGCGGCCAGGAAGTTGCATTCTACCTCCCCGTCCTCCACAGTGCCACCGGATAAAGAGAGCCGCTGGATTGATTCGGCTGGTAGGAAAGCCTGTGGGACTTCTTCCACCACTATGAAAGCCTCCAGCGATTCGGCTTTGCTAGGGCGGTACAACCGTGCGCTATGGGACTCCCTGGAACAGTTTGCGGACCTTGTGCCACGCGACAGGAGGGAGGACTTCCTGGAAATTGTCTCGGAAGGGATGCTGGTTTCCAACCAGGCCATCAGTGCCACTGCGGACATAGTGCTGTTGGCCGCACATGGCTACTGTCACGGGGTCAACCAGCGCCGCCATGCTTGGCTCAGGCTTACGTCACTCAAGCCTGAGGCGCAACAGCGGGTGGCCAATCTGCCGTTTTCCGGTGAAACACTCTTCGGAAAACATGCCGACGACGACATGGCCCGGATGAAGGCCGAGGCTGAAACCCTGACGGCTGTGGGTCTGGAGAAACCCAAGGACAAAAAGCCTTACCGCCAGTTCCAACGGCGGTTCGGCTCGCAGGGGAAAGGAAGAGGACAGTCTTCTGGACAACAGCAGCAGCAACAACAGCAGCAGTTCCGAAGACCCTTCCAAAAACGTCAGAGGGGTAGAGGTGGACAGCAGTCCTCTACCGCGACCAAAGGCCCGGCCGGGTCTCGCCCCTGAGCGGTTACTTCCCCTTCATCCGTTACCCGCTCCGGTGGGGGGAAGCGTTCAATTTTTTCTGGCAGAGTGGAGAAAAATTACTCAGGACAAGTGGGTGCTGAATATTGTTTGCAATGGATACAGTCTTCGGTTCATCAGCCCTCCTCCATCGATTCCTCCGGTCAGCTCGCAGTCTCAGCTACGTGAGCTCCAGGCGGAGGCCGATATCCTGTTAAGGAAAAGGGCGATAGAAGATGTACCTCTGTCTCAAAGGGGAAGAGGTCTGTACTCCCGGTTCTTTCTGGTCCGCAAGAAGGACAGGAACGAGTTCAGGCCCATTCTGGACTTGCGACAGGCAAACAAGTGGATTCGCAGAGAAAAGTTTCGCATGCTGTCGTTGCATCAGATTTATCCTCATGTGCCATAGACCTACAGGATGCATACTTCCATGTGCCCATTGCACACAAACACAAGAAGTTCCTGCGATTTCAAGTCGGCACCAATCACTATCAGTACACGGTACTTCCGTTCGGGCTGAAGTCTGTGCCCAGGACATTCTCGAAGTGCATGGCAGTGGTAGCGGCACACCTGAGGAAGAACAAGGTGTTTGTCTACCCGTACCTGGACGATTGGTTGATCAAGGCCTCCTCCTTCTCGGAAGCTCAAGCACACTTCCAGAAGACGTGCGTTCTGTTGAACAAGCTGGGGTTGCACATCAACATGTCCAAGTCTCTTCCGACTCCGGTCCAGTGCATTCGGTACTTGGGAGCCTCCATCGATACGCTGTCAGCAAGAGTGTCTCCTTCGGAGGAGCGACGATTATCACTCCTTCGGAAGGCTCAGGCTCTCATGTCCACTCCATCTACGACAGTAAGGACGGTGTCTTCTCTACTGGGATCGATGGCCTCTTGTATCTTCCTGACACCACATGCGCGGCTGCACATGAGACCGCTGCAGGAGTGCTTAGAAGATCAGTGGGACCAGAGGAGAAGTTCTTGGGACGACAAAATACGACTGTCTCTGCATGCTCTTCAGTCTCTGAAGTGGTGGTGTTCAGCGGAGAATCTCCTCAGAGGGGTTCCCTTCCACAAGGACATTCCCACACAGACTATCGTGACGGATGCTTCTCTCCAGGGATGGGGAGCGCACTCCGGAGACTTACAGATTCAAGGGACGTGGTCCCCGACGGAGTCCACGTACCACATCAATTTCCTGGAACTCAGAGCTGTTCACTTAGCGCTGAAGGCTTTTCACCCGTCCTTCCGGACCAACTCTCTGCTTGTACAGACGGACAATACGACTACGATGTATTACCTCAACAAGCAGGGGGGCTCGAGATCCCGCACTCTGTCGCAGGAGGCGCAGGCGATCTGGCACTGGCTTCTGGCCGAGGACTGTCGATAACGGCCACTCATCTGCCAGGTGTGCAGAATGTACAGGCAGACGAGCTGAGCAGACTGATTCAGGAAAACCACGAATGGGTCATAAACGACGAAGTACTAGGAGAAGTCTTCGCAAGGTGGGGAACTCCAGACGTAGATCTGTTCGCCACCGCCGAAAACAGCAAAGGCCGAGACTTCGCCTCCAGGTACTACCAGCCAGGGACGCTGGGGAACGTGTTATGGATCAACTGGTTGACCAGCTTTCTGTACGCTTTTCCACCCATTCCCCTGATCCCGACGGTTCTCATCAAGCTGTCCCAATCCAGGGCGAGGATGATTCTGATTGCCCCGGAATGGCCCAGACAGTGGTGGTTCACGGACCTGCTTCACCGGTCTCTCCTTCCTCACATGAAGCTGCCGTGCAGGCCGGACCTTCTCACGAAGTTCGGGGGGCGAATGGTGCACCCCAACCTCTCGTCTTTGAGTTTGGCGGTATGGCTCCTGAAATAGTGCCATATGGCCATCTGAATCTCCCAGAGGATTGTATGGACATACTGAAGGAGGCTAAGCGACCTTCCACTAGGACTTCTTATGCTTACAAGTGGAAGAGGTTTTGCATCTGGTGCAAGTCTAAGAACTATGACCCTACGACATGCAAAGAGGATGTCATCCTTCCATATCTGCTACATCTGGCACAGTCTGGCCTTAATGTCCATTCCATTAAGGTTCATCTGGCTGCTTTGACTGCCTACAGGAAATGCCCTTCACAGACTTCCTTCTTCCAGATCCCTGTGATCAGATTTTCTGGAAGGCTTGAAGAAAGTATTCCCTCCCGTCAGGCTTCCTTCGCCTTCATGGGACTTGAATGTGGTGCTGTCCAAGTTGATGAAGGAGCCTTTTGAACCTATTCATAAGGCTTCGTTGCAGCACCTGTCCTGGAAGGCGGCGTTCCTCGTGGCCATTACATCGGCCCGCAGGGTGAGTGAAATTCAGGCGTTGTGTTGCCAAGAACCTTATACTGTATTTCATGCTGCTAAGGTTGTTATGCATACTCACCCTAAATTTCTTCCCAAGGTTATTTCTGATTTTCATATCAACCAGACTATAACTTTACCTACGTTCTTTCAGAATCCTTCATCTCCAGCGGAAAGGTCCTTGCATTCCCTGGATGTTAGGAGGGTGCTGAAATTTTATCTGGATAAAACCAGAGATATTCGTAGGTCAGACCAATTGTTCATCAATTATGGATCAGTCAGGACGGGTCTTGCTACCTCTAAACAGTCCATCTCGAGGTGAGAGAGAGAGAGAGAGATGTTTATTGAGTGATTATTTAAAATCTTTACAACAAGTGAATGCACAGTATAAACAATTCAATTATGATAATACTATAAAAAGAAAGTGATTTTAAAAATGAAACATAAAACTTTTTAAAATAGTACACGTGAGTTATAAAACTGTTTTAAATTTGTAAATTCATATGCTTAAAAGTATAGAAGAGAGAAATATGAGCGATATGACAGTTAATGTTGTAAAAGTTCAAGTTTTTTCCATGCAAATGTTAAGAATTTTGAGAAGGCAGAGTTAATCAGTATGTCGTCTGGGCAAAGACACTGGATCAGTGCTTGTCTGCAAGTCCTTGCTGATCTTTCATTGAATAACCGTTTTAACAATGTTAGACTTTCGTTTTTTAATTCCGGACAGAGGCACAGTAGATGTATAATGTTTTCTTCTCCTGTGTTACACAACCGACATGATATGTTATTTTCCAATTTTTTCCATGGTAGTGCATGCGATTCTCCGGGTAGAATTCCGAAACGTGCTTTCATGAATATATTTTTATATTTCCAAGTCCAAGCTGCGTACAAATATTCTTGAGCACTCTTTTTTTTGTAACCATTTATTATAGGCCAGGCATGCTTCCTTTTAACCAGGGATTCTTTGTCATTTATCAATGATAAAAGATCAGTTGTCTTATTCACAATTTTTTTTAAAGATTCTTGTGGAATAGTAGTCATCCAAATCCCTTTGAGCCCAAATTCATCCAAAGCTTTCTCGAGGTATTTCCAAACAGATGATTTGTTATTGCCCTCTATTTCTTTCCATAAAAGCTGTGAAATTAGATTCTCTTTGTCATTTTTTACTCTGTTCCATACTTTAATGACATTACCCATTCGAGCATATAGTTGGTTGTTCAGACCGAATTCCAGTCTAATTTGGGATTGTGAAGCATTTTTAGGTAAACAAAAAAGGGATCGGAAAGTTTTCGAGATTGCTTTATATATTGTTACTGCGTATTTTCCGTTTAACGCCTCACTGCCATATGTTAGGGAAGGTAGCAATTTTGCAGATATAACTTTAAGTAAAGGTTGATAGGATAAATTACTGGTGGATTTTTTTATAATCCCAAATGCACCTGTTAGGGAGTTCGCTTTCCTTGCAATATCCAGTTTCTGGGGATTAAAGTTACCACTGTCATCAAAGACCACTCCCAGGCATCTATAGGTCTTGATTTGTTCCAGTTTTTCCTTTCCTAAGAACCATTTTGTGTTGTACTTCCTTCTCATGTTTTTTGAAACAACCATAACTTTTGATTTTGATTCATTTATTACCATTTTGTTTTCTATTGCATACTCCTGTATGCATGTCATCAACCTTTGCAAACCCACCTTTGTTCTACTTAAAAGGATGACATCGTCTGCATATAGTAGATTTGATATATGTTTATCTGCAAGTTTGGGTGGGTGTGCATTTATCTTGTTCAAGTCTCCAGTTAGATCAGTTAAAAACAGATTAAATAATAAAGGTGCCAATACACAGCCTTGCTTCACTCCCCCTAGTGTTGGTATTTCCTCAGTTAGTGATCTGCCGTTCCCAATACGAACTCTGGCCCAAGTTTTCGTATACAGGAGACTGATCATATATATCAGAGGGGGGGGAATCCCTTGTGCATGTAATTTTTCCCATAACAGATCTCTGTTGACACAATCAAAAGCTGATTTAAAATCAACAAAACATAAGAATAGTGATTCATTGCTTGCAAGTGCTTTTTCCATTAAAATTGATAGTGCCAGGATATTGGAGATGTACCAAGTCCTTTAATGAAGCCAGTTTGGTTTAGCGGAAGAATGCTATTCCTTTTAACCCAGTCAGATAGGATTGTTAGCAGATGGGCTGCAAATAATTTTGCGTCGGTGTCCTGTAGTGTTATTAAACGATAATTTTCCGGAAGCGCCCAATCTCCTTTTTTGAATATTGGGGATATTAAAGAGCCTCTCCAGCTTTCCGGTATCTTCCCTTTATTTAATACTTCCTTAAAGACCTTCACAAGAAGTTCTGACCATGTTTCCGGATCTTCTTTATATACAGCAAAGGGTATTCCATTCGGTCCTGGTGCTCCATCTTTCTGTTTCTTTATTAGTTTAACAATCTGTTCTTGTGTTATTTCCATCTCCAATTCTTGCCTTGTTATTGCAATTTCCTTCCACGGGCTGTGGTCCTTGGTCACTTGTACTGTTGGGTGTGGATTTAGATGGTGATTCAGAAAATTTACCCATTCTTTTTCAGTCAATACTGATGAGACTGCAGCTTTATCTGGCCTTGTTAGGCTGTTAATCATCTTCCAGAATTCCCTTGAGTTTCTTTGGTTACTAGCATGAAATATACGAGTCCAAAGAATGGTATTAGCTTCAGTTTTTTCACTCCATATCATCTTCTTTAAATTTTTATTTACCTCTTTTAGGGCAGTTTTAATTTCTTCTTTGTCTGGGAATTTGGTCAGCTCTTTCCTTAATCTATTTCTGGTTTGTTTCATTTTCCGTACTGCGTATGGGAGATTAATATGGGTTACCGTTTTCACTGCTTGAGTCATATTGCTATCTCTTAGGTTATTGGGATTACCTTTGCAGGTAGGCAATCTGGAAGTAAAACTTGTCCATTGGTCGATTGCTGATGCAAATGGTGCCTCTTCACTGCATTCCCTGAGCAGTCTTAGTGCCAGATTGCTAGATAATCTGTTGTTTTGCGACTCTGTTTTTATGATTAACGGTTCCAATTTTTCCTTCAGTTGTTAGATAGATTTGGTGATTTTTGTTTTTGAATGTTGTGGTGATAATTTGCTGACTGTGATCACTCTCCAGAACCTTCTTTAGATGATAAGATGTACAATTGCCAAAGATATTCAATGATACCATAGTATAGTCAATACAGGATTTAGTACTGTTGTTATAATAAGACCATGCTGGTGGTGAGTCTGTTGGAAATCTTCCATTGAGTGTTCGTAGCCCCATGGCTTCCATATTCTTTATAAAATTTATACCCAATAGTTGGTGACATTGTTTACTTGAGGGCTCTGTTATTTGAACCGGGATAGACCATTGGTGGTCTTGTGACTGTGTTACTTCGTCCCTTGTGAATGGTATTAAAAGATTAAGATTAAAGTCCCCTGTAATAATAAAATCCATAAGGGGGTCCTCCATCCTTTGTTCGAGCAAGTACGCAGAGAGTGAAGCACACATAATTTTCCTAGAGGAAGTCGTAGGAGGGATGTATATATTAAGCAACTTCAGTGATCTTTTTTGTTCGTACATCCTATACCTTACTAGTATGGACTGTACCTTAGTACTGTTTGTAATTATTTCCGCATGTTCCGCATTAAGATCAATTGAAATAAAAGTTGCTAGGCCACCTGACGGGCGTCCATAAGTGCTTTGCTTGATAGCAGGTACATAGTATCCTTTGTAACCTTGAATTATAAACGGGGCTATTGCCCAGGTCTCTTGTAGCAAAATTATTTGATAATTCATGAGTAATTTAGTTATGTTATCTAATTTGTTAGTTACACCGTTTATATTCCAAGAACAAATTGTTATATCCGTGGTGAATTTATTTGTTTTTTCAACTGTTATTTCTTGTTTTGCTTGTCATTGTGTAGTATTTCCATGGAGGGCACTTTTGATCCATGAATCATTTATCCCATTTTTTATTCCATCGCTATTGTCTTTTACCAGGTCCAGAGCACCTTTATCTAATTGTTGGTTTGGATTTCTTAGAACAGAATAGGTTACATGGGCCTTTTTACTTTTTTCCGGACCTAACAGATTTAGCGGTCTCAAAAATGGTGTGGGGTATTCTTTTGGCTTGATTCTATTAACCATTATTCCCCATTTACGGAAAGTGTCTTCTTCCTTTATAATTTGTTCAGCTACGGTAGGGGAAGCGAGTGTTATTACTGTTATCGGTAATTGGCCATCTGGATTTTCTAGGAAACCAACCACATCAATATCTTTAGTTGTTATTTTTTCCAGGGATGGAACTGATGAAAAAAGGCACAATAAGTTTCCTCTATTGAGCGTATCTTGTTGTCCTCTGGACTCATATACTGGTTTAAAGATTACTTGTTCCATTTTCCGATTTTTTGTTTCCCCTGTGTTATTCGAGTTCAAATCGGTTTTGACTAAATTTATAAGTCGTTTGTTATTACCACTTGTAACTATTAGTAATTGGTCTGGCTAGACGCTGGTCTTACATTTATAGGGCACACCAAAAAAATCGCAGCCTGTTGCTTCGGTCTCCTTAGAGGGTTAAGGCCGGTGCTTAAGTTCTTTGATGCCCCGACTAGACAGCTTGTGGTCCAGGCAACCGTCATCTCTCGTCTGGACTACGCCAGCTCTCTGCTGGCGGGGGCTAACCAGGCTGAGTTAACACGCCTGCAGCGGGTGCAGAACGCCGCGGCGAGAGCCATTGTTGGACTTCCTAAGTTCTCCCCGGTGTCTCATGTCATCCGCTCCCTGCACTGGCTCCCGGTTAGGAAGCGTATCCTCTTCAAGGTCCTGTGTCTGACCTTTAAAATCCTTAGAGGCATAGGTCCTGAGATCTTGGCCAACTCTATTTCTTTCTATGTCCCTACCCGCAACCTTCGATCGCAAGGTCAGGCCCTTGCTGTTGTCCCCAGATTTAGGCTCAGCCGGATGGGAGGCCGTTCCTTCAGGGTGAGAGCTGCGTCAATCTGGAACACCCTCCCTGTTGAAATTCGGCTGATAGAGGACTTGCTGTCGTTTCGTAGAGCCATAAAAACTTTCCTATTTTAGCCCCTCTGTTTTAGCACTTTTTTGTAGCATTTTTGCCTTGTTGTGTTATGACTGCTCCGTGTCTCTGCGCCGGGATGCTCCTTCGCTGGAGTCGCTGTGCGCATAACAAATTGTTATAACATAACATAACATCTTTTTTTGTTGTTTCGACCAAAGCTTCTGTTGGAGCAGTAGGTTCCAATGATTTTGTTGGTACAATCAATGGGAGTTGTCTTGTATTTATGGTTATTTTATTTGGTGTTTGATTCTGCATTTCTCTTACCAGTTTAGTTGATGAAAGTTCAGTCCTATTTGCTACTTCATTTTTAGTTTGGGTCACTGTTTGTTGTTCCATGAGTTCAGCATACTTTGTACATGAGTTATTTTTTTCTTGCACAGTATTGCCTATATCTTGTTTTATTGAACCGTTTGCATTGTAACAATGCAGTTGTATTTGAGTCTTTGTTTTTGCGACATTATCAGCCGAAAGCTCACTTGAAATACTTGTATGGCCCACTGTACAGTTTTTTGGTCTGTTTTCTCCGTGGGTGATATTTTCCGTTTTCTTATCCATATTTGTGCTATTTCTATGTTGTGTAAATATATCGTAATATTTAGTTTTTTTGCATTTGTTTGTGTTAGCGAGTTACTGCATATTTGCTCGTTTATTTCCCTTATTGTTTGGTGTCCTTTATTTCCCTTAAGGGATGCGTTTTTTAGTGTTTTGTCTAGAGGGGATTGACCTAATTGATGCACTAGCTTCACTTTGTTTCGGGCTTTGCGTAACTTTTTCTTGTTCCTTTTTGAAATAATGAATGGATTTTGGTCCGTGTTAATTTTATCCTCAATGTCGATATATCCCTTATAGATCTCCGCTTCTTGTGTAATTGACTTCTCAATTTCAGTGTGTTTATTATTCTCTGGAGTATTAAGTATTACTCTGTCTGTCAATTGATTCGCGATTTGTAATTCAATTTGGCATGGCATGTTCTGTTTTGCATTTTGTTTCCTCTCTGTTATAGAACTTATATCTTTAATTTCGTCTACTGTCCAATTTTGGCCCCTATTGAGCGTTGTTTTAGCATCTTCCAGTATGGTACCAATAATCTCTGGAATAGTTGCAAGTTTGTTAATTATTGGTGTATAAGGACATTCTGCGTAGGATGTTGTTTTGTCTGCCTGTACTCTGGTTATTAAAGAGTTAAGGTCAGCTAATTTGAGATCTATTCCTACAACTGTTTTAGCCATTGTGCTCAAAATGTCAATTTGAATATCCATTTTATTAGACTGAAGTGATAGTGCTTCAATTGTGAGTGCTGAAGTTTGATAAAAAATATCCCAAAAAGAGGCCAAATCCTGATTGTTAATGGTTTTGATTTTTTCGCTCCCCCGCGATTTCTGGTCAATACTAGTGAAGTCTTTTTCGTTGCTACTATTATAGTCTTCGCAGTATGATGATTGTACTGGATCAGAGATACGTCTTCTTTTGACTCCCACAGGTTGTCTTATCTCCTTATCCATATTTGCTTTGCCAGATTGTTTCAGTGTTTTATTAGATTTGGGATTTAGTAAATCTTTTATTTGAGTACCTTGTTCACTACTATCCTTGTTTAATGATAGCCTGGCATTTTCCGTTTCAGATGAATCCATTTGCAATTTTCTTAGTTGACTTTTAAGTAGGAAGCTATTCAACGCGTTTAACATAGTTTGATTATTAGTCGATGGTATCCCAATTTGTGCTGTATTTTTCCTTATTTCGACATTGACTTCTATAGGTAGCCTGGATGGTGTGGCTACTATACGTGGTTCCCCATGTGAAACAACGTAAGAGTCCCCCGTTTTTATTTCCTCCTTGGGGATCTCCATCGTATCATATTCCTGTGAAGTTGTTACATGTAAATGATCCTGGTCCGAAGCTTTCATTGTTACTTGATTTTCATAATTGGCAGGATTCTTAGATTCTGTGTCTACCATATTTGTTTCATTTATTCCAGATTGTTGATTTTTGAGTTCTTGATTATCCAATGGTATAACATTAATAGGTATGATGGGTGTCTGTAGGTTTCCTAGTGCTGAGTCACCTTGCATTGACAAAAGAACTCCTGCTGGATCCTTTAGAAAGTCAAATTTTTTAGGAATTTTAGAGCATTTTTCAAACATTCTTGCAATTGGTGAGATGAGTGTTTGACTCAGCTCCTTAGGTTGTGCCTTGGATTTTTTTATGGTACTTGGAGCTTTAGATTTGCGAGATCTACGTGCCGGGGGAACAGTTGGCCTCTCTCTCCCAGAACGCATTATTATTTGTATAATACTGCGATGTCAATATCGATATAATATAAGTTAAGAGTGACCAAGCTCCCTGGTAGACAAATTGTATGCAAATCAGTTTGTCTGTGATATCTTATGTACTGCCGTATACAAACCCGCGGAAATGTACTTCTTTAGATCGCAATAAAACTTATGGTCTTTCCCGCAGGTGCCCAACAGAAAATATTGCAGTGGGAACTACAATCTGCCTGTCTAAATAGAGAGCAGATGAGTCTTACACAGGCTCAGTGTCCCCCTTTGTCTCACAGACCCAACTGCGGACCATCTACCATCCCAGCCTGTCTGCTCACTGCCCATACACCCGTTCCTCAACCGCCAAAAAAACCATCAACCATCAAGACCAACCAGCGTAGCAATATGACCACAAAACGGGCCTCAGACAAACCACAACTGCAAAGCTTAGCAGGACACAATGGTGGCAGGCAGACAGTGATAGGCAACCATGAGCAGCAGCTGTCAGGGAATGGAAGTGGTGCTAGCAGCAGATAGGAGGAGGGGAGAAAAATAAATTGTAGAAGTATAGGAGCACTGTTTTCAAATGACTCAATGTCACAATGACTATATTTCCTCAAAAACTCTCTTAAGAATCAGGCAGTGACTGGAAATTTTCATAATAGTTTCGTAATTCTCTCTCAGAATATATGTTTGAATGACTGTTTGACTCTCATTCGCTTGTTTTTTAGTCAGATTCACACAGGGGTTCACCCAGCAGAGAGGGGAGAGTTAAGTTTGTAAGCTCCTTAAGATCGTGACCACTTCGCTGCTCCGCTCTCCTCAGAATCGCCTTTCTCCAATTTCCGCACAACAGCGCCTCCTCCGACCCCACTGAGTCCACTAGGGGCTGATGGAGGGTGATGAAGAAGGGTGATGAAGGGAGGCCTGTCGGTGGGTAGATAAGGACGGATAAGGGGACCGATGAATTTGTCTCTGTGGGGATT
The DNA here is from genome assembly GCF_964261635.1 of Lissotriton helveticus. NCBI lineage: Eukaryota > Metazoa > Chordata > Amphibia > Caudata > Salamandridae > Lissotriton > Lissotriton helveticus. The sequence continues at coordinate 592,745,463 of NC_136070.1, read as the reverse complement.
ATTTGCTGAGGGGAGCAGTAGAAACTCAGCTGTGGCCTGCTGGAGTCAAAACACAGCTGTCAATCTCAGCGTGAGATTTGGAAAGTGAAGTACGTGCAGTTAATGCAGTTTAGTGCTTATCCTGTGGATAATTGGACTCTGGCATTGTTTTTTTGTTTGTTTTTTTCAGCGTGAAACTCAGGTAGAACTCCCACTGTAAGTTTCAGGGGGAGTTTCAGGGGGGGCTGAGGACCTGTAGAAGGGACAGGGGGTGGAGGGGGTGGAGGGGTTACAGTGATCGGCCCCCTGATTCCATTTCGGGTACGGCTCACCTCACCTTACCTCAGCCTCCGCTCCTCCCCACTTCGATGCCCCTGCTTGCCCTTGTGCTGCCTCCGCTGATTCAGGTGCACGGCGTTTCTCTCTGTCCTTTCTGGCCTCTCTCTGTCCTTTGATCCTTCTGTAGAGGGCTCTATCGCCCGGTGAAAAAGCGGCTACACCTGCTCTCCCTTGGCCGCCTCACCGTCCCAAAAAAAAAAAAGGCCGGTTGATGTTGCCGAAGGTGGGGGGGGAACCGCCGCTCGCTCGCTCACCCCAGCTCCACGCACCACGCTGTCCCTTGGCTCGATTCTCTCTAACGCCCGGTAACACGCCGGTAACACCAAGCCAAAAGCCAAAAGCCGGGAAGCCAGAAGGTGAGCGAAAAAACACAGCAGCACGGCAGCAGCGTCCTCGCCACTCGTGCTCTCACTTTGCTCTGCAGGATGCGGTAACCAACACCTCACGGGGACAGCTTCCGTCTTAGTGCGAGTACAGAGTGCCACAAACCGGGATCCAGCTACCCAACTTACAAAACCCATCTCGAGGTGGATTGTGTCCGGCATACAATTGTGTTACCAACAAGCTAATAAGACCTTAGGGGGAAAACCTAAGGCTCATTCCACCAGGGGCAAAGCCGCCACGACGGCTTTGCTTCGTAACATGCCAATTGCGGAAATCTGCAAGGCGGCCACTTGGAAGTCGGTCCATACCTTTGCTAAGCATTACTGCCTGGACTCTGATGCCAGGGCAGATGCTCAGGTTGGGCAGGCTTCGCTGCGAAATCTGTTCGCACAATAGTGGTGTTATTTCTCGTTTCTCCACCGCCGCTTTGGTGTGGGGATGGGCTTGCCATTCTATTCACTAGATTATGACTATACACAGAGATCCCCTACTACAGAAGGAGTAGTTTCTGTCCTGTAACTCCAGTTCTGTAGTAGGGGTATCTCTGTTATAGTCATAAGCGCCCGCCCGCCCTCCTCCCCGGTGGAGAGAGATATTCATGTACGGAATGCTACAGGTCTGGCGTGTTACGCCTTCAAAAAGAACTGAAAGTAACTGGGACCTGCAGGGCATTCTGGGATACTGTGAAGTTCTGGAAAGTTCTCTTAAAGGCACAGTATCCTGTTCTGAGCCACATAATGGCAGCCTATGGGGCTTGTCTGTCCAGGTTCTTCTCTCTATCATTCCTGAGGGATTTTGCTGTTAAAGCAAGGGAAATCTGTACAGGCTTTGCTGTTTTGTGGATTTTTATGGTGGAATTTCTAGTTGAAGTACTGGACAGTGTAGCCTTTTTAGGCTTCATTATCTGTCTTTAAATTCTCTCTTAAGTGTCTGCGCAGTTCTGCATTTTTCGACACTGTAAGAGATTATTTTTGATTGCTCCGGGGTCCACGCACATAGGCGGGACTATTCACTAGATTATGACTATAACAGAGATACCCCTACTACAGAACTGGAGTTACAGGACAGAAACTACTCCATCCCTTTCATATGAAGGAGCAAGTCACCAAGTAATTAAGTGCTTTGTGGGAATGGTGATGGTGTGATTATGTATTATAATGATTAAAATACCCACTGCAATGCATTACAAGGTTATTGTAAGTCAATCCTCGCTAGGGTAAATTAACTCCTCACTGATTTTTAATATCCCTAAGATATATGACATAGGACACGTTAGCCCACATGTCATTCCACCCAAAACGAACAATGAATGTGATAATGCAGTTGTAGATGTGACATTTCCCAAAGTTCACTGTGTTTTGATCCTAAGATCACACCGAGCTCCATCAAGCAGTATCAATAGTCCATGTTTACACAAAACCAATGACAAAGCAATTTTATGAATAAGAAAATAAGTTACTGCTTTCTACCTTGTGGGTACATACATGCTTAAAGATAATGAAAGATTTATGAGAATGTCCCCTGATTATCTAGATTACATTGTTCCGTTCAGGCTGTAATAAATAGGAGCTTTGCTGAAATGTCTCACCAGTGTCGAGTCCTACATTGTCCTCGTATTACCACAAAAGCAGTGTTAAGTTTCTTTTGCTTTGTTGATCCAAGAAGAAATACATAAATCCTGGCCGGGATTTACTAGACATTTACAGAACCCAACATAGCAAGGCAACATTCTGTTCTGCGTTGCATGAAATGTAGGGGCCTATTTATGAGGCCTTTTGCATTGCTCTTGCACCATGCAACATGGTGCAAGAGCAACGTAAACCATAAGGCATATCTTTGAAGCCATGGAAAGCCTCCTTGCGTGGCTCTGAGTGGCTCTAAAATACCCGGAGTAACACAATGCAATTCAAATAGCTGCCTTGCATTGCTCTGCCATGGGAAGGAGTTCCATGGGCGTTGAGTGGGTATTCCCATGCAACTCCCATGGATTTTAAGGCATACCTAGATTTACAAGAACTTGTAAACCAGGGGATGTGTCAAAATCTTACAAATCTATCAAAGTTACAATTGATATCCAGAAACCACTGTGATAACGGTTCTTGGAAATGCTAGAGTTGTCCGCAGGTTGGTAGACATCTGTAAATACGGTGGAAGGAGTACCCTCTCCATGGTAAGATTAAAGCTTTCCATAATGATAATGGTAATTACTCCATCCCACGATAACGAAATCAGCTCCTAGGGGCAGCTCCTTGGTACAGGATCTGCGAATAGTGTTCAGGGAAGGCTGTGAACAGTGATAAGATTAGGAGTGAAATATATACAAAGGCAGTAGGAGATTTACTAATAAACTGATACCTATAAACTGTCAGTAGATTATTGTCATTACAATATCAATACATAGCTTCCATTTATTTTAACGCACCTACCCATAATTCTCAATCGCCCAGCCTCTGGCTGAGAATGTAGGGCGAAGGAAATTGTTTACATTTATTCTTACAACTTTCTGAAACTTTTAAATATGGGCTTGTGAGGTTTCCCAATTTTCTTGCATGCAGAGACAGCCTCAGTATGCCATTTGTAACTGTTATTTCAATATCACTTCTATAAAACTGCAGGTAGGGATTTTGGAGAAAACTGTTGATTGCCCAAGAAACATGGTAAGTGTGTTAAATGTCAATACCATTTCATTAATTGTATAATTATACCAACGCCGAGTGGGGATGTGGCCATTAGTATGAACTCATTTCAAAGAGTCATGATCATATCTAAATATAAATATTATATTAAATAGGAGTCTGCAATCCCTGTTTGAAAATCTGTTTATATTTCTTTATCACAGACATGCTTTTGTTCTTCATGATGGCAACCATGCTATCCCTTTCATATGAATGAGCAAGTCACCAAGTAATTAAGTGCTTTGTGGGAATGGTGATGGTGTGATTATGTATTATAATTATTAAAATACCCTCTGCTATGCATTACAAGATTATTGTAAGTCAATCCTCGCTAGGGTAAATTAACTCCTCACTGATTTTTAATATCCCTAAGATATATGACATAGGACACGTTAGACCACATGTCATTCCACCCAAAACGAACAATGAATGTGATAATGCAGTTGTAGATGTGACATTTCCCAAAGTTCACTGTGTTTTGATCCTAAGATCACACCCAGCTCCATCAAGCAGTATCAATAGTCCATGTTTACACAAAACCAATGACAAAGCAATTTTATGAATAAGAAAATAAGTTACTGCTTTCTACCTTGTGGGTACATACATGCTTAAAGATAATGAAAGATTTATGAGAATGTCCCCTGATTATCTAGATTACATTGTTTCGTTCAGGCTGTAATAAATAGGAGCTTTGCTGAAATGTCTCACCAGTGTCGAGTCCTACATTGTCCTCGTATTACCACAAAAGCAGTGTTAAGTTTCTTTTGCTTTGTTGATCCAAGAAGAAATACATAAATCCTGGTGGGATTTACTAGACATTTACAGAACCCAACATAGCAAGGCAACATTCTGTTCTGCGTTGCATGAAATGTAGGGGCCTATTTATGAGGCCTTTTGCATTGCTCTTGCACCTTGCAACATGGTGCTAGAGCAACGTAAAACAATAGGGATATCTTTGAAGCAATGGAAAGCCTCCTTGTGTGGCTCTGAGTGGCTCTAAAATACCCAGAGTAACACAACGCAATTCAAATAGCTGCCTGCATTACTCTTCCATGGGAAGGAGTTCCATGGGCGTTGAGTAGGCATTCCCATGCAACTCCCATGGATTTTTAGGCATACCCAGATTTAAAAGAACTTGTAAACCAGGGGATGTGTCAAAATCTTACAAATCTATCAAAGTTACAATTGATATCCGGGAACCACTGTGATAGCGGTTCTTGGAAATGCTACAGTTGTCCGCAGGGTGGCAGACATCTGTAAATACGATGGATGGAGTACCCTCGCCATGGTAAAAGTAAAATTCTCCATAATGATGATGGTAATTACTCCATCCCACGATAACAAAATCAGCTCCTAGTCGTTATCTCCTAGGTACAGGATCTACGAATAGTGTTCAGGGAAGGCTGTGAACAGTGATAAGATTAGGAGTGAAATATATACAAAGGCAGTAGGAGATTTACTAATAAACTGATACCTATAAACTGTCAGTAGATTATTATCATTACAATATCAATACATAGCTTCCATTAATTTTAAGGCACCTACCCATAATTCTCAATCGCCCAGCCTCTGGCTGAGAAAGAAAGCGAGGACATTTACATTTATTCTTACAACTTTCTGAAACATTTAAATATGGGCTTGTGAGGTTTCCCAATTTTCCTGCATGCAGAGACAGCCTCAGTATGCCATTTGTAACGGTTATTTCATCATCACTTCTATGAAACTGCAGGTGGGGATTTTGGAGAAAACTGTTCATTGCCCAAGAAATATGGTAAGTGTGTTAAATGTCAATACCATTTCATTAATTGTATAACCCCTTCCATGCTCATCGTCATGCAGTACAGTGCTCCTTTGCTCATGACGAGCTGAGCTCGTCATGACCTGCCCATTATTATTGAAGCCCAGCACAGCAGGAAAATCTCTCAAGCAGCGATGTGGATAATGATACAAACGCCGAGTGGTGATGTGGCCATCAGTATGAACTCATTTCAAAGAGTCATGTTCATATCTAAATATAAATAATATATTAAATAGGAGTCTGCAATCCCCGTTTGAAAACCTGATTATATTTATTTATCACAGACATGCTTTTTTTCTTCATGATGGCAACCATGCTTTCCCTTTCATATGAATGTGCAAGTCACCAAGTAATTAAGTGCTTTGTGGGAATGGTGATGGTGTGATTATGTATTATAATGATTAAAATACCCTCTGCTATGCATTACAAGGTTATTGTAAGTCAATCCTCGCTAGGGTAAATTAACTCCTCACTGATTTTTAATATTCCTAAGATATATGACATAGGACATGTTATCCCACATGCCATTCCACCCAAATCGAACAATGAATGTGATAATGCAGTTGTAGATGTGACATTTCCCAAAGTTCACTGTGTTTTGATCCTAGGATCACACAGAGCTCCATCAAGCAGTATCAATAGTCCATGTTTACACAAAACCAATGACAAAGCAATTTTATGAGTAAGAAAATAAGTTAATGCTTTGTACCTTGTGGGTACATACGTGCTTAAAGATAATGAAAGATTGATGAGAATGCCCCCTAATTATGAAGATTACATTGTTCCGTTCAGGTTGTAATAAATAGGATCTTTGCTGAAATGTCTCGCCAGTGTCAAGAGCCCTACATTGTCCTCGTATTACCACAAAAGCTGTGTTAAGTTTCTTTTGGTTTGTTGATCCAAGAAGAAATACATAAATCCTGGCTGGGATTTACTAGACATTCACTGAACCTACAGAGCAAGGCAACATTCTGTTCTGCGTTGCATGAAATGTAGGGGCCTTTTTATGAGGCCTTTTGCATTGCTATTGCACCATGCAACATGGTGCAAGAGCAACGTAAACCATAAGGCATATCTTTGAAGCCATGGAAAGCCTCCTTGCGTGGCTCTGAGTGGCTCTAAAATACCCAGAGTAACAAAACGCAATTCAAATAGCTGCCTGCATTACTCTTCCATGGGAAGGAGTTCCATGAGCGTTGAGTAGGTATTCCCATGCAACTCCCATGGCTTTTTAGGCATACCCAGATTTAAAAGAACTTGTAAACCAGGGGATGTGTCAAAATCTTACAAATCTATCAAAGTTACAATTGATATCCAGGAACCACTGTTGTAGGAAGGGTATATCTGACTATGGTTACCCCCAACTTTTTGCCTAGTGTTTTGCTGGTTTTTGACTTAGTTGGCCTGGGATCCTGCTATTCGGGACCCCAGGCTTCCTGCTCTCTCTATTAAAATGGACTCCATGTACTTTAGGTGCATTTACCAATTGGTACCGGGCCACCTTATCAGTCCCTGTACAGTGTACCTTAGGTGCCCAGGGCATAGGTGTACCCAGGGCCTACCAGGGGCTGAAGCATGTATTATGCCACCCCTGGCTGGCCATCTAAAACTGACACAACTGGCTGCACGACAGCTGGGGCAAGGTGGTTTATTCACCCTTTGCTGTAGATATAGTATACCTATATCTAACCCTAAAATGGACACATATCCTCCTATCAGTCACTCCTATGGCAGGCCTTAACAATCCTGAAGGCAGAGTGCTTGGAAATTTTGTGAGATGGTGCTCTGGCATGAGCTGAGCCAGTCTGCAGCTTGCAGAACCAAGTCCTAATAGCTGTTCCATGATAACGCTATACCATATACTCTTAAGTTATCCAGTATTATGGGTGTCTTTCATAGATTCACATGCCTGAATCATTCCCCGTCGTTGAGACGGGAGTCCCCGGTACATAGAAAAGTAATGTCCTATAGACATACATAGAGAAAAGTAGGCCTAAGGGCCTTGCCTTAGTAGCCTATCTATGTCCTTTTGTAAAAAGGACCAAATTCTAGAAGGTAGCCAATCAGCTACCACCTCCCTCTAGAACCTTCCTGTCAGGAGCCTCAGTCTCTCAGATTTTCTACCGCACGTTGTGCTAGGGAGTCTCCACCTGAGTTCTCCTCAGGTTTTACTAGTTTTCTCTCTTTTCCTCACAGAATTTGGATATTTCTTTCAAAAACCAACTATGGCTGACCAGCAGAAGGTCTTTTCAGGGCATGCTCTTCTTGTGGTAAGAAGAGGCTCCACGTCGATGACAAGCATGAAACCTGTCTGTACTGTCTTTATCCTGACCATTCTCCCAAAGAGTGTAGAATTTGTAGAACCTTTTCTACAAAAACTCTTAAAGACAGAGAAGGTCGACTGATGCTCTGGTTAAACAGACTTAAATCCAGAGACACCTTGGAGTCTTCAGAGGACGGTGAGATGGCTTCAGTTTCTTCTAAAATATCCTTGAAGAGGCCAAGGGTTACTTCCCCTAGCCCTACAGACGTTTCTCCTAAAAAGACTACGAAAAAGTCTTCAGAGGAAACATCTACACGTCTGACAAGGAGGCTCCTGCCTTCAGGAAGCCTGCGCAGTCGTCGTCGACGGGCTCGTCAACGCTACCATCAGCGCTGAAGAAAACCGTCTCTGCTGTGTATGTCTCCACATCGACGACGACGGTATCGACGACGACGGCGTCGTCAGCATTTTCATCGTCGACGACGACTACTCCATCGTCGACGGCAGGTAGGCCGGTGTCATCTATTGTTCTCATCAAGAAGCCCTCGATGTTGATCAAAATCCCACCGTCGACGACGACATCTACGTCGAAGACGAAACCAAGACCGTCGACACCTGCACCGTCGAGGAAGGCGCCATCGTCGACTTCCACACCGTCGACGAAGACATCGATGACGGTAAAAACATCTTCGGCGACGAAGACACCGTCGACGAGCGCACCATCGACGACGATGGCGACGAAGACACCGTTGACGAGTACACCGTCGACGACAATGGCGACGAAGACACCATCGACGAGCACACCGTCGACGAAGGTACCGTCGACGAGACTACCGTCGGCGAAGATTCCGTCGACGAAATCACCGTTGCCAATCGACCCCCAGTCGACGACGACACCGTCGACGACGCCACCACAAACGCTCTGGAAACAATCCGGCTTGCTTTCCACATAGCCGTCGACGGTTCCATCGGCAAAAAGGAGTCAAATAGCCATTACACCGCATTTAACCTCTCCAAGCAGGGTGCACAAATCACCACCAGCTTGTTTGCTACAGGGTGAGGACTCTGACGACGATCAATATGATCAGGCCACCAGTCCATCAGATCTCATAGTCAAGTGCCAAAGCACTGATGAAGAAGGCGACAACGTGGTTTGTGCAGAAGAGCCTGTGGATACACAGGTTCAAACGCATGTCACACCAATGGTATGCCTCCCAGTGTCCATAGTCTCAGACCTACAATTTCTGATACAAGACTATAAACAGTGCTTCCCGGAATCGTCATCAGCCCCACCAACAGGGCAGATTCCAGCTACTCCAGGGCAGACCACATCCTCAAAACCTAGGCAGTCACCTTTGGTGGTCCGTCCAGAAAGGGAACAAGTTCACCATGTCCCGTCTTCTGACGACGAGGACGAAGGTCCGGAAGAAGGGAAGGTACAGGACAACCAGTCAGACCACAAAGACGATGAGGACTACATCGCTTCTTCCCCAGCTACACCTGAGCCCACTACCTCAGATCCGCCGCCAGCAGATATTGGCGGTTTCCACAATTTGGTGGAGAGAGCGGCCACACGATTCCACATGACTATGGAATCTCACGAAACTAACTGTTTCTTGTACGATTTTAAGGACCCTGTCAAGAAAACCTCCAGATCAATTCCCATCATTGATCACATTTGGGAACAAGGAAAACAGCTCATGCAAACACCAGCCTTGGTCTCCGCTGTGGTTCCAAGGCTAGACAAAAAGTATAAGGCACCGTCGACAGCTCCAGCATGCCTTACTGGACATCCTAAGCCAGATTTTGTGGTTACCCAAGCGGCCCAAAAGAACTCTAGGAATCCATCATCCCCTTTGTCAGCTCCACCGGACAAGGAGGGAAGGAAATTAGACGGAATTGGCAAACGATTCTCTACTACATCGGCCATGACCGTTAAGATAGCTAATGCCATCGAGCTGCTAGGCCGTGACAACAGACAACTGTGGGAGGATATTGCACCATACCTCACAGAACTGCCTGATGATCTCTAGGAGGAGGTCCAATCACTCCTTAAAGAAGGACAAACATCGGCATCAAAGCTCATTGACTGTGCTGTAGACGTGGCAATGACCGTCTTTAGACTGCTGGCGGGAGCCGCGGTCTTGAGAAGACAAGGCTGGCTGAAAGCCACATCCTTCCGTCAAGAAGTCCAAACAAAGGTCCTCGACATGCCCTATGACAGACAGCACCTCTTTGGCAAGAAGATCGACGAGGCCTTTCAAACCATCAAAAAGGACACGGATACGGCATGAGCACTGGGCACATTACAGTTCAAAAGCCAGTCCTTTCGAGGGAGCAGGGGCAGAGGTCAGCCCTCTTACAGAGGATCGTACCAAAGCAAAACCTCTTACTCTTATAACCAAAACAGATCGCAGTACCAACAGCGACAACAGCCACAGGGCCGCCAGATCTCCTACGGAAGGTCTAACTACAAGGGCAAATCTCAGAGAAAGGCCACTGGCGGACGCCAATTACCGTTTCCTCCAGCCAGTCCCTCTACCATCTCGTTCTTTCAAACTTGGAGGAAAACTAACACACTTCCTCCACAATTGGAAATCAATAACTACAGATCGGTGGGTACTCCAAGTGATACAATTTGGACACTCACTGGAATTCACCTCAATTCCCCCAACAACTCCTCCTCGCCAACTACAACACAGGCATGTACGATTACTCCTTCAAGAGGTATCTTCCATGTTGAAGAAAGGAGCACTAGAACGAGCTCCTTCAGCTCAAAAAGGGAAGGGATTCTATTCCCGCTTCTTTCTCATACGGAAGAAGGCGAAGAAATGGAGGCCCATTCTAGACCTCAGGGCACTCAATACATTCTTGAAGAGTCAATCGTTCCGCAAGGTGACCTTTCAAGAGATCCTAGGGTCGCTGGAGGAGGGAGACTTCATGACGTCTTTAGACCTGCAAGATGCATATTACCACATCCCTATCCACAAACGCCACAGAAAATTCCTCAGATTTGCAGTCGCAGGTCAGCACTACCAATTCCGCGTCCTCCCATTTGGCCTCAAATCGGCACCTCAAATCTTCACCAAGTGCCTCTCCCCTGTGGCAGCTTTCCTACGTCAACATGGACACCAGGTCTTCCCTTACCTGGACGACTGGCTGGTGAAAGCTCCATCTCTGACAGACGCAGCCGAGTCCTCCAACGCCTGTCTCAATCTTTTCCAGCACCTGGGTTTGACACTCAATTACCAAAAATCTGCCTTGCAACCTTCCCGAGTTCTCACCTTTCTCGGGGCAACCTTGAATACGAAATGCTCAAAAGCATTCCCATCACAAGAAAGGACACACAAACTTATCTCGCTGGCTACCGCACTGACCACGAAGACATCCATACGGGTCCGCACTTTCAAGTCCCTCCTAGGGATGATGTCCTTGTGTATCCTGCTTGTCCCACACTGCCGGCTCAAAATGCACCCTCTGCAGGAGGCATTGGCCAGACAGCGGACCCAGAGCATGGGCTCTTTCGACGATCACATAGCCATCACTCAGCGGATCACGAAAGCCTTGCTGTGGTGGATGTCGCCCAGGAACCTCTCGCAAGGTCTACCATTCCTGCTGCCTGCAACTCCGCATGTCATAACTACGGATGCCTCCCTCGAGGGATGGGGAGCGGCCCTTAAGAATTGCAGATCAGCAGCAAGTGGACGGACCAGGAACGTCAACTCCACATAAACCTCCTCGAACTCAGAGCAGTCTTTCTATCTCTACAAGCCTTCCTCCCGCGCATCAGGAACTCCACAGTGCTTGTCAGAACCGACAACACCACAACAATGCATTACCTGAACAAGCAGGGAGGAACGCGTTCGCTAACACTATCTCGCAAATCGCAAAAAATCTGGAACTGGCTTGTGCTCCAGAATATCACTCTAACAGCAGAGTATGTCCCAGGCAAGGACAACCTCATAGCAGACGCTCTGAGCAGACGGAGATCGCTGTCCCACGAGTGGGAACTCGACCAAACAGTGCTGAACCACATCTTCTCAGAATGGGGAAGACCGCAGATAGACCTCTTTGCCACCAGGGAGAACGCCAAATGCCGCAACTTCGCAAGCCTGGCGCAACGTGTTTGCCTACGCATTTCTGCCATTTCCCCTGATCCCAAGGGTCCTTCGGAAAATGAAGACGGAACACTGCACCCTAATTCTGATTGCACCGTTCTGGCCGAGACAGCACTGGTTCACGGACGTCCATCGCCTTTCAGTCCAACCTCCAATCCGTCTAGGCCAACATCCGTCTCTTCTCACGATGTCCAAAGGCCAAGTACTTCATCCGAGCCTGAACTCACTCAAATTATCGGCATGGCCCCTGAGTACAGAGAGTTCTACCAACTAAACATTCCGCAGGAGTGCAAGGATGTCCTCGCAAAAGCAAGAGCTGATAGCACAAATAAGACCTATTCCTTAAAATGGAAACGCTTTTGCATCTGGTGTAGAGACAAAGGTCTCCATCCATTTCAAGTTACCCCAGAACAGTTGCTTCCATACCTCTTACAACTAGCACAATCGGGTCTTGCGCATGCTTCTATCAGAGTGCACTTGGCAGCAATCTCCCGGTTTACAAGGACTTCAAAAGGACCCTCTCTCTGGTCCCACAGGTTAATAAAACAATTCCTTAAAGGGCTCTACAGATCCTTTCCTCGTCCAAGGAGAGTTCCACCATCATGGCATCTCAACGTGGTGCTCAACCAGCTGATGAAGCATCCCTTTGAGCCCATCCACAGGGCTGATGTCAAATACATCTCCTGGAAAACAGCCCTCCTACTTGCTCTGACCTCAGCCAGGAGGGTCAGCGAACTACAGACTCTTTCCATACAAAATCCTTTCATGCAATTCAAGGAAAATAGAGTGATTTTAAGAACTAATCCTCGATTTATACCTAAGGTCCCGTCGGACTTCCACCTTAATGAACCTCTGGTCCTCCGTTAATTTTTCCCAAATCCCAGCACTGCAGCGGAAAAATCCCTGCACTCTCTGGATCTGAAGAGGTGTCTCAAGTTTTACCTAGACAAAACAAAGAACTTCAGAAAAACTAATCAGCTTTTCATCGCTTTCAGCAGACCTAGAAAAGGCATGCCACTTTCCAAACAAGGTATCTCAAGATGGATATCTTCTGCAATTGCCTTTTGCCACGACAAGGCCGGAGGGCCATTACATTCCAAGGTGAGAGCTCATTCTACAAGAGCTGTGTCCACATCAGCGGCGCTATTTGCTGGAGTGCCGATGCTGGACATTTGCAGAGCGGCGACCTGGAAATCGCCTCATACCTTCACCAGGCATTACTGCCTGGATACAGAACTGATGCAGAATGAAGCTGTGGGCCAGGCTGTGCTTTGTGAGAAGTTGGCCTGATATATGATGCTCACTAGTTCTAGTGATCACCTTGTATCAGTCCAAACAACCCTTATGGTGATTGGTTGTAAGTCAACCTTATAGACCAGCTATCCTAATGGTAGCATGGACAAAGCAGTCTTAGGCTAAACTCTTTTGGCATGTGAAGCCAGCTGTTTTACCACAATATAACCCCTTGAATACCAGATGAAAGGACACCACACAGGTTGTTATGAAACTAAACAGTATATTTATTAATAACAACACCTCTGAACTCTTTATGAGGTCAGAGGGCTAAGCACATGACAATCTCTTACGAAAAATACTACAAGTTGCACAAAATTACAATGGTGCCCTAGGGGCACGACAAACCATATACTAAGTAAGTGGAATGTGAAAGTCGATAAAAGGAATGGAGCTGTCCAGAGGCTGTAGGATCGATGGGACCATGCTACACTAACTCCAGGTAAGTAATAGGAGGCCCACGGAACGCGTGTGCAGAGTGTGAACTCACACGCGAGATGCGTAACAACGTCTATGGACAGTTCAGTTCAAGTAAAAGGTAAGTATGGACAATCCTGACTAGTTAGGACAACAACGGCTGTGGGATTGGACACTAGGACAGTTAGACTACCCTTGAGCACCGAAATGCTCTCGTTACCTCACCCACGGGCTGCGGGTGCATAGGTGCCAAAGTGTTTTGGGTTCTCGCGTTGAAGTGAATGGAGCCTGAAAGAAAAGATGCTGCAGGCGACCAGGAGGAAGATGTCCGGTGCGATCCAAGGGTGGATCGGTGAAGAAGAGGACCTGAAAGCAGAGGGGACAGTGTTCAAAGTCACTAGCCAGTGACCGGTGTGGAACCAGGAAGGAACCAGGTGCTGTCGTCGCGATCAGGTGAAGAGTGGACGCTTGACTCTGCAGCCACGTGGACCAGGAGGTGTCTTCGACGACCAGGATGGAGGCACGAGCTGTCCCACGCAGGCTCTCGCTGTCGGCGGTGTCGGATCCTGTGCTCATGACGAGCTGAGCTCGTCATGACCACACCCATTATTATTGAAGCCCAGCACAGCAGGAAAATCTCTCAAGCAGCGATGTGGATAATGATACAAACGCCGAGTGGTGATGTGGCCATCAGTATGAACTCATTTCAAAGAGTCATGATCATATCTAAATATAAATAATATATTAAATAGGAGTCTGCAATCCCTGTTTGAAAACCTGTTTATATTTATTTCGACATGCTTTTTTTCTTCATGATGGCAACCATGCTTTCCCTTCCATATGAATGAGCAAGTAATTAAGTGCTTTGTGGGAATGGTGATGGTGTGATTATGTATTATAATGATTAAAATACCCTTTGCTATGCATCACAAGGTTATTGTAAGTCAATCCTCGCTAGGGTAAATTAACTCCTCACTGATTTTTAATATCCCTAAGTTATCTTCCAGGGGATCCTCATCAATAGTCATAAGCATTTGAATATTCCCGCCCATGCGCGGGACCCCGGAAACACTATCTTATATGTGCCCCACATATATATACTCATATATATATATATATATATACATATATATATAAAAACATGCAATAGCAGCCAAATCACACCAGAGCTGAAATATGCTGTGAAGAATTTCCACCATACATGAATAATATGCATTAGAAACATGAGAAACAACACCAAAGATTGTTTAGAAACTGTTTTAATGCTTAGGCAGCAGTAGAAATTCTTATAACTCACTGAAAGCATAGAAAGCTCCCAGGCTGCATTGCAAACACACAGTCTAAAAAGACTGAAAAGCTAACCTGTAGCTGTATACAAAAAACTGACACCGTGCCTTTAAGGTACCCATGACCCCCGGTATCCCATCATGCCTCAGGGGTGACAGTTAGGTAGTTGTTCTTTCCGGCTCATTCAGGAAGGATCCTGGTTTCACAGCTCCGCTAAATTCTATTTTCTGACAGAAAATTACTTCTTTTTGAACAACTTTTTTCTACTTACTTTGACATTTTACATCTAGTCAAGTAAGAAACTGTCTTTTTAAGTCAGTTTGGTGAGCATTTTCAGCTGAGAATGCCTTCACTTTTTGACAAATGTCCTTCTTGTGGAAACAAGAAAGCAAAATCAGACAATCACGACGTTTGTATCCTGTGTCTGCCTGAAGAACATGATCCAGGCACCTGTCCTCACTGCGAGCACCTGTCAGGAAGAACTCTCAAAGACAGGGAAAGAATTCGCATCTACGGCCTGGCTCACAGGTCATCCAGAGGAAGGTCTCCGGTGAAGAAGGGTTCCAAGAAGGCTAGAACATCTTCAAAAGAGAAGTCTTCCCACCCTTCAGCTTCAGCGTCAGGCTTGGCGCTGAGGAAAGAACCACCGATGGGTCGTTTGCCTTCAAATCTACCGTCGACAGCGGGCTCGCCGTCGAAAAGAAGAACAGGTACATCGACGACGTCGAAGGATCCAGCTCCGTCGTCGAAATCCCCTCCGCTGTCATCAACCGGGCGACGATCGGCGTTGAGGAAGGTAACTCCGCCGCCGTCAACCGGGTGACAGTCGGCGTCGAGATCCAAGGCCCCTCCGCCGTCGTCAACCTGGCGACGATCGGCATTGAGGGAGGTCACTCCTCCGCCGTCGTCATCCAAACGGCGACCGGCGTCGAGAAGTGTGACCCCTCCACCGTCGTCTAAGAAACGACGTTCGGCGTCGAGGACCAAGACCCCTCTGCCGTCGACAGAAAAACATCGGTCGGCATCGAGGAAGCAGTCTCTGTCGGCGTTTCGTCGACTCTCGGCGTCGAGGGTGACTAATACCCCTCCGCCGTCATCTCACAGACATTCGACATCGAGACAGAGGGCTCCGTCGATGGCTGGTCATCGCCGTTCGACGTCGAGAGAGAAGGCTCCGTCGACGGCTGGTCATCACCGTTCGACGTCGAGAGAGAAGGCTCCGCTGACGGCTGGTCATTGCCGTTCCACCTCGAGAGAGAGGGCTCTGTCGACGGCTGGTCATCACCGTTCGACGTCAAGAGACCATAAATCCTCGCATCGATCGCCGTCGAGGCATTCGAAGTCGAGATTGTTGGACCCGCCGACTCCCCAGAGGCGTTCGACTTCGATAGAAAAACATACGATGCAGGAACGCTCGATGTCGAGGCCTTCAGAAAGGGCTCGATCGTCGTCAAGAAACTCTGTGATCATGGTAACGGAGTCAGCTTCTCGTCATTCTACTTCGCAGTCTTCTGGCTCCTCAACAACATCTTCAAGGTCCAGAAGTCCTGTCCCCAGGTCTCCTGTGCGTCAGCCAGATCCTTCGGCTGCGGAGGTCAGACTATCATCCAGATGGTACAAATCATTGGACCATTGGCGAGAGTCAGGGGCTACCAAACGGATGCAAGAGTACGTCAGTCCGCAGCACAGATCTCCTCTCCAGAGACTGGTAGATGAAGTGGACAGTCGTAGTCCTCCCAGGCGCCAAGCAGACAAATCACCTGTGAGAAGACCAACCAGATGACACTCTCCCAGAAGGGAAAATCCGGTGAGATCCCGATCTCCCAGAGAAGATCCTGTCAGATCTCGTTCATCAAGAAGACAGGATCCTGTCAGATCTCGCTCTCCTAGAAAGGAAGAGCATCCAAGAAGATCACGTGAGAGGAGGCACGGTGCTCACCGTAGACATGGAAGAACTCCGTCTACTTCCTCTACCTCTTCGACCAGGTCTTCCAAGAGGGATTACTCTCCTACGTTGACAGATAGTCCTACTTCCAGATCCTCTCCAGTGGATGACATAGGCACTTATCTGGATGTCCTGCAAAGAGGAGCACAGAAACTGAGCATTGAAATGTCTGTCCCCCAGGTTACTACGACAGTGATTTTTGAAACTTTGCACAAAAAATCTATCTCTCGTCCATTGCTGCCTTTGGTCCCGGGGATTATGGGTCCGGTCAAGGACGTTTTCCTAACCCCAGCAGCCATCAGAGCGGTGCCAGCCCACATACAGAAGAAATACAAGCCGGCTTCTTCTGACCCAGTTTTTGTAAAATCTGACCCTCCAGCAAACTCTGTGATAGTGGCAGCGGCGAGGAATACGCATGCAGTTGCTGCTTCCTCTTCAGTCCCACCAGATAAGGACAGCAAATCTCAGGATTCGTGGGGTCGCAAAGTTTGCAATTCAGCTGCCTCCACGCTGAAGGTCTCCAGTGCGGCCACACTGCTGGGTAGATACGACAGAGCCTTATGGGACTCCATGGAGAGGTTCAAGTCCAAACTGCCAAAGGAAGACCAGAAGGACTTCGAAGAAACTGTGACAGAAGGATGTTTGGTGGCGAACAAGTTGATAAGCACAGCAGCGGACGGTGCAGTGCTTGCGGCACATTCCTACTCACATGGGGTTTGTGCCAGGAGGTCGGCTTGGTTGCGCCTCACAGGGCTGAAGCCGGATGCTCAGCATTGCATCCTTAATCTTCCTTTTTCGGGTTCCTCTCTCTTCGGAGAACATGCGGACGAAGAGATGACCCGTATGAAGACTGAACTGGATATGGTAAAAGCGGTGGGTTTGGAGAAGAAAAAAGAATTCAAACGCCGCTTTAAGACCAACAGGGGGAGAGGGGCTCAACAGAGGGTTCAAACCCCTCAGTGGTCCTAGAATAAGAACCAAGGAAAATCCCAGTTCCGAAGCAAATCCAACTGAGGTAGAGGAGGTCACCAGCAGTCCTCTACCACCACGAGAGGAGGAAAGGCTTGATCAGTGGCTTCCTCTGGCGCCGTTGCCCACTCCAGTGGGAGGAAGTGCTTCACAACACCTGACAGAGTGGGTCAGCATCACAAAAGATCAGTGGGTGCTGAATATACTGCGCAATGGATACAGGCTACGTTTCCGTGCGCTCCCGAAAAGCATTCCTCCAAAGACCTCTTGCCCTCACCAGTTGAGCTTGCTCCCCAGAGAAGTGTCAGTCCTACTACAAAAAAGAGCTATAGAGGAAGTTCCTCCCTCTCAAAGAGGAAAGGGAGTCTACTCAAGATACTTTCTTGTCCCCAAAAAAGATCAGGAGGACAAGTTCAGGCCTATACTAGATCTGCGTCTCCTAAACAAAGTCATCGTCAGAGAAAAGTTCCGCATGTTAGCTCTTCACCAAATATGCCCACATCTTCAAGCCGGAGATTGGATGTGTTCGGTGGATCTGCAAGATGCATACTTTCACATTCCAATTGCTCTACAGCATCGCAAGTACTTGAGGTTTGGCGTAGGAAGCAAACACTACCAGTACAAGGTGCTACCCTTCGGACTCAAGTCTGCACCACGAGTCTTCACCAAATGCATGGCAGTGGTGGCGGCTTTTCTTCACAAAAAGGGACTCTTCATTTAGCCATACCTGGACGAGTGGCTCCTAAAGGGCCCGTCTCCGGTTCAGGTGACGCACGATCTGTAACTTTGCCTACACCAGTTGCACAGGCTCGGCCTCCATGTGAACCTGGAGAAGTCAGTCCAGCGGCCGACACAGTCCATCCACTACCTAGGCTCCGTTCTGGACACAAAATTGGGAAAAGCGTTTCCTTCGGAGGAGAGACTTTTTTCCATGAGGCAGAAGTGTGGGATTCTATTGGAGTCTCGGCTTCCAACAGTCCGACAGGTCGCCTCCCTGCTGGGTTCCATGGCGTCCTGCATTTTTCTCATCCCGAACGCCAGGCTGAGAATGCGCCCTCTACAACAGGCTCTCGAAGACCAGTGGGACCAGGTGACAAGGCGTTGGGAAGATCGTATCACTCTTTCCCAAATAGCAAAGGATGCCATCAAATGGTGGACTCGGACGAGGAATGTGCTGGTGGGAGTACCTTTTCATCAGCCACTGCCCACCCAGTCTATAGTAACAGATGCCTCTCTACAAGGCTGGGGAGCACACATGGGTCCCCTTCAGATTCAGGGTCAGTGGTCTGCACAGGAGCAGACGTACCACATAAACATGCTGGAGCTCAGAGCGGTGTTTCTAGCTCTCAAAGCTTTTCTTCCAGCGATCGAGTCCAATTCAGTCTTAGTTCAGACAGACAATACAACCACCATGTTCTATCTGAACAAACAAGGAGGCACACGATCTCGCCCTCTCTCCCGGGAGGCTCAAACCATCTGGCACTGGCTTCTCTCTCGAAACCTGTCAGTGGTGGCGGTGCACCTTCCAGGCGAGTTAAACATCAAAGCAGACGCACTCAGCAGGCACTTCGAAGATCAGCCAGACTGGGTGTTCAACGACGAAGTGGTAGAAGAGCTTTTTCGTTGTTGGAGGCATCCGGCCATAGACTTGTTTGCGGACAAAGAAAACGCAAAATGCCACGCCTTCGCGTCCAGATTCCACCGGCCAGGGACGCAGGGGAACGCTCTCCTGATGGATTGGTCGGGAACTTTTGCCTACGCGTTTCCTCCCCTGCCTCTGATTCCGAAGGTAGTTTCCAAGCTCCTCAGGTCGGACATGGAAATTATCTTGATAGCTCCGGATTGGCCACGACAGTGGTGGTACCCGGACCTACTGCATCTGTCTGTGTGTCCACACAGACGACTTCCTTGCAAACCGGACCTGTTGAGCAAGATGAACGGGAGGATACTACATCCCAACCTCTCATCACTGAACCTGACAGCATGGCACCTGAGGTCCTGCAATATGGGCATTTGAATCTGCCTCCCGAAAGTATGCACATTTTAAAGGAGGTTAAGAGACCTTCCTCGAGAGCGTCTTATGCGTTCAAGTGGAAAAGGTTCTACATATGGTGTAGGGATCATCACTTAGATCCGACTAAAGGGCAGGAGGAGGTAATCCTGCCATACCTCCTTTCCTTGGCAACATCTGGTTTGAAATGTGCTTCCATTAGAGTGCATTTGTCAGCCATAGTAGCGTACAGGAAATCACCAGATCAGATTTCTTTCTTTCAGGTTCCGGTGGTTAAGGACTTCCTCCAGGGGTTAAAAAAAAGAGTATCACCCTGTGCGAAATCCTTCTCCTCCTTGGGAATTGAACCTGGTTCTATCCAGGTTAATGTCACATCCTTTCGAGCCCATCCACAAGGCCTCCTTGCAACATCTCTCTTGGAAGGCGGGCTTTTTGGTGGCGATTACCTCAGCGCGCAGAGTGAGCGAGATACAAGCGCTCTGTGCGAAGGAACCATATACTGTTTTCCACCACAATAGAGTAGTCCTGAGGGCTCATCCCTCTTTCTTGCCTAAAGTGGTTTCTGATTTTCATATAAATCAGTCCATTTCCCTCCCTTCGTTTTTTCCAAATCCTACGACCCCAGCCGAGCGGTCACTGCACTCCTTGGATTTTAAAAGAGTGCTCAAGTTCTCTTTGGAAAAGACTAAAGGGATCAGGAAAACGGATCAACTGTTTGTGAACTATGGTTCAATGAGAACGGGCTTTCCAGCGGCCAAGAGGTCCATCTCCAGATGGATTGTCTCTTCCATTAAATTGGCCTATCAGCTTGCAGGCAAGCCTTTATTGGTGTTACCCAAAGCGCATTCCACTAGAGGGAAAGCCGCTACAGTAGCTTTCTTACATGACATTCCAATGTCAGAAATATGCAAGGCTGCAACCTGGAAATCGGTTCATACCTTTACGAGACATTACTGTCTCGAATCTGATTCCAGGGCCGATACTCAAGTAGGGCAAGCCTCCTTGAGAAATCTGTTTGGGTAGCCTATAGCCTGCTCAGGCTTGTTGATAAGATTACTGTCTTGTCATTCCTTTTCCCGCAAGGATGAGGAGAGGCTCGCTATTCTATTCTAATGCTTATGACTATTGATGAGGATCTCCTGGAAGAGAAGGATTAGTTACTTACCTGTAATCCTAGTTCTCTTCCATGGGTATCCTCATCAAAGTCATAAGCAACCCTCCCGGGGCGTGGCCAAGTGTCGAACATGGTGGACGTGTAGTCCCTGAGCTCCGTCCTCAGCCCTGAATCCGAGCAATTTATCCTGACATCCCTGCCTGCAACTCACCTGTAACCTGCCCACGGAGTCTCCGAGTGCAAGCGAGGTGCGGCGGTGAGGCGCTGATTCCCCCGCACTACGCCGTAACAGCAACGAGGCCGTGGTGTTCTTGCGGCGTTGCGTGGAGCCCCGGCCTCGATTGAGTGGCCTGCCCGATCTGCTCCCGACCATTGCTGCGGCCGGGTCGGATCCCCGGACCGGAGGTGAGCCGCGACTCCTGCCAAGGCACCGGAATGCGAGGAGAGGCCCCTGCTCTGCCCATGGCCCCGCAGCCTCCCCCCGACCTGCTTTAACCCTCGGCCGGCTTACACTGTTGCGGGCCCGCCCGGGATGCGGAGCCCCCCCGGACCAGCTTACAGCCCGCTTGCACCAACAGTGGCGCCCACGCCACCAACACCACGAGTGAGGTCAGTGAGCAGGTGGAGCGTGTAGCCCTCCGCCGGACCTGTGGGCTCAGCTACTCTCTGGCTGCGCCTCACGCTCGGAGACGAGGGGCGGCCCGCCATCGAGGCTACCCCACCGGCGCCATCTTGTCTACACGCCGGGACCGAAGGGGGTCCCCTAGGGTCTTGGCGTCTCCTTTATCCCCTGGACCTCCTGATAACGGGCGGAATATGTGGATTTAACGCGAGGTGACACGCATCGAAGGCCCGCGGACCGACACTGCCCTGCCGCCACTGGGGTCTGCACCGCAACACCGCCATTGCTTTACTCTACCGCAGCTCGGACCCCCCACAGCCACTGCCTGCCTTCCTGAGTGAACACTTGCAGGGGTTGCGGCTGACGGCTGCGGCTGCTTCGACGCCACCCTGCTCACGAGGTCAATGGGCAAAAACAGGGGCAGGCCCCGAGACCAGGGTGCTCCGACGGACATGCAGTCCACGGGCTCCGAGGACCCGCTCGCCTCTTCGAGCGCAGACATCATCCCGCCGACTGGACAGGGATCCCAGGACCTCATCCTGAACGAAATACGCACGTCGCGTGAAGCACTGGAATCGCGTATAGACAGTATGGCAACTGGCTTATCCCTACTGCGGGCTGACCATAACAAGTTGGCGGAGCGGGTCTCTGAACAGAAGATAGCGCTGAGCGACCTCATACCACAACAGACTGAGCATTCCACGAGGTTGGAGAATGTAGAGAAACAGCTCAGACACCTCCGGGACAGGGTGGACGACGCGGAGGGGCGTGCCCGCCGCAATAATGTCCGCATTTTGGGCATTCCGGAGAGAAGCGAGGGGAGGAATCCCACCCAATTCGTGGAAGACTGGCTGCGAAATTTGGTGGGCCAGGAAGATCTCACTGCCCTATACAGTGTGGAACGGGCACACAGAATGCCGTCGCGACCTCCTCAGCCGGGGGCACCTCCTCGCCCCTTGATTGCACGCCTTCTCCATTATAGAGATCGGGACACTGTTCTAAGAGCGGCCAGAGAGAAGGCGCCGATCCGATTCGAAGATAAGAACATCTCAGTATATCCTGATTTCACGCCCACAGTGCAACGAGCCAGGTCCACCTTCCTGGGTGTGAAGCGCAAATTGAGAGACAGAAACGTGAAGTATGCGCTTCTGTTCCCCGCCAGGCTCAAGATACTACATGACAACAAATCTCATTTCTTCGATTCGCCGGAGGAGGCGGAGGAATGGATGGAAGTCACGCTAACTCCACCGAACTCTCAGGACCCACTCGCAGATCGTCACAGCGCTGGTCGCGGGAGCCCACCGGGCAGACGGAACGACGCTTCCGATCCGGGACGCCATCCTTCACAGGATACACCGATGAAAACTCACCCTTCCAGAGGTCAGTCGGCGGGTCATTCGCCACCACAGATGCGGCTAACGGAGGAGGCACTGGCCGCTCACGACGCGGGAGCGACTGGAGGCGGAATCACCGTTACCACCGACACTCACACTGAGGTGTCCGGATCAGTGGACAGCATACCACTATTTCCTAAGATCACAGCTCAGATGGCAGCGGAGTTCTGAGTGGCAACACGATTGATCCCCTCCAGGTGGTAACGTATGACTGATCCTTTTCTACAGGTATGATGGGTTGCATAAGGGACCACCCTTTCGAGGGCTACCATGCCCATGCAGGCCGTAAAGTGACAATTACCAGAGGCCTAATTCCCCCAGTATGCACACAAACCTGACTGACTTGTGCTCACGTTGGGCACCTTGGTTTGGCTCCCGAGCCCGTTGGTTTGGGGACCTTATTGTTAAGGGGTTACATGTTCGTAGGACACTTTCACCTTGCAGCAATACTGAACTGACATGGTCACCCGGGTACTTCAGTATAACGCATCACACAGATGGTTATGGGGCCTCTTAATGTTTACCAATTATGCACCTGGAATGTGAGGGGCATGGGATCGGTACACAAACGCCATAGAATTTTGGCTCAACTGAACCACAGGGGGACACAGATTGCTTGCCTCCAGGAGACACATTTGAACAATGATGAAAACATGCAGCTACGCAAGAAATGGAGAGGGCAGCTCTTCGCTACCTCCTATTCTGCGTTCTCCAGTGGGGCGGCGATTTGGCTCCGCAACTCTGTCCCTTTTCAGATGTTGGAGCAGAGAATTGACCTGGAAGGACGTTATGTGTTTGTGCGGGGACTGTTGGATGGGGATGCCATTGTACTTGGTTGTGTGTACTCGCCGAATGCAGGTCAAACAGAATTTTTGTCAATTATAAAGGGAGTGCTTGCGGGTTGGGCTGATCACAGATGGATAATTGGGGGAGATTTTAATGCTGTGCTCGATGTTACACTAGATAGGTCGCACCCCCCCATGCAGGCCGCTGAGAGCAGGAAACAGGCAGACGCTCTAATACGGTGGGCTGGGGGTTGGGATTTGGCGGACGCATGGCGCAGCGCGCATTCCCGGGAGAGAGAATATACCTTTTTCTCCCCACCCCACCAACTCCACACCAGGATCGATCATGTCTTCTGCTCCCGCTCCCTCACAGACTCAAATGTCCAGACACAACACATGGGGAAAACTCTATCCGATCACAGCCCCGTTGAGCTCACTTGGCAGTGGGGCAGGCGGCTGGCCCCCATCCCGACCTGGAGACTGTCTCCGGATCTCCTTGAAGACTCGGTCTTCCGGTCATCCCTGTCCGACACTATAGAAACCTACTTCTCCACAAATGTGAACACGGCCAGCTCCCGGCAGATAGAATGGGATGCTTTTAAGGTCTGTATCAGGGGGGCGGCGATGACTACCCGAGTGGGCATGAAGCGGGTGGTGATTGGGCAATTGAAAGAAGTGGAGGGCTCACTGGCATCCCTGGAGAGTGAGGCAGCGGGCACAAATGCACCTTTCACGCCACTACAGGAGGCCCACATTAGACATGCAGAGCTACTGGAAGACCTGCGGCTCCTAGACTACAGGGAATAGACAGCATACACAGACAGATAGGGCCGGTCCCCTACTAGCCCGCCTCCTATGTGATTCCCCAGTTTGCCATCCGATCCTAGAAATACTGGACCAGACAGGCAGTCCGACTTCCACCCAAATAGGGATAAATACGGCGTTTCAGGACTACTATACCACACTGTACAGCCCCCCCCCAGCCCCTGCCAGAGACCGCGTTCGAGACCTTTCTGAGGGACCTAGACCTCCCCCGACTCACCGACAGGCAATGCAAAGATCTGAAGCGCACCATTTCAGTAGCGGAAATTAGGCAAGCAATACGAGCTCTCCCGAAGAGCAAAGCTCCCGGAACGGATGGCCTCCCGGCCGAGTTCTATGCAACATTCCTTGATCTTCTGGCCCCGCGGTTACACTCTGTTTATTTGGAAGCGCTACGGACAGCCTCCCTGCCACAATCTTCCATGCAAGCGTTGATCACATCCCTTTTAAAGCCTGGCAAAGACGGGCTGCAGTTGGCCGATTACAGGCCCCTGTCCCTCCTCAATACTGACTCCAAGATCTTGAGCAAAGTGCTGGCGTCGAGACTCGTGCAGTTCATACCACAACTGATCCATCCGGACCAATGTGGTTTTGTACCGGGCCGCAATACGGCCATGAATCTCAGGCGTTTGGCCCAGCTTATGCTCGGCAACCAAATGGGCACGAGCTCGGAGGGCTGCATTTCTCTGGATCTGAGGCAGGCGTTCGATTCCCTTAGATGGGACTATATGTTTGCCACACTGGTAAAATTCGGGATACCACACGAATTCATTGCCTGGGTCAGATTACTTTACACCCTCCCCACGGCTAGAGTGCGTACCTCCAGCCACATCTCCGGACTCATAGCTATAGCGAGGGGCACCCAACAGGGTTGCCCGCTCTCCCCTCTCCTATTTATCCTCGCCCTCGAACCACTGCTCTGCAAGCTCAGGACACTAGCCCCCCGCTGTGGCGTTCAGAGGCACGGGACGGCGCACATTGTGTCCGCTTACGCAGATGACATCATATTATATCTCCGGGATTTACGGGGCGACTTGAGCCCTATACCCCAAATCTTTGAGGACTTCAGGGCAATCTCTGGCCTCACCATCAGCGAATCTAAGTCCTATGGCTTCGCCTTTGTAACCACGGGCTTATCTACTCCTCTACCATTCACCCCCCACGTGTTCCAGATGGCGGATACCACCTTCCGATACCTGGGGATACAAATCTACAGGGAGGCAGATATGATGATAGACAGCAACCTTGGGAGGGCCATTAGGGCACTGAAGGCACAGATTCAGTTCTGGCTAACACTACCCCTCTCCATAGCCGGCAGAGTGGCGATTTCCAAGATGGTGATGCTTCCCCGCCTCATTTACCACTTCACCAATCTGCCGTTCCTGATCCCAGCGGCGACATTTAATACTCTTGACACACTACTCACGGAACTTGTATGGGGCCACAGGCTCAGACGCATAGGCCTTGCTAAACTACAACTCCCCTCCGAATCAGGTGGTATGGGCCTACCAGACTTTAGGGCTTATAACTATGCATGCCAACTGCAATGGCTGGCCTACTGGGTAGCAGGACGCAATCTTCATGAGATCAATGTATCAGAGGATGAACATGCAAAAGGGAGGGTACATACATTACTTTTACCCAGATCGGATCTACCGAGAGACGCCCCACCACTCCTCCGGTTGGCAGTGATGTACTGGCAAAAGGCACTAAGGTACACGTCCCCCAAGACGTCTTATTCCTCCACGATCCCACTCTTGGGTATCCCACTGGGCTCGGGAACACTCACGACGAATAAGCTGGTGTCCTGGCACGACGCAGGGGTGTCACAGGTGGGTGATCTGTTCGACGAGGGGCGCCTATTATCATTCGAGGACTTCAGGGCCGCGCGTGGCGTTCCTAGGGGCTCATTTCTCTTACACGCAGGCCTTCGCCATTATATCACACACAGGTGGTCGCCTGAGGGACAGGAACCTGACACAAACCCCCTCATAGCTATGCAATACCTCATGGGCGCGGGCGGCCATCTGACCAAATGGCTCACTTCTAGCATTAAAAAGGGGAGGGCTATCACTCTGTCGCCGCTCAGAACAGCATGGGAGGGGGATATCGGCAGGCCCCTGAGAGACAAAGAGTGGGAGCGTATCCTTCAGTTTTCTAGGAAGGTTGCTAGAAACCCCAAGTTTAAGTTTATTCAATTGATGCTGCTACATAGAGCATACCTGACCCCACACCGCATACATGTAATGTTCCCTGACACTGATGGCACCTGCCCCCGATGTGACGCTGACGACGCATTGCTATTACACATGCTATGGCACTGCCCTAAGTTGGGATATTATTGGACCACTGTCCATGACTCGCTCGAGAGGGCTGGTGCCCGGTCCCAATCACCTACACCAGAACATACCCTGTTAGGGCTGGGACCGCCAACACGAACTAGAACCGTGGCGACACGTTTTACAGACATGGCCCTATTGATAGCGAAGCGAGCAATCACGATGAGGTGGAAGTCATCCACACTACCCAACCCTGAACTATGGAAAGCAGAAGTGATACGATGGGGCAAAGCAGAAGGTGAGGTTTTACAGCGAGAGGAACGCAGGGGACTCCGGAAAACACAGATCTCACTAGATTGGTTTACCATAATGGGAGCGTTTGAAATGGGGGATGACGGGGATGGCGATGATACCCATGTCTCCCCACACATGGGATGAACGTTCAGACCTAGTCCTCTCACGAACCTTCACGGCCTGAGGTGCACTGTGATGGGGTACGGGAATCCCGGGCCATCGACCTATTCCCCTCAAGCCTACCTGTGTGTATAGAAAAAGTTACATGTCAAAATGACGCGGGTGACCCGGATGCAAATACTGTGATTATACGCGGAATGAGAGAGTGTTGGGAGGGATTATTGAGGGTGGAGGGAGGGTGGGGAACGACGTTGGATTGTTTAGTTACTATGGTTCCGGACAACAAAAAGATAAATCGTTGATATTACGTACTTATATGTTTTAAGCAGGCACATGCATGTACTATCCTGATTACAATTGTGCTTAAATATGTATGTACCTGCTCTACTTCCTATGCTAATAAACAGATTTTCACAAAAAAAAGCAACCCTCCCGCCTCCCCGGGCCAAGGATATTCTTTAATAAGGAGATATTGTTAACCTACTTTGTTACTGGGTTTGTTTCAGTCTCCGAAAAGAACAACTGACCTAACTGTCACCCCTGAGGCATGATGGGATACCGGGGGTCATGGGTGCCTTAAAGGCACGGTGTCAGTTTTTTGTATACAGCTACAGGTTAGCTTTTCAGTCTTTTTAGACTGTGGGTTTGCAATGCAGCCTGGGAGCTTTCTATGCTTTCAGTGAGTTATAAGAATTTCTACTGCTGCCTAAGCATTAAAACAGTTTCTAAACAATCTTTGGTGTTGTTTCTCATGTTTCTAATGCATATTATTCATGTATGGTGGACATTCTTCACAGCATATTTCAGCTCTGGTGTGATTTGGCTGCAATTGCATGTTTTTATATATATATATATATATATGTATGTATATATATATATATATATATATATATATATATATATATTACCTACTGGCGGTCGCCAGTAGGTATATATAGTTAGGATTTTTTCTCTATGGGATTTTTGTAAATTCTATGTCTAATAACTTTGGCGTTTGTGGACGGAATTGGCAGAAATTTTCAGGAAAATGGAACATTTTGTTTCTGAGCAGCCCCAAAACGTGTTTTTCCAATGTTAATTTCCATAGGGCGGTTGGCCTCACTTTTAGCCCGAACGGCTGAATGGATTTGCACGAAACTTGGCAAAATTGTAGGGACTGGTAGCCCGATGTGCCTTTGCTAGGTCTCAATATATGTGCTCCAGTGGATTTTGAGAAATTAACGTTCAAAAAAAGATATATATCTGTAACAGCGGACCGGGCAGCGCTCCGGTTCGCGTACTTTTCGCGTTACGGAGCTTTGTGAAGCGAAGCTGATTGGTTCTCCGGCGTCTGTAAACATTCCAAACAGTCCGTAGCGGCCGCCATCTTGTCTCTCGGTAGGATCGAGAGACAAGAGGAGGCCAAAGCGAAGGGGCAAATGACCATAAGGGGGCATAGTAGATCCTCCCTGACCCCCTAGGTTTGATGTGGAGGTTTTAAAAGGGCCCCGCGGGGCAAAAAAAAATAAATAATAATAATAATCGAACGGCTGAATGGATTTGCACGAAACTTGGCAAAATTGTAGGTACTGGTAGCCCGATGTGCCTTTGCTATGTCTCAATATATGTGCTCCAGTGGATTTTGAGAAATTAACGTTCAAAAAAAGATATATATCTGTGACAGCGGACCGGGCAGCGCTCCGATTCGCGTACTTTTTGCGTTACGGAGCTTTGTGAAGCGAAGCTGATTGGTTCTCCGGCGTCTGTAAACATTCCAAACAGTCCGTAGCGGCCGCCATCTTGTCTCTCGGTAGGATCGAGAGACAAGAGGAGGCCAAAGCGAAGGGGCAAATGACCATAAGGGGGCATAGTAGATCCTCCCTGACCCCATAGGTTTGATGTTGAGGCTTTAAAAGGGCTCCGCGGGGCAAAAAAAAACAAAAAACTTTTTTTTTTGGTGGGGTGCGCCCGGTTAGCGTAACGGGAAGCGGACTGGGGAGCGTACTACAAGGAAACAAGAATGATTGACTTTTAACTTATTGTATGTTTATAGACTTTTTTTTTTCTTTTTTTTCTGCTGAGTGACGTCTCGGCCTATCTCCACGGGATGCAGTCTCTACCATCTCAGCGTTTAAGCCCAGGGGGACCGGTAGTGTGGGAGAGATAACGTCTGTTAACGTTCGATTCGAAGGAAATCAGGAAGTGTTGAAAAACATTGTCTGCGCCATCTTGCCTTTTTTCAAATGCCACACTTTTGTCGTGCACGGCAGCCATTTTAGATGCCTTGACCAGACCCACTCTCTGCACGCTGTCCATCCTTAGCATGGCTCCCCACCCTCGCAAGCATCTCCCCCAGGTACTGGTCACCCCCGCTCTCTGTCTTATGCATGGGCAATAAACCTCCCCCCATCTGCGCTGCTCTTCCCTGAGAATCACACCCTGTGCCCGCCCGACACCTCCCTTTCGCCCTATTCACTACCGTACCCTCTGACACTCCTCTTCCTCTGTGTCCGATTGTCCAGGCCGGTCCCAGGCTATCAGCTAGCCCTGCAGATGTAGTTTATGGCCCCAGCTGTAAAGAATCACCCCTCTTCAAAGGAGTTATAGTAGATCAATGCCCACACCCGATGAGATCCGTCACACCACACGCGTTCCTACTATCTGAAAACCATCCTGTATTGTGATTGGGGAGGGGACCGAGTCTGAAGCGGAAGATTCCAGGGATGACTCTTTGTACATCAAAGTTTTTACAATTATGTGTCACATTAAAAATATATAGCACTCCAACAAAGTAGTAGGATTATAAAACTTTAATAACTTATAAATATATACAACAAAACAAAAACAGTAAAAACATTTAAACATTTTTAGGGAAAAAGAAGGAACAATAGTCAGTAGCGGTCGGTTGTGCGAATAGTCCCAAGGCAGCACAACGTCCTGATTTCTGGACGGCACCCAGGTGATGTTGCCTGGGTGCCGCACTGATTTGGATATCCGGCGTGGGGCGTCCCGGGGGGTGGGTCGTCAGTAGCGGCCTGTTGTGCGAATAGTTCCAAGGCAGCAGAACGCGCTGAAATGTGGATGGCACCAAGGTGATGTCCAGTAAGTTGCCGCCCTCCGAATAACGGCGTGGGGTGCCCCGGGGGGGGGGGAGGCAGTCCAAAGTTCCGTTAAAAGGGCAAAGGAAAGGATCGGTGGTTTGAACCATCAGTCAAAAAGGGGAGGGGGTGCAACAATTTTTCCTACCGGGTCACACTGTGCTTTCACCGGAACTGATCCGAACTGTGGTCTGCAGGATTCTAGTCATTCAAACTGAGGCTGGCGCAAGCATGGGAGCGCCGACGTCCCGCGGCTACAGTTTCGTCACTCCACGGGCGATCATGGCAGTCATTCCCCATCGGGGGTGTCTGCGGGGGTCGGGGACTCCCGCGGCTCCTCTAGAATCTTCAAGGTCGTGGAGGACTACGATGGTGGAGTCAACCAGTGACCGGTCCATTTCTTTATGCTGGGCCCGCTCTTGCCAGGTCGATCGCCATTTTGAGAGTTCGGTAGCTACCGGCGATCGCGGGGTCAAATGAGCGGACGGGCTCCACCCTGCCGGGCGAGGTGTTGCAGCATCGCCACAGTGGAAGAACCCTTTTCCGGGCGCCTGGAGCGCTGAGGGTGCAGCTGGGAAGCCTCCACCTGGGGAGGCGGGAGAGGCCTGTTCGCACCGTCTCTCCCTCCCAGTGCACCCCACGGCGTTTCGCTTGACATTTGTTATGGCCGGACCAGGCGATGAGGACGAGGGGGGGGGTCGAAGGCATGTGCAAGACATCCCCCCCCAGTGTTGTCGCAGCCATTATAAAAGAAAGAAGAAATGTCCCGTCCGTCTTTGGGCCGGACCTCCGGTGGATGGCGGCCGGACGCCCTTTGCTCTGGCCCCATGAACGGGTTCCTTGGCTCATCCGGTGGGGCAGGCCTTGGCGTGTGGTGCCTCTCCTGGGCCTTTCGTGCAGTGGCCTCTCCACTCCCAGGCCCTCCATGGATGCTGGCCCAGACTGGGAGAGAGAGGGTCGAACCTGCAATTCTCCAGGGTTACCGCCACCGCGGCCGGATCCCGTCGGCCTCGGCCTCTGGTTGATGGTGGCCGGACTGGGAGAGAGAGGGGAGGGTCGAGGACACAGACATTCCCCCCCTTGCAACTCTCCAGGGTTGTCGTAGCAATCCCCCTGGCCGGGTCCCATTGGCCTCGGCCTTTCCTCCGGCTACACCCTACGTGATGATCTTCTGCCGACGGTTGGAAGCAGGACCCGCCTTATATGTGTTGCTTCCGGCTGGGTGTAGCCGCAAACCTGTTGCACTTTGGAAGTTTCCAGAATGGGGCGGATGTCTGCTGACTTGTATCTTTCCCAGTTTGCCGTTATTTGGCCGTGGCAGGCGGTGGGACAGACACGTTTTGGGGCAGTGAGGGGCGATGAAGCCTCGTTGCCTTGTGGCCGTTGCAATGTCACACTTGGTTTCTCTTACTGTTTTCAGGTTTCTTATTACGGGCTTACTTCTAACGTTTCTTGTTTCTAGGACAATAATAGGTTTTATCATTACGTATTGTTATCGTTTCTTTGTTTGTTATTTAATAAAAAGTTCATCAGTGGCCTACTGATTTTCGTTTTCCTATTCCTTTCTTTCCAGGTTGTTTCATGCTAAAGTTTCTGTTAACAGGATACAGTGATCACTTCGTTATTATTGCATATGTCCTTTTCACTAGGGGTGCTCTCTGGTCGGGCCAGATGACCTATCTCTAGTAAATGGTCCGGGTGAAACAGGTGCATCAATCAGTGGGGAGTAGATAGGCATGACAGATTACAACGGGAGACAAAGGTCCGCATTACCTACCCTTTCACTACTTGCAAAGATTTTCCTACGTTTATTTGCAAACAGGGAATACCTCCAAAAAGAACCAATTCCCAAACAGTCAATGTTCGGGCAAACAATCAATCAATGAGGAACGAAATAGGCACGACGTGTTAAAGGTTTGCGTTACCTACCCTTCACTATCTGCAAAGGGAGAGAGAATATTCCTAATCTTCCCCGTTTGCAGGCAGAGAAGATCCTTAAGAGAACCAACTTCGAACAATTCAATGCTCGATTCAAACAATCAACAAGGGGTACTGTGAACACAAATGAACGCCGCTTATGTACATACACATTGCTATTTTCAACAGGTTGTTCCTAATGTTTCTATTTTAGCGAGGTCAAAAAGAGATCCCATTAGTGGCCTACTGATTTTGCTCGATTCCTTTTGTTTTTTTACACGATTTTTCGCTATCTGCAAAGACTAAACAGAGTATTGCGACTCTGTGCTTGTTTGTAAATAGAGAATGAACCAAAGAGAACCAATTCTAAAACAGTAAATGCTTGGATAACAATCAATCAAATGGAGAGAGAAGCAGGCACGACGGATTACAACGGGGGCAAAGGCCTGCGTTAACTACCCTTCACTATCTGCAAAGAGAGAGTACTCCTAATAGAAATGAGGGGGGGGGGGGGCAGCATTGAAAGCAGATCAGTGTGCATAAACACGAAAATGTTTTTTCTTACCACGTACTTGACATTCGACAGCTTATGATATTTGCTATTAAAAAACCATTGAAATTCACTGAAAAAACCATAGGTTATAGACCATATATAGTTAGGAATTAGCATTTACAAAACCTTGAAAATTCACTGAAAAAACCATAGGTTATAGACCATATATAGTTAGGAATTAGCATTTAAAAAACCTTATTTTACTCACACAAAACCATTGAAATTCCATATATAGTTAGTTGTACTAACTATATATCGCGCACCCGCAATACACTGCTGATCATGTCACATATTACATCATTCATGACATGGTCAGTGACATCACTGATGACATCTCAAATGACATCACTGATGACATCACTGATGACATCTCAAATGACATCACTGATGATATCTCAAATGACATCACTGATGACATCACTGATGACATCTCATTTGACATTACTGATCACATCACTGATGACATCATTCATGTGATAATACGATGAACCTCTTCAGACTCTAATATAACCTTAGATACACTCAGTGTAAACACAGACTCACAGATTGTCATTCATCCATGAAGTTACACACACACACCTAGTCAGTCATGCAAACAATCAATCACACCTCCATTTTCCCAACTATACAGTTATACACACCTTACTTATTCAAACATATACTAAAACATATTTACTCTCTTATACAATCCTGGATACAAGTTCACAATGATGCATACAGCCACTCACACATTCACTGGCTCTTATGCACAGTTATTTATATATGTCAAGTCTCACATGTACTGTGTTTTACATATGTACTTACTTTGACATGTAGCACTGAGATATCCATTCACTCACCAATACACTGATGCACACAGTCAACCGCCCATACAGCTGTTTCCACATGCACTTTTGAACCCATACATCTAGTAAATCAACTGCTCACACATCTATGCACAGAGTCATACACCTCCCAGCCACCCACACACACACTCAGTCTCCCATACAAATACTTGGGCAACCAATCAATAACCCATATAGTTACTCATATAGCTACTGAACAACACATGCAGCAGTTTTCAGAACAACAGACATAATGATGCACAAATTAAGACAGTTTAGTCACTAACCCACGCAAGCAGTGAGACACATTTAATCACTCACTCATACAGTCAGTCATGCACCTACTAAATCCTTCATCCAGACACTTATACATCCACTCAAGACATATTTTAACTTTACAGAAAAATACAGTCACTGGATGTTGTCATCAGTGATGTCATCAGTGATGTCATTTGAGATGTCATCAGTGATGTCATCAGTGATGTCATTTGAGATGTCATCAGTGATGTCACTGACCATGTCATGAATGATGTAATATGTGACATGATCAGCAGTGTATTGCGGGTGCGCGATATATAGTTAGTACAACTAACTATATATGGAATTTCAATGGTTTTGTGTGAGTAAAATAAGGTTTTTTAAATGCTAATTCCTAACTATATATGGTCTATAACCTATGGTTTTTTCAGTGAATATATATATATATATGAGTATATATATATGTGGGGCACATATAATATAGTGTTTCCGGGGTCCCGCGCATGGGCGGGAATATTCTAATGCTTATGACTTTGATGAGGATACCCCTGGAAGAGAACTAGGATTACAGGTAAGTAACTAATCCAGATATGACATAGGACATGTTATCCCACATGCCATTCCACCCAAATCGAACAATGAATGTGATAATGCAGTTGTAGATGTGACATTTACCAAAGTTCACTGTGTTTTGATCCTAGGATCTAACAGAGCTCCATCAAGCAGTATCAATAGTCCATGTTTACACAAAACCAATGACAAAGCAATTTTATGAGTAAGAAAATAAGTTAATGCTTTGTACCTTGTGGGTACATACATGCTTAAAGATAATGAAAGATTGATGAGAATGCCCCCTGATTATGAAGATTACATTGTTCCGTTCAGGCTGTAAAAAATAGGAGCTTTGCTGAAATGTCTCGCCAGTGTCAAGAGCCCTACATTGTCCTCGTATTACCACAAAAGCTGTGTTAAGTTTCTTTTGGTTTGTTGATCCAAGAAGAAATGCATAAATCCTGGCTGGGATTTACTAGACATTCACGGAACCTACATAGCAAATCAACATTCTGTTCTGTGTTGCATGAAATGTAGGGGCCTTTTTATGAGGCCTTTTGCATTGCTCTTGCACCATGCAACATGGTGCAAGAGCAACGTAAACCATAAGGCATATCTTTGAAGCCATGGAAAGCCTCCTTGCATGGCTCTGAGTGGCTCTAAAATACCCAGAGTAACACAACGCAATTCAAATAGCTGCCTGCATTACTCTTCCATGGGAAGGAGTTCCATGAGCGTTGAGTAGGTATTCCCATGCAACTCCCATGGCTTTTTAGGCATACCCAGATTTAAAAGAACTTGTAAACCAGGGGATGTGTCAAAATCTTACAAATCTATCAAAGTTACAATTGATATCCAGAAACCACTGTGATAACGGTTCTTGGAAATTCTAGAGTTGTCCGCAGGTTGGTAGACATCTGTAAATACGGTGGAAGGAATACCCGCGTCATGGTAAGAGTAAAGCTCTCCATAATGATGATGGTAATTACTCCATCCCACGATAACGAAATCAGCTCCTACGGGCAGCTCCTAGGTACAGGATCTGCGAATAGTGTTCAGGGAAGGCTGTGAACAGTGATAAGATTAGGAGTGAAATATAAACAAAGGCAGTAGGAGATTTACTAATAAAATGATACCTATAAACTGTCAGTAGATTATTGTCATTACAATATCAATACATAGCTTCCATTTATTTTAACGCACCTACCCATAATTCTCAATAGCCCAGCCTCTGGCTGAGCATGTAGGGCGAAGGAAAATGTTTACATTTATTCTTACAACTTTCTGAAACTTTTAAATATGGGCTTGTGAGGTTTTCCAATTTTCCTGCATGCAGAGACAGCCTCAGTATGCCATTTGTAACTGTTATTTCAATATCACTTCTATAAAACTGCAGGTGGGGATTTTGGAGAAAACTGTTGATTGCCCAAGAAACATGGTAAGTGTGTTAAATGTCAATACCATTTCATTAATTGTATAATTATACAAACGCCAAGTGGGGATGTGGCCATTAGTATGAACTCATTTCAAAGAGTCATGATCATATCTAAATTTAAATATTATATTAAATAGGAGTCTGCAATCCCTGTTTGAAAATCTGTTTATATTTCTTTATCACAGACATGCTTTTGTTCTTCATGATGGCAACCATGCTATCCCTTTCATATGAATGAGCAAGTCACCAAGTAATTAAGTGCTTTGTGGGAATGGTGATGGTGTGATTATGTATTATAATTATTAAAATACCCTCTGCTATGCATTACAAGATTATTGTAAGTCAATCCTCGCTAGGGTAAATTAACTCCTCACTGATTTTTAATATCCCTAAGATATATGACATAGGACATGTTATCCCACATATCGATCCACCCAAATCGAACAATGAATGTGATAATGCAGTTGTAGATGTGTCATTTCCCAAAGTTCACTGTGTTTTGATCCTAAGATCACACAGAGCTCCATCAAGCAGTATCAAAAGTCCATGTTTACACAAAACCAATGACAAAGCAATTTTATGAGTAAGAAAATAAGTTACTGCTTTGTACCTTGTGGGTACATACATGCTTAAAGATAATGAAAGATTGATGAGAATGTCCCCTGATTATCAAGATTACATTGTTCCGTTCAGGCTGTAATAAATAGGAGCTTTGCTGAAATGTCTCACCACTGTCAAGAGCCCTACATTGTCCACGTATTACAACAAAAGCAGTGTTAAATTTCTTTTGGTTTGTTGATCCGAGAAGAAATACAGAAATCCTGGTGGGATTTACTAGATATTCACGGACCCCAACATAGCAAGGCAACATTCTGTTCTGCGTTGCATGAAATGTAAGGGGCTATTTATGAGGCCTTTTGCATTGCTCTTGCACCATGCAACATGGTGCAAGAGCAATGTAAAACAATAGGGATATCTTTGAAGCAATGGAAAGCCTCCTTGCGTGGCTCTGAGTGGCTCTAAAATACCCAGAGTAACACAACACAATTCAAATAGCTGCCTGCATTACTCTTCCATGGGAAGGAGTTCCATGGGCGTTGAGTAGGCATTCCCATTCAACTCCTATGGATTTTTAGGCATACCCAGATTTACAAGAACTTGTAAACCAGGGGATGTGTCAAAATCTTACAAATCTATCAAAGTTACAATTGATATCCGGGAACCACTGTGATAGCGGTTCTTGAAAATGCTAGAGTTGTCCGCAGGGTGGCAGACATCTGTAAATACGGTGGATGGAGTACCCTCGCCATGGTAAAAGTAAAGCTCTCCATAATGATGATGGTAATTACTCCATCCCATGATAACGAAATCAGCTCCTAGTGGCATCTCCTAGGTACAGGATCTGCGAATAGTGTTCAGGGAAGGCTGTGAACAGTGATAAAATTAGGAGTGAAATATATACAAAGGCAGTTGGAGATTTACTAATAAACTGATACCTATAAACTGTCAGTAGATTATTATCATTACAATATCAATACATAGCTTCCATTAATTTTAAGGTACCTACCCATAATTCTCAATCGCCCAGCATCTGGCTGAGAAAGGATGGCGAGGACGTTTACATTTATTCTTACAACTTTCTGAAACTTTTAAATATGGGCTTGTGAGGTTTCCCAATTTTCCTGCATGCAGAGACAGCCTCAGTATGCCATTTGTAACGATTATTTCATCATCACTTCTATGAAACTGCAGGTGGGGATTTTGGAGAAAACTGTTCATTGCCCAAGAAATATGGTAAGTGCGTTAAATGTCAATACCATTTCATTAATTGTATAACCCCTTCCATGCTCATGACAAGCTCAGCTCGTCATGCAGTACAGTGCTCCTGTGCTCATGACGAGCTGAGCTAGTCCTGACCACACCCATTATTATTGATGCCCAGCACAGCAGGAAAATCACTCAAGCAGCGATGTGGATAATGATACAAACGCCGAGTGGTGATGTGGCCATCAGTATGAACTAATTTCAAAGTGTCATGATCATATCTAAATATAAATAATATATTAAATAGGAGTCTGCAATCCCTGTTTGAAAACCTGTTTATATTTATGTATCACAGACATGCTTTTTTTCTTCATGATGGCAACCATGCTATCCCTTTCATATGAATGAGCAAGCCACCAAGTAATTAAGTGCTTTGTGGGAATGGTCATGGTGTGATTATGTATTATAATAATTAAAATACCCTCTGCTATGCATTACAAGGTTATTGTAAGTCAATCCTCGCTAGGGTAAATTAACTCCTCACTGATTTTTAATATCCCTAGGATATATGACAAAGGACATGTTATCCCATATGTCATTCCACCCAAATCGAAATATGAATGTGATAATGCAGTTGTAGATGTGACATTTCCCAAAGTTCACTCTGTTTTTATCCTAAGATCACACAGAGGTCCATCAAGCAGTATCAATAGTCCATGTTAACACAAAGCCAATGACAAAGCAATTTTATGAGTAAGAAAATAAGTTACTGCTTTGTAGCTTGTGGGTACATACATGCTTAAAGATAATGAAAGATTGATGAGAATGTCCCCTGATTATCAAGATTACATTGTTCCGTTCAGGCTGTAATAAATAGGAGCTTTGCTGAAATGTCTCACCAGTGTCAAGAGCCCTACATTGTCCACGTATTACCACAAAAGCAGTGTTAAGTTTCATTTGGTTTGTTGATCCAAGAAATACAGAAATCCTGGTGGGATTTACTAGATATTCACGGAACCCAACATAGCAAGGCAACATTCTGTTCTGCGTTGCATGAAATGTAAGGGGCTATTTATGAGGCCTTTTGCATTGCTCTTGCACCATGCAACATGGTGCATGAGCAACGTAAAACAATAGGGATATCTTTGAAGCAATGGAAAGCCTCCTTGCGTGGCTCTGAGTGGCTCTAAAATACCCAGAGTAACACAACGCAATTCAAATAGCTGCCTGCATTACTCTTCCATGGGAAGGAGTTCAGTGGGCGTTGAGTAGGCATTCCCATGCAACTCCAATGGATTTTTAGGCATACCCAGATTTACAAGAAATTGTAAACCAGGGGATGTGTCAAAATCTTACAAATCTATCAAAGTTACAACTGATATCCGGGAACCACTGTGATAGCGGTTCTTG
The DNA here is from genome assembly GCF_964261635.1 of Lissotriton helveticus. Lineage (NCBI taxonomy): Eukaryota > Metazoa > Chordata > Amphibia > Caudata > Salamandridae > Lissotriton > Lissotriton helveticus. The sequence continues at coordinate 592,706,765 of NC_136070.1, read as the reverse complement.
GAAATGCTAGAGTTGTCCGCAGGGTGGCAGACATCTGTAAATACGGTGGAAGGAGTACCCTCGCCATGGTAAAAGTAAAGCTCTCCATAATGATGATGGTAATTACTCCATCCCACGATAACGAAATCAGCTCCTAGTGGCATCTCTCAGGTACAGGATCTGCGAATAGTGTTCAGGGAAGGCTGTGAACAGTGATAAGATTAGGAGTGAAGTATATACAACGGCAGTAGGAGATTTACTAATAAACTGATACCTATAAACTGTCAGTAGATTATTATCATTACAATATCAATACATAGCTTCCATTAATTTTATGGCACCTACCCATAATTCTCAATTCCCCAGCCTCTGGCTGAGAAAATATGGCGAGGACGTTTACATTTATTCTTACAACTTTCTGAAACTTTTAAATATGGGCTTGTGAGGTTTCCCAATTTTCCTGCATGCAGAGACAGCCTCAGTATGCCATTTTTAACGGTTATTTCATCATCACTTTATGAAACTGCAGGTGGGGATTTTGGAGAAAACTGTTCATTGCCCAAGAAATATGGTAAGTGTGTTAAATGTCAATACCATTTCATTCATTGTATAACCCCTTCCATGCTCATGACGAGCTGAGCTCATCATGCAGTACATTGCTCCTATGCTCATGACGAGCTGAGCTCGTCATGACCACACCCATTATTATTGAAGCCCAGCACAGCAGGAAAATCTCTCAAGCAGCGATGTGGATAATGATACAAACACCGAGTGGTGATGTGGCCATCAGTATGAACTCATTTCAAAGAGTCATGATCATATCTAAATATAAATAATATATTAAATAGGAGTCTGCAATCCCTGTTTGAAAACCTGTTTTATTGATTTATCACAGACATGCTTTTTTTCTTCATGATGGCAACCATGCTTTCCCTTTCATATGAATGAGCAAGTCACCAAGTAATTAAGTGCTTTGTGGGAATGGTGATGGTCTGATTATGTATTATAATAATAAAAATACCCTCTGCTATGCATGACAAGGTTATTGTAAGTCAATCCTCGCTAGGGTAAATTTACTCCTCACTGATTTTTAATATCCCTAAGATATATGACAAAGGACATGTTATCCCATATGTCATTCCACCCAAATCGAACAATGAATGTGATAATGCAGTTGTAGATGTGTCATTTCCCAAAGTTCACTGTGTTTTGATCCTAAGATCACACAGAGCTCCATCAAGCAGTATCAATAGTCCATGTTTACACAAAACCAATGACAAAGCAATTTTATGAGTAAGAAAATAAGTTACTGCTTTGTACCTTGTGGGTACATACATGCTTAAAGATAATGAAAGATTGATTAGAATGTCCCCTGATTATCAAGATTACATTGTTCCGTTCAGGCTGTAATAAATAGGAGCTTTGCTGAAATGTCTCACCAGTGTCAAGAGCCCTACATTGTCCACGTATTACCACAAAAGCAATGTTAAGTTTCTTTTAGTTTGTTGTTCCAATCAGAAATACATAAATCCTGGCCGGGATTTACTAGACATTCACAGAACCCAACATAGCAAAGCAACATTCTGTTCTGTGTTGTATGAAATGTAGGGGCCTATTTATGAGGCCTTTTGCATTGCTCTTGCACCATGCAACATGGTGCAAGAGCAACGTAAACCATGAAGCATATCTTTGAAGCCATGGAAAGCCTCCTTGCGAGGCTCTGAGTGGCTCTAAAATACCCGGAGTAACACAATGCAATTCAAATAGCTGCCTTGCTTTACTCTGCCATGGGAAGGAGTTCCATGGGCGTTGAGTAGGTATTCCCATGCAACTCCCATGGATTTTACGGCACACCCAGATTTACAAGAACTTGTAAACCAGGGGATGTGTCAAAATCTTACAAATCTATCAAAGTTACAATTGATATCCGGGAACCACTGTGATAACGGTTCTTGGAAATGCTAGAGTTGTCCGCAGGTTGGCAGACATCTGTAAATACGGTGGATGGAGTACCCTCGCCATGGTAAGAGTAAAGCTCTCCATAATGATGATGGTAATTACTTCATCCCGCGATAACCAAATCAGCTCCTAGTGGCAGCTCCGAGGTACAGGATCTGCGAATAGTGTTCAGGAAAGGCTGTGAACAGTGATAAGATTAGGAGTGAAATATATACAAAGGCAGTAGGAGATTTACTAATAAACTGATACCTATAAACTGTCTGTAGATTATTGTATTACAATATCAATACATAGCTTCCATTTATTGTAACGCACCTACCCATAATTCCTAATCGCCCAGCCTCTGGCTGAGAATGGATGGTGAAGGAAAATGTTTACATTTATTCTTACAACTTTTTGAAACTTTTAAATATGGTCTTGTAAGGTTTCCCAATTTTCCTGCATGCAGAGACAGCCTCAGTATGCCATTTGTAATGGTTATTTCATTATCACTTCTATAAAACTGCAGGTGGGGATTTTGGAGAAAACTGTAGATTGCCCAAGAAACATGGTAAGTTAGTTAAATGTCAATACCATCTCATTAATTGTATAATTATACAAATGCCGAGTGGTGATGTGGCCATCAGTATGAACTCATTTCAAAGAGTCATGATCATATCTAAATATAAATAATATATTAAATAGGAGTCTGCAATCCCTGTTTGAAAACCTGTTTATATTTCTTTATCACAGACATGCTTTTATTCTTCATGATGGCAACCATGCTATCCCTTTCATATGAATGAGCAAGTCACCAAGTAATTAAGTGCTTTGTGGGAATGGTGATGGTGTGATTATGTATTAAAATGATTAAAATACCCTCTGCTATGCATTACAAAGTTATTGTAAGTCAATCCTCGCTAGGGTAAATTAACTCCTCACTGATTTTTAATATCCCTAAGATATATGACATAGGACATGTTATCCCACATATCGATCCACCCAAATCGAACAATGAATGTGATAATGCAGTTGTAGATGTGTCATTTCCCAAAGTTCACTGTGTTTTGATCCTAAGATCACACAGAACTCCATCAAGCAGTATCAATAGTCCATGTTTACACAAAACCAATGACAAAGCAATTTTATGAGTAAGAAAATAAGTTACTGCTTTGTACCTTGTGGGTACATACATGCTTAAAGATAATGAAAGATTGATGAGAATGTCCCCTGATTATCAAGATTACATTGTTCCGTTCAGGCTGTAATAAATAGGAGCTTTGCTGAAATGTCTCACCAGTGTCAAGAGCCCTACATTGTCCATGTATTACCACAAAAGCAGTGTTAAGTTTCATTTGGTTTGTTGATCCAAGAAATACAGAAATCCTGGTGGGATGTACTAGATATTCACGGAACCCAACGTAGCAAGGCAACATTCTGTTCTGCGTTGCATGAAATGTAAGGGGCTATTTATGAGGCCTTTTGCATTGCTCTTGCACCATGCAACATGGTGCAAGAGCAACGTAAAAAAATAGGGATATCTTTGAAGCAATGGAAAGCCTCTTTGCGTGGCTCTGAGTGGCTCTAAAATACGCAGAGTAAAACAACGCAATTCAAATAGCTGCCTGCATTACTCTTCCATGGGAAGGAGTTCCATGGGCGTTGAGTAGGCATTCCCATGCAACTCCAATGGATTTTTAGGCATACCCAGATTTACAAGAACTTGTAAACCAGGGGATGTGTCAAAATCTTACAAATCTATCAAAGTTACAATTGATATCCGGGAACCACTGTGATAGCGGTTCTTGGAAATGCTAGAGTTGTCCGCAGGGTGGCAGACATCTGTAAATACGGTGGATGGAGTACCCTCGCCATGGTAAAAGTAAAGCTCTCCATAATGATGATGGTAATTACTCCATCCCACAATAACGAAATCAGCTCCTAGTGGCATCTCCTAGGTACAGGATCTGCGAATAGTGTTCAGGGAAGGCTGTGAACAGTGATAAGATTAGGAGTGAAATATATACAAAGGCAGTAGGAGATTTACTAATAAACTGATACCTATAAACTGTCAGTAGATTATTATCATTACAATATCAATACATAGCTTCCATTAATTTTACGGCACCTACCTATAATTCTCAATCGCCCAGCCTCTGGCTGAGAAAGGATGGCGAGGACGTTTACATTTATTCTTACAACTTTATGAAACTTTTAAATATGGGCTTGTGAGGTTTCCCAATTTTCCTGCATGCAGAGACAGCCTCAGTATGCCATTTGTAACGGTTATTTCATCATCACTTCTATGAAACTGCAGGTGGGGATTTTGGAGAAAACTGTTCATTGCCCAAGAAATATGGTAAGTGTGTTAAATGTCAATACCATTTCATTCATTGTATAACCCCTTCCATGCTCATGACAAGCTGAGCTCGTCATGCAGTACAGTGCCCCTGTGCTCATGACGAGCTGAGCTCGTGATGACCACACCCATTATTATTGAAGCCCAGCACAGCAGGAAAATCTCTCAAGCAGCGATGTGGATAATGATACAAACGCCGAGTGGTGATGTGGCCATCAGTATGAACTCATTTCAAAGAGTCATGATCATATCTAAATATAAATAATATATCAAATAGGAGTCTGCAATCCCTGTTTGAAAACCTGTTTTATTTATTTATCACAGACATGCTTTTTTTCTTCATGATGGCAACCATGCTTTCCCTTTCATATGAATGAGCAAGTCACCAAGTAATTAAGTGCTTTGTGGGAATGGTGATGGTGTGATTATGTATTAAAATGATGAAAATACCCTCTGCTATCCCTCACAAAAACGAGCGCTGGGAAAGCCACAGGGACTTCTCTGTCGAAAGCCCACTTTCCCCGCCCGGTGCAGGACACGCCCACTCCGAGGCCACGCCCCCTAATTAGTACGCATAAATAGCGCGCTGAGTCGCGAGTGCGCCGGTAACTGTATTCCTCCTGAGGCACAGCCGGGAGATTGCTTTGTGTTCACGCCTTTGCTGCTTTTAAAACCGAAAATTGTAATTTTTTAACTTCACATTCTCCCTGACTCCTACACACGATTACTGTGTGCAGGCACCTGCCCCTCACAAAACGAGCGCTGGGAAGGCCACAGGGACTTCTCTGTCGAAAGCCCACTTTCCCCGCCCGGTGCAGGACACGCCCACTCCGAGGCCACGCCCCCTAATTAGTACGCATAAATAGCGCGCTGAGTCGCGAGTGCGCCGGTAACTGTATTCCTCCTGAGGCACAGCCGGGAGATTGCTTTGTGTTCACGCTTTTGCTGCTTTTAAAACCGAAAATTGTAATTTTTTAACTTCACATTCTCCCTGACTCCTACACACGATTACTGTGTGCAGGCACCTGCCCCTCACAAAACGAGCGCTTGGAAGGCCACAGGGACTTCTCTGTCGAAAGCCCACTTTCCCCGCCCGGTGCAGGACACGCCCACTCCGAGGCCACGCCCCCTAATTAGTACGCATAAATAGCGCGCTGAGTCGCGAGTGCGCCGGTAACTGTATTCCTCCTGAGGCACAGCCGGGAGATTGCTTTGTGTTCACGCTTTTGCTGCTTTTAAAACCGAAAATTGTAATTTTTTAACTTCACATTCTCCCTGACTCCTACACACGATTACTGTGTGCAGGCACCTGCCCCTCACAAAACGAGCGCTGGGAAGGCCACAGGGACTTCTCTGTCGAACGCCCACTTTCCCCGCCCGGTGCAGGACACGCCCACTCCGAGGCCACGCCCCCTAATTAGTACGCATAAATAGCGCGCTGAGTCGCGAGTGCGCCGGTAACTGTATTCCTCCTGAGGCACAGCCGGGAGATTGCTTTGTGTTCACGCTTTTGCTGCTTTTAAAACCGAAAATTTTAATTTTTTAACTTCACATTCTCCCTGACTCCTACACACGATTACTGTGTGCAGGCACCTGTCCCTCACAAAAACGAGCGCTGGGAAGGCCACAGGGACTTCTCTGTCGAAAGCCCACTTTCCCCGCCCGGTGCAGGACACGCCCACTCCGAGGCCACGCCCCCTAATTAGTACGCATAAATAGCGCGCTGAGTCGCGAGTGCGCCGGTAACTGTATTCCTCCTGAGGCACAGCCGGGAGATTGCTTTGTGTTCACGCTTTTGCTGCTTTTAAAACCGAAAAATTTAATTTTTTTAACTTCACATTCTCCCTGACTCCTACACACGATTACTGTGTGCAGGCACCTGTCCCTCACAAAAACGAGCGCTGGGAAGGCCACAGGGACTTCTCTGTCGAAAGCCCACTTTCCCCGTCCGGTGCAGGACACGCCCACTCCGAGGCCACGCCCCCTAATTAGTACGCATAAATAGCGCGCTGAGTCGCGAGTGCGCCGGTAACTGTATTCCTCCTGAGGCACAGCCGGGAGATTGCTTTGTGTTCACGCTTTTGCTGCTTTTAAAACCGAAAATTGTAATTTTTTAACTTCACATTCTCCCTGACTCCTACACACGATTACTGTGTGCAGGCACCTGTCCCTCACAAAACGAGCGCTGGGAAGGCCACAGGGACTTCTCTGTCGAAAGCCCACTTTCCCCGCCCGGTGCAGGACACGCCCACTCCGAGGCCACGCCCCCTAATTAGTACGCATAAATAGCGCGCTGAGTCGCGAGTGCGCCGGTAACTGTATTCCTCCTGAGGCACAGCCGGGAGATTGCTTTGTGTTCACGCTTTTGCTGCTTTTAAAACCGAAAATTGTAATTTTTTAACTTCACATTCTCCCTGACCCCCACACACGATTACTGTGTGCAGGCACCTGTCCCTCACAAAAACGAGCGCTGGGAAGGCCACAGGGACTTCTCTGTCGAAAGCCCACTTTCCCCGCCCGGTGCAGGACACGCCCACTCCGAGGCCACGCCCTCTAGGAAATCCCAGACCATAAGTATGTGCATATACAAGAAGCGCAGCGGGCGCGACGAATGCGCGCCGAAGGCGCGCATAAGGCAAGCTCGTCTGCGCTCGTCCGCGCCGAGACCGGGCCTCGGGCCACCCCCCTTACCCCCCAACAGCCAGCACTTATACGCTACTCCTCAGATTGCCTTTATCAACTAAGGCCCTCGGTTACCTCATGCCCTTAGGACTCCCTCCAAGCCATAGACCTTCCTTCTATCTGCCCTACCTGTTCTGCGCCTCTCAAATCTTACCTGCGCACAACAGCTACCCAGGATTTCAAAATGCTCCTGCTAAATTGCCGTTCGCTGCCCAAACACAGCACAGAAATGGCCATATTGATAGAAGAGCACACTCCGGACTTGCTTTTCCTTACGGAAACCTGGCTTACCAGTGAATCCAATCCAGCGATAGTTGAGTCCCTCCCCACCGGATATCAAATAACTCGGCAAGACCGGCCAAAAGGGAGAGGAGGAGGCCTTGCCATCATTTCTAAGGAGCAATACCTCTGTCGCCTCTCCCCGGAGACCATCGCGGACTGCGAGAGTATGGGATTTAACATCAACCTCTCACCTAACATCTGCTTCTCAGGCACTCTCATTTATCGTCCACCCGGCCTTCCGAAGCAATTCCTCCTATCCCTTCCTTCGAATGCAGCCAGTAGAGCCAGCACCTCCTCGAGTTACACCGTGTTAGGTGACCTGAACCTACACTTCGACTCCCCCTCTGATCATCCAGCTGCTATCCTACTAGATGACCTAGCAGCTCTACAACTGACTCAACGCGTCCCCACCCCCACTCACGAAAAAGGTCATTTATTAGACCCAATTTTCTCAAACTGCCCTGAGATCACAGTGGACCCAGGTATCACCCTACCATGGACGGACCATTTTTTAATCCCCTTTAAATGGACCACACTTAAACCCTCTCCTCCGGCTCCCACTACCAAACTTAGGCGGGCCTGGGCGCGCCTTGCGGTGGATAAGTGGTGCACAAAACTGGCCAGCTCATTACCAGAAATTCAGGATGATCCCGCCTTAGCAAACCAGGCCTATACCAACTGGATCTCCCAAACTCTTGACTGTACGCTCCCAATGAGCAAGACTGTACTGAAGCGGCCTCAGAAAAGCGCCCCGTGGTACACCCAATCCCTCAGAGAAAAAAAGCGTCTCTGTAGAAGAGCGGAAAGACGCTGGCGCTTAGACAAATCAGTGGATAACAAAATTCGGTACCGTGAAACTTTAAACGAGTACAAATCCCAAATAAAAACAGCACAATCGACTTTCTTCGCCGAAAATATCCTGAATGCTAGATCTAAACCTAAAGAGATCTTTCAAATCATTAAAAAGCTAACTAACCCAGCCCCAGCAGTGTATGTTGAGAAATCGGTCACCCAGTGTGATGACATCGCCGATTTCTTCTACCAGAAAATAAACAAAATCTATTCAGCTTTTTCTCCTCTAAACGCCGACCCGCCCACCCAACCTAACTACCCCTCCAGCCCGCCGCCTCCCCTTACCCCCCACAAACTAACTCATTTCCCCCGTTAGATCTCTCCACTTTAGAATCACTGGCCCTCAGTGTTAAATCAGGTTCCCCGTCCGATCCTGCCCCTCCTGACATCTTAATGGCAGCATCCCACACTACCTTGCCCGTCATCAGAGAGGTTTTAAACTCCTCCATCTCCTCCGGCACTGTCCCACCCGAGTGGAAACAGGCCATGGTCAGGTCTCTGATCAAAAAACCCAATCTGGACCCGTCTGATCTGGCGAACTATCGTCCTATTTCTCTTCTCCCATGGCTGAGCAAGGTTTTGGAGAAATATGTGAACCAACAGCTGGTGTCCTATTTAGAGGATCACCATATACTGGATCCCACTCAGACGGGTTTCAGACCCAAGCACGGGACAGAGACCGCCCTTCTCATGGTCGTAGAGGAAGCGAGAAAAATCTTGGATCAGGGAGGATCAGTGGCAGTGATCCTCCTTGATCTAAGCGCGGCTTTCGACACGGTGTGTCATGACACCTTACTAAGCCGCCTGTCTAGTGTGGGGATCATGGATGGAGCCTGGGCCTGGTTTGAGTCCTTTCTGAGGTACAGGTCTTTCAGGGTTTTTGACGGCGACTCAGCTTCCTCCAGTAGACCCCTAAATTGTGGAGTTCCTCAGGGCTCCTCTCTGAGCCCGGCCTTGTTCAACCTATACATGAGGCCACTGGCCAGTGTCGTCCGCCCTTTTGGAGTTAAAATCATCTCATATGCGGACGACACACAACTGGTGGTCTCACTGGCGCAAGAGTCATCCCGAACAGCGCCAGGCGGGCTCAGAGAATGCCTAGAGGAAGTGAGGAGCTGGATGACGGCATCAGCTCTAAAACTGAACGGGGACAAAACCGAGCTAATGCTCCTAGGACCCTCAGAACCGGCATTCCCCCCTCCCCTTTGGCCCCCCAGCCTAGGGCCGCCGCCAACCCCTAAAAACGCAATCAAAAGTCTTGGGGTATGGCTGGACAGCACACTCTCCTTCAATACTCAAGCCACTAAACTTTCAGCTACTTGCTTTTCCATTCTGAGGGTACTAAACAAAATCTTCCCCATCCTCCCCCTGGAAGCCAAACAGGCAGCCATCCAAGGACTCATCCACTCCCGGCTCGATTTTAACCACGCACTCTACCTGGGTGCACCTGAATATACCCTTCGTAGGCTGCAAACTGTTCAGAACAGCGCTGCTCGCCTTTTACTTAAAATCCCTCACAGACACTCAGTTAGGACCGGCTTAATAAGCCTTCATTGGTTACCGGTCCGACAGAGGGTTCTATTCAAGGCGCTATGTATAGCCCACCAAGCCTTCTGGAACATGGGTCCTATCATCACCCGTAACCTGATCTGTCAGTACATCCCGAAACGGAATCTCCGCTCTAGCCAGACCTTCTTGGCAGTCGTCCCAAGAATAAAGAGATCCAGAACAGGCGGAAGAACGTTCATGTACAACGCAGCGAAGGCCTGGAATGCCCTACCACTGCATCTTAGAGCCACCCAGAACCTTAATACTTTCCGCAAACAACTGAAGACTCATCTCTTCGCATCTGTTTGCTAAACTCCGCTATCTTTCTCTCCTCTCCATGTGCACTGTAGGTCTACGTTTTTCCCTAGCGCTTGGACGCCCATGGGCAACAACTGCGCTCTATAAATCCCCAAGTTTACAAGTTTACAAGTTTATTGTAAGTCAATCCTCGCTAGGGTAAATTAACTCCTCACTGATTTTTAATATCCCTAAGATATATGACATAGGACATGTTATCCCACATGTCATTCCACCCAAATCGAACAATGAATGTGATAATGCAGTTGTAGATGTGACATTTCCCAAAGTTCACTTTGTTTTCATCCTAAGATCATACAGAGCTCCATCAAGCAGTATCAATAGTCCATGTTTACACAAAACCAATGACAAAGCAATGTTATGAGTAAGAAAATAAGTTACTGCTTTGTACCTTGTGGGCACATACATGCTTAAAGATAATGAAAGATTGATGAGAATGTCCCTTGATTATCAAGATTACATTGTTCCGTTCAGGCTGTAATAAATAGGCGCTTTGCTGAAATGTATCACCAGTGTCAAGAGTCCTACATTGTCCTCGTATTACCACGAAAGCAGTGTTAAGTTTCTTTTGGTTGGTTGATCCAAGAAGAAATACATAAATACTGGAGGGGATTTACTAGACATTCATGGAACCCAACATAGCAAGGCAATATTCTGTTCTGGGTTGCATGAAATGTAGGGGCCTATTTATGAGGCCTTTTGCATTGCTCTTGCACCATGCAACATGGTGCAAGAGCAACGTAAACCATAAAGCATATCTTTGAAGCCATGGAAAGCCTCCTTGCGTGGTTTTGAATGGCTCTAACACAACGCAATTCAAATAGCTGCCTTGCACTACTCTGCCATGGGAAGGAGTTCCATGTCCGTCGAGTAGATATTCCCATGCAACTCCCATGGATTTTAATGCATACCCAGATTTACAAGAACTTGTAAACCTGGGGATGTGTCAAAATCTTACAAATCTATCAAAGTTACAATTGATATCCGGGAACCACTGTGATAACGGTTCTTGGAAATGCTAGAATTGTCCGCAGGTTGGCAGACATCAGTTAATACGGTGGATGGAGTACCCTTGCCTTGGTAAGACTAAAGTTCTCCATAATGATGATGGTCATTACTCCATCCCACGATAAAGAAATCAGCTCCTAGTGGCAGCTCCTAGGTACAGGATCTGCGAATAGTGTTCAGGAAAGGCTGTGAACAGTGATAAGATTAGGAGTGAAATATATACAAAGGCAGTAGGAGATTTACTAATAAACTGATACCTATAAACTGTCAGTAGATTATTGTATTACAATATCAATACATAGCTTCCATTTATTGTAACGCACCTACCCATAATTCCTAATCGCCCAGCCTCTGGCTGAGAATGGATGGTGAAGGAAAATGGTTACATTTATTCTTACAACTTTCTGAAACTTTTAAATATGGTCTTGTAAGGTTTCCCAATATTCCTGCATGCAGAGCCAGCCTCAGTATGCCATTTGTAATGGTTATTTCATTATCACTTCTATAAAACTGCAGGTGGGGATTTTGGAGAAAACTGTAGATTGCCCAAGAAACATGGTAAGTTAGATAAATGTCAATACCATCTCATTAATTGTATAATTATACAAATGCCGAGTGGTGATGTGGCCATCAGTATGAACTCATTTCAAAGAGTCATGATCATATCTAAATATAAATAATATATTAAATAGGAGTCTGCAATCCCTGTTTGAAAACCTGTTTATATTTCTTTATCACAGACATGCTTTTGTTCTTCATGATGGCAACCATGCTATCCCTTTCATATGAATGAGCAAGTCACCAAGTAATTAAGTGCTTTGTGGGAATGGTGATGGTGTGATTATGTATTATAATTATTAAAATACCCTCTGCTATGCATTACAAGATTATTGTAAGTCAATCCTCGCTAGGGTAAATTAACTCCTCACTGATTTTTAATAATGAATGTGATAATGCAGTTGTAGATGTGTCATTTCCCAACGTTTACTGTGTTTTGATCCTAAGATCACACAGAGCTCCATCAAGCAGTATCAATAGTCCATGTGTACACAAAACCAATGACAAAGCAATTTTATGAGTAAGAAAATAAGTTACTGCTTTGTACCTTGTGGGTACATACATGCTTAAAGATAATGAAAGATTAATGAGAATGTCCCCTGATTATCAAGATTACATTCTTCCGTTCAGGCTGTAATAAATAGGAGCTTTGCTGAAATGTCTCACCAGTGTCAAGAGCCCTACATTGTCCACGTATTACCACAAAAGCAGTGTTAAGTTTCATTTGGTTTGTTGATCCAAGAAGAAATACAGAAATCCTGGTGGGATTTACTAGATATTCACAGAACCCAACATAGCAAGGCAACATTCTGTTCAGCGTTGCATGAAATGTAAGGGGCTATTTATGAGGCCTTTTGCATTGCTCTTGCACCATGCAACATGGTGCAAGAGCAACGTAAAACAATAGGGATATCTTTAAAGCAATGGAAAGCCTCCTTGCGTGGCTCTGAGTGGCTCTAAAATACCCAGAGTAACACAACGCAATTCAAATAGCTGCCTGCATTACTCTTCCATAGGAAGGAGTTCCCTGGGCGTTGAGTAGGCATTCCCATGCAACTCCAATGGATTTTTAGGCACACCCAGATTTACAAGAACTTGTAAACCAGGGGATGTGTCAAAATCTTACAAATCTATCAAAGTTACAATTGATATCCGGGAACCACTGTGATAGCGGTTCTTGGAAATGCTAGAGTTGTCCGCAGGGTGGCAGACATCTGTAAATACGGTGGATGGAGTACCCTCGCCATGGTAAAAGTAAAGCTCTCCATAATGATGATGGTAATTACTTCATCCCACGATAACGAAATCAGCTTCTAGTGGCATCTCCTAGGTACAGGATCTGCGAATAGTGTTCAGGGAAGGCTGTGAACAGTGATAAGATTAGGAGTGAAATATATACAAAGGCAGTAGGAGATTTACTAATAAACTGATACCTATAAACTGTCAGTAGATTATTATCATTACAATATCAATACATAGCTTCCATTAATTTTAAGGCACCTACCCATAATTCTCAATCGCCCAGCCTCTGGCTGAGAAAGGTTAGCGAGGACGTTTACATTTATTCTTACAACTTTCTGAAACTTTTAAATATGGGCTTGTGAGGTTTCCCAATTTTCCTGCATGCAGAGACAGCCTCAGTATGCCATTTGTAACGGTTATTTCATCATCACTTCTATGAAACTGCAGGTAGGGATTTTGGAGAAAACTGTTCATTGCCCAAGAAATATGGTAAGTGTGTTCAATGTCAATACCATTTCATTCATTGTATAACCCCTTCCATGCTCATGGCGAGCTGAGCTCGTCATGCAGTACAGTGCTCCTGTGCTCATGACGAGCTGAGCTCGTCATGACCACACCCATTATTATTGAAGCCCAGCACAGCAGGAAAATCACTCAAGCAGCGATGTGGATAATTATACAAATGCCGAGTGGTGATGTGGCCATCAGTATGAACTCATTTCAAAGAGTCATGATCATATCTAAATATAAATAATATATTAAATAGGAGTCTGCAATCCCTGTTTGAAAACCTGTTTATATTTCTTTATCACAGACGTGCTTTTATTCTACATGATGGCAACCATGCTATCCCTTTCATATGAATGAGCAAGTCACTAAGTAATTAAGTGCTTTGTGGGAATGGTGATGGTGTGATTATGTATTAAAATGATTAAAATACCCTCTGCTATGCATTACAAAGTTATTGTAAGTCAATCCTCGCTAGGGTAAATTAACTCCTCACTGATTTTTAATATCCCTAAGATATATGACATAGGACATGTTATCCCACATATCGATCCACCCAAATCGAACAATGAATGTGATAATGCAGTTGTAGATGTGTCATTTCCCAAAGTTCACTGTGTTTTGATCCTAAGATCACACAGAGCTCCATCAAGCAGTATCAATAGTCCATGTTTACACAAAACCAATGACAAAGCACTTTTATGAGTAAGAAAATAAGTTACTGCTTTGTACCTTGTGGGTACATACATGCTTAAAGATAATGAAAGATTGATGAGAATGTCCCCTGATTATCAAGATTACATTGTTCCGTTCAGGCTGTAATAAATAGGAGCTTTGCTGAAATGACTCACCAGTGTCAAGAGCCCTACATTGTCCACGTATTACCACAAAAGCAATGTTAAGTTTCATTTGGTTTGTTGATCCAAGAAATACAGAAATCCTGGTGGGATTTACTAGATATTCACGGAACCCAACATAGCAAGGCAACATTCTGTTCTGCGTTGCATGAAATGTAAGGGGCTATTTATGAGGCCTTTTGCATTGCTCTTGCACCATGCAATATGGTGCAAGAGCAACGTGAAAAAAATTGGGATATCTTTGAAGCAATGGAAAGCCTCTTTGCGTGGCTCTGAGTGGCTCTAAAATACCCAGAGTAACACAACGCAATTCAAATAGCTGCCTGCATTACTCTTCCATGGGAAGGAGTTCCATGGGCGTTGAGTAGGCATTCCCATGCAACTCCAATGGATTTTTAGGCATACCCAGATTTACAAGAACTTGTAAACCAGGGGATGTGTCAAAATCTTACAAATCTATCAAAGTTACAATTGATATCCGGGAACCACTATGAAAGCGGTTCTTGGAAATGCTAGAGTTGTCCGCAGGGTGGCAGACATCTGTAAATACGGTGGATGGAGTACCCTCGCCATGGTAAAAGTAAAACTCTCCATAATGATGATGGTAATTACTCCATCCCACGATAACGAAATCAGCTCCTAGTGGCATCTCCTAGGTACAGGATCTGCGAATAGTGTTCAGGGAAGGCTGTGAACAGTGATAAGATTAGGAGTGAAATATATACAACGGCAGTAGGAGATTTACTAATAAACTGATACCTATAAACTGTCAGTAGATTATTATCATTCCAATATCAATACATAGCTTCCATTAATTTTACGGCACCTACCTATAATTCTCAATCGCCCAGCCTCTGGCTGAGAAAGGATGACAAGGACGTTTACATTTATTCTTACAACTTTCTGAAACTTTTAAATATGGGCTTGTGAGGTTTCCCAATTTTCCTGCATGCAGAGACAGCCTCAGTATGCCATTTGTAACGGTTATTTCATCATCACTTCTATGAAACTGCAGGTGGGGATTTTGGAGAAAACTGTTCATTGCCCAAGAAATATGGTAAGCGTGTTAAATGTCAATACCATTTCATTAATTGTATAACCCCTTCCATGCTTATGACGAGCTGAGCTTGTCATGCAGTACAGTGCCCCTGTGCTCATGACAAGCTGAGCTCGTGATGACCACACCCATTATTATTGAAGCCCAACACAGCAGGAAAATCTCTCAAGCAGCGATGTGGATAATGATGCAAACGCCGAGTGGTGATGTGGCCATCAGTATGAACTCATTTCAAAGAGTCATGATCATATCTAAATATAAATAATATATTAAATAGGAGTCTGCAATCCCTGTTTGAAAACCTGTTTTATTTATTTATCACAGACATGCTTTTTTTCTTCATGATGGCAAGCATGCTTTCCCTTTCATATGAATGAGCAAGTCACCAAGTAATTAAGTGCTTTGTGGGAATGGTGACGGTCTGATTATGTATTATAATAATAAAAATACCCTCTGCTATGCATGACAAGGTTATTGTAAGTCAATCCTCGCTAGGGTAAATTTACTCCTCACTGATTTTTAATATCCCTAAGATATATGACAAAGGACATGTTATCCCATATGTCATTCCACCCAAATCGAACAATGAATGTGATAATGCAGTTGTAGATGTGACATTTCCCAAAGTTCACTGTGTTTTTATCCTAAGATCACACAGACGTCCATCAAGCAGTATCAATAGTCCATGTTTACACAAAACCAATGACAAAGCAATTGTATGAGTAAGAAAATAAGTTACTGCTTTATACCTTGTGGGTACAAACATGCTTGAAGATAATGAAAGATTGATGAGAATGTCTCCTGATTATCAAAATTACATTGTTCTGTTCAGGCTGTAATAAATAGGAGCTTTGCTGAAATGTCTCACCAGTGTCAAGAGCCCTACATTGTCCTCGTATTACCACAAAAGCAATGTTAAGTTTCTTTTAGTTTGTTGATTCAAGAAGAAATACATAAATCCTGGTTGGATTTACTAGACATTCACAGAACCCAACATAGCAAAGCAACATTCTGTTCTGTGTTGCATGAAATGTAGGGGCCTATTTATGAGGCCTTTTGCATTGCTCTTGCACCATGCAACATGGTGCAAGAGCAACGTAAACCATAAAGCATATCTTTGAAGCCATGGAAAGCCTCCTTGGGTGGCTCTGAGTGACTCTAAAATAGCCGGAGATACACAATGCAATTCAAATAGCTGCCTTGCTTTACTCTGCCATGGGAAGGAGTTCCATGGGCGTTGAGTAGGTATTTCCATGCAACTCCCATGGATTTTACGGCACACCCAGATTTACAAGAACTTGTAAACCAGGGGATGTGTCAAAATCTTACAAATCTATCAAAGTTACAATTGATATCCGGGAACCACTGTGATAACGGTTCTTGGAAATGCTAGAGTTGTCCGCAGGTGGGCAGACATCTGTAAATACGGTGGATGGAGTACCCTTGCCTTGGTAAGACTAAAGTTCTCCATAATGATGATGGTCATTACTCCATCCCACGATAAAGAAATCAGCTCCTAGTGGCAGCTCCTAGGTACAGGATCTGCGAATAGTGTTCAGGAAAGGCTGTGAACAGTGATAAGATTAGGAGTGAAATATATACAAAGGCAGTAGGAGATTTACTAATAAACTGATACCTATAAACTGTCAGTAGATGATTGTATTACAATATCAATACATAGCTTCCATTTATTGTAACGCACCTACCCATAATTCCAAATCGCCCAGCCTCTGGCTGAGAATGGATGGTGAAGGAAAATGTTTACATTTATTCTTACAACTTTCTGAAACTTTTAAATATGGTCTTGTAAGGTTTCCCAATTTTCCTGCATGTAGAGACAGCCTCAGTATGCCATTTGTAATGGTTATTTCATTAACACTTCTATAAAACTGCAGGTGGGGATTTTGGAGAAAACTGTAGATTGCCCAAGAAACATGGTAAGTTAGTTAAATGTCAATACCATCTCATTAATTGTATAATTATACAAATGCCGAGTGGTGATGTGGCCATCAGTATGAACTCATTTCAAAGAGTCATGATCATATCTAAATATAAATAATATATTAAATAGGAGTCTGCAATCCCTGTTTGAAAACCTGTTTATATTTCTTTATCACAGACATGCTTTTATTCTTCATGATGGCAACCATGTTATCCCTTTCATATGAATGAGCAAGTCACCAAGTAATTAAGTGCTTTGTGGGAATGGTGATGGTGTGATTATGTATTATAATTATTAAAATACCCTCTGCTATGCATTACAAGATTATTGTAAGTCAATCCTCGCTAAGGTAAATTAACTCCTCACTGATTTTTAATATCCCTAAGATATATGACATAGGACATGTTATCCCACATGTCGTTCCACCCAAATCGAACAATGAATGTGATAATGCAGTTGTAGATGTGTCATTTCCCAACGTTTACTGTGTTTTGATCCTAAGATCGCGCAGAGCTCCATCAAGCAGTATCAATAGTCCATGTTTACACAAAACCAATGACAAAGCAATTTTATGAGTAAGAAAATAAGTTACTGCTTTGTACCTTGTGGGTACGTACATGCTTAAAGATAATGAAAGATTGATGAGAATGTCCCCTGATTATCAAGATTACATTCTTCCGTTCAGGCTGTAATAAATAGGAGCTTTGCTGAAATGTCTCACCAGTGTCAAGAGCCCTACATTGTCCACGTATTACCACAAAAGCAGTGTTAAGTTTCATTTGGTTTGTTGATCCAAGAAGAAATACAGAAATCCTGGTGGGATTTACTAGATATTCACAGAACCCAACATAGCAAGGCAACATTCTGTTCTGCGTTGCATGAAATGTAAGGGGCTATTTATGAGGCCTTTTGCATTGCTCTTGCACCATGCAACATGGTGCAAGAGCAACGTAAAACAATTGGGATATCTTTGAAGCAATGGAAAGCCTCCTTGCGTGGCTCTGAGTGGCTCTAAAATACCCAGAGTAACACAACGCAATTCAAATAGCTGCCTGCATTACTCTTCCATGGGAAGGAGTTCCATGGGCGTTGAGTAGGCATTCCCATGCAACTCCAATGGATTTTTAGGCACACCCAGATTTACAAGAACTTGTAAACCAGGGTATGTGTCAAAATCTTACAAATCTATCAAAGTTACAATTGATATCCGGAACCACTGTGATAGCCGTTCTTGGAAATGCTAGAGTTGTCCGCAGGGTGGCAGACATCTGTAAATACGGTGGATGGAGTACCCTCGCCATGGTAAAAGTAAAGCTCTCCATAATGATGATGGTAATTACTCCATCCCACGATAACGAAATCAGCTCCTAGTGGCATCTCCTAGGTACAGGATCTGCGAATAGTGTTCAGGGAAGGCTGTGAACAGTGATAAGATTAGGAGTGAAATATATACAAAGGCAGTAGGAGATTTACTAATAAACTGATACCTATAAACTGTCAGTAGATTATTATCATTACAATATCAATACATAGCTTCCATTAATTTTAAGGCACCTACCCATAATTCTCAATCGCCCAGCCTCTGGCTGAGAAAGGATGGCGAGGACGTTTACATTTATTCTTACAACTTTCTGAAACTTTTAAATATGGGCTTGTGAGGTTTCCCAATTTTCCTGCATGCAGAGACAGCCTCAGTATGCCATTTGTAACGGTTATTTCATCATCACTTCTATGAAACTGCAGGTGGGGATTTTGGAGAAAACTCTTCATTGCCCAAGAAATATGGTAAGTGTGTTAAATGTCAATACCATTTCATTAATTGTATAACCCCTTCCATGCTCATGACGAGCTGAGCTCGTGTGAAAATACAATTTTTGTAATGGACGAAAGCTCCTCCATTTTGTATTTTCCAGCAGCCATTTTGTGTTAAAGTCTTCTCTAGCCTGCCACCTCAGCACATATAACATGGCCACTTCATCTGCACAAAGAAACGGTGATACATCAAATGACCCCAGAGCATATGCTTGCACTCTGCTTTATGACACA
Organism: Lissotriton helveticus; assembly: GCF_964261635.1. Lineage (NCBI taxonomy): Eukaryota > Metazoa > Chordata > Amphibia > Caudata > Salamandridae > Lissotriton > Lissotriton helveticus. The sequence goes on along the minus strand of NC_136070.1, from coordinate 592,687,590 downwards.
CAAGTAGAGCAGGGTCCGTTGCTTAAAGGTCAATGACTCATTTGTTTAACTTTCCTATCTAACTATTGCCAATGTATTACAGTTAACTAAATACTGCCGATGGTGACAAATTACTGTTGACACAAGAGACATAACCTTTTGTTCCATATCCGGATGAGTAATCAAGTGGGCGCCTGATTCTGTAACCACAGGCCCGCCTATGTTTATACTTGGCACAAGTTATGCATAGTTCTGCTTTATTCTGTGTATCACAAGATTATTGATGACTGATGGGGTTTAGTGAGTAATCTTTATATTTGTGTTCTGCATGCCAAGTATACATATTTCCAGAGTGACTGGTCCTGACTAGTACGTGGGTCCGTCTTGGGATCATTAATCATCCTTGGCAGTTGCTGTTTTGTATATCCATTCCCACCTACGCTTATTCCAGCACAAAAGTATATAAGGCTGTCTATGACTTTGTAAGTTGTCCACTTCTCTCATAGCCACATGGAGCTGTGAGGTGGTGTACCCGCTCGAGCGCAATAAATCTTTGTTACAGTTACCTCCGACTGCTGGTCTTCCTTTGTGAGCATACCTGGGCGAGGTAGAAGAAATCCACTTCGACAAATTGGCGACCACGAAGGGACCTCTACGTGGGACATCCAACGGCTAACTGAGTCCGTGGTTGAGAGGTGCGACTGAGGACCGAATGATCGTAGGGGCCCCTGCACGAAGGAGACGGCGTTTCTCCGCAGCAGCTGCCATCTGAAGTCCCGACTGGCCTCTTGACACAGGATTCCCCGGCAGAGGTCCACGAGCTGATCCCTTCTGAAACAGACGTGTTGTCCGAAGACCAACAGTCGGACGATTCAGGACACACCACAGATTGGTGAGATTGTTCTGTTGCATGATTTATTAAAAAGGAGTTTGGTTAACTAGGTTTATTGAATAAGTTTTGAGTAAAAGAGTAAAAGGATAGTTATAACTAAAAAATAAATAGGAACAATGAAGAAATGCATTTCTAAAACGTTCTGTTGTATAAGTTCAGGTCACCGGTTGGACGAAAGCGTCCCCACCCCTGTTGAAGATAGTCCAGGTTGGATATTAATGATAAAAAAGGGAATAAATGTGAATTTATACAATAGAATATGGCATGAGTACACAAAAAAGGATGAGAGATTACAGTTTCCTATTGATGGTACCTTTGATTTAGCTAAATTACAGTATTTACAGCAATGTATGATGGAACGAAAAGTCCAACCTGCTATGTTTGAGACGTTTCAAACATGGGAGAAATCTGCTAGAACTAGGAACATGAAACAAAAACTAGACAGAGACAGAGAAAAGAATAAAACGACTATGGCCAAGGTAGCGGAATATGATAATATTAAGATAAACGAAAACATTGAACAGCATGACAGGGAATTTAGAATGAAAACAGAAAAATGCTTTGTCGCAATAGACAAACGAAGTTGCCCCCCTGCCGACGAAGTATTAGAGGGCTTATTAGACATGCCTCCCCCATATAATATTGTTCAAAATCCTGTTCAAAATCCTGCTCCCCCACAAGGTCCTGGAATTGGGGGCCAACAGCCTAACATTGTTGCCCCACCACAAGTACAGCCTGTGCACCCTCCCGTTGTACCGGCCCAACAAGCATCCGCCCCTGCTGCACCAGCTCAGGCCCAACAAACAGCCCAAAAAACAGCCTCTCCTACTAATAGTTTGCAGGGCACACATGGATCTGTAGGAAGCATCCCAGCAACACCGTCCGCTCCAGCACTTTCCAGCGTGACACTTCCAGTAGCAATGACGCCACTTGCTTCACAAAGTGATTCCCCCGCAGTACATGCACACAAAACATACGATTGGATGAATTCCCCTTACCGTGGTTCACCAATAACGGACATCAGACATATATGCTAGACACACACGATTAGGCGTTGCAGAAAAAGATACTATAAAGAAAATGACACAAAAATGGATGGACTTTGGGGAAATAACTAAAATAGGAGCCCAGGAAACATTTGAAGGAATGCGGGAGTTGAGAGCTAAGAATTTTGTCATTAACAGTATGGTAAATAGACTGTTTGACCATTGTCATCTCTTAATGGAGAACAGTACAGGGTTTTTTCAAACACCAGGATGGTTACGACAATTATGGAGGGATAGCGAAAACTCCATATTGACAGACACACAATGTAAAGATGCATTTAATACCTGTTATCAGTACCAAAAAGAGCTAGATGCCACTATGTGTGATGCCACTAACCAACATATTCACCAACAATATGGCCCAGGACCAGGACTTACAGATAATGCTCCAGCTTTCCCTATGAGAGAGATACATCCAATTCCAAATCCGGGAGGTGCAAATCTCGCCGCTATCCCACAATTTGTGCACACTCCCTGGACTAGGGCAGATTTATTGGCCCTGAAAAAAGAGTTACCTGACCCTAGAAGTAATCCAAAATTATTTTATGAAAACCTTGAATCCGCTCTTAATTTAACACCCATGTTACTAAAAGACATTGACTTTCTATTTGATTTTTTGGTACCACAAGAACTATGGCGCCCAGTTAGAGATCATGATTCCGCAAATATTAACTGGGGAGCCATAAGGGCTGCGGATACAGGTAGACGACCGGGAGAGGATGTGCCACCAGTATTAAAAGCTTTACCAGGACACATTATAGCACGCATGCAGGAAATTCTGCCTAGACAAAGAGTAGACTGGGATAAAATGACTGCATGTAGGCAGAAAGATGGAGAGGAAGTGACTGATTTTTTTAGCAGAATAGAAGAGATTTTTAAAGGATACAGTGGACAGGACATTCAGACAGTACAAGGAAAGCGCATTTTTGCTAACCAGTTTGTTAATAATATTTTACCTGACTTATCGGACAGTATAAAGACATACGAAAGTACCTGGACTGCTAAAGTTCCAGCTGAGTTATTGACAATGGCCTGCTATTATGAGAATAAGAGAAATTCAGAAAAGGGAAAGAAGGATAAGCAAATGAAGGAATTAAAGACAAAAGCATTAATGCAGCAAGCTTTTCCTGACAGAGGAAGGTCAAGAGGACGTACAAATTTTCAGAGGGCAGGTGGACGTAGTCGTGGGGTTGGTTGAGCTGCTTCAGCCCCGGCGCAACAGAGAGCAGGGTTAGGATATAATCAATGTGCTAACTGCTACCAGGAGGGACATTGGAAGAATGAGTGCCCTTTGTTACAGGGCCAGGGTCAAGCTATGAGAAATAATGCAAACACTTACAGAGGAAACTCAACTCCCCGTGTAGACAGAGGGAGAGGTAGAGGACAGCAAAGAAATTACAGTGACGCTGAACAGACAAATTATTTTGACAATAGAAATAATGCGTACTTCACTCAAGATTATGCACAATATGATGACAGTGAGGACTGGACACAATAGGGATGCCCAGGAGAGGACAGGGAGCGAGTGCAGATACCAGTGGAATCTTCAGGCCCATATGTAAAAATGGTAGTTGAAGGTGAAGAGAGAAAATTTCTTCTAGATACTGGTGCCACTAATACATCGATTTCCCACCGCTTGCTCCCCCATGTTCCTCTCTCGGGAAGATTAGATAAGTCGGTGGGATTTTCAAATGCTGTTGTCACAAGCCCCATTTCGCGACCATTGGACTTCACGATTGGTCCGATAACAGGGAGTATGCCATTTGTACTAACTGAGAAATGTTCGCTAAATTTGCTTGGTTTAAAAGCTTTGAAAATGATGCATGCTACTATATACTGTACACCGGATGGTGTCTACCTGACTTGTAGGAAACAAAAAGTGTCTAGACAATACATGGTTACAGATAAAACTCACATACCACCTGAACTGCGCGATATTGATCCAAATTTATGGGCACATGGACCAAACGATGTAGGGAAAATGGATATTGAGCCAGTACATATTACAGTAAAACCAAATGTCAGACTACCTCGCATTCCCCAGTACAAAATATCAAAGGAAGGTGAGGAGGGTTTGAAATTGGTTATCTCAGACTTATTGCAACGGAAGATAATACAAGAAGTTACAAGCAGTCCCTGTAACAGTCCAATTTTACCTGTGGTTAAACGTGATGATGGAACAGGACAGGTCAAATATAGGATGATTGTTGATTTGAGAGCCATAAACAAAATAATGGAACCACAATACCCTGTTGTACCCGACATTACAGCAATGTTTTCATCTGTACCACCTTCAGCCCAGTGGTTTACTGTCATAGATCTGAAGAACGCCTTCTTCAGTATCCCCATACACCCAGACAGCCAGTATTTGTTCAGTTTCAGTTTCCAGGGGCGATCGTATAAATTCTGTCGGGTTCCCCAGGGGTATACAGAAAGCCCTAGCATCTATAGTCAGGCATTAAAAATACAACTAGATGACTGTGCTTTACCACCAGGTACAGTATTACTGCAATATGTGGACGACTTACTGTTAACAGCTGAAACAAATGAAATTTGTAAGCAAGCTACGCATGCTATTCTAACTTTTCTTGCTTCGCATGGACACAAGGTTTCGCCAGCTAAGCTACAGTACTGTCAACAGGAGGTAACCTACTTAGGTCATCTCCTGTCGAAAGGTGGGAGGAGATTATCATCTGACAGAATACAAACAGTACAGAACATTCCCAGACCTAGAACTCAAAAAGATGTGCGTGCATTTCTTGGAATGGTCTCCTTTTGTAGGCAATGGGTACCAAATTTCTCTTATCTGGCCAAACCATTACTGTCCTTGACTCACAAAGATGTGGAAGATCCTGTTCCTTGGGATAAAGAGCATCAAGATAGCTTTGTGGCTTTGAAAACTGCTTTATGCAATGCACCTGCTTTGGGCACACCAGATTACACTAAGAACTTTGCATTGTTCGTACATGAGAAAGAAGGATGCGCAATGGCTATACTAACCCAGAAAAATGGAGAGAAGAATAGACCATGTGCCTATTTTTCCTCAACATTGGATCCGGTAGCAAGAGGTCTACCGAACTGCCTCAGAAATGTTGCTGCGGCGGCTGCTGCAGTAAGACAGGCAGACTCTATTGTACTTGGACATCCTGTTGTGGTTTACGTACCTCATTCAGTAGACATACTGCTGAACAAAACCAAAACTCAACATTTAACTAATGCCAGGTTGACTCAATATGAGCTAATACTAATGGCCACTAACATGACCTTGCAGAGGTGTAACACCATAAACCCAGCTACTCTGATGCCTCTCCCTTTGGAGCAGGATGAAGTACAACATGATTGTGTGATTGTTACTGAAACTGAAACAAAAGGTCGAGTAGATTTGGCAGACACACCTATGCAAAAAGTTGATGGAACACTATTTGTGGACGGCTCTTGTCTAAAGAGACCAGATGGAACTACCTCTGCAGCCTATGCAATCACGACGAATAAGACAGTTGTTGAAACATGTAAAATAGAACAGATGTCTGCTCAGGCAGCCGAGTTGATCGCCTTAACTAGAGCATGTGAGCTCTCAGAGAAGTTAGCTGTAAACATTTACACCGACAGCCAATACGCATGGGGGGTGGCACATAACTTCGGCCGTTTGTGGGCCGAGAGAGGGTACATTACATCTGGAGGTGCAAAAATACAGCACGGCACCCTGATCACAAGACTCCTAAATGCTCTTGCATTACCAACTAAATTGGCTATCATGAAGTGTAGTGCACACAAGAAGATTACAGACCATGTAGGTCAGGGAAACGCTTTTGCCGTTGAAACAGCAAAACACACTGCGTTGAGTGAATACACCTTAACATATGTAGTATCAAAGACTGACGAAGAAGAGACAAACATTGATCCATACAAAGAGATAAAAGACATTCAAGACTTTGCAAGTGAGGATGAGAAGAAGCAGTGGGTTAAGGAAGGATATTACTTTGACACACATTTTGGGGCTTGGATGCATACACTTGGGCATTTGAAAAAGTGGGTCCTGCCCGACAGTTTTCTCCTACCCATGCTTCACATGGTTCATGGTCCTGCACACTTGGGGGCTGATGGAATGACAAATACCATTGAAAAGATATGGGTCAACAAAAACATTAGGAAGACAGCTGTAAAACTATCCAAGAACTGTATGACCTGTGCTCTCCATAATGTAGGAACAGGGATACAAGTACCACCGGGTCATTTTAGATTGCCAGAATACCCCTTTGAATGCCTTCAGATGGATTACATAGAAATGCCCCCTGCCAACGGCAAAAGATATGTTTTGGTTGTTATATGTAGCTTCAGTAATTGGGTGGAGGCATTCCCCTTGAAAGACAACACCGCATTAAGCACAGCCAAGATGTTGTTGAAAGAGTACTTCTCACGCTATGGCTTGGCCAGAAGCCTCTGGTCTGACAACGGGGTACATTTTTCAAATAAAATAATGGATCTAGTATGTCAAGGATTAGGGGTGCAACAAAAGTTCCATTCAGTGTATCATCCAAAAGCGGCAGGGCTTGTGGAGCGCTGCAACGCTACATGGAAAAATAAACTGCAAAAAATATGTGCATCAAGCACTCTCAGTTGGGTAGATGCTTTGCCCTTAGCCTTGTTCTCTATGAGGACAACTGTTACATCCAAAAACAGACTCTCTCCATATGAGCTCGTTATGGGAAAACCGGCAAATGTATATGGGTTTGCCTCTCCACCAAAGTTGCAAGAATTGACTCATTCTGCTTTATTGGATTATTGTAAAGAACTAACTTCTGCCCTGTCTACCATTCGCCAACAGGTCAGAGACACTTGGTCCCCGCCTCTGGAAGGAGAAGTGCATGATATCAGGCCCGGGGACTGGGTCCTGACCAAAAACTTTGTGAGGAAGAACAGCCTACAGCCCAGGTGGAAAGGGCCAGCGCAAGTTTTGTTAGTCACACAGACGGCGGTTCGATGTGACGGACACAAAAACTGGATTCATCTTTCAAACGTGAAGAGAGCACCACCATTCTGGCCAAAACTGCCCCCGGAAGAGGACCGTTCTGACCGAAGGACTGGTGACTGCACTCCTGCACGCATTGATGATCAACCAACTGCATCAGGATACAATCTACGCCCAAGGAAACTGAAGAGTGCTTAGGACGGAGCAAGCACCAACTGCCACGCACTGAATAGTGCCAACTTTAAAGGACTAACTTGTGCAGTGAGGTTAGTAAAATAAGGACACTGCCAACTCTGATCTGCAAAGAGAATAAAGGAATACTTCCGAAGCCCAGAGACCCAAAGGAGGAGAGGGTGTGAGGTGAAGGTCTGTAACAGTGAGGCCTATAACGAACACTGTTGAACTGCCGCACTTGTGAGATTGTATATTTCAAAAGAAAAAAAATTCTGAAGTATTATTTCGAATGGTATTTCTGTTTGGAAGAACAACTAGACATCTTCCTTTACTAGAAATGGAGGATACATATTCCACCCTTAAATTGAACAAAAAGGGGCGTTGGTACTCCAAACTATGCATATTTTGTATGTTGTTTTGCATAATGTCTTTGGTCATTGGCTTACTATATCTCCTGGAGCTCTACCATCCTATTGCTAAAACAGCCCGCTTCCATCAGAACTTCCCTCTGACTTTGTCCCCTCAGTTACAGTAGCACCAGAGGATATGGACCACAGAGAGGAAATGCGTCATAATTCTTTTCTTACCCTACTTCATCAGACCCATCAAGTAATTGATAAAAAGAATTGTTGGATCTGTATGCAATTCCCAGCCTATGTGGATGAAGGTGTACCCCTTCTCCAAGTACCGCTGCCATTTGAAGCGTCCTGTTATGCATTACACATTGCGATGCTGAAGGTTGAGCTAATAGGGGTCTTTAGCCGCTTAGTAACTTCCCGTACAACCACTAGAACATCAACTGCCTCCCTGTACACCCGTTACGATAAAGATATTCTCCAGTCAGGAAATTGCTCTGAAGTTGTTTTGACAAATGCAACATTCCCATTTTCTAATATATTCTCCCCACTATTCTTGGTAAATAATGATAGTACACCTCCGCTCCATAGGGACACTAGGGAGACCCCCTTTTTGAAAATGAGGCAGCGTAGGGTGCTTGGGAGTATATGTATTAGAAGCAACGGTACCACCAACATGGGGAATAGTACCAATTGCAATGTGACATTTGAAGTGTCTTCCCAGGAAATAACTGTTCCACTTTATATTGGTGACTCAGTCTATTTCATTTGTGGTTCCAGGGCCTACATTTGGCTGCCAGTGAACTGGGGTGGCTGCTGCCACCTGGGTCTTGTAACACCAGCAATGTCTGTAAAAAGTACAGCAGAAGTGAATAGAGCATCCCGAACTCTAAGGGGTAGGAGGAGTGTTGATCAAGGAGATACAACGGCTGAGATAGCTGGTGATGTACTAAAGGCCTTTGTTCCTTGGTATGGCCCTGCCATAAATTCCAGAAACATACGTAGGCTGTCCCGTCTATTAGAAGCGACTATAGAAGAGACAGCAGGCATAATTGAGAACATCACAGTTGAGCTGAAGGCTCTCAGATTGGTTGCCCTTCAAAACAGGATTGTGCTAGACATGATGTTAGCAGAACGGGGTGGAGTCTGTAGGGTGATCGGCTCCTCCTGCTGCACATACGTTCCTGACTCATCTACATCAGTTAGAGAAGCTGTCAAGAGGCTATATGATATAGGTGCCCAGGCCCATAGTGATGTTGGCCCCTGGGATCCTGTAGGTTCCTTTTGGAATGCTTTATCTGCTTGGGGCTGGAAGATAGGAATGTTCCTAGTGGCTATCTTCCTTGTGGTGATTGGGTGCTGCATTTTCATTAATTGCCTGCCCATGTGCTGCCAGTGTTTAGGGCGATTACTTAAACCACCCCCGATGCCCCCTGTGACAGTGACCAACGCACTTATAATGAGGGATATTGTAACTCAACAATTGATGGATATTGATATCTCGGATAACAGCCCCACTGACACCAATACAGTTGATTATGTTAATGAGCGCAATGAGGCCCACTATAGTAACAGCCGGCCTATCTATGAACATGTGCATTAGGCCGCAGCAAAATGTTGGACCTTGCGTCCAAAGGGTTGATTGTGAAAATACAATTTTTGTAATGGACGAAAGCTCCTCCATTTTGTATTTTCCAGCAGCCATTTTGTGTTAAAGTCTTCTCTAGCCTGCCACCTCAGCACATATAACATGGCCACTTCATCTGCACAAAGAAACGGTGATACATCAAATGACCCCAGAGCATATGCTTGCACTCTGCTTTATGACACACAAGTAGAGCAGGGTCCGTTGCTTAAAGGTCAATGACTCATTTGTTTAACTTTCCTATCTAACTATTGCCAATGTATTACAGTTAACTAAATACTGCCGATGGTGACAAATTACTGTTGACACAAGAGACATAACCTTTTGTTCCATATCCGGATGAGTAATCAAGTGGGCGCCTGATTCTGTAACCACAGGCCCGCCTATGTTTATACTTGGCACAAGTTATGCATAGTTCTGCTTTATTCTGTGTATCACAAGATTATTGATGACTGATGGGGTTTAGTGAGTAATCTTTATATTTGTGTTCTGCATGCCAAGTATACATATTTCCAGAGTGACTGGTCCTGACTAGTACGTGGGTCCGTCTTGGGATCATTAATCATCCTTGGCAGTTGCTGTTTTGTATATCCATTCCCACCTACGCTTATTCCAGCACAAAAGTATATAAGGCTGTCTATGACTTTGTAAGTTGTCCACTTCTCTCATAGCCACATGGAGCTGTGAGGTGGTGTACCCGCTCGAGCGCAATAAATCTTTTTATGTTACAGTTACCTCCGACTGCTGGTCTTCCTTTGTGAGCATACCTGGGCGAGGTAGAAGAAATCCACTTCGACACTCGTCATGCAGTACAGTGCTCCTGTGCTCATGACGAGCTGAGCTCGTCATGACCACACCCATTATTATTGAAGCCCAGCACAGCAGGAAAATCTCTCAAGCAGCGATGTGGATAATGATACAAACGCCGAGTGGTGATGTGGCCATCAGTATGAACTCATTTCAAAGAGTCATGATCATATCTACATATAAATATTATATTAAATAGGAGTCTGCAATCCCTGTTTGAAAACCTGTTTATAATTCTTTATCACAGACATGCTTTTATTCTCCATGATGGCAACCATGCTATCCCTTTCATATGAATGAGCAAGTCACTAAGTAATTAAGTGCTTTGTGGGAATGGTGATGGTGTGATTATGTATTAAAATGATTAAAATACCCTCTGCTATGCATTACAAAGTTATTGTAAGTCAATCCTCGCTAGGGTAAATGAACTCCTCACTGATTTTTAATATCCCTAAGATATATGACATAGGACATGTTATCCCACATGTCATTCCACCCAAATCGAACAATGAATGTGATAATGCAGTTGTAGATGTGACATTTCCCAAAGTTCACTGTGTTTTGATCCTAAGATCATACAGAGCTCCATCAAGCAGTATCAATAGTCCATGTTTACACAAAACCAATGACAAAGCAATTTTATGAGTAAGAAAATAAGTTACTGCTTTGTACCTTGTGGGCACATACATGCTTAAAGCTAATGAAAGATTGATGAGAATGTCCCCTGATTATCAAGATTACATTGTTCCGTTCAGGCTGTAATAAATAGGCGCTTTGCTGAAATGTATCACCAGTGTCAAGAGTCCTACATTGTCCTCGTATTACCACAAAAGCAGTGTTAAGTTTCTTTTGGTTGGTTGATCCAAGAAGAAATACATAAATCCTGGAGGGGATTTACTAGACATTCACAGAACCCAACATAGCAAGGCAATATTCTGTTCTGAGTTGCATGAAATGTAGGGGCCTATTTATGAGGCCTTTTGCATTGCTCTTGCACCATGCAACATGGTGCAAGAGCAACGTAAACCATAAAGCATCTCTTTGAAGCCATGGAAAGCCTCCTTGCGTAGTTTTGAATGGCTCTAACACAATGCAATTCAAATAGCTGCCTTGCATTACTCTGCCATGGGAAGGAGTTCCATGTCCGTTGAGTAGATATTCCCATGCAACTCCCATGGATTTTAATGCATACCCAGATTTACAAGAACTTGTAAACCTGGGAATGTGTCAAAATCTTACAAATCTATCAAAGTTACAATTGATATCCGGGAACCACTGTGATAACGGTTCTTGGAAATGCTAGAGTTGTCCGCAGGTTGGCAGGCATCTGTAAATACCCTGGATGGAGTACCCTCGCCATGGTAAGAGTAAAGTTCTCCATAATGATGATGGTAATTACTCCATCCCACGATAACGAAATCAGCTCCTAGTGGCAGCTCCTGGGTACAGGATCTGCGAATAGTGTTCAGGGAAGGCTGTGAACAGTGATAAGATTAGGAGTGAAATATATAGAAAGGCAGTAGGAGATTTTCTAATAAACTGATACCTATAAACTGTCAGTAGATTATTGTCTTTACAATATCAATACATAGCTTCAATTTATTTTAACGTACCTACCCATAATTCCAAATCGCCCAGCCTCTGGCAGAGAATGGATGGCGAAGGAAAACGTTTACATTCATTCTTACAACTTTCTGAAACTTTTAAATATGGGCTTGTAAAGTTTCCCAATTTTCCTGCATGCAGAGACAGCCTCAGTATGCCATTTGTAACGATTATTTCCTTATCACTACCTTAAAACTGCAGGTGGGGAATTTGGAGAAAACTGTTGATTGCCCAAGAAACATGGTAAGTGTGTTAAATGTCAATACCATTTCATTAATTGTATAATTATACAAACGCCGAGTGGTGATGTGGCCATCAGTATGAACTCACAAGAGTCACGATCATGTCTAAATCTAAATAATATATTAAATAGGAGTCTGCAATCCCTGTTTGAAAACCTGTTTATATTTCTTTATCACAGACATGCTTTTGTTCTTCATGATGGCAACCATGCTATCCCTTTCATATGAATGAGCAAGTCACCAAGTAATTAAGTGCTTTGTGGGAATGGTGATGGTGTGATTATGTATTATAATTATTAAAATACCCTCTGCTATGCATTACAAGATTATTGTAAGTCAATCCTCGCTAGGGTAAATGAACTCCTCACTGATTTTTAATATCCCTAAGATATATGACATAGGACATGTTATCCCACATGTCGATCCACCCAAATCGAACAATGAATGTGATAATGCAGTTGTAGATGTGTCATTTCCCAACGTTTACTGTGTTTTGATCCTAAGATCACACAGAGCTCCATCAAGCAGTATCAATAGTCCATGTTTACACAAAACCAATGACAAAGCAATTTTATGAGTAAGAAAATAAGTTACTGCTGTGTACCTTGTGGGTACATACATGCTTAAAGATGATGAAAGATTGATGAGAATGCCCCCTAATTATGAAGATTACATTTTTCAGTTCAGGCTGTAATAAATAGGAGCTTTGCTGAAATGTCTCACCAGTGTCAAGAGCCCTACATTGTCCTCGTATTACCACAAAAGCAGTGTTAAGTTTCTTTTGGTTTGTTGATCCAAGAAGAAATACATAAATCCTGGCTGGGATTTACTAGACATTCACGGAACCTACATAGCAAGGCAACATTCTGTTCTGCGTTGCATGAAATGTAGGGGCCTTTTTATGAGGCCTTTTGCATTGCTCTTGCACCATGCAACATGGTGCAAAAGCAACGTAAACCATAAGGCATATCTTTGAAGCCATGGAAAGCCTATTGCGTGGCTCCGAGTGGCTCTAAAATACCCAGAGTAACACAACGCAATTCAAATAGCTGCCTGCATTACTCTTCCATGGGAAAGAGTTCCATGAGCGTTGAGTAGGTATTCCCATGCAACTCCCATGGCTTTTTAGGCACACCCAGATTTAAAAGAACTTGTAAACCAGGGGATGTGTCAAAATATTACAATTCTATCAAAGTTACAATTGATATCCAGGAACCACTGTGATAACGATTCTTGGAAATGCTAGAGTTGTCCGAAGGTTGGTAGACATCTGTAAATACGGTGGAAGGAGTACCCTCGCCATGGTAAGAGTAAAGCTCTCCATAATGATGATGGTAATTACTCCATCCCACGATAACGAAATCAGCTCCTAGTGGCAGCTCCTAGGTACAGGATCTGCGAATAGTGTTCAGGGAAGGCTGTGAACAGTGATAAGATTAGGAGTGAAATATATACAAAGGCAGTAGGAGATTTACTAATAAACTGATACCTATAAACTGTCAGTAGATTATTGTCATTACAATATCAATACATAGCTTCCATTTATTTTAACGCACCTACCCATAATTCTCAATTGCCCAGCCTCTGGCTGAGAATGTAGGGCGAAGGAAAATGTTTACATTTATTCTTACAACTTTCTGAAACTTTTAAATATGGGCTTGTGAGGTTTACCAATTTTCCTGCATGCAGAGACAGCCTCAGTATGCCATTTGTAACTGCTATTTCAATATCACTTCTATAAAACTGCAGGCGGGGATTTTGGAGAAAACTGTTGATTGCCTAAGAAACATGGTAAGTGTGTTAAATGTCAATACCATTTCATTAATTGTATAATTATACAAACGCCAAGTGGGGATGTGGCCATTAGTATGAACTCATTTCAAAGAGTCATGATCATATCTAAATATAAATATTATATTAAATAGGAGTTTGCAATCCCTGTTTGAAAATCTGTTTATATTTCTTTATCACAGACATGCTTTTGTTCTTCATGATGGTAACCATGCTATCCCTTTCATATGAATGAGCAAGTCACCAAGTAATTAAGTGCTTTGTGGGAATGGTGATGGTCTGATTATGTATTATAATTATTAAAATACCCTCTGCTATGCATTACAAGATTATTGTAAGTCAATGCTCGCTAGGGTAAATTAACTCCTCACTGATTTTTAATATCCCTAAGATATATGACATAGGACATGTTATCCCACATGTCGATCCACCCAAATCGAACAATGAATGTGATAATGCAGTTGTAGATGTGTCATTTCCCAAAGTTCACTGTGTTTTGATCCTAAGATCACACAGAGGTCCATCGAGCAGTATCAATAGTCCATGTTTACACGAAACCAATGTCAAAGCAATTTTATGAGTAAGAAAATAAGTTACTGCTTTGTATCATGTGGGTACATACATGCTTAAAGATAATGAAAGATTGATGAGAATGTCCCCTGATTATCAAGATTACATTGTTCCGTTCAGGCTGTAATAAATAGGAGCTTTGCTGAAATGTCTCACCAGTGTCAAGAGCCCTACATTGTCCACGTATTACCACAAAAGCAGTGTTAAGTTTCTTTTGGTTTGTTGATCCAAGAAGAAATACAGAAATCCTGGTGGGATTTACTAGATATTCACGGAACCCAACATAGCAAGGCAACATTCTGTTCTGCGTTGCATGAAATGTAAGGGGCTATTTATGAGGCCTTTTGCATTGCTTTTGCACCATGCAACATGGTGCAAGAGCAACGTAAAACAATAGGGATATCTTTGAAACAATGGAAAGCCTCCTTGCGTGGCTCTGAGTGGCTCTAAAATACCCAGAGTAACACAACACAATTCAAATAGCTGCCTGCATTACTCTTCCATGGGAAGGAGTTCCATGGGCGTTGAGTAGGCATTCCCATGCAACTCCCATGGATTTTTAGGCATACCCAGATTTACAAGAACTTGTAAACCAGGGGATGTGTCAAAATCATACAAATCTATCAAAGTTACAATTGATATCCGGGAACCACTGTGATAGCGGTTCTTGGAAATGCTAGAGTTGTCCGCAGGGTGGCAGACATCTGTAAATACGGTGGATGGAGTACCGTCGCCATGGTAAAAGTAAAGCTCTCCATAATGATGATGGTAATTACTCCATCCCACGATAACGAAATCAGATCCTAGTGGCATCTCCTAAGTACAGGATCAGCGAATAGTGTTCAGGGAAGGCTGTGAACAGTGGTAAGATTAGGAGTGAAATATATACAAAGGCAGTAGGAGATTTACTAATAAACTGATACCTATAAACTGTCAGTAGATTATTATCATTACAATATCAATACATAGCTTCCATTAATTTTACGGCACCTACCCATAATTCTCAATCGCCCAGCCTCTGGCTGAGAAAGGATGGCGAGGACGTTTACATTTATTCTTCCAACTTTCTGAAACTTTTAAATATGGGCTTGTGAGGTTACCAATTTTCCTGCATGCAGAGACAGCCTCAGTATGCCATTTGTAACGGTTATTTCATCATCACTTCTATGAAACTGCAGGTGGGGATTTTGGAGAAAACTGTTCATTGCCCAAGAAATAAGGTAAGTGTGTTAAATGTCAATATCATTTCATTAATTGTATAACCCCTTCCATGCTCATAACGAGCTGAGCTCGTCATGCAGTACAGTGCTCCTGTGCTCATGACGAGCTGAGCTCGTGATGACCACACCCATTATTATTGAAGCCTAGCACAGCAGGAAAATCTCTCAAGCAGCGATGTGGATAATGATACAAACGCTGAGTGGTGATGTGGCCATCAGTATGAACTCATTTCAAAGAGTCATGATCATATCTAAATATAAATAATATATTAAATAGGAGTCTGCAATCCCTGTTTGAAAACCTGTTTTATTTATTTATCACAGACATGCTTTTTTTCTTCATGATGGCAACCATGCTTTCCCTTTCATATGAATGAGCAAGTCACCAAGTAATTAAGTGCTTTGTGGGAATGGTGATGGTCTGATTATGTATTATAATAATAAAAATACCCTCTGCTATGCATGACAAGGTTATTGTAAGTCAATCCTCGCTAGGGTAAATTAACTCCTCACTGATTTTTAATATCCCGAAGATATATGACAAAGGACATGTTATCCCATATGTCATTCCAGCCAAATCGAACAATGAATGTGATAATGCAGTTGTAGATGTGTCATTTCCCAAAGTTCACTGTGTTTTGATCCTAAGATCACACAGAGCTCCATCAAGCAGTATCAATAGTCCATGTTTACACAAAACCAATGACAAAGCAATTTTATGAGTAAGAAAATAAGTTACTGCTTTGTACCTTGTGGGTACATACATGCTTAAAGATAATGAAAGATTGATGAGAATGCCCCCTGATTATCAAGATTACATTGTTCCGTTCAGGCTGTAATAAATAGGAGCTTTGCTGAAATGTCTCACCAGTGTCAAGAGCCCTACATTGTCCACGTATTACCACAAAAGCAGTGTTAAGTTTCATTTGGTTTGTTGATCCAAGAAGAAATACAGAAATCCTGGTGGGATTTACTAGATATTCACGGAACCCAACATAGCAAGGCAACATTCTGTTCTGTGTTGCATGAAATGTAAGGGGCTATTTATGAGGCCTTTTGCATTGCTCTTGCACCATGCAACATGGTGCAAGAGCAACGTAAAACAATAGGAATATCTTTGAAGCAATGGAAAGCCTCCTTGTGTGGCTCTGAGTGGCTCTAAAATACCCAGAGTAACACAACGCAATTCAAATAGCTGCCTGCATTACTCTTCCATGGGAAGGAGTTCCATCGGCGTTGAGTAGGCATTCCCATGCAATTCCAATGGATTTTTAGGCATACCCAGATTTACAAGAACTTGTAAACCAGGGGATGTGTCAAAAATCTTACAAATCTATCAAAGTTACAATTGATATCCGGGAACCACTGTGATAGCGGTTCTTGGAAATGCTAGAGTTGTCCGCAGGGTGGCAGACATCTGTAAATACGGTGGATGGAGTACCCTCGCCATGGTAAAAGTAAAGCTCTCCATAATGATGATGGTAATTACTCCATTCCACGATAACGAAATCAGCTCCTAGTGGCATCTCCTAGGTACAGGATCTGCGAATAGTGTTCAGGGAAGGCTGTGAACAGTGATAAGATTAGGAGTGAAATATATACAAAGGCAGTAGGAGATTTACTAATAAACTGATACCTATAAACTGTCAGTAGATTATTATCATTACAATATCAATACATAGCTTCCTTTAATTTTTTCGGCACCTACCCATAATTCTCAATCGCCCAGCCTCTGGCTGAAAAAGGATGGCGAGGACGTTTACATTTATTCTTACAACTTTCTGAAACTTTTAAATATGGGCTTGTGAGGTTTCCCAATTTTCCTGCATGCAGAGACAGCCTCAGTATGCCATTTGTAACGGTTATTTCATCATCACTTCTATGAAACTGCCGGTGGGGATTTTGGAGAAAACTGTTCCATAATGATGATGGTAATTACTCTATCCCACGATAACAAAATCAGCTCCTAGTGGCAGCTCCTAGGTACAGGATCTGCGAATAATGTTCAGGGAAGGCTGTTAAAAGTGATAAGATTTGGAGTGATATATATACAAAGGCAGTAGGAGATTTTCTAATAAACTGATACCTATAAACTGTCAGTAGATTATTGTCATTACAATATCAATACATAGCTCCCATTAATTTTAACGCACATACCCATAATTCTGATAGATACATCTGCCGTGTGGATTCCTCACCTTGTGAATATCCCCTTGCGTCAGCAACATTCGGAAATTCTTTTTCGTAGCCTCGCGCCGACGTGGACTCTGACGTCATAGAGACACAACCTCGCTCGCGACTCCGCTGACATCACCGACGCCTACAATAGGCCCAGGCCGGCGTGATGACATCAGTTCCCTTTTTTCCGCGTCGTCGACGCTAACGGTTTCGGGATACTCTGTAGCTTTAGTACATTGTTACTTTATTTCCTCGATTCTCCATTCTCGGAAATTTTTGTTCTGTTGTTATGTCGACAAAGAAGACAGGGTTTTAGCCTTGTAGAGAATGTGGGAAGATGATGTCCGTTACGGACCCTCACCAAGACTGCATCTGGTGTTTAAGTTCGGATCATGACGTTGATGGGTGTTCATGTCAGAAGATGAATCCGAAGGCTCTTCGTGAAAGAGAATCTAAGCTTCTTGTGGCCAAGCTTAAGGCGAGTAAGGTTAAAAGATCCTCGAAGCATTCGAAGAGGTCGAAGTCGAGATCCAGGTCGAGGTCTCGGGAGGCGTCGGCCTCGAAGTCTTCGTCCGGTCACGCTTCCGGTTCTCACAAGAAGCATAAGAAAAGGAGACATGGATCCCGTCATCATTCTAGATCGAAGTCTCCCAAGAGGATGAAGTCGAAGGTGATTCCTCCTCAAGTGTCGGATCAAGAAGGTGAGGCTTCGCCTTCGGAGTCGATGGTCCATTCTCCGACTCCGGGTCCGGATCCGACTCCGGCTCCGTCTCCGGCTCCAGAGGACACCGATGGAGTTCCTGTTGAGGAGGAGGCTTCGAATCCTGTTGGGGAAACTGATTCAAACCTGCCTCGAGATCAGCCTGAGCATCCACCATTCCCGACTCCAGGTCAGGACCCCTCTGCGTTTTTAAACGCGATGTATGGTGTTTTCTCGAGGTTGTGGTACCCCTCTGGAGCGCCTTCGGGTCCCATGGCTTTTAATTTGGGTGTTCCTCACTCATATGCTCTGGCACCCTTCATGCCGTATATGCCAGCTCCGACTCCGCTGTGGCAGTATCAGGCTCCACCGAGGTCGACGCCGATATCGACGCCGGCTCGACCGAAGTCGACGACTCCGGTTCCGGCGTCACCGACTCCTGTGGATTCTATGGGGCAGCCTTCCAAGCCCTCGGATTCGATTCCGAAGTCGGCTCCGGCGGCGTCGAATTCGGCGTTGGATTCGGCTGCACTTCGAGTTAAGATGAGATCTCGAAGAGAAGCTCAACGTCTTCTGGATGAACAGAGGGTTGATGAGAAGTGTGGCTCACTGGTTAGAGGAGGCAGACCTGGAAGCAGAGGTCAGCCTGGGACCAGGGTTCAATTCCCGGCTCGGCGGGGTCTTGAGTCCTAAAATGTCCATGGACTCGACAATTCTCGCTCTGGTGCCTACTCGATTCACGGGTTCACACTCTGCGACTCTGGGCAATAGCTTGATTAATCTCCACAACGGCCCCTCGCGGCGGGATGCCTGGCTTTCACCTTGTGGATGCCCTGCCGGGGTTATCTCACAGGGGAATACCAGGACGGGTTCCCTAAGCAAGCGCTTAGAAACCGCTCGGTGATTTGCGCTATATAAATTCCTGTACATTCACATGAATCATCTTCTGAAGTGGAGGAAGGTGAGTTGGATGGGAGTTATTTTGAGGACCTGGCGGATGCTAGTGGTCTCGAGTTTTCTCCGGAGTGGTCTTTGCCTTCAGGACCTGATGCTCCTTCCAGAGATGTTCAACCTTATCATGTTGTCATGAAGAAGGCGGCAGGACTTTTGGGTTTGATATTGCCCTCTGTCGAGTTTAAGTCAAATTTATTGACAGAGGTCCTCCATTCTCCAAGCTCGTCAGTGGAACCTTTGCTACCATTTAATGATGCTTTAAAGGATCCCATAATGGAGGTGTGGAAGAAACCGTTTTCTGCTCCTGCGGTTTCAAAAAGTGTAGCTAGGAGGTATAGAGTGGCTCCTGAGGATCCTGCTTTCTTGTCTTCTCATCCTTCCCCTGAGAGCTTGGTAATTCAGGCCGCTTGCTCTAAAAAGTCAGTTGGGGCTTTTCCGCAGGTGCCTGGCGACAAAGAGGCCAAGAAACAAGATCAAGTTGCAAAAAAGATTTTTTCTTCGGCTAGTATGGCTTTGAAGTCTTCTAACACCACTTGCCTTATGGGAAGATATATTCATGCTCTTATGGACTCTATGCGTTCATTGATCCCTAAAGTTCCTGAGGATAGCAGAAAAGACTTTGAAGAAGCTTTGTCTGATTCTCAAGCGGCAGCTCGTCAGGTCATCCAAAGTGGACTTGATACTACGGATTCTGTGGCAAGGATCATGGGCACGGCGGTTGCCACGAGGCGTTCAGCCTGGTTGAAGTCGTCTGATTTTTCAGCTGATGTGCAGTCTGCCTTATTGGATTTGCCTTTTGATGGTGAGGGGCTTTTTGGAAAGAAAGCAGACACGGCCTTGGAGAGATTCAAGGACAGCAGGGCAACTGCTAGATCTCTTGGCCTTCGGGTCAGAGGTTCCATGACCAGGAAATTTAGAGGATTTGGCCGCTCTTCCTTTCGTTCGTTTAGACAAGGTCAGCAGCAGCAACAGCAACAGCAGCAGCAGAACACCTTGTATAGGTCTTACAGGGGAAAACAGAGGGCACGCCCTCGAGGGCGTCAAGCCTCGTCCTCCTCCGCCTCCTCCAACCCCCCAGCCACAGAAAAGCAGCCCTAGATCCGCCATTCAGGATCATGTAGGCCCAGTGGGGGGTCGGCTTACCCATTTTCTACGAGATTGGGAATCGGTTACATCAGATCTTTGGGTTCTCAATCTCGTAGAGAATGGGTATGCCCTTCCCTTTCAGGAATTCCCTCCCAATTACCCTCCTTGTCAGGGTTATTGCTCAGAGGAACATCTGTTACTTCTTCAGGAGGAAGTCCAAACTCTTTTGAGAAAAGGTGCGATAGAGGTGGTCCCAGAGCAGGAAAGGGGTCAGGGATGCTACTCCCGGTATTTCCTGATTCCCAAGAAGGATGGCAGACTTCGTCCAATCCTGGATCTCAGGATCTTGAATTTTTATCTGAAGCAGGAGAAATTCAAGATGCTCACCCTTGCTCAGGTTCTTCAGGCTCTGCTGGAAGAAGACTGGATGGTGTCACTCGACTTACAGGATGCGTATTTTCATATTCCAATCCTGAAGTCGCACAGGAAGTATCTCCGTTTTACGGTAGGGTCGAAGCACTACCAGTTTGCGGTCCTTCCGTTTGGACTTACTACTGCGCCTCGAGTCTTCACCAAGGTGATGGCAGTGGTGGCGGCGCATCTCAGAAGGTCAGGGATTCCTGTATTCCCGTATCTGGACGACTGGCTGATCAAAGCGGAGTCGTCAGAGAGAGTGCTTCATCATCTGCAGGATACGACCCAGTTGTTGTACAGGTTGGGTTTTTCGATAAACGTACCCAAATCTCACCTGGTGCCCTCTCAGCGCAACCTGTTCATAGGTGCGGTACTGGACACTACTGTGTGTCGTGCATTCCCTCCTCCTCAAAGGATTCGCGACATACAGGCAATGATTCCTTTATTTTTCAATGGAGCGGTCGTTCCAGTCCTGAAGGTCCTTCGCCTGCTCGGTCTGATGGTTTCTTGCATTCTGTTGGTCAGCCATGCACGCTGGCACATGAGGGCGCTCCAGTGGTGCCTCCGCAGGCAGTGGTATCAGCACAACGGAGATCTCAGGGAGTCAGTGAGGATCTATCAAAAAAGTGAAAAAGTGATGATATTTATATTGATTTTGATTTTTCTAACGAACGTGCTAGGCTCTCTCTTAAAGGTGGAAAGACCAGAGCGCAATGTGCTTTTTAAAATACCCCTCACACACAAAAAAAATCCAATAGTGTCATGCTTCATCATAGGGGTCTTCCCGCCCCTATAACGGGACGGGGCGTGCTACGACCAAGCGAATACGCGGGAGCACTTATATTGTGACAGTGGCTATGTGTGAGTGCACAGGTGTCAGTGAAAGTGTAGGGACCTCAAAAAAGTGGATTATAAAAAGTTTAAAAATTCCCTGGCATAGTAGAAAAAAATGTTTTATTCACTTCTCTAGCTGGGAACATTAAGAAGGGGTTGTGAGGTAGAGCAATAGCTAACTACCTAGTCGACATGTTTCGTAAGCAGTCCCCTACTGCTTACTCATCAGGACCAAAAAACGATCCCTACTAGAATATACTCAGTTCTACAGAGATATGCCTACTGTCCTACAAACAGCACAGCAAAAATAAGCTGACTGTTTGTGCTTCGGGGCATGAGTTGGCCCAGTGAAGCAAAAATAATACAAATAGTACCAAAAAAGGACATATTATGGTCTCTGTGGAGAAAAAGGAAAAAGAGAGAAAAGCAACACATATGCGTAAGTTTACATCGCAATCCAATGATAAGTACAGACAATTAGTTGTGTACCAGCATGCCTTATATGTCAAAAGGCAATAATACCCCTAAATACATTGAAATGAGGAAGAATATTGCATTAGTTGAAACCAGCATTCTGTAGCTGGTTATGAACAGGGACCTCAAACTGCTCGGTTCCACTGTCATCTCATCATACACACACACAATCACGACTCAATGCATTACCAGTGAACAAGCAATTTAAAGGTAGGAAGGGACCTCCTTCACCTTTGGTTCTTAAGAGAACGAATACAAGAAAACGCTAGCCGTTTTTTTGAAACTTGTTAATACTACAATACGTACACTTTTCAGTTAATTTCAATGCCCCATGAGCTTGCAGGCGAGGGGTGTTCTCCGCGGTTACTGTAAAAACAAAACCGCACCTTGGTTTACTAGCTGGGCAAAATCCAAAATTGTCGTTTGCCCCCGTGACCCGTTTATTAAAGACTCGAGGTCAGAGTCTATTACTCACATGTCCGGCGAGGAAAAGAAACATTATTCCCACCCCCGTGCTGCTCCGAGGAATGCCGGGCTTGTGTGTCTCGTGTTGTTTAAGACGCATTCATTTCCGCATTGTCACCCGGCAATCTTGTGTTGACTAGAGCGCAAACCTCCCAAAATGGCCGCCACCTAAAGGGACGATGTGAGGAGAAGGACGGAAGTCTTTCTACCCTTTCCTTTCTTTTAATCGGGGGGGCGCGCTGTAATTTGGAATCAACTCGCACACAATGTGTAATAGTCTGTTTGGTGCCTGGGAAATTCCTAATTAATAAGTATGGTCGTGATTTGACATTTTTTGGTTATTTGTACAGAGACTATGCTCATTCCATGTCTCATTACATTCCTTATGTCTATGTTAGAGGAACAAAAAAACAAGGATTCACGGGGCTGGTGTTTTGGTCCATGCTCTATGTAGTAACTGAAGTGACACAGTCAGAGGAGTGCATATCCTTAATTACCACTTGCGTTGTCAAACATGGCATTTCATTAGATGGGATAGGGAAAGTTTACTGGGATAGTGAGTAGATCTGCTCCCAAGGGGTACATTATAGTTGAGCCCATGGGATATCATCGTTCAGCCCAATCTTATGTGACTGAATACGAAACACCCATCTTTGTTCCTTCTCTAAGAGGGTTTTCTCGTTGCTGACTGTTTCAATCACGGTCCATTGAATTTCTTCTGGTTTATGGCTCATTTCAAGGAAATGATTGGTGAGTTTTGTACTAGACTTCCTGCATTTTATTGTACTTTTGTGTTCGCCTATCCTGATCTTTACTGCCCTGCTCGTCATCCCCACATATTCAAGTTTGCATGGACAGGTGATCAGGTATACGACGTTCACACTGTTGCAGTTACTGAAACTCCTTTGTTCCCAGTTGGTTCCATTATTGAAAGTTATCTTTTTGCTCTTCTGGGTAAGGCCACAAACCTTGCACCCTCCACATGGATAGTGACCTTGGACAAAGTTCGGGTCCCTTTGTACGTTGTTATTGTTCGATTTTGGTCTTGTGTGGACCAAAACGTCTCTTAGACTCTGAGCTTTCTTGTGGGCAAACATAGGTTTGGGTATCTGCAGGCCTCCACTGTTCAGGATCTTCCAATTTTTATTGATGATTTTAGTCACCAAATTGGAGCTGGTGTTGTATGTGGTTACACAAATGGGTCGTTTCTCTTCAACCTTTGGTATCTTTGGCTCCAGTAGGCTTTCACGGCAGTTGTTCTTTGCTCTAAAGAGCTACGAATCACCAGCAGACATCAAGAAATATCTTGATGCAATGAACAAATCATTAAATGAGTTCGAAACCACTCTCAAAAACAGTAAATATGAGAAACTAAATAAAGATAACAGCCGTTGGACTAAAGAAAGAGTCTATCCCTATATAAAGGATGATTACAAATCAACGAATGGGAACACCACAGATGACGAGACATCTGACTCAGGATCCAACAGCTCCAATTCCAGTCGAAACAAGAGTCCAGGATATCGAGGGAACAGGAGAAACTTTCGGAGGGCCAACTTTCGAGGCACGAGAGGATGGCACAATTTCAACCCTCCCATGATGTACCCCCCACAACAACAATATGGACCACCCCCCTTTCAACATCCACAGGGACCTTTTCCTACTTGGGGATATCAACCACAAGATTATAGCTACTATGACCCTTCGGCTCCTTTTTTAGGGGCGCGCCAGGGACGGGCGAAGGGGAGGAATCGGAGAGGGACTACGGTACATTGGAACCCAGAAGAAGAACAAACACCCCGAGTAGCAACAAGGAGCATGACAGGCGCAACAAAGAACCAGAAATGAGTCTGGTGGTAAATCTTTCTAACATCGAATTAACCGAACAACAAAAAGGAGTCCTGGAAAAGGGCTTGGGATATGTACCCACAGCAAATATGGACAAATTCCATCTCTGCAAAGAGGTACAGGAATTCATGCGACGTCTGAAATTACAGGTCTTCTTCAAGGACAAGGAAGACGAGACAGAGCGTGGAGATACCGATTTAAGACCCAAATCTAGGTTTACCCCATGGACCATCTTCTTCCAATTGAATTGCTGACATTCGAGAAGGCAGTAATGATGGAGTTAGAAAACATCAACCCGTTAGAGAAACGTATTTTCCATAACACCACGAATGAAGAACGGAAAGCTTTACGAGATCTGAGTAATGACAAAAGGATCATAATCAAGCCGGCCGACAAGGGTGGTGCAACTGTCTTACAGAACACAGAACAGTATGACAATGAATGTAGGAGGCTGTTACAGGATACAAGAAACTATGAAATTCTTCACACAGACCCTACTGAAAGAATAAAAACAAAAATCGGTACTCTGGTAGAGGAGGCATTGGCACATGATTGGATCTCGAAAAAAGAAGGGGATTTTCTCTGACAGAAAGATCCGAGAATCCCTTATCTATATACTTTACCCAAGATCCACAAAGGGATGGACAACCCCCCGGGACGACCAATCGTCTCTGGGATTGGGTCCATTTTAGAGCCTGTCTCGAAATTTGCGGACGCCTTTCTCAGACCAATGGTTCAAAAGACCTCCACATACTTGAGAGACACCAAGGATGTTCTGAATCTGATAGAAGAAGTGGCCTTTGATCCTAACACCCAGTTATTGATTAGCTGTGATGTGGAGAGTCTGTACACCAGCCTGCCACATCAAGCAACTTTGGAGATTATCGAGGATGTGCTCTTTGAAGACTTCTGGGAGTATCAGACACCGCGCAATGTAGTGATGGACTGCGTCTCTCTGGCACTGAAAGAGAATTTCTTTGAGTACAATGGCACCATATACCTACAAAAACACGGTACCAGTATGGGAAGCACATTTGCTCCTAGCATAGCTGGACTATACGTGCACCATCTGGAGATGACTAAAATACTGAACTCAAATAACCCCTTCAAATCCAACATCAAGTTGTGGAAACGATACATCGATGATATCCTTATCATCTGGGATGGAGATGAAAAGAACTCTGAACAGTTTCTGACATGGTTGAACTTACAGGACGACTTCCTGAGATTCACCAGCACAACCTCCAGGAGCAACTTAGTTTTCCTTGACCTAAACATCTTTCCGAAGAATGGGAGATTGATGACCACAACCCACTTTAAAGGTACCTCAAAGAATTGTCTTCTCATGTATAATAGCTTTCATCCCAGACACCTGCGGGACAACCTCCCGTACGGTCAGTTCCTGCGCCTACGCAGGAACTGCACAGAGATTGACAATTTCAAAAAACAATCGGAGGACCTGAAAAAGAAATTAAAAGCACGGATGTACCCAGACCGCATCATCAACCAGGCATACACAAGAGCAAAGAACAACTGCCGTGAAAGCCTACTGGAGCCAAAGATACCAAAGGTTGAAGAGAAACGACCCATTTGTGTAACCACATACAACACCAGCTCCAATTTGGTGACTAAAATCATCAATAAAAATTGGAAAATCCTGAACAGTGGAGGCCTGCAGATACCCTAACCTATGTTTGCCCACAAGAAAGCTCAGAGTCTAAGAGACGTTTTGGTCCACACAAGACCAAAATCGAACAATAACAACGTACAAAGGAACCCGAACTTTGTCCAAGGTCACTATCCATGTGGAGGGTGCAAGGTTTGTGGCCTTACCCAGAAGAGCAAAAAGATAACTTTCAATAATGGAACCAACTGGGAACAAAGGAGTTTCAGTAACTGCAACAGTGTGAACGTCGTATACCTGATCACCTGTCCATGCAAACTTGAATATGTGGGGATGACGAGCAGGGCAGTAAAGATCAGGATAGGCGAACACAAAAGTACAATAAAATGCAGGAAGTCTAGTACAAAACTCACCAATCATTTCCTTGAAATGAGCCATAAACCAGAAGAAATTCAATGGACCGTGATTGAAACAGTCAGCAACGAGAAAACCCTCTTAGAGAAGGAACAAAGATGGGTGTTTCGTATTCAGTCACATAAGATTGGGCTGAACGATGATATCCCATGGGCTCAACTATAATGTACCCCCTTGGGAGCAGATCTACTCACTATCCCAGTAAACTTTCCCTATCCCATCTAATGAAATGCCATGTTTGACAACGCAAGTGGTAATTAAGGATATGCACTCCTCTGACTGTGTCACTTCAGTTACTACACAGAGCATGGACCAAAACACCAGCCCCGTGAATCCTTGGTTTTTTGTTCCTCTAACATAGACATAAGGAATGTAATGAGACATGGAATGAGCATAGTCTCTGTACAAATAACCAAAAAATGTCAAATCACGACCATACTTATTAATTAGGAATTTCCCAGGCACCAAATAGACTATTACACATTGTGTGCGAGTTGATTCCAAATTACAGCGCGCCCCCCCGATTAAAAGAAAGGAAAGGGTAGAAAGACTTCCGTCCTTCTCCTCACATCGTCCCTTTAGGTGGCGGCCATTTTGGGAGGTTTGCGCTCTAGTCAACACAAGATTGCCGGGTGACAATGCGGAAATGAATGCGTCTTAAACAACACGAGACACACAAGCCCGGCATTCCTCGGAGCAGCACGGGGGTGGGAATAATGTTTCTTTTCCTCGCCGGACATGTGAGTAATAGACTCTGACCTCGAGTCTTTAATAAACGGGTCACGGGGGCAAACGACAATTTTGGATTTTCCCCAGCTAGTAAACCAAGGTGCGGTTTTGTTTTTACAGTAACCGCGGAGAACACCCCTCGCCTGCAAGCTCATGGGGCATTGAAATTAACTGAAAAGTGTACGTATTGTAGTATTAACAAAGTTTCAAAAAAACGGCTAGCGTTTTCTTGTATTCGTTCTCTTAAGAACCAAAGGTGAAGGAGGTCCCTTCCTACCTTTAAATTGCTTGTTCACTGGTAATGCATTGAGTCGTGATTGTGTGTGTGTATGATGAGATGACAGTGGAACCGAGCAGTTTGAGGTCCCTGTTCATAACCAGCTACAGAATGCTGGTTTCAACTAATGCAATATTCTTCCTCATTTCAATGTATTTAGGGGTATTATTGCCTTTTGACATATAAGGCATGCTGGTACACAACTAATTGTCTGTACTTATCATTGGATTGTGATGTAAACTTAAGCATATGTGTTGCTTTTCTCTCTTTTTCCTTTTTCTCCACAGAGACTATAATAGGTCCTTTTTTGGTACTATTTGTATTATTTTTGCTTCACTGGGCCAACTCATGCCCCGAAGCACAAACAGTCAGCTTATTTTTGCTGTGCTGTTTGTAGGACAGTAGGCATATCTCTGTAGAACTGAGTATATTCTAGTAGGGATCGTTTTTTGGTCCTGATGAGTAAGCAGTAGGGGACTGCTTACGAAACATGTCGACTAGGTAGTTAGCTATTGCTCTACCTCACAACCCCTTCTTAATGTTCCCAGCTAGAGAAGTGAATAAAACATTTTTTTCTACTATGCCAGGGAATTTTTAAACTTTTTATAATCCACTTTTTTGAGGTCCCTACACTTTCACTGACACCTGTGCACTCACACATAGCCATTGTCACAATATAAGTGCTCCCGCGTATTCGCTTGGTTGTAGCACGCCCCGTCCCGTTATAGGGGCGGGAAGACCCCTATGATGAAGCATGACACTGTTGGATTTTTTTAGTGTGTGAGGGGTATTTTAAAAAGCACATTGCGCTCTGGTCTTTCCACCTTTAAGAGAGAGCCTAGCACGTTCGTTAGAAAAATCAAAATCAATATAAATATCATCACTTTTTCACTTTTTTGATAGAATCTCTTTGTTTATAAAAGTTCCGCCAGGAGGGTGACTCTATCAGTACCTCTACGCTCCTCTTTTGTTTTGGAGTCAGTGAGGATCTCCAGAGAAGCTGCGGCGGATCTGTCTTGGTGGGGCGTGGAAGGCAACCTGTCACAAGGAAAGCCTTTTCAACTGCCTCCATCGGTGGCCACAGTGATAACGGATGCCTCCACTCTCGGGTGGGGTGCTCATCTGGGGGATCTGGAGGTCAAGGGCCTTTGGTCTCCGGAGGAAAGGTTGCTTCACATCAACCTTCTAGAATTGCGGGCGATACGTTTAGCACTCAAGGCCTTCCTCCCTTCCCTTCGCGGTCAGTCGGTTCAAGTCCTGACGGACAACACGACCGCGATGTGGTATATCAACAAGCAGGGAGGAGTAGGGTCGCAGTGTCTCTGCAGAGAGGCTCTGCGTCTCTGGTCCTGGGTTCAGGACCATCGGATTTGTCTGATGGCGAATCATCTGGCCGGGGTGTTGAACGTTCGAGCGGACAGTCTCAGTCGGCAGTTCTCTGCCGACCACGAGTGGAGGCTTCACCCGGAGGTAGTTCACGACATCTTTCGGATGTGGGGGACTCCTCGGGTGGACCTGTTCGCCACTTACGAGAATGCGCACTGCCTGTCATTCTGCAGTCTCCAGTATCCGGTGCAGGGAGCCTTGGGGGACGCGTTTCAGTTGAGTTGGAGAGGTCAACTCCTATACGCGTTTCCCCCCATACCCTTGATTCCTCGGGTTCTGAGGAAGATTCGCCAGGACCGGGACCTAGTCATATTGGTCGCTCCAGACTGGCCAAGAAGGGTGTGGTATACAGATCTTCTCCACCTCTCCTCTCACCCGCCGCTCCGTCTCCCTCTCAGGGCAGATCTCCTCTCTCAGATGGAGGGGCAGGTTCTACACCCCCACCTCCAGACATTGCACCTTCATGCCTGGAGATTGAACGGGGCAACCTGATTTCCTTTTCCCTCCCGCCTGACGTTGTGGATGTCATCTTGTCAGCCAGGCGTGACTCCACTAAGTCTATCTATTCTTATAGATGGGCGAAATTTGTCTCGTGGTGAGGGGAAAAGTCTATTGACCCCTTGAGAGCCCATCTGTCTGACGTTCTCCAGTTTGCCCTTTCCCTGGCTCAGCAGGGTCTTGCTGTTGCCATGGTGAAGGGTTATCTTTCTGCGCTGTCAGCTTTTATTTGTTTGCCTGACCAGCCCTCTCTTTTTAAATCCCCTGTAGTTTTAAGGTTTTTGAAGGGCCTCACAAATAGGTTCCCTCCTACTCCTTTTGTTATGCCTCAGTGGGATTTGAATCTTGTATTGACCTTTTTGATGGGTGCTCCTTTTGAGCCTCCCCATAAATGTCCCATGAGGCTTCTTACCCTTAAAGCAGTCTTCCTCGTTGCAATAACCTCGGCAAGGAGGGTAAGTGAGCTTCAAGCTCTTAGTTTCAAGCCCCCTTTCTTGACCATTCATGCTGATCGAATGGTTCTCAGGACCAGGGCTGCTTTTCTCCCTAAGGTGGTAACTCCCTTTCATTTAGGACAGTCCATTACCCTACCTTCCTTTTATCCTCCCCCTCACCCTTCTAAGGAGGAAGAGAGGCTACACCATCTGGACCCTAAGAGGGCGGTGTCCTTTTACTTGGACAGATTCAAGGACTTTCGTTTGGAAGACCAGCTCTTCATTGGGTTTGCTGGCTGCAAGAAAGGAAGAGCGGTCCATAAGAGAACCTTGTCGAGATGGATCGTCCTCTGCATTAAGATCTGCTACTCTTTGGCCGGTAAGGAACAACCAGAGGGTATAAGGGCTCATTCTACAAGGGCTAAGTCTTCTACCTCGGCATTGGCTAGAGGTGTGCCTGTTGAGGATATTTGTAGAGCGGCAACTTGGTCTTCCCTCCACACTTTCGCGAAGCATTACTGCTTGGATTCCGAGGTGAGGAGGGACGGTCACTTTGCACGCTCTGTCCTTCAGGATTTCCTGGTTTAGAGGAGTGGACGCCCTCCTCCGGGAGTGGGGACTGCTGTGGGACTCTATTCACAAGGTGAGGAATCCACACGGCAGATGTATCTATCAGAAGAACAAGTTACTTACCTTCGGTAACGCTTTTTCTGGTAGATACAATATCTGACTGTGGATTCCTCACTGACCCACCCGCCTCCCCGTTGTCCACTCTTCTATGCCAGAGTTACTGTATTGTAATGTATATATATTTTGTTGTCAGGGTAATGTTTCAATTGCTTTCCTGCATTTGCTTAACACTGTGTGTTTTGCCTTGACTATTGTGTACTGTGTATACTTTGTATATTTCTACTGTCATTGGTCCGTCCGTGTGCCTCGATGGCACGGAAAAAAGGGC
Organism: Lissotriton helveticus; assembly: GCF_964261635.1. Taxonomy (NCBI): domain Eukaryota; kingdom Metazoa; phylum Chordata; class Amphibia; order Caudata; family Salamandridae; genus Lissotriton; species Lissotriton helveticus. The sequence continues at coordinate 592,657,021 of NC_136070.1, read as the reverse complement.
GGAACTGCGAGGTCGTGTCTCTATGACGTCAGAGTCCACGTCGGCGCGAGGCTACGAAAAAGAATTTCCGAATGTTGCTGACGCAAGGGGATATTCACAAGGTGAGGAATCCACAGGCAGATATTGTATCTACCAGAAAAAGCGTTACCGAAGGTAAGTAACTTGTTCTTCTCAATCGCCCAGCCTCTGGCTGAGAATGGATAGCGAAGGAAAACGTTTACATTTATTCTTACAAGTTTCTGAAACTTTTAAATATGGGCTGTAGGAGAGTAGGGTCTGCAATCCTATGATCACCCAGATTTTTGCTTTTTGCTTCACTGGTTTACGACTTTCCCTGGCTGTGGGCCTGCTAATCAGACCCACAGCCTAGCTGTTCTCTCTATTCCAAATTGTACCCAGGTACTGAATTGGCACTGGGCCCTCTCCAAGTCCCTGTACCCAGGGCTGAGGTGCACCCAGAGGTCTCCCAGGGGCTGCAGCATGTATTATGCCACCCCTGGGCTGACTAACCAAACAGGCACAACTGGCTGCTTGACAGCTGGGGCAAAGAGGTGTACTCACCCTTTGCTTTAGATATAGTATACCTATATCTAACCCTAAATGGACACACAGATCTCCTATCAGTCACTCCTATGGCAGGCCTTAACAATCCTGAAGGCAGAGTGCTTGGAATCGTGTGAGATGGTGCTCTGGCATGAGCTGAGCCTATCTGCGGCTTTCGGGACCCATCCCTTAGCCGTTTCCATGATATCGCATACCATATACTCTTAAGTGCATTATAATCCTCGCGGTTATATGCCAACTCTGGTATCGCTTTATCAAAACATGTCGAGTAAGGTGTCATACGAATTGGAATACTAACCCCTCGCCAATTCTGGCGACGGGGTTAGCATTCCACCCTTCTAGAGGGACAAGACATGTTGGTAACCTGTAACCCCGGTTAAAGTCAGACAGAGCCTTAACTCCACAAAATGGATGCTGCCACCGAGACACAAGTCTGCCCTCCTGTTGCTGGGAGTCCTCCCAGCGCAGGAGGCAAGGACAAAGGGTTTCCTGTCAGGGGCGGTGCCAGCACCGTCCCAGACAGGATTTTGTGTATCCTAGGTAGGCAGGGCTTTAGAGGAAGGTGACTGCAAGTGGCACCCCGGTGCTCACTGTGCATAGGCCGGCTTGAACCAGTTCCAGGGGCACTCCAGACCCTGGGCTGGGGAAAAGCCCGCCAAAGGAGAGGGGTGTAACCACCCCCCTCCTAGTCCCACCCATAGGGCAGGACTTAGTCGCGTGCCAACCCCCTTTTTCAGGATAAAGGTGGGAACTGGCCCCCTTCCAAATTAGATCATCTTTGAATCCTGAAACTACTTTCCACGAAAGGAACTCTCGACTTCTTCTCAAGATTTCTCCCTTGTGACTAAGGAGTAGTCACCCTGCAGCAGCAGGCACCACCCAAGCATCGCGGTCTGCTGTAAGTCTCTCCTCCGGATCAAGACTGCCCAGCACAACGAGAACCGGCTTCCCTGGCATCTCTGACCTCAACCTACATCATCAGCCCAGCTGTGATCCGTGGGTGTGACGAGACCTCGATGGACCGGCCATCTTTGAAGACTACACGACGCTTGTCCAGCACGACCACCGAGTGACCCTCGACTGAGTGCTTTGGGGTAAGAGAAGCCCCAACCCTGAGCAGCTCCAGCACCGAAGTCCAGCCCCCTTGCATCCACGAGATCTGCGTGGGGCCCTTCTGCTTTTTGCTGCTCACCGCGTTGTCCAGGTCACTTGCCCGTTGGCTAGTGACCCTCTGACGACGAACTTCAACGACAATCACCGCTGGTCTGGTTGCTCCAGACTGGCCCTTGCTTCCCTCCATCAGAGAAGCACCCTGGACCCTCCTGGTCCACTCAAGACGCCATTTTAGGTCCACCGCGTGGGCCTTGCATTTGCCAAGACTTGTTGCCCAATCCTTGGTCCAGCGACGTCCGAAGCAGATACCTTCGTGGGACAGCTCGCACCTCCATCCTGGTCACCGACAACGCCTCCTGGTCCGAGAGACTGCAGAGCCCAACAGCGCCCACTCACCTGGTCGAGGTGACTTCGTCCGGTGCCCCTCTGGTGCCCACCTAAATCACTGGCTAGTGATTCAGAACTTGGTCCCCTCTGCTTTCAGGTCTTCTTCTTCCCTGATCCAGGCTTGGATCACCACGAACTTTCTTCACTGGCCGCCTGCCAGCAACTTCTCTCTTCAGGCTCCTGGTTCTTCAACGAGGGTTTCCGACGCAACTTCAGCCCTATGCAGCCGCAGCCCCTGGGCTAGGTAAACTGAGTACTCCGGTGCTCCAGCATAGTCCAACACCCTAAGTGTTCGGATCCACTCCCGTTTTCGACCCACCTAGTCGGGTTCGCCCGAGAACAGTAACTTTGCAACTGCTACGCATCCATAGACTTGTTCCCGCATTACGCGTGAGAGTTCCCACTCTGCACACGGCGTCCCTAGGCCTCCTGCTTCTAATCCAAGGGTTCAGCATTGTAGGCCTAGCGTTTCTACAGTCTAGAAAAGTATTACTTACCTGCTAGCCAGTTCGCATTCCACTTCTTGTGTATATGGTTTTTCGTGCCCCTCGGGCATTTGTGTAAATTGTGCGACTTAAAGTATTTTCGTAAGAGTTTTGTTGTGTGCTTAGCTCCCTGTCTCATAAAGAGCCAGGGTAGTCTTGTTAGAAATAAATATACGTTTATTTTCATAACAACTTGTGTGGTGTCCTTTCACTTGGTGTTCAAGGGGTAATGTGATGGTAAAACAGCTGGCTTAACACGCCCTCTAGAGTCTTAGCCTTAGACTGCTCGTATCCATGCTACTAGGATAGCTGGTCTATAAGGTTGACTTACAACCAATCATCAATAAGGGTTGTTTGGACTGATACAAAGTGCTCACTAGAATAGTGAACATTATATATCAGGCCAACTTCTCACATTGGTGAGCAGCGGTTGGGATTTGAGCTTGCTGTTGTTTTACCACACATATCCTAAGAATATCATTTGAAAGATCACATAAGTACTGAGGTACATATAACTTAGCTTAGAATACTCTGAGTTCTACTGAACCAGCTGTTGTAGCTCCTAGGGCTTAGCACACCCTAAACTACAACTCTAGCAAGGGATCAGTAGGTAAACATATAGTGTAGGTAAGTGCACCACTTACACCTCACTAGAAAAGCATGTCTACCCATGGAGAGTCTTCAGAGACTCCCCTTGTGGTTATCGACCCTCCACAGGTCACTTCAAGATATGCAGCTCTCAGTTTCCAGGAGATGAGACAAGTGTGTACCTCCAGGAAACTGAAGCAGGGGTCTAACCCCACCATTCCCTTTCTAATAGGTCTCTTAGAGACCTATGATGCGAGAAAGATTTCTCAGTTAGATGGGAATATGCCAGCCTTAGAGGGTACCTCTGGGGATCCAGACCTCCACAACACAGGAAATGCAGGTGAGGAGGAGGAACTCGAGGAGCTCTCTGGGGATGAGGCAGACAAAGGTCTTGAGGTAGTCAGAAGGCTAACTAGGGCCAACTTAGACTTACTTGGGCTAGGATCTGGGGGACCCCCAGTACTGACCCTAAGTAGGCCTAACCTTGGAGTTAGGAGAGATAGATCTCCTTCTAGGGACTCCAATAGATCTCTGCACTCTAATGCCTCTTCTCAGAGGAGGAGGAATTCTCCCCAGAGGAGATTGACTTCCCCTCAGAGAATAGAGCATGAAGCAAGGATGAAACAGGCTGCTCTGAGGATTGAAAGGGAAGAACTTGCCCTGGCCAAAGAAAAGCTTGCCTTTGCTAGAGAGCAGCAGATGAGTGGGATAGTTCCCACTGGTGGCAGCAATCTCCCAAGAGATAAAGAGAAGGGTTTAGATACTAAACACCTGACAAAGATAGTGCCCCCCTTTAGACAAGGGGATGACATCCAGAAATGGATGGTTGCTTTGGAGAGGGCCTGCACTGTGCAGTGCATTCCCCAGAGTCAGTGGGCAGCTATACTGTGGCTCTCCTTTGATGGCAAAGGTAGAGATAAGCTCCTCACTACAAGAGTGGAGGATGCTAACAATTACCAGGTCCTGAAAAATACACTGGTTGATGGGTTTGGTTTAACCACTGAGCAGTACAGGTTGCTGTTCAGAGACACCCAGAAAACTCAGTCTCAGGACTGGTCTGACTTTGTGGATGGGGCCACTAAGGCTTTGGAGGGCTGGTTGCTGGGTAGCAAGGTTACTGATTACACAGGATTGTATAATCTTATGATGAGAGAACAGATTTTAAATAATTGTCAGAACCAGTTGTTGCACCAGCACCTTGTTGATTCAGATCTGACCTCTCCCCAAGAATTGGGAAAGAAGGCAGACAAATGGGTCAGAACAAGGATCAAGCAGAACCAGACTCAGAACCAGGGTGGTCAGAAGAAAGCAGACCAGAAGGGTAATACTAAGAGTGAACAAAATGACCAGAAGTCTTCGACAGGTCCCCAACAAACCAAAGAGGGTGGGGGTCAGACTTCACAGCAGAAAAAGAAGACTCCTGAAGGCCAGTCAAAAAGGTGGTGCCAATACTGTAAAAGTAAATCTCACTGGTTTAGTGAGTGCACCAAAAGAGGAGGGCAAACTCCTACCACTACAGCCCCTAAGGCAACTGCACCCCCTAGTACAGTCAGTAGTGGTAGTGCACCTCCCAAGGGAATAGTTGGGTTAACCTTGGGAACTGAGGGGTCTGACCACCTAGTTGGCACACTCACTCAGGCTGTCCTTGTCTGTACAGGGGATATAGATATATCCCCTGATGCAAGTCCCAATACCTTGGGCAAATACAGGCAGACACCTTTAATAAATGGAAAGATGGCTCAGGCCTACAGGGACACTTGTGCCAGTGTCACCATGGTGACACCTAACTTTGTGGACCCTGGACAGATCATGCTAGGTCCAGAGTACCTAGTGACCAATGCCAGCAATGTCACTACCCACCATAGTATGGCAATTGTTGATTTCTCATGGGGAGGGGTAAGTGGCCCAAAGAAGGTTGTGGTTAGTTCAGACCTCCCTGTAGAATGTCTGTTGGGCAATGATTTGGAAACATCCCTATGGTCAGAAGTGGAGCAGAGGACTCACATGGAAATGTTAGGCTTGCCAGTACATGTGCTTGCTGTGACTAGGTCACAGGCAAAGAAATGCCCCACTGAACAGGTGCTGGATCCTGGAACAATGGACCAGACACCTCCCAAGAAGAGGAGCAGTAGGGTTAAGGCCTTGCCTTCCCCCTTGCCCCAGGTTGTGGATCAAGTCTCTGAGGAGGCGGATCTACAGGAACTGAGGGAAACTGAGCCTAAAGAGCTTGAACCTGATCAGGTTGAGTTTCTGGGCTCAGGGGGGCCCTCCAGGGAAGACCTGGGAAAGGCACAGTTGGACTGCCCCTCACTTGAACCCCTCAGACAGCAGGCTGCTGCTGAGGCTGCTGGGAATGCCACAGGTACCCACAAGGTATACTGGGATGATGGACTCCTCTACTCTGAGTCAAGAGACCCCAAGCCTGGTACGACCAGGAGGCTGGTCATCCCCTTGTCTCAGAGAGGTTTCCTTCTTACCTTGGCCCATGAAATTCCCCTTGCAGGTCACTTAGGTCAGAACAAGACGTGGGACAGGCTTGTCACACACTTTCACTGGCCTCACATGAGTGAAGATACCAAGGAGTTTTGTCGCTCCTTTGTAACCTGCCAAGCCAGTGGCAAATCAGGTGGCACAACAAAGGCCCTCCTTATACCACTACCTGTGGTGGGGGTACCCTTTGAAAGAGTGGGGATTGACATTGTTGGTCCAATGGAACCCCAGACAGCATCAGGGCACAAGTTTATACTGGTGGTGGTGGATCATGCCACCAGGTATCCTGAAGCTATACCACTTAGGACCACTACAGCACCTGTTGTGGCAAGAGCCCTAATTGGAGTGTTCTCCAGAGTGGGCTTCCCTAAGGAGGTTGTCTCTGACAGAGGTGCAAACTTCATGTCAGGATATCTGACTGCAATGTGGAAGGAATGTGGTGTCAACTACAAGTTCACTACACCCTATCATCCACAGTGCAATGGGCTTGTTGAAAGATTCAACAGGACCCTCAAAGGGATGATTCATGGGCTACCTGAACCTCTTAGGAGGAGATGGGATGTCCTGATACCCTGCCTCTTGTTTGCTTACAGAGAGGTCCCTCAGAAGGGGGTTGGCTACAGCCCTTTTGAACTTCTGTTTGGGCATCCTGTAAGAGGACCCCTTTGTTTGGTAAAGGAAGGATGGGAGAGACCTCTCAAAAAGCCTGGAACAAACATTGTGGACTATGTACTTGGTCTCCGCTCCAGGATGGCTGAGTATATGGAAAAGGCATCTAAAAACCTAGAGGCCAGCCTAGAACTCCAAAAAGCTTGGCATGACCAAAAGGCTGTTCTGACTGTGTACAAGCCAGGAAAGAAGGTGTGGGTGCTGGAGCCAGTGGCCCCAGCAGCACTCAAAGACAAATGGTCTGGGCCCCACACAATCATTGAGCAAAAGGGAGAGGTCACCTACCTGGTGGACCTTGGAACTCCCAGGAGCCCCCTCAGGGTGCTCCATGTAAACAGGCTCAAAGCATATGTCTGCAGGAAGGACATGGGCTTGCTCATGGCCACAGATGAGGGACAGGAGGAAGAGAGTGACCCTCTCCCAGACCTGCTCTCTCAGAATCCTGATGATGGATCAGTAGATGGTGTTGTCTTTTGTGGCAGCCTCTCTGAACATCAGCAGCAGGATTGTAGACAAGTTCTGCAATCCTACAGACATATGTTCTCTCTGACACCCAGCCAAACTGATTGGTGTACCCATGAAGTTGACACTGGAGACAGTCTGCCTGTCAAGAGTAAAATCTACAGACAGCCTGATCATGTCAGAGACTGCATCAGGACAGAGGTGCAGAAAATGTTGGAGCTGGGAGTCATTGAGCCCTCAGATAGCCCTTGGGCTAGCCCAGTAGTTCTAGTGCCAAAGCCTCACACCCAGGGTGGTAAGAAAGAGATGAGGTTTTGCGTAGACTACAGAGGTCTCAATGCAGTCACTAAGACTGATGCCCACCCAATACCAAGAGCAGATGAACTTATTGATAGATTGGCTTCTGCCACCTACTTAAGTACATTTGACCTGACAGCTGGGTATTGGCAAATCAGGTTAGCTGAGGAGGCCAAACCCAAGACAGCATTTTCTACCCCTGGTGGGCACTATCAATTCTTGGTAATGCCCTTTGGTTTGAAAAATGCACCTGCCACCTTCCAAAGGCTGGTGAATCAAGTTCTCACTGGGTTGGATGACTTCTGTGCAGCTTATCTTGATGATATAGCTGTCTTTAGCTCCACCTGGGAGGATCACCTGGTCCACCTGAGGAAAGTGTTAGAGGCACTGCAAAAGGCAGGTCTCACTATCAAGGCCACAAAGTGCCAGATAGGGCAGACACAGGTTGTATACCTGGGCCACCTTGTAGGTGGAGGCCAGGTTCAGCCATTGGAGAGCAAGATCCAGGCCATATAGGACTGGGCTCCTCCAACCACCCAGACTCAGGTTCGAGCTTTCTTGGGCCTGACTGGTTACTATAGGAAATTTGTCAAGAATTATGGGTCCATTGTGACACCACTCAATGAACTGACAAGTAAGAAGATGCCAAAGAAAGTTCAGTGGACAGCAAGCTGTCAGAAAGCATTCAATGACCTAAAGCAGGCCATGTGCACAGCACCTATCCTAAAGAGTCCAGACTACTCCAAAACATTCATTGTCCAAACAGATGCTTCTGAGTTGGGTGTGGGAGCTGTTCTATCTCAGCTGAATTTTGATGGCAACGACCAGCCCATTGCTTTTATTAGCAGAAGGCTGACCCCCAGAGAGAAAAATTGGTCAGCTATTGAGAGGGAGGCCTTTGCTGTGGTTTGGGCCCTGAAGAATATGAGGTCCTGGGGAGGAGCCTAGCTCGCGGCCGTGATGGTCGCCCTTTAGCTCGGCTCCCGCAGCCCTCCGTCCTGATTGCCTATCCTGTCTTCTATCCTGTCCGGGGACGACACATTATTGGGGAATTGGAAACATAACGGCTTGTTTGTACTTACCATCTGACCCCGGGGTCTCGGTGTGCAGCGGCTCCGGAGTTGTGTCCTCCGAGAGATCGGGGCCTCTGCGAGACTTGGACCGGGAACTGGCCGGTGGGATCCGACGGCTCTCGGCCCCGGCCGAGAGCGAGAACCAGTGTTGGGAGCCGATGTGCGAAGATCCCGGCGATCCTGACCCGGGCCTGCCCTGGTGGCCGCGCGGCCGATGTGGGTGAGAAGCCCCGGGACCTGATTCTGTGAAGGGGTCTTCCCCCGCCGCTGCTTTGTCCGGCGGCCCTGGTCCTCGGTGCCCGGACTCCGCTTTTTTGGGGCGCCGGTGCTGGTGCTGGCGGAGACCCGTTTTGGGCGGACATCCTTTTGGCATCGAGGCCGCCCTTGCTGGGACCCCCGGAGCTTGTAAAGTCCTACATTTGAGAACTGTTCTTTCCGGGGGTCTTGGTGGGCGGCGATTGGGCTGATTCACGAAATGGCGGGCGGCCCTCTGGAACGAGAATCACCCTGTGGCGGCGGGCCCGTGTTGCCTAATTGTGTGGGGATCGGATATGGTGAGCGTGAGCCGACGGTCAGAGATATCCTGGAAGCCCTGAGATCCCTGCACGCATCCCTGGCCCTGGGCGTCTCAGTGGGTCCGCCACGATCTGCCGCCATTTTGGGCGGCCATTTCCTCTTGTCGCCCTCTTGTTTCGATGACTCCATTGCCTCGCCCCCCTCGATTGACTTGAATGTCTCCACCACTGATCGAAAATCGTGTAGTGTGCCGGTGACTTTGGGGCGCCCTGCTTTTCAAAGTTCGGACCCCGGGGACTTGGATGCTGTACCACAATCCTGTTCGACATTGTTGCCTGGAACTATTGGTGGACTGCCTCCTGTGCCTGCTTCGATGACTTTGTACGTGTCTATATTCGGGACCACCTCGTCCGCTCCAGTGGCGCAACTGAACTCCTGTTTTTCAATGCTCGTGCTGCGATTGTTAATACATCTCTACTTTCCGTTTGGACTTCTGCTCCCTTGAGGATCTACCTACCCCCCCGTAGCTATGCTAGTCACCATTCCACTCGATTATATGCTGATCTCGTATTTAGTATGTGGTTTTACATTGCCATGTGGTGGGTGGGGTTTGTCGCTCGAAAGGGTTGGGGGTGAAATGTACGACTTATGCTTGATTCCCGGTATACGATTTAGTGGCACACTTGTTTCTAATCGTGGAAAGGTGGGAGGTCCCCTTCTCATAATGTTTTGTGGCGCGTGATGGGGTGTCGTCCTGGTCTGTTTTTGATTGTGCTTGTCTGGTTGGGCGGAGGGCTGCGGCCGACCGTTTTGATTATAGTTATTCTTCTCCTCCCTCCTGTCTCCTTTTTTCCGCTTTTGTTGCCTTTTTGTCTCGTTCTTCTTTCTTACTTCTCGCTATATTTCGGGTTCTGGTTTAGGGCGACAGGCACGCTGTTTGAAGGGTAGGCCATAGCCTTCTACAGGGGTGCAGGGTGGGACGGGTGGGTTGGGTTCTACTTTTTGTTTGTCTTCTAGTTCTATGGCCCTTTTGTATCTCTTTTTCGTGAGGCCGCATCTGTCCCGACCTCCTCTGGTGTGTTTCGGGTGGGGGGTGTGGCGTCGTTAATCCTCCTGCTATGTTTCGGCTGTCTTTCTCCCTGATCGCCATACCCCCACTTGGGCCGCTACTCCTTTTGTCTCCTGTCTTCCCGCCACGGGGGGCCTGTGTCGGCGTGTCTTCTTCCTTTCGTTTTTCATATTTCCTCAATCCCCTTTTTATTGTTTTATTTTGTCTTCCCTCCTTTTTCCTTTCCCTTCCTCTTCCCCTTCCCTATTTCGTCCCCCCCCCCCTTTTTCCTCCCTGTGTCCTAGAGGTTACTATGACGGGCTGGTTTTGATGCATTGTCTTTCCGATCCCTCTGTTCTGGTTCGGTAGTGACTTGGGTGGCGGGCGTGTTACGAGGATAATGCTCAGGGGCCGATTGTGTCTCACATATCCTGATTTTCTTGAATGCATTGTATTGTCCCCCCGATATTTTGGCCCCATGCCCCCCCTTATTAATGTTGAGGTTGGTTACGGGATGTCGGATGCCTCCGTATTGAAAGTGAGCCTGTCATGTGTCTTCTTCCCATATTATAAAATTAAGCCTTATTTACTCCTGTGTTTCAGCCCTTTGGTGCCTGTATCTCTTCTCCCCTTTTACGATTGTACGGCCTCTGCTTTGTATTGATTGATTATGTAATATTTGCCTTGCGACTCCTGATTGTTTTGCACATTGCGGCCGGCCGGCTTGGTTGTAGGCCTCGCCTTGTTTCTCCTTTTGATGTCAATAAAGGTTTTCAAAAAAAAAAAAAAAAGAATATGAGGTCCTACTTGTTTGGCACTCACTTCAAAGTTCAGACCGACCATAAGCCCCTCTTATGGCTAAATCAGATGAAGGGTGAAAACCCCAAACTACTTAGGTGGTCCATTTCCCTACAGGGGACGGATTTTACAGTGGAGCATAGACCTGGTACTGATCATGGCAATGCCGATAGGCTCTCCAGGTATTTCCACTTAGAACAAGAAGACTCACCTGGTCAAGGTTAGCTTATTGTCCCAAAGTTTGGGGGGGGGGTCATGTAGGAGAGTAGGGTCTGCAATCCTATGATCACCCAGATTTTTGCTTTTTGCTTCACTGGTTTACGACTTTCCCTGGCTGTGGGCCTGCTAATCAGACCCACAGCCTAGCTGTTCTCTCTATTCCAAATTGTACCCAGGTACTGAATTGGCACTGGGCCCTCTCCAAGTCCCTGTACCCAGGGCTGAGGTGCACCCAGAGGTCTCCCAGGGGCTGCAGCATGTATTATGCCACCCCTGGGCTGACTAACCAAACAGACACAACTGGCTGCTTGACAGCTGGGGCAAAGAGGTGTACTCACCCTTTGCTTTAGATATAGTATACCTATATCTAACCCTAAATGGACACACAGATCTCCTATCAGTCACTCCTATGGCAGGCCTTAACAATCCTGAAGGCAGAGTGCTTGGAATCGTGTGAGATGGTGCTCTGGCATGAGCTGAGCCTATCTGCGGCTTACGGGACCCATCCTTTAGCCGTTTCCATGATATCGCATACCATATACTCTTAAGTGCATTATAATCCTCGCGGTTATATGCCAACTCTGGTATCGCTTTATCAAAACATGTCGAGTAAGGTGTCATACGAATTGGAATACTAACCCCTCGCCAATTCTGGCGACGGGGTTAGCATTCCACCCTTCTAGAGGGACACGATATGTTGGTAACCTGTAACCCCGGTTAAAGTCAGACAGAGCCTTAACTCCACAAAATGGATGCTGCCACCGAGACACAAGTCTGCCCTCCTGTTGCTGGGAGTCCTCCCAGCGCAGGAGGCAAGGACAAAGGGTTTCCTGTCAGGGGCGGTGCCAGCACCGTCCCAGACAGGATTTTGTGTATCCTAGGTAGGCAGGGCTTTAGAGGAAGGTGACTGCAAGTGGCACCCCGGTGCTCACTGTGCATAGGCCGGCTTGAACCAGTTCCAGGGGCACTCCAGACCCTGGGCTGGGGAAAAGCCCGCCAAAGGAGAGGGGTGTAACCACCCCCTCCTAGTCCCACCCATAGGGCAGGACTTAGTCGCGTGCCAACCCCCTTTTTCAGGATAAAGGTGGGAACTGGCCCCCTTCCAAATGAGATCATCTTTGAATCCTGAAACTACTTTCCACGAAAGGAACTCTCGACTTCTTCTCAAGATTTCTCCCTTGTGACTAAGGAGTAGTCACCCTGCAGCAGCAGGCACCACCCAAGCATCGCGGTCTGCTGTAAGTCTCTCCTCCGGATCAAGACTGCCCAGCACTACGAGAACTGGCTTCCCTGGCATCTCTGACCTCAACCTACATCATCAGCCCAGCTGTGATCCGTGGGTGTGACGAGACCTCGAGGGACCGGCCATCTTTGAAGACTACACGACGCTTGTCCAGCACGACCACCGAGTGACCCTCGACTGAGTGCTTTGGGGTAAGAGAAGCCCCAACCCTGAGCAGCTCCAGCACCGAAGTCCAGCCCCCTTGCATCCACGAGATCTGCGTGGGGCCCTTCTGCTTTTTGCTGCTCACCGCGTTGTCCAGGTCACTTGCCCGTTGGCTAGTGACCCTCTGACGACGAACTTCAACGACAATCACCGCTGGTCTGGTTGCTCCAGACTGGCCCTTGCTTCCCTCCATCAGAGAAGCACCCTGGACCCTCCTGGTCCACTCAAGACGCCATTTTAGGTCCACCGCGTGGGCCTTGCATTTGCCAAGACTTGTTGCCCAATCCTGGGTCCAGCGACGTCCGAAGCAGATACCTTCGTGGGACAGCTCGCACCTCCATCCTGGTCGCCGACAACGCCTCCTGGTCCGAGAGACTGCAGAGCCCAGCAGCGCACACTCACCTGGTCAAGGTGACTTCGTCCGGTGCCACTCTGGTGCCCACCTAAATCACTGGCTAGTGATTCAGAACTTGGTCCCCTCTGCTTTCAGGTCTTCTTCTTCCCTGATCCAGGCTTGGATCACCACGAACTTTCTTCACTGGCCGCCTGCCAGCAACTTCTCTCTTCAGGCTCCTGGTTCTTCAACAAGGGTTTCCGACGCAACTTCAGCCCTATGCAGCCGCAGCCCCTGGGCTAGGTAAACTGAGTACTCCGGTGCTCCAGCATAGTCCAACACCCTAAGTGTTCGGATCCACTCCCGTTTTCGACCCACCTAGTCGGGTTCGCCCGAGAACAGTAACTTTGCAACTGCTACGCATCCATAGACTTGTTCCCGCATTACGCGTGAGAGTTCCCACTCTGCACACGGCGTCCCTAGGCCTCCTGCTTCTAATCCAAGGGTTCTGCCTTGTAGGCCTAGCGTTTCTACAGTCTAGAAAAGTATTACTTACCTGCTAGCCAGTTCGCATTCCACTTCTTGTGTATATGGTTTTTCGTGCCCCTCGGGCATTTGTGTAAATTGTGCGACTTAAAGTATTTTCGTAAGAGTTTTGTTGTGTGCTTAGCTCCCTGTCTCATAAAGAGCCAGGGTAGTCTTGTTAGAAATAAATATACGTTTATTTTCATAACAACTTGTGTGGTGTCCTTTCACTTGGTGTTCAAGGGGTAATGTGATGGTAAAACAGCTGGCTTAACACGCCCTCTAGAGTCTTAGCCTTAGACTGCTCGTATCCATGCTACTAGGATAGCTGGTCTATAAGGTTGACTTACAACCAATCATCAATAAGGGTTGTTTGGACTGATACAAAGTGCTCACTAGAATAGTGAACATTATATATCAGGCCAACTTCTCACCTGGGCTTGTAAGGTTTCCCAATTTTCCTGCATGCAGAGACAGCCTCAGTATGCCATTTGTAACGGTTATTTCATTATCACTTCTATAAAACTGCAGGTGGGGATTTTGGAGAAAACTGTTGATTGCCCAAGAAACATGGTAAGTGTGTTAAATGTCAAAACCATTTCATTAATTGTATAATTATACAAACAACGAGTGGTGATGTGGCCATCAGTATGAACCTATTTTAAAGAGTCATGATCATATCTAAATATAAATAATATATTAAATAGGAGTCTGCAATCCCTGTTTGAAAACCTGTTTCTGTAGTAGGGGATCTCTGTGTATAGTCATAATCTAGTGAATAGTCCCGCCCATGTGCGTGGACCCCGGCAATCAAAAATAATCTCTTAAGTTGTCAAAAAATTGCAGAACTGCAAAGACACTTAAGAGAAAATTTAAAGACAAATAATGCAGCCTATATCCACAGGCTACACTGTCCAGTACTTCAACTAGAAATTCCACCAAAAATCCACAAACAGCAAAGCCTGTCCAGATTTCCCTTGCTTGTACTGCAAAAACCCCTCAGAAATGATAGAGAGGAAGGCCTGGACAGACAAGCCCCATAGGCTGCCATTATGTGGCTTAAACAGGATACTGTGCCTTTAAGGAAACCTTCTAGAACCTTCTCCCAGTATCCCATAATGCATAGCAGGTCCCACTGACTTCAGTTCTTTTTTCCGGCTCCTGCTTACAGGACCCTGGCATTGAGCTCTCCCTTGTTTTAAGGGTTTATTGCATGTTTTGGCACTTTTGTATTCTAAAAGTGTTGCAGTTTACTCTCTTGGTTTTCTCTTCTCTTCTGTGTGCTGCTTCAGGTGTTTTAGGGCTCTAAAATGCCTGGACTCTTTGTGAAGTGTCCAGCATGTGAGAGGAAGAAGGCCAGAGGTGATCCACATGATGTCTGCATCGTCTGCCTCCCTGAGGATCATGTCCCTGAGGAGTGTGTCATCTGCCAGCAGTTTACAACTCGCACTCTGAAGGAAAGGGCGAAGATCAGGCTGGCTGGCCTTGAGGAGAGGCGCCTGCAGGCTGCAGGTGGGTCTGGGCAGTCAGGGAAGGTTCCCTCTGCCTCTGCTGAGGCCTCTGGGGGACTCCCCAGAGGCAGGAAGCCCAGCAAGCGATCTCGGTCTCCGTCGACGTCGATAGCGTCGACGACGACGTCGAGAGGGATGACGGCGGTGTGCTCCCCTTCTCCCCGGGGCTCCGGGTCGAGACATCGGGACGACTCGACGTCGAAGCCACCGCGGACGAAGCCGCCGTCGACGTCGTCTTCGTCGTCGACGTCGAGGGCTTCATACCGACGTCATGGACGGAGCAGGCATCGGCGCTCGCCGTCGAGGCGACACCGCCGGTCGACGTCGAGGGGATCCTCGACGTCGAGAGCATCCAGACGACGGCGGCGACGCTCGTCGTCGAGGAAGGACCGTTCGACGTCGCGGAGGCGTGCGACGTCGCGGAGGAAGAGGTCGACGTCGAGGGGTCGGCGTTCAACGTCGAGGGATCGGCGTTCGACGCCGAGGAAGAAGAGGTCGACGTCGCGGAGGCGGCGTTCGACGCCGGAGTCAAGGAAACGTCCTTCGATGCCGGACAAGCGACGCTTGACGTCGAGCAGACGGAGGTCGACGTCTGGGAGTCGGTCAGGATCTCCAAAGCGTCGCAAGAGGGATTCTAGTCCC
The DNA here is from genome assembly GCF_964261635.1 of Lissotriton helveticus. NCBI lineage: Eukaryota > Metazoa > Chordata > Amphibia > Caudata > Salamandridae > Lissotriton > Lissotriton helveticus. The sequence continues at coordinate 592,641,853 of NC_136070.1, read as the reverse complement.
AGGAGTCACACTGCTTCCAGTGGGGGACGCAAGAGGAAGCGGTCTCCGGCTGAAGGGGCGGGCTCTCAGCCCTCTTCGCCTAAAGGATCACAGGGCACGGTGTACTCTGCGGTGTACACTCCTTCTCGGCCTCGGTCGACGCATACACCTGTTCCTAAGGCGGTCACTCCTCCTCCTCCTCCTCTGCCTGAAGAGGATCCTCCGACACTGCCTCCACTTCCAGCGGACGACCCGCCGCCACCGGTCCCTCCGCGTGGGCCGGCACCGCGGCCGGAGGTTCCTCCGCCGAGGTCCACTTCGCTGCCGTTTTTGCCTGTACCTCCTAAGGGGACCCCTAAACCTGCACCCAAGGAGGCTCCGAGGAGGACCCCACCACGGAAACCGGTGGGGAGGCCGCGGACTGGCAGGTCTCGCTCTCGCTCTCGTTCTGGGAGGCGGGACAGGTCGCGACACAGATCATCCACGCGGTCGAGACGCCGCCATAGGAGGCGCGAGTCTCGCTCCCGCACGGGATCCTCTGGCTCCAGGGAGCGTTCTCCTACCCTGTCGGGATCACCGGATACGAGGGTGTCCCCAATTGATGACCTGGTGGCGTTCCAGGATGTCCTCTTGAGGGGCGCTGCGAAGCTGGGCATACCCCTGACGGTGCCTACGCCGAAGACGTCAGTGATCTTTGAGACATTGCACCAAAAACACTCGTCTCGCCCTCTCCTGCCTCTGGTACCGGGCCTGGAGGAACCAGCTGTGGACCTTTTCCTCACCCCAGCGGTGACAAAGGCGGCGCCATCTAGGTTGCTGAGGAAGTACCGGGCCCCGGATTCGGATCCGGCTTTTCTGAGAGCGGAACCCCCTCCGGACTCCGTCATTGTGACGGCTGCACGCAAACAACATGCCTCCGCTCCGTCATCCACGGTCCCCCCGGATAAGGAGTCCAGGTGGATGGATTCGGCAGGGAGAAAGGTCTGTGGAACAGCCGCCACCTCCATGAAGGCTGCGAGTGCCACGGCGCTGTTGGGTCGGTACGCCCGCGCCCTCTGGGACTCCCTTGAGCGTTTTGCGGAGCACTTGCCTCGTGAACAGCGTGAGGATTTTCAGGAAGTGCTGAGTGAAGGGATGCTGGTGGCCAACCAGATCATCAGTGCGGCAGCGGACTCTTCCCTGTTGGCTGCTCATGGGTTTTGCCATGGGGTCAACCAGAGGCGTCACGCCTGGCTCCGTCTTACGTCCCTGAAACCGGACGCACAGCAGAGGGTGGCCAACCTGCCGTTCTCCGGCAAGTCTCTTTTTGGGCAGCATGCGGACGACGAGATGGCCCGCATGAAAGCGGAGGCCGAGACGCTCACGGCGGTGGGCCTCGAGAAGCCTAAGGAGACGAAGAAGCCGTACCGCCCTTTCCAACGGCGGTCCGGTGGACATGGCCGTGGACGTGGCCAGGCTTCGGGACATTCGCAACAGCAACAGCAGTTCCGTAAGCCGTTCCAGAAGCGCCAGAGGGGCAGGGGAGGCCAGCAGTCGGCTCCGGCGCCCAAGGGCCAGGCTGGGTCTAGGCCCTAGGAACTTACTTCCCCCGGATCCGTTACCCACTCCGGTAGGGGGAAGCATCCAATTTTTTCTGGCAGAGTGGAGAAAAATTACTCAGGACAAGTGGGTGCTGAATATTGTTTGCAATGGATACAGTCTTCGGTTCACCAGCCCGCCTCCATCGATTCCTCCAGTCAGCTCGCGGTTTCAGCTGCTAGAGCTCCAGGTGGAGGCCGATACCCTGTTAAGGAAAAGGGCGATAGAAGACGTGCCTCTGTCCCAGGGAGGAAGAGGCCTGTACTCCCGGTTCTTCCTGGTTCGCAAGAAGGACAAGAACGAGTTCAGGCCCATTCTGGACTTGCGACAGGCAAACAAGTGGATTCGCAGGGAAAAGTTTCGCATGCTGTCGTTGCATCAGATTTATCCTCAGTTGCAACAGGGGGACTGGCTCTGTGCCATAGACCTACAGGATGCATACTTCCATGTGCCCATTGCACGCAAACACAGGAAGTTCCTGCGGTTCCAAGTCGGCACCAATCATTATCAATACACAGTACTCCCATTCGGACTGAAGTCTGCGCCGAGAACATTCTCGAAGTGCATGGCGGTGGTGGCAGCGCACCTGCGGAAGAACAAGGTGTTTGTCTACCCGTACCTGGACGATTGGTTGATCAAGGCATCCTCCTTCTCGGAAGCGCGAGCACACTTCCAGAAGACGTGCGTTCTCTTGGACAAGCTGGGGTTGCACATCAACATGGCCAAGTCGGTCCCGACTCCGGTCCAATGCATACAGTACTTGGGAGCCTCCATCGATACGCTGTCAGCAAGCGTGTCTCCTTCGGAAGAGCGACGATTATCTCTCCTTCGGAAGGCTCAGGCTCTTATGTCGACTCCATCTACAACAGTGAGGACGGTGTCTTCTCTACTGGGTTCGATGGCCTCTTGTATCTTCCTGACGCCGCACGCACGACTGCACATGAGACCGCTGCAGGAGTGCTTGGAGGACCAGTGGGATCAGAGGAAAGGATCCTGGGACGACAGGATACGACTGTCTCTGCATGCTCTTCAGTCTCTGAAGTGGTGGTGTTCGGCGGAGAATCTCCTCAGAGGGGTTCCTTTTCACAAGGACATTCCCACGCAGGCTGTCGTGACGGATGCTTCTCTCCTGGGATGGGGAGCGCACTCCGGGACTCTGCAGATTCAGGGAACGTGGTCTCCGGTGGAGGCCACTTATCACATCAACTTCCTGGAACTCAGAGCTGTTCACTTGGCACTGAAGGCCTTTCTTCCGTCCTTCCAGACCAGCTCCCTGCTTGTGCAAACGGACAACACTACCACGATGTACTACCTCAACAAGCAGGGGGGCTCGAGATCTCGCACTCTGTCACAGGAGGCGCAGGCGATCTGGCACTGGCTCCTGGCCAGAGGACTGACGATAACGGCTACCCATTTGCCAGGTGTGCAGAATGTTCAGGCGGACGAACTCAGCAGACTCATTCAGGAAAACCACGAATGGGTCATAAACGACGAAGTACTGGGAGAAGTCTTCACAAGGTGGGGAACTCCAGACGTAGATCTGTTCGCCACCGCCGAAAACAGCAAATGCCGAGACTTCGCCTCCAGGTACTACCAGCCGGGGTCGCTGGGGAATGCGCTATGGATCAGCTGGTCGAACAGCTTTCTGTACGCTTTTCCACCCATTCCCCTGATTCCGGCGGTACTCATCAAGCTGGCCCGGTCCAGGGCTCGGATGATTCTCATTGCCCCGGAGTGGCCCAGGCAGTGGTGGTTCACGGACCTGCTTCACCAATCTCTCCTGCCTCACATTCGGTTGCCGTGCAGGCCGGACCTTCTCACGAAGTTCGGGGGGCGGATGTTACACCCCAGCCTCTCGTCTTTGAGTTTGGCGGCATGGCTCCTGAGATAGTGCAGTATGGACATCTGAATCTGCCCGAAGATTGCATGGACATACTGAAGGAGTCTAAGAGACCTTCCACTAGGACTTCATATGCTTACAAGTGGAAGAGGTTTCGTATCTGGTGCCAGTCTAGGAACCATGACCCTACAACCTGCAAGGAAGATGTCATCCTTCCTTACCTTTTACATTTGGCGCAGTCTGGCCTTAATGTTCATTCCATTAGGGTTCATCTTGCTGCATTGACTGCCTACAGGAAATGCCCTTCACAGACTTCTTTTTTCCAGATCCCTGTGACCAAAGACTTTCTGGAAGGATTGAAGAAGGTGTTCCCTCCTGTCAGGCTTCCCTCGCCTTCATGGGAATTGAATGTGGTGCTGTCCAGATTGATGAAGGAGCCTTTTGAACCCATTCACAAGGCTTCGTTGCAGCACCTGTCCTGGAAGGCGGCGTTCCTCGTGGCCATTACATCGGCCCGCAGGGTGAGTGAAATTCAGGCGTTGTGTTGTACTGAACCTTATACTGTATTTCATGCTGCTAAGGTTGTGATGCGTACTCACCCTAAATTTCTTCCCAAGGTTATTTCTGATTTTCATGTCAACCAGACCATAACTTTACCTACGTTTTTTCAGAATCCTTCCTCTCCGGCGGAACGATCTTTGCATTCCCTGGATGTTAGGAGGGTGTTGAAATTTTATCTGGATAAGACCAAAGATATTCGTAGGTCAGACCAATTGTTTGTCAATTATGGATCAGTCAGGACGGGTCTTGCTACCTCTAAGCAGTCCATTTCTAGGTGGATTGTGTCCTGCATTCAATTGTGTTACCAAAAAGCTAATAAGACCGTAGGAGGTAAGCCTAAGGCTCATTCCACCAGGGGCAAAGCTGCCACGACAGCCTTGCTCCGTAATGTGCAGATTGCAGAAATCTGCAAGGCCGCCACTTGGAAGTCGGTTCATACCTTTGCTAAGCATTACTGCCTGGACTCTGATGCCAGGGCAGACGCTCAGGTTGGGCAGGCTTCGCTGCGGAATTTGTTCGCACAGTAGTGGCGTTATGTTCTTTCTCCACCGCCGCTTTGGTGTGGGGATGGGCTTGCCATTCTATTCACTAGATTATGACTATACACAGAGATCCCCTACTACAGAAGGAGTAGTTTCTGTTCTGTAACTCCAGTTCTGTAGTAGGGGTATCTCTGTTATAGTCATAAGCGCCCGCCCTCCTCCCCGGTGGAGAATTGTTCATGTAAGTAATGCTACAGGTCTGGCGTTTTTACCCCTTCAAAAAGAACTGAAGTCAGTGGGACCTGCTATGCATTATGGGATACTGGGAGAAGGTTCTAGAAGGTTTCCTTAAAGGCACAGTATCCTGTTTAAGCCACATAATGGCAGCCTATGGGGCTTGTCTGTCCAGGCCTTCCTCTCTATCATTTCTGAGGGGTTTTTGCAGTACAAGCAAGGGAAATCTGGACAGGCTTTGCTGTTTGTGGATTTTTGGTGGAATTTCTAGTTGAAGTACTGGACAGTGTAGCCTGTGGATATAGGCTGCATTATTTGTCTTTAAATTTTCTCTTAAGTGTCTTTGCAGTTCTGCAATTTTTTGACAACTTAAGAGATTATTTTTGATTGCAGGGGTCCACGCACATGGGCGGGACTATTCACTAGATTATGACTATAACAGAGATACCCCTACTACAGAACTGGAGTTACAGAACAGAAACTACTCCTTATATTTCTTTATCACAGACATGCTTTTGTTCTTCATGATGGCAACCATGCTATCCCTTTCATATGAATGAGCAAGTCACCAAGTAATTAAGTGCTTTGTGGGAATGGTGATGGTGTGATTATGTATTATAATTATTAAAATACCCTCTGCTATGCATTACAAGATTATTGTAAGTAACCCTGGGCGTCCGAATCGGCTACGCCCACGGAGTAGGCGTAGTGTTGCCTCCTACGCATTTTGCGTAGACAGCGTAGCCGGCAACACTACGCCCGCTCCGTGTGCGTAGCCGAGTCGGCCGCCACCCGCCTCCCTCCCGCCCTCCCCTACATACATTATTTAAGCAACTACCCTTAATGAAACTATTTTAAAGGACTTACCGTGTCCGGGGGCTCGTCCGGGGCTCCCTCTGGGAATAGCGTCCTTTCCTGGATACCAATGCGCATGCGCGGGCGGCCGAGCATGCGCATTTCTCGGGAGAAATGCGCATGCGCGGCCGCCCGCGCATGCGCATTGGTATCCAGGACGATGCTATTCCCAGAGGAAGCCCCGGACGAGCCCCCGGACACGGTAAGTGCTTTAAAATAGTTTTATTAAGGGTAGTTGCTTAAATAATGGATGTAGGGGAGAGCGGGAGGGAGATGCGTAGTGGAGCTACGCGGAGTGTGGGAGTGGGCGTAGCTTCTCGCCCTCTCCGCGTAGCTCCGCGGAGCCCCACTACGCCGAGGGTTAAATTTGTAAGTCAATCCTCTCTAGGGTAAATTAACTCCTCACTGATTTTTAATATCCCTAAGATATATGACATAGGACACGTTATCCCACATGTCGATCCACCCAAATCGAACAATGAATGTGATAATGCAGTTGTAGATGTGTCATTTCCCAAAGTTCACTGTGTTTTGATCCTAAGATCACACTGAGCTCCATCAAGTAGTATCAATAGTCCATGTTTACACAAAACCAAGGACAAAGCAATTTTATGAGTAAGAAAATAAGTTACTGCTTTGTACCTTGTGGGTACATACATGCTTAAAGATAATGAAAGATTGATGAGAATGTCCCCTGATTATCAAGATTACATTGTTCCGTTCAGGCTGTAATAAATAGGAGCTTTGCTGAAATGTCTCACCACTGTCAAGAGCCCTACATTGTCCACGTATTACCACAAAAGCAGTGTTAAGTTTCATTTGGTTTGTTGATCCAAGAAGAAATACAGAAATCCTGGTGGGATTAACTAGATATTCACGGAACCCAACATAGCAAGGCAACATTCTGTTCTGCGTTGCATGAAATGTAAGGGGCTATTTATGAGGCCTTTTGCATTGCTCTTGCACCATGCAACATGGTGCAAGAGCAACGTAAAACAATAGGGATATCTTTGAAGCAATGGAAAGCCTCCTTGCGTGGCTCTGAGTGGCTCTAAAATACCCAGAGTAACACAACACAATTCAAATAGCTGCCTGCATTACTCTTCCATGGGAAGGAGTTCCATGGGCGTTGAGTAGGCATTCCCATGCAACTCCAATGGATTTTTAGGCATACCCAGATTTACAAGAACTTGTAAACCAGGGGATGTGTCAAAATCTTACAAATCTATCAAAGTTACAATTGATATCCGGGAACCACTGTGATAGCGGTTCTTGGAAATGCTAGAGTTGTCCGCAGGGTGGCAGACATCTGTAAATACGGTGGATGGAGTACCCTCACCATGGTAAAAGTAAAGCTCTCCATAATGATGATGGTAATTACTCCATCCCACGATAACGAAATCAGCTCCTAGTGGCATCTCCTAGGTACAGGATCTGCGAATAGTGTTCAGGGAAGGCTGTGAACAGTGATAAGATTAGGAGTGAAATATATACAAAGGCAGTAGGAGATTTACTAATAAACTGATACCTATAAACTGTCAGTAGATTATTATCATTCCAATATCAATACATAGCTTCCATTAATTTTATGGCACCTACCCATAATTCTCAATCGCCCAGCCTCTGGCTGAGAAAGGATGGCGAGGACGTTTACATTTATTCTTACAACTTTCTGAAACTTTTAAATATGGGCTTGTGAGGTTTCCCAATTTTCCTGCATGCAGAGACAGCCTCAGTATGCCATTTGTAACGGTTATTTCATCATCACTTCTATGAAACTGCAGGTGGGGATTTTGGAGAAAACTCTTCATTGCCCAAGAAATATGGTAAGTGTGTTAAATGTCAATACCATTTCATTCATTGTATAACCCCTTCCATGCTCATGACAAGCTCAGCTCGTCATGCAGTACAGTGCTCCTGTGCTCATGACGAGCTGAGCTCGTGATGACCACACCCATTATTATTGAAGCCCAGCACAGCAGGAAAATCTCTCAAGCAGCGATGTGGATAATGATACAAATGCCGAGTGGTGATGTGGCCATCAGTATGAACTCATTTCAAAGAGTTATGATCATATCTAACTATAAATAATATATTAAATAGGAGTCTGCAATCCCTGTTTGAAAACCTGTTTTATTTATTTATCACAGACATGCATTTATTCTTCATGATGGCAACCATGCTTTCCCTTTCATATGAATGAGCAAGTCACCAAGTAATTAAGTGCTTTGTGGGAATGGTGATGGTCTGATTACGTATTATAATAATAAAAATACCCTCTGCTATGCATGACAAGGTTATTGTAAGTCAATCCTCGCTAGGGTAAATTAACTCCTCACTGATTTTTAATATCCCTAGGATATATGACAAAGGACATGTTATCCCATATGTCATTCCAGCCAAATCGAACAATGAATGTGATAATGCAGTTGTAGATGTGTCATTTCCCAAAGTTCACTGTGTTTTGATCCTAAGATCACACAGAGCTCCATCAAGCAGTATCAATAGTCCATGTTTACACAAAACCAATGACAAAGCAATTTTATGAGTAAGAAAATAAGTTACTGCTCTGTACCTTGTGGGTACATACATGCTTAAAGATAATGAAAGATTGATGAGAATGTCCCCTGATTATCAAGATTACATTGTTCCGTTCAGGCTGTAATAAATAGGAGCTTTGCTGAAATGTCTCACCAGTGTCTAGAGCCCTACACTGTCCACGTATTACCACAAAAGCAGTGTTAAGTTTAATTTGGTTTGTTGATCCAAGAAGAAATACATAAATCCTGGCCGGAATTTACTAGTCATTCACAGAACCCAACATAGCAAAGCCACATTCTGTTCTGTGTTGCATGAAATGTAGGGGCCTATTTATGAGGCCTTTTGCATTGCTCTTGCACCATGCAACATGGTGCAGAAGCAACATAAACCATAAAGCATATCTTTGAAGCCATGGAAAGCCTCCTTGCGTGGCTCTGAGTGGCTCTAAAATACCCGAAGTAACACAATGCAATTCAAATAGCTTTACTCTGCCATGGGAAGGAGTTCCATGGGCGTTGAGTAGGTATTCCCATGCAACTCCCATGGATTTTTAGGAATACCCAGATTTACAAGAACTTGTAAACCAGGAGATGTGTCAAAATCTTACAAATCAATCAAAGTTCTAATTGATATCCAGGAACCACTCTGATAACGGTTCTTGGAAATGCTAGAGTTGTCTGCAGGTTGGTAGCCATCTGTAAATACGGTGGAAGGAGTCCCCTTGCTATGGTAAGTGTAAAGCTCTCCATAATGATGATGGTAATTACTCCATCCCACGATAACAAAATCAGCTCCTCGTGGCAGCTCCTAGGTACAGGATCTGCGAATAATGTTCGGGGAAGGCTGTTAAAAGTGATAAGATTTGGAGTGATATATATACAAAGGCAGTAGGAGATTTACTAATAAACTGATACCTATAAACTGTCAGTAGATTATTGTCATTACAATATCAATACATAGCTTCCATTTATTTTAACGCACCTACCCATAATTCTCAATCGCCCAGCCTCTGGCTGAGAATGGATGGCGAAGGAAAACATTTACATTTATTCTTACAACTTTCTGAAACTTTTAAATATGGGCTTGTAAGGTTTCCAAATTTTCCTGCATGCAGAGACAGCCTCAGAATGCCATTTGTAACGGTTATTTCATTATCACTTCTATAAAACTGCAGGTGGGGATTTTGGAGAAAACTGTTCATTGCCCAAGAAACATGGTAAGTGTGTTAAATGTCAATACCATTTCATTAATTGTATAATGATACAAACGCTGAGTGGTGATGTGGCCATCAGTATGAACTCATTTCAATGAGTCATGATCATATCTAAATATAAATAATATATTAAATAGGAGTCTGCAATCCCTATTTAAAAAACCTATTTATATTTATTCATCACAGACATGCTTTTATTCTTCATGATGGCAACCATGCTATCCCTTTCATATGAATGAGCAAGTCACCAAGTAATTAAGTGCTTTGTGGGAATGGTGATGGTGTGATTATGTATTATAATGATTAAAATACCCTCTGCTATGCATTACAAGGTTATTGTAAGTCAATCCTCGCTAGGGTAAATTAACTTCTCACTGATTTTTTTTTCTTTTTCAAAACAGATTTTTATTGACAGATCACATATGCAGCCGCAGATCTCTGTACCCCAGAGGTATCTGCCAGGTATCAATATATACATACAACAGCGCAATCCGTCATTACTTTTGTAGTCAAAACAATGGGATCAATGCAGTAAACAAGTCCCCCCACCCGTTCCCCCACACCCCCCCAACTATCCCCACTCCCATCCCACCCTGATCCCTCCCCCCTTGCACGGCATTTGATCGATCAGCCACTCGCGCACACACAGCCTACAGCAGAGCTCACTCATACGTCCAGTTCCTGATCCTGCTCTATCGGGGGCTCTAGCCAGAGACCCCTGTAGTCAGCCCACCTTTTCCAAATCTTGTAGTATTTACTGGGGCAACCGCGGGCCAGAAAAATGGGCCTCTCCATCCCATACAGAAATTCAGGCCTCTCTTCCAAGCGAGAAGTGACGGGGCCTAGGGGTCCTTCCAGGCCCTAGCTATGTCTCGCTTGGCAATCGTAAGTCCCAATAATAACAGATGTCTCTTGTACAGGTTGCCCCCCACTCCCTCTAGCACATGCAACAGGCCTAAGCGCGGCGTGCGCGGGAGCACCCAGCCCAGCGCCTCATCCAGACCATTCCAGACACCACGCCAGAATCTATCCAGTCGCCCACAATTCCACACTGTATGGAGGAAAGTATCCTCCTCGCACCCACACCTAGTGCACTCTGGGAATGCAATGAGTCCTGCCCTCCACAGCCTCTGCCGTGTATAGTATACTCTGTGAAGGTATTTAAATTGGATCAGCCGGAGGCGGATCGAGATGGCCGCGCCTCTAGGACTCGCCAGTGCCTCGTTCCAATCCTCCTCCTCCAGTGGCCCAACATCCACCTCCCATTTCTCCTTAAGTGAGCATAAGTCCGAGGAGCAATGTATGATCAGAGATTGATAGATGCGGGAAATTGTCTTAGTATCCAACTCCCCCATAAAGATTCGGGCCTCCAGTGGGCTAAACTCGGGTAGGGACATCAGACCCTCCAGATCCGGAGCCAGGGCATGGCGAAATTGTAAGTAACGGAAGAACTGCGTACGGGGCATGTCATACTCCGCACTCAGCTCTTGGAACGATTTTAGCGTAATCCCAGCCATAACATCCCCCAACCTAGAGATACCGATGGCGTCCCATCCCGCGAATCCCGCCAGGGTTGCCAGGCCTGGAAGGCGGCCATTGCGCCAGAGGGGGGTCTCCTCGGTCAAGGTTCGCCACCATCCCATCCGCCTCAACGCTCGCCGCCAGACGTCGAAAACAACCTGTGTCACCATCGGCAAGGCCCTGCGTTCCTTTGGTGTATACAGCAGCGTGTGTAGTGTATGTGGCTCCATCAGTAGTCTCTCCAGTGCATAGGCCGGGTCTCCCCTGTCCCCATACCACCACTCATTTAAGACTAGGAGATGGGACGCTTGGTAATAAGAAAGAACGTCTGCGGTCGCCAGCCCCCCTCCGTATGTTGAGCGAAAGCACGTGCGCAGCACCAATCTAATGGAGCCGCCCACCCAGAGGAACTGTCCCAGGATCGTGTTTACTCGCTTAAACCATGAGAGTTGGATCAGGTACTGATGGTTCTACAATTGATACAACAGCCTGGGCAGGGCCACCATCTTTTTATTTTTTTTATTGTTCCTCATGTCAACCATGGCTTGCCCATCAGTACCGTGGACTAGGTAAAGTGTGACTTGAAAAACAGACATACTGTCTCAGTGCAGGACTGGTAGGGGTCTATCGTTACGAAGGAGCGCCAGAACCCAACAGCTATGTCAGTTTCACAATAAATCACAGACCCTTATGTACTATTGGGATGGTGCTTGCCATTAGCCAGAATCCACCATTGCTTTAACCACAGATTGACCTTAAAAAAAAAAGGACAGGCGTGATTGAGCGAAGAGAGTGCGACATGGCTTCATAATCATTGGAACTGGGGGAAAAAAAAAACCAGCTTCTAGTTATTGAGACCAATCGAGTTTCAACCAAAAAGCTATTTTTTCAGGTTTGCCACCCCTGGAAAGATCCAATTTCGATATATAAAGCATGGAAGAACTCCAATCTTGTAGTGTCGGGGGAGAGGCCTCTTTCCAGCGCCTCAAATTTCCCGTCGGGCCACTAGCATTGAGTAGAACAGGAGGTTGTTAATTGCACTACGTTTTTTGTCCATTACTCCAAGGATTGCTATGCTTAAATCTATATTTACAATGGTGCCTGTAGAAGAAGTTAATTTTTTGCTTATTGATTGCCAATAAGGTGCTAAATGTGGGCAATCGTAAAACATATGTGCGTCGGAGGCTGCGACCTGACCACATCTGGGGCAAGCTACTGGTGTACCTGATGAAAATTTGGACAACCTCTGAGGAGAATAGTAAGCCTGTGAAGGGTAAAGAAATGGTTTCTTCGCAGCCAGGCAGGTTTAACTATGTCCCAGAGAACAATAAAGGATGTCTCCCATAGTTCATTTACATTTACTGCAGGCAATAAAGAACCCCAAAGCTGATCCGGAAGATGGATTCTCCAGTATTAGGGGTGTCTTTCATAGATTCACATGCTTGAATATTCCCTGTCGTCGAAGTGGGAGTCCCACGGGACATAAAAAGCAGTCATATATGCATACATAAGTAAAATTATTATAATTATAAAATACATTTATATATAAATATATATATATCTATAATACAAAAAACTCAAAAGTACCATAGAACTGAATAGGCCCATAGAAAGCCTAAGGGAGAAACTCAACTTAGCAACATATCAGTGTCATTATGTATTGGTCCAAATTCCAGCCAACCAGGCTGCAGTTCCCTCTAGAACCTTCTCCTCAGAAGCCCAAGACCTCAGATTTTCTACCGCACGTCGTGTGAAGGGAGTCTCCCTGAGCTCTGCTCAGTTTTTCTTCTACTCTAGCTGTTATTTCTTCAAATATGTCTTCAAATAAGAAATCTTTGTTTAAAGCCTGCCCTTCCTGTGGAAAACTGCGCCTTTTTCATGAGGATCCTCACAGTAAATGCATTTACTGTCTCTACCCAGACCATGAGGTTAAGAACTGTAAGTACTGTCGCACTTTTCCTCCAAAGACTCTAAGGGATAGAGAGGCCCGTCTCCTTCTGTGGCTACAGAAGTTGAAGACTTCGGAGTCTGTGGTTTCTGATGTGGAAAGTTTTTCTTCAGGCATTTCCAGATCCTCTCAGAAGCGTGGGTCTGAAACTGAGGTTCCATCTCCTTTTCTTAAGAAGAGTAGACTGTTGGAATCCTCCAGGACTGTTTCCCCACAGGATTTGCTTCAGGGCACGTCTACGGGACCTGGTTCTCTGACGTCTGCGCCCAAAGCCTTGCCTTCCACTCAGAAATTTGGCATTGGCTCGTCGACGCGACCGTCGGCGTCTTCGACGATGACGAATGCTGTAACCTCTACGACAACGACGACATGTTCTATGTCATCCACTGCTCCGTCGACGACGATCACCTCGTCGACGTCAGCCCAAGAGACGAGACCCATTACGTCGATTATTAAGATCTCGTCGACGAGTGTCAAGTCGGTACCGTCGACAAAGAAATCATCGTCGATGCTTCTAACGTCGACGCGGACACCGTCGACGGTTTCGTCGTCGAAGCAAAAAACGAAGACTAAGTCGTCTACAAGAAGCTCGTCGACAGTCCCATCATCGTCGACGACAACCTCATCGACGGCGCCTCCGTCAACGGCCATCACATCAGCGATGACGGCTCCGTCGACGGCTATCCCGTCGACGGTTACGTCGTCATCGACGACCAAAGCTCCAAAATTGTCGACGGCCCCGTCGACGGACAAGAAATCTTCGTCGACGACGAAAAAATCTTCAATGGCAGCGCCTCAGGTTGGTCGTACCACTACTGCTACAGCTACCACTTTTACAGTGGTTTCTGCTTCGACCTTGAAAACAGTGCCTCTCATTCAATTAAGTCCAGTAAGGAGTGGAGCCAGTCTTCCAGAAAAATTGTTTCAATCTGGTGGAGAAGACTCCGACCATGATTCGGAGGTGGAACAACTGTTTGAACAGGCATCTAGTCCTTCTGATTTGCACATTAAGTGCAAGGAGTACAGTGATGAGGGTGACGATGAGGAATACGTCGAAGGTGGGAATGATTTATTTCCTGTTGACGATGCAGAACCAGTAACTTCAGACCCAGTTACACAAATACCTTTGTCTTTAGTCAAAAATTTGCAACACATGCTTGATGACTATAACCGCAGGTTTCCCCCATCTACACCTGCTTCCCCAGCACCTCGACCACCTCCCCAGCCTCAACCTCAACCTCCACAAGCACCTGCTCCGGTTCCCCCCGCGTCACCTGAAGGAGCTCGTCCTGATACTGACAATGAGGATCCTGCTCCTCACAATACTGATGACGACGATGACGTCGATATGAATGAGTGGGACAATTACAGGGCTCAAACACCCTCCACTCCGCCCACCTCACCTCTTGCATCGCCCCCAGTGGACATTGCAAACTTCCATAATTTAATGGTCCATGCTGCGAAACGCTTTCATCTCACTGTCGAGAAACAGTTACATGAGAGTGAATGCTTCCTGTATGATTTTAAGGACGTGTCACAAAGACAATCATACACAATTCCAATTATTGACTTTATTTGGATGGAGGGCATTAAACTTATGGAACATCCGAATTCCGTCCCTGGAGTCTTACCCAGATTGGACAAAAAATATAAGGCTTCAGCGTCCGCTCCAGCCTGTTTGGTATCACAGCTGAAACCAGACTCGGTTATTACTCAAGCAGCACAGAAAAGATCTCGTAATCCGGCTACACCACTCACATCTCCCCCTGATCAGGAAGGCCGCAAGCTGGACTCTATAGGAAAAAAGTTTACTACAATGGCGGCCACTACTGTCAGAGCAGCAAACACCTTGGCTATTCTGGGCCGTTACGACCGCCAGATGTGGTCCGAGATTGCCGCACTGATTCCTCAAATGTCTGAGACAATCCGTGCAGAAGCACAGGCCATTATCCAGGAGGGAGAGGTAATCTCGTCTGAAATTATCGAATGCGCTCTCGACATTTCATCCACGGGCTTTCGCCAATTGGCTGGAGCAGCGGTCTTGAGGCGTCAAGGCTGGCTGAAATCTACCACCTTTCGCCCAGAAGTACAAGCAAAGGTCCTTGACTTGCCGTACGATGGAGATTCTTTGTTTGGCAAGCATGTGGACGATGCTCTTGAGGCGATCAAAAAGGACACTGACACCGCAAAGTCCTTAGCTACTCTCCAATATAAAAAGCGGCCCCTTTCGGGGAGCACGAGGTAGAGGCGGTGGCTCCTCTACTTTTCGTGGATCAGGCCAGTATCGCTCATACAATACCTACAGCGATAACCGTCAGAGAGGTTCTTACCAAAACCAAAATCGTCAGTCTTCCTCCAGACCTTACCAAAGGAAAACAACTTATAGAGGTGGTGCAAACAACAAAAAACAGTGACAGTTTCAGTTCTTTTCGTCTGCCGACTGCATCTTGGAGGTCGCATCTCAAAGTTCATTTACAAATGGTCCGAAATCACCTCCGACCAATGGGTCCTGGAAGTTGTTTCCAAAGGCCATAACCTGGAGTTCACAATATTCCCTCCCACTCGTCCACCTTCGGGGCCACCCTCTCCCCACCTCAAGGAACTTTTGGCCCAGGTAAAATTAATGATCCAGAAAGGGGCCATCGAGGTAGTGCCGCTAGGTCAACGCGGCAAGGGATTCTATTCCCGCTTTTTCTTAGTCAAGAAAAAGTCGGGAGAATGGCGTCCAATTTTGGATTTACGGGCCCTGAACAAATTCATCCTTTCCAAAACTTTTCAACTGTTAACTCTGCTTCAATCCTGAATTACCTCAATCCAGGGGAATTCTTCTCAACGATCGACCTCCAGGACGCATATTTCCATGTGCCAATTCACTCCAGACACAGGAAGTATCTGTGCTTCACAGTCGGACACCTGCACTTCCAATTCAAGGTCCTACCATTTGGCCTCCGTTCAGCACCAAGGGTCTTTACCAAGATCATGGCCCCAGTAGCTCCCTTTCTACGCCTTCGAGGCATACAATTTTATCCATACCTGGACGACTGTCTTATAAAGGCTCAGAATCTTCAACTGGCAATCCAGCATACACAGTCTTGCCTCTCCCTGTTTAAAGACTTAGGCCTTTCCATCAATTGCCAGAAGTCACACTTTCGCCCATCTCAACGGCGAGATTTTCTAGGAGCCTCGCTAGATTCTCATCTGGCAATGGTTTTTGTCTCCCAGGAACGACAAGACCGTATGCTCCAGATGGTACGATCACTCCAGTCAAAACTGTACGTTTCAGTCCAGATGTTGAAATCATTCCTCGGCATGGCCTCTTCTACCACACAGTTGATTCCCCACTGTAGACTACATATGAGGGTCATCCAAGAGGAGTTAGACAAGCAGTGGAAGCAGATCTCGGGATCGTTCAGCGACAGGATCCTTCTCATGCCCCGTATCCTAAGGGCTCTGGAGTGGTGGGCTCACCCTCCAAACATTTCAAAAGGTCGGTCTTTTCAAGACACTACTCCAACTCTAACGCTTACGACCGGTGCATCCTTGGAGGGCTGGGGAGCAGATATCGAAGGCCTATCAGTACAAGGAAAATGGACCGCGGTCCAACGCACTTGGCATATCAACCGCCTGGAGCTTCTGGCGATCTTCCTTGCCCTGAAGTCTTTTCAAAGGATTGTTCAAGGTCAATCTCTGCTGGTGAGGACAGACAACACCACCAGCATGCATTACCTGAACAAGCAGGGCGGCACCAGGTCCCTTTTGCTTTCCCAACAAGCACAGGAGATATGGAATTGGGCGATTTGTCATCAAATTCATCTCACAGCCATCCATGTGCCGGGTGTTTCCAATGTTCTGGCAGATTTACTCAGCAGATCTTTCTCGGGCAATCACGAGTGGGAACTCAATCAACCAACTCTCGAGTTCATCTTCCGCCAGTGGGGCCAGCCGCAAATGGATCTTTTTGCGACTATCACCAACAGGAAATGCCAACGCTTTGCAAGTCTTCATCCCCACAGAGAGTCGAGCGGAAATGCATTTTCGATCAGCTGGGTGAACGCATTCAGCTACGCTTTTCCTCCGCTTCCTCTGATTCTACGCTTGCTAAACAGGATGAGGCTTCAACCCTGCCACATCATCCTGATTGCACCCAAATGGCCGCGGCGCCCATGGTTCTCGGATCTGCTCTTGTTCTGCCAGAACGAGCCAATTCCGCTTCATGCACTGCCTCACCTCCTCACGATGCAGCAGGGGCAGATTTGCCATCCGGATCCGGCATACCTCCAGCTCCATGCCTGGAACCTCAACACCATGAATTTGCGCGTCTGACCATCGACGCTGACTGTAGAGATGTGTTGGCGCACGCCCGTGCTCCTTCCACCATAAAAATCTATCAGTTGAAGTGGAAGCGTTTCTGTGTCTGGTGTCACACCAAAGCCTTGGTTCCGATGACCGCCAAACCAGAACAGAGCCTGCCTTTCTTCCTATCCCTTGAGAAGTCAGGACTTTCCCACTCCACTTTAAAAGTATTTTTAGCGGCTCTCTCCCGCTTCCGCCATGATGGTTCGACCTCACTGTATTCATCTAGAATCATCCAACAGTTTTTCAAAGGTCTCTTCCGTATGTTTCCACCCATTCGGCGTCCTCTGCCTGCTTGGCGCTTCAATCTGGTTTTGTCTCAGCTCCTCCTACCTCCTTTTGAACCCATCCACTCAACAAGCTTAAAATTCCTCACATGGAAAGTTGCCCTATTGGTCGCCTTGACATCATCCAGGCGTGTCAGTGACATTCAGGCATTCACAATTCAGCCTCCTTTTCTTCAGTTTTCAAAAGACACTGTTACATTACGTACTAATCCAACATTTATTCCGAAAGTTCCCAGTGATTTCCATCTCAACGAACCAATCATTTTAAGAACTTTCTTTCCTAATCCACAGTCTCCTGCGGAACGTTCATTACATTCCCTGGATGTGAAACGTTGCCTTAAATTTTACATTCAACGCACTGCATCCTTCAGGAAATCTGATCAATTGTTTGTGGCCTACGGCCCGATCTGCAAAGGACAACCTGTTACCAAACAAACTATTACTAGGTGGATTTCCTCCACCATTACCTTTTGTCATCAACGGGCTGGCAAGCCTCTTCCAGCTTCAGTACGTGCTCATTCCACTAGAGCTGTGTCAGCCTCTACTGCCCTCTTTGCGGGGGTACCTCTGCGACACATTTGCAGAGCTGCTACGTGGTCAAGCAGCCATACTTTTACGAAGCACTACTGTCTGCAGTCAACAGACGCCGCTGATGCAGCAGTCGGACAAGCGGTGCTGCGGAATCTTTTCCATTGAAGGTGAGCCTCTGTTGCTACCCGCCTCCAGTCATAAAGGTTTTTTCTCTTTAATATATATATATATTTCATATATGCTTCAATTTACTGTTACCTTTATGACTTATATGGTGCTTACTGCTTTCTACTCTCATTCAAGCATGTGAATCTATGTGGGACACCCCTAATACTGTAGAAGAACATAAGTTACTTACCTGTAAACTGTGGTTCTCCAGTATTGGTGTCTTTCATAGATTCACATGCAACCCTCTCATCCTCCCCTCAGAGGCTCTCTTCTCCTCAGGCACTTTTGGTTACTCTGTGCTATGAAAATCTGAGGTCTTGGGCTTCTGAGGAGAAGGTTCTAGAGGGAATTGCAGCCTGATTGGCTGGAATTTGGACCAATACATAATGACACTGATATGTTGCTAAGTTGAGTTTCTCCCTTAGGCTTTCTATGGGCCTATTCAGTTCTATGGTACTTTTGAGTTTTTTGTATTATAGATATATATATATATTTATATGTATATGTATTTTATAATTATAATAATTTTACTTATGTATGCATATATTACTGCTATTTTATGTACCGTGGGACTCCCACTTCGACGACAGGGAATATTCAAGCATGTGAATCTATGAAAGACAACAATACTGGAGAACCACAGTTTACAGGTAAGTAACTTATGTTCATACTCCGTCTATTTCCTCTAAGATTAAATTATAAAAATGGGAAACCTCTTTGGTTTTTAGGGCGCTATCGAGTAAGGAAGATTCTAATTGACTGTTGCCTCCCAATGGTCGTTGTGAACGGCATGTGGGGCCAGATTTTTGTGCAAGCGCCCAACTAGAGATCTGAAGGAATTTAAGTCTAGAGAGATTGGGGCCTACCTTACTCACTAGATGTTCCCAGGTAAGCATTTCACTCTCAAAAAACAGATCTCCCCAAGTTAAGATCCCAGCATCTTTTAGCGGGCTTGTCAATGCATCTTTAGTCCACCCCGGAGGAGCCGGAAGATCCCATATAGGAGAACCATTAGAGTAGTAGCCTATTTTGGTAGTGGATCTAAGATTATACCAGGTTCTCGCTAGGCCTTGCAGTATCTTCAACTTAATTTTCTTGAAGAATTTTGGGTCTCCAAACTTGAATAGAAATCCCATCTGGTTTAACCCTTCACATTTTAGTAGTGTTGAAAACATGAGGCCGATACCCTGATCAGATGGAGTTTTAAATAGTATTCGAGCATGTCTCCGCTGAAATGCCCAGGCATAGATTTGAATGTCAGGGCCGGCCAAACCCCCCTTCTCCCTGCGACGCCTTAGTTTATTCCAAGAAATTCTTGCAATCTTATTCCTCCATATGAATGAAGTAATGTCTCTCTGCATCTTTGCTATCATTTTTTTTTCAAAGTAAAGTGGTAGACTATTGAAAATAAAGGTCAACCTAGGTAAAATGGACATTTTGATTAAGTTGGATCGGCCTAGGAGCGTCAATGGAAGATGTCTCCATGAATTCATTAATTTCCTACAGTCTTTGGCCACCAAAGTAAAATTTGTATGGCCGATCTTATTGATATCTTTTAGAATTTTTATGCCCAAATATCTCATACTGTCACAAGGTTGTACTGGGAGTTGCGCTGTTATGCTATTCGATGTCATGATCTCAGTCTTTGTGGCATTCATTTCATAGCCTGAGATGTTACCAAATTGTTGGGACAAATTAATGACTGATGGAAACGCTGTGCTGATATCAGAAGTTAAGATCATAAGATCGTCAGCGTATAAAGATACTTTTTTTTCCCAGTCTCTATATCTAAATGGAGCTATATTAATGTCTTCACAAATTAATTGAGCGAATGGCTCTATATAGATATCAAAAAGTAGGGGTGAAAGCGGGCAACCCTGCCGGGTGCCTCTTGTGATGGCAAAAGGTTCCGACAGTCCGCCGTTAACCAATACCGAGGCTGAAGGTTTGTGATACAATAGTTCCACCGCTCTGCGGAAAGCCCGGCCTACACCGAATTTTTCCAAGGCCCCCGACAGGTATTTCCAATTGACCCCGTCGAAAGCCTTAGCTGCGTCCAGAGTGAGAATTGCCAAGGGTAGTGATGAATTAGTTGCCATGTCGATTGCACCTATTAGGTCGTATATTAACTCGTAAAGTTGGCGACCTTTAACAAAGCCCTTTTGGTTGGGATGTAGGACTGAGGGGATAATACAACAGTAACAGAAGAGTGATTGAGGATAGTTTGCGCTGGGGAGAAGTAGTTATCAGTTTGAACACAATATTTGGTAAGCTCCAAAGGATCCGATGCTGGTCACCCTACCGGAATCAAAAACCTGCGACACCAAGGGGCCACAGTTAAAACATTATAACACACACAGTTGATCCTGAGCTAAAAGAGACTAAATCAATTCAAAATATCAAGTCCCAAGTGTATTAGGTGCTCCTCATTTTATTCTTCATAAGAAGTTCTTTCTTTGGTTCTTTGATAAAATCCAATCTTCACACAATAGGAAGAGAAACAACCACTGCCAACACGTGTTTCGTCTAGGTCGTCAAGACCACTAGACTTCGTCAGGGCAAAATTTATCTCATCAAACAGCCAAATCGTTGAAAAGCAGACGTTTTAATCTAGCTCAAAATTTAATTTCCATAAAGCGTCCTGCTCCAAGTATTCAATTCAAAGAACAAAAATCCAATCCTTGTAATAGGTAATCTGTTAGCACCCAATCCATAAAAGTATTCAAAATAACCTCCGAGTACAGGGTCATGAAGAGAAGGAGTGTATTCCTTCGCATATACCAGCTGAACGCCTGTTTGATGAGATAAATTTTGCCCTGACGAAGATGATATATGAACACCCACCTCTCCAAATATATCGAGACAGCGGATGGCCTAGATCCCTCACAATCTGGTTTTAGGCCTAACCATAGCACCGAATCTGCCCTATTGGCTGTCACCAATAACATCAGGATGACGCTCGATAGTGGAGGGTCCATGATTCTGGTGCTATTGGACCTATCCGCTGCCTTCGATACGGTGTCTCACGATTTGCTTCTCTGCCGTTTGAGAGAGATAGGATTGGGAGGTATGGCTCTGTCCTGGATGGAGAGTTTCCTTTCCGGCCGCTCTCAAGAAGTCAGATTGGGCCCCCATAAATCCATCGCCAGGGGGCTCACCAGGGGTGTGCCACAGGGCTCTTGCCTTAGCCCCACACTGTTTAATGTGTACGTGGCCCCCCTGGCTGACTTAGTGAGATCTTTTGGGTTTATACCGGTGTCCTATGCTGATGACACCCAACTTCTGTTCCCTTTTAAGACCTTCTCTCCTGCTTTACAAAGAACTTTTGCAGAAGGTATGAGGGCAGTTTCCAACTGGATGGCCAATAACTGCCTACAGTGCAACGTGGCCAAAACAGAAGTTGTACTCTATGGGGAAGCAGAAACATTGTGGTCTAATGAGTGGTGGCCTCTTGAACTAGGACCTGCCCCTATTCCTAAACAGACCATCAGAAATTTGGGAGTGTTATTTGACCAGTCATTGACCTTTAAAGATCACGTCAATCAGGTTGCGGGTACCTGTTTCGGGGTTATTTCTCTGCTGAGAAGGGTCTTTCCTTTCCTCCCAGATCACCACAGAAAGACCTTGGTCCAGGCTTTGGTCGTTAGTAGACTGGACTACTGTAATGGCCTTCTTTTGTCAGCTAATGAAGGCCATTTTAACAAACTACAGGTGGTCCAGAATACGGCCGCAAGGTTAATCTTGAAGGCTCCTCCCAGGACTCCCTCCAGGCCACTTCTGTTGGAACTCCACTGGCTGCCAGTGCGACTGCGGACCAAATTCAAAATCTTATGTACAATCCACAAGTGCCTGATTGGGAAAGGCCCGAAATTCCTCTCCACAGCCTTCCTTCCTTATGTTCCGGGTCGCTCACTACGATCGAGCAATCTCCAACTCCTTAAGGTTCCAAAAATTAAAAAAGCTCGTCAAGGAGGCAAGTCTTTGGCATACACAGGCCCTGTTCTTTGGAACACCCTCCCCCTCGCATTAAAGCTTAGCACTGACCACCTGTCTTTTCGAAAAGCCCTGAAAACTTACCTTTTTTCCAGCATTTAACCCATCTCACTCCCCTCCACCCTCTAGCACTGTTTGGGTTGAGCTGTCGGTTTCTTTGTATGGCTAAGCGCAGAGATACCCCTTCGGGGGTCTATTCAGGCGCTATATAAGCATATAAAATAAATAAATAAATAAATATTATTACGCGATTGATCTGTTCTAGATTTCCAGGCTAGTAGTTTGCCTGCCCCTTCACCGAATTCGAAATTGGCTAGTTTACTGGCTTCCCACCTTTGCATAAGACGTTGGTTTAATACTGAAGCCATTTGCCCTTTAAGTTTCGTCAGCTCCTCTTGCTTAGCATGCAGGACTTGGTCTGAGCAATTGTTTAGACTTTCTAATTCTGATTGGGCTTTTAATATATTGGCCTCTATTAATGTAACCGCTTGGGTGTATTGTTTCTTATGAAACGAGGTTTTATTCTTGATGAACCCTCTCAAAGAGCATTTAAAAGTGTCCCATACTGAGCTAGAGCACGCAGAACCTACGTTGGTTTAAAAGAATTCTTGCGTCTCCACTTTAATATACTCCAGATCCTCGGGGGATGTAAGAAAAGATCTATCGATTGACCACGACCTTGTCGAGATTTAGGACTGTATTTCAAAGTCTAGGAGTATAGCCGAATGATCGGACAGGTGAGATGGTAGATAAGTTATATTCCTAACTAACTTATCCAAGCATTGGTTTACCAGTATAAAATCAATCCTAGATCTGTGACGGTACTTATAATTTCTAAAGGAAAAGCCAGATTTCTGACCCGACCTTACCCTCCAAATATCAATAAACCCGTAATGATACATATTTTTAGTTACAAGGTCTCTGGATTTAGAGTGAAGCTGTTGTCGACTAGAAGGAGACTTATCCAGCTGCGGGTCGAGTACAATATTGAAATCTCCCGCTATTATCATGGGTTCTGGAAAATGTAACAGCTCAGAGAACAACGTGGCCAGGACAGATGGATCATCACGATTAGGCCCATAATAACCAACCAGCGTAATCGATGACCCCCCCTATCATAACAGCCGCGATTGCCCATCTACCATGAGGATCGACCCTTTGCTTCAGAAGTCTTGTTGTGATGTTTTTTTTAAATAAAATGACAACCCCTCTTGTATTAACTGTCTGAGACGTAGAAACTGACAGATCTATCCATCTATTCTTTTTTACCAAATCCAGTACTTCAGCTTCAACCAGATGTGTCTCCTGGAGAATAATGACCTGCGCATCAAAGTCTCGGATGTATTGTACTATTGTGTTGGCTCTAGGTTTGGTGCGCAAGCCATTAACATTCCAGGAGAGAACCTTAATGGTAGTCATAATTGGCATATCTAATGGAAATGAATGGGAGACCCACTAATACATTCCCCCTGGTATTATTGAAAGAAGCAAGATACGTCCATTGTTTATTTATAAAATTATCGACCGCCATTTTAGAGATGAGAAACCTTTTATTTTTTATTTCCCTAACCCATCTTAAATATGGCCGATCTGCCATATATGGTCAGCGGCATACGGGACCACACTTTAATATCTGCCTGGGTCCGTTCCCAAACCGGCACCACATTGCGCTGCCAAGCAACAGCTGGGATCTCGGTATGGAACACCCCTAGATATTTAATCCCTCCTGTGGCCTTCTGAAGCTCTGAAGCCCAGTCTCCAATCGGCGGACCCTTTCCCAACACCCAGAGAGTGGATTTGCGTGGATTCATGTATAGGCCCGATGTCTCACCAAAGATCTGTAGGATGCGCATGAGGCGA
The DNA here is from genome assembly GCF_964261635.1 of Lissotriton helveticus. Lineage (NCBI taxonomy): Eukaryota > Metazoa > Chordata > Amphibia > Caudata > Salamandridae > Lissotriton > Lissotriton helveticus. The sequence continues at coordinate 592,617,909 of NC_136070.1, read as the reverse complement.
GGCCCCGACTTATTGAGATCTGTGAGGAAAAACAGAACGTCGTCCGACAGATCACCAGTCCACTCGAAGCCCTTCATCTGCAAGTCAATTTGACCCAGGCGGCCAGGGGTTCTATGGCTAAGGCGAATAAGTAAGGCGAGAGGGGATAACCCTGCCTGGTGCCCCTCTGGATAGGAAATGTCGAGGACACCGCCCCCGCCACCCGAACGGAGGCTGTGAGGTCAGTATAGAGCAGTTTCACATACGACAGGAATACCGGCCCTAAATTCAGCCGCGGCAGTAGCGAAAAAAGGTACTTCCAGCTGAGTGAGTCGAACGCCCTGTCCATGTCCGCCAAAAATAGCGCCGCCTGCACCCCGGAAGACTGAATCGCCGCAACCGCGATGTTGGCCCGCCTAATGTTGTGCCGCGTCGCCCGTTTGGACATAAAGCCGGCCTGGTCCGGATGTATGAGTTCGGTAATATATGGTAATAGTCTATTGGCCAGTGTCTTAGCTAAGACTTTGGCCTCCACATTTAATAAGGAGATCGGGCGGTACGACGCGTATTGCTCGGGGGGCCAGCCAGGTTTGTGAAAGACCACCACTTCAGCGTATCTCCAGTCTTGAGGCATGCAACCCAGTTCCCGTGCCTCCTCTACCACCGCTCTGTACTGGGTTCCTAGCTGGAGATGGAATCACAGTTAGGGGTCGTGTAAAGGTTGCTCCCCTGGCGGGTGGGGTCGCTCGCAAATGGAGCGCCCTCGATTCTCCAGGTTTTCTTTCCTTCTTGGCTGAAACTCGTCCCCCGCCGCGTAGTGCCGCGACTGTCCATACTCTGGAGGATGATCTCTCCAGCTGGATCACCAAAGCTAGCGACCACTTCGCTCCCCTCTCCAGATTCCCTCGCTCCCGGCACAGCAAGTCACATAGGTGGTTTAATACCTCCCTGAAAACTCAACAACTTAAACTGCGCCTGATGGAGCGTAGGTGGAGACGTAATTACTCGCCCGACAGAGAGGCATATGTCGCTGCACGGAAAAAATATAAAAGTGCAATCATAGCAGCAAAATCCTCACACATCTCTGAAAGGATCCTCGTCGCCCCTAACAAGTCCAAGGAGATCTTCAGAGTTATGGGTGAGCTCACGTCTGACGCCAGAACCCTCCCTTCTCAGGCCCCCACCCAAGAGTCTTGCAATGCCTTAAATAGTTTTTTCATTGAAAAAATTATTAAGATTAAGAATACTATCCCTTCCGCCTCCTCCGCTGCCATATTAGCTTCCCCTCCTGGAAACCCACTTTCCCTATCACACTTCCCTGCCCTTTATTCCACCACTCTGGCCAAACTCGTTGCCCGAGTCAAATCTGGCTCGCCCAATGATTGTTGTCCCCCCTCTGTTCTTCATGACATCTGCCTAGCTCTGCCGGATTGCACTTTGCCTCTGTTAAACACCTCCCTTGAGACGGGCACGGTACCTAACTCCTTTAAGGAGGCTGTCTTGGTGCCCCTGTTGAAAAAACCCGGAGCCGACCCGGAGGATCTTGCCAACTATCGGCCTATTTCTCTCTTGCCCTATCTTTCCAAACTCTTGGAGGCACACGTCACCAGTTGCCTCTCTCAATTCATCGAGTGTTCGAACTACCTCGAACCTAACCAAGCCGGTTTTAGACCAGCCCACCCCACCGAGGCTGTGATCTTGGCAGTCATGGATTCTTTAAGGGTTAATGCCGATAAAGGGGCGCCTCAGGCACTCGTCTTATTGGATCTGTCGGCGGCGTTCGACACGGTGGACCATAACATCCTTCTCCACCGTGTCGAGCAGGCCGGCATCTGGGGCCTGGCCTCTGCCTGGATTAAATCCTTCTTGTCGGGCAGAACCCAGGCGGTCCGTTTAGGCCCTTACACGGCCGCCAAGGAACTTTCCATCTGCGGAGTTCCTCAGGGATCATCCCTGTCCCCTCTGCTCTTCAATCTCTATCTCCAACCGCTCATCCATTCTTTGAAGAGGTGGGACATCACCGTCTTCAACTATGCAGACGATCTGCAAATTATCTTCCCCCTCAATACTCCCAATGCAGCTCTTGACTGTCAAGCGGTCATGTTACACATCCAGCAATGGATGAATTGTAACCAGCTCAAGTTGAACCCGGGGAAAACAGAGCTGATCCTCCCGGGTAACAGCCCCACTTACTGGGGCCCAAAGTTTTGGCCGGTGGAGCTTGGCTCCCCGCCTGCTCCGGCTAAGTCAGCAAAGAGTCTCGGGGTTATCATTGACACAGAGCTCTCTCTCAAGCCCCAGGTGGGTGCTGTTGTGTCATCATGCATGTTCCAGCTAAGGAAAATTAGGAAAGTCTTCCACCTCCTTACACCTGAGGCTCTGTTACAAGTCTTGATTGCCCTGGTGCTCTCTCGCCTGGATTTCTCAAATTCTCTGTACCACGGCCTACCCAAATCCCTTCTCTATAGGCTCCAAATTGTGCAGAACCAGGCGGCTAGACTGGCCTATAAAATCCCGAAGTGGCAGTCTGCGAAACCACTACTTCACAAACTCCACTGGTTGCCGGTTGAACAGAGGGCTGAGTTTAAGATCAGCTGCCTGACATTCAATGCTGTGCTCGGGACTTCTCCCGCCTTTCTTAAATCCCTGGTCACCCCTTATTGCCCGGTACGCAACCTACGGTCCTCTCACCGGCAGCTCTTAGTCATTCCCTCAACCAAGCTCAAAAAATTTGGCGGTCGTTGATTTGCTTACTTGGCTCCCAAATTTTGGAACCCGTTGTCCCTCCCGCTCAAATCTTCCAAGTCACTTCTTGAATTCAGAAAACTCCTGAAAACTAGTCTTTTCACACAATCTGGCTAGATCCCCTCCTTTACACCTCTCAGCACCCAATCAGCGCCAGGAAACTTATGGTGTCAGAGCGCTATAGAAAACCCCCTTAAGATAAGATAAGATAAGATAAGTTAAAGAATTCACTGGGGAAGCCGTTGGGGCCGGGGGCCTTCCCTGTATTTAGTTCCCCAAGAGCGGTTCCTAGCTCGTCCTCAGTCAACGGTTTATCCAGGCTCTCGCGGGCTTCATCCGTGAGCGCCCGCGGCGGTAGATCCGCTATAAACTTGCCGATCAAATCCGCGTCAATGCATTCATGCGGGGAGTACAGGTCAGCATAATAAGCCGCGAAGCCTTCCGTCAGTGACATGGGGTCGGTTATCAGGGCGCCGGACTCATCAAGAATTCTCGGAGGGGTTTGGGTTTGGAACTGGCCCTGACACAATCTATGCAACATCATCCCAGATTTGTCCCCCCACTGGTAAACCCTGCTGCGGGTCGCCAGCCACATCTGCCGTGCTTCGTCTAGTAACAATGAAGCATAGGACTTCTGTGCCAGCAGCAGTTGCTCCAGCGCCCGGTCCTCCTCCCCTGAACTACTACGCCGCTCTAAGTCCCGTATGTCCGCCTCCGCTTGATCGAGAGTCTCCCTACGCTGCCTCTTGGCCGCCGAGCACCACGCTATATCTATGCCCCTCAATGTGGGCTTCATGGCTTCCCAGAGCGTCGCCCTATTCGCCACCGTTCCAGTATTCTCAGCCAGATATTGCGCTATGGCTTTCCTCATGTGGGCCTGGTAGTCCCCTAGCTGTAAGTGCCAAACCGAGAGGCGCCAGCGAAACGGCTGCCTCCTCCGGTCTAATACAATAGTAACCGCCACCGGAGAATGGTCCGACAGCCCCCGTGGCAAAATATCCGCGGCCTCCACCCTACCATGAGCCGCCAGGGGAACAAAGATATAGTCCAGCCTAGAGAGTGATTGATGGACTGCCGAGAGGAAGGTGTATTCTCGCTGTGTGCCATGTATGTATCTCCATGTGTCCACCCATCCCAGGTTCCTAGTCATATCATGCAATTTTGTATGTCTGGATGCCACCGTCCCCCCCCAGGCCTGTACCTGTCGCGTGCCTGATCCATCACATCAATCCAGTCTCCCCCAATGACAGCCAACACATTCGGGAGATCCGCCCAGACTGTCAAGATCTTTTCCACCAGAGACCACTGCAAGGGGGGCGGGGCATACACACAACCAAACACTACCACTTCGTCCCCCAGTGTACCTTGAACAAAAATGTATCGACCTTGTGGGTCGATCCAGTGGGTGGAGTGTACATATGGGACCCTGCGGTGCACCAGTATGGCCACGCCTCTGGACCCCCTGGCGAAGCCCGCATGGAAAACCTGACTGTAGCCAAAGCGCTGGAGGCATAGTGTCTTAGTCCCCAGGAGATGCGTTTCCTGTAGCATAACAACATCTGCCCCCACTCTTTTAGCCTGTTTCAGGACTGCTCCCCGCTTGATCTTGTCCAGCACCCCTTTCACGTTCCAACTAAAGACACGAAGTGTGGCCCCGGGCCCAGTGGCCCTCTATCCAGGCTTGACATCAAGGACCCTTCGCATCCAATAACCAGGACACTCGCCGCCTGTGTGTGCTTCCAGCCACCACCGCCATTGCATCAGAGCCGTGCATTCCCCCCCCCCAAGTCAACACCCACTAATTCCTCGAAACTCCCCCCCCACCCCCACCCCATACCTCAAGAAACGATGAAGTACCTGTCGCGGTGTAGCATGGCTTCCGCCTCCAACATGAGGCCGACAACCCACCCCACCAATGGATCCCCATAACTTCAGTCAACTCACCCAACACCTACTCCCTCCCACCCTCACCTGGGATGAACCCCCCCCGCCTGTGTACCCCCCCCATCCACAGTCACCCCTCATCCGCTCACTTGGTCTCGCATATGGCACAAACACCTCACTCTCCCCGCGAGCACTCGCCCCAGACAAGCAGGGAATTAAGGCAATAAGTCCGCAATATGTCTCTGAGCGCCTTCACGTGCCCTTCTTCTGTTTCTCAGCCACCCCCGTCGCCTTCTCCGAAGCAGTACTCGACATGGACCGCTGTCGGGATCGGGATCTCCAATTGTCCTTACGTCGGGAGGATCTCGTCTGTGCATCATCATGTGAGGAGTCGGAGTCTCACCCCGGGGGAGTGTGCACTTTCACTGGTCTAATTTCGTCTGTCCATAGAAACACGTCCTCCGGGGAATCGAAAAAGTGTGTACGAGATTGAAATATGACTCTCAGGCGAGCTGGATAAAGAAGGGCATATTGTATTTTCCGGTCTCGTAGACGGGCCTTGGCCGCCGTAAAGGACTGGCGCTGCTGTTGTACCAAACGGGTATAGTCTGGAAAGATCAGGATCGTGTGGTTTTCATATCGCAAGGGTTCTTTCGCTCTGGCCTGCTTCAGGATCACATCCCTGTCATGGTAATTGAGGAGCTTCGCAATCACCGGCCGCGGCCTCGCTCCCTCCAGCGGTTTTTGCATCAGGGCCCGGTGCGCCCTCTCTATAACAAAGCAGCTGGACAGGGCTTCAGGTGATATCCAGCTTTCAAGCCACTGCGTCAGGAAGCCCTCCATATCCCCCTTCTCACAGCCTTCGGGCAGTCCCACAAAGCGGAGGTTGTTGCGCCTGGCGCGCCCTTCTGCATACTCCACTAGAAGCGCCAGGCCCTTTTATGCGGATTCCAGGGTAGCTACTTTACGTTTGAGAGTCACCACGTCATCTTCCACCCCTGATATCCGAGTTTCGGCTTCCGTGATGTGGGAGACTGCATTCCGCAAGTCCTGGCGAAGGAGCGTAACATCTGACCCCACCGCTCCAATTTTAGCTTCCAATGCGTCCCGGGACTGGGTGATGGCTGCCATTAGTGCCGCATTGTCAGTTCCGGTCGCCTGAGATCCACCGGAGGCCCCCGCACTGCCTCCCCGCCCTGTGAACTTGTCGATGGGTCCCTGCTTGGGGCCTACCCCACCTCCACCTGCCCCGCGGGTCATGATAGGTGTTCTGCGCTAATGTCCAAGGCCGCTAATCGGGCAAAGTCGGATCACCGCCCACTATGCCACTCAACAGGGGGCCCACCGCGGTCCGAACCAACCACCGAGTAATCGGGCTGGGCACCCCACCACGGCGCCCACTGTCCCCGACTGCGCCCCTCAAAGTCTAGCTCCGGCAGTCGTGTTCATAACCGGGGCCCCTGTAGCCCTCCACCAGATCTCAACCACCACCGACCCTCGTCCGGTGTGGCGCAAGTCCACCTGCCGCAGCCAAGGGGGGCCCCCCGACATGTACCTCAGTGCAGGGGCCGTCGGGTCTCCCGCTCTCCACTCGCTCCGCAGGGGCTTCCAATGTTGGTGGCTGGGCCGATCGGGCCCCACGATGTTATCCGGCCGGCGTCCTCCACCGCCAGGCCTCGGGCGCTCCGCTGACGCACTGCTGGGCCGCGCGAGAATCAAGGCCCCCGGCTGCCGCCGCTGGCCCAGGCCCTCTCACTGCCGATGGATCCCCGGGATCGCCACCACTCCAGCGCACTTCCCATCACATCCCGGGGAGGGCCAAAGAGGAAAGAGGGTCACTCGCGGGGCTGCTCCTCTCCGGCAGCGCGTCCTCCGCCCTCCGGCCGGGCCCCTTTGCTCCACCGCCTCCTGAGGGGCCGCTGCAGCGAGACCAGCACCCCCCGGTCAAGGGCCGGGGCGTCCCCCAGTTGTACCGTGCCAGGCGCGACCCTCCGCAGCCACTGGTCCGCCCCCTTCCGGCCGAGCCCCGGCCGCCTCTGTGTGATGTTCCCCGGGGTCGCCAAAATCGAGCTCCCCGGCTCCTGGAGGCCGCCTAGGCCGCACCCCGTCCGTCCGCCCTCACTCGTCTCCTGCAGCGCCGAACCGGCCCAAAGGGCGCCGGTGAGAGCCCTGCGACCCCCTGCACCAAGCTCTACTCTCGGGCCGCTGTCTGATGGGGAGGAACAGGATATTTAGACGGATAGTCGGCTGGCAGGAACGGAGCTCAACTAGGCTGCGTCCGCCATGCTTGCCGTCCAAGCCACCACCTTCTCACTGATTTTTAATATCCCTAAGATATATGATATAGGACATGTTATCCCACATGTCGATCCACCCAAATCGAACAATAAATGTGATAATGCAGTTGTAGATGTGTCATTTCACAAAGTTCACCATGTTTTGATCCTGAGATCACATAAATCCTGGCCGGGATTTACTAGACATTCACAGAACCCAACATAGCAAGGCAACATTCTGTTCTGCGTTGCATGAAATGTAGGGGCCTATTTATGAGGCCTTTTGCATTGCTCTTGCACCATGCAACATAGTGCAAGAGCAACGTAAACCATAAGGCATATCTTTGAAGTCATGGAAAAACTCCTTGCGTGGCTCTGAGTGGCTCTAAAATACCCAGAGTAACACAACGCAATTCAAATAGCTGCCTGCATTACTCTGCCATGGGAAGGAGTTCCATGGGCGTTGAGTAGGTATTCCCATGCAACTCCCATGGATTTTAAGGCATACCCAGATTTACACGAACTTGTAAACCAGGGGATGTGTCAAAATCTTACAAATCTATCAAAGTTACAATTGATATCCGGGAACCACTGTGATAGCGGTTCTTGGAAATGCTAGAGTTGTCCGCAGGGTGGCAGACATCTGTAAATACGGTGGATGGAGTACCCTCGCCATGGTAAAAGTAAAGCTCTCCATAATGATGATGGTAATTACTCCATCCCTCGATAACGAAATCAGCTACTAGTGGCATCTCCTAGGTACAGGATCTGCGAATAGTGTTCAGGGAAGGCTGTGAACAGTGATAGGATTAGGAGTGAAATATATACAAAGGCAGTAGGAGATTTACTAATAAACTGATACCTATAAACTGTCAGTAGATTATTATCATTACAATATCAATACATAGCTTCCATTAATTTTAAGGCACCTAACCATAATTCTCAATCGCCCAGCCTCTGGCTGAGAAAGGATGGCGAGGACGTTTACATTTATTCTTACAACTTTCTGAAACTTTTAAATATGGGCCTGTGAGGTATCCCAATTTTCATGCATGCAGAGACAGCCTCAATTTGCCATTTGTAACGGTTATTTCATCATCACTTCTATGAAACTGCAGGTGGGGATTTTGGAGAAAACTGTTGATTGCCCAAGAAACATGGTAAGTGTGTTAAATGTCAATACCATTTCATTAATTGTATAATTATACAAACGCCGAGTGGTGATGTGGCCACCAGTATAAACTCATTTCAAAGAGTCATGATCATGTCTAAATCTAAATAATATATTAAATAGGAGTCTGCAATCCCTGTTTGAAAACCTGTTTATATTTCTTTATCACAGAAATGCTTTTATTCTTCATGATGGCAACCATGGTATCCCTTTCATATGAATCAAGTCAAGTCAAGTTAGAATTTATGTAGCGCACTACATACCCAGAGGGTCTCAAGGCGCTTGAGGAAGGGGGGGGGGGGGGGGGATTACTTATCGAATATCCAGGTTTTAAGCTGTTTTCTGAAGGCTAGGTGGTTTTGAGTGAGGCGGAGGTGGGTGGGGAGGGAATTCCAGGTTTTGGCCGCTAAGTAGGAGAAGGATCTTCCCCCCATGGTGGCTTTGTGGATGCGCGGGACGGTGGCGAGGGCTTGGTTTGACGAACGCAGCTGGCGGGTGGGGGTGTAGAAGGAAAGGCGCGTGTTGAGGCAATCCGGTCCGAGTTCGTAGAGGGCTTTGTGTGCGTGGGTGAGGAGACGGAACGTTATCCTTTTGTTGACGGGGAGCCAGTGCAGGTCTTTCAGGTGACCGGAGATGTGGTCTTTGCGAGGGATGTCTAGTATGAGTCTGGCTGAAGCATTTTGGATGCGTTGGAGTTTTTTCTGCAGTTTTGCGGTGGTACCGGCGTAAAGGGTGTTTCCGTAGTCCAGACGGCTAGTAATCAGTGCGTGGGTGACCGTTTTTCTTGTTTCAGTGGGGATCCAGCTAAATGTTTTTTTGAGCATGCGTAGGATGTTGAAGCATGATGATGAAACGGCGTTGACTTGTCTGGTCATCGAGAGTGAGGAGTCCAGGATGATGCCCAGGTTCCGTGTGTGGTCCGTCGTTATGGGGGCTGTTCCTAGGGCCGTTGGCCACCAAGAGTCGTCCCAGGCGGAAGGGGATGCACCTAAGATGAGGACTTCCGTTTTATCCGAGTTCAGTTTCAGACGGCTGTGCTTCATCCACTCGGCTACTTCTTTCATCCCTTCATGTAGGTTGGTTTTGGCGGTGATTGGGTCTTTGGTGAGTGAGAGGATCAGCTGAGTGTCATCAGCGTAGGAGATGATGTTGAGGTTGTGTTTCCGTGCGATGGATGCGAGGGGGCTCATGTAGACGTTGAAGAGGGTGGGGCTGAGTGATGATCCTTGTGGGACGCCGCAGATGACTTCGGAGGCCTCTGACTTGTAAGGGGGGAGGCGGACTCTCTGAGTTCTTCCAGTGAGGAACGAGATGATCCAGTTTAATGCTTTTCCTTGAATTCCGATGTTTCTGAGGCGTTGTATCAGGGTGCTATGGCAGACTGTGTCGAAGGCTGCAGAGAGGTCGAGGAGGATGAGGGCGACTGTGTCTCCGTTGTCCAGTAGAGTTCGGATGTCGTCTGTAGCAGTGATGAGGGCGGTCTCGGTGCTGTGTTTGGCTCGGAAGCCAGACTGTGAGGAGTCGAGTGATTTGTTGGTTTCGAGGAAGGCGGCGAGTTGATTGTTGACGGCTTTCTCAATGACCTTGGCAGGGAATGGAAGGAGAGAGATGGGGCGGTAGTTTTTGAGTTCGGAGGGGCCAGCTGTAGGTTTTTTCAGAAGGGCGCTGAGTTCGGCGTGTTTCCAGCTTTCTGGGAAAGTGGCGGAGTTGAAGGAGCAGTTGATGACGTCTCGGAGATGGGGTGCGATAACGGAGTTTGCTTTGTTAAATATGTGATGGGGGCATGGGTCTGTAGGGGATCCTGAGTGGATGGAGTTCATCAGGTTAATGGTGTCTTCTGTGGTAATTGGGTTCCAGTCGAAAAGGTTGTTCTGAGGAGGTGCAGGTTCGGAGGTGAGTGGGGTGGATTGGTTTACGGGTTGGTTGTTAAAGCTGTTATGAATGTCGGCGATTTTGTCATGGAAGAATGAGGCGAGGGAGTCGCAGAGGACTTGAGAGGGGGTGATGTCGTTTGAGGTGGCGGTGGGGTTGGTGAATTCTTTGATGATGTTGAAAAGTTCCTTGCTGTTGCATGCGTTGTTGTCTAGTCGGTCTTTGAGTGCTGATTTCTTGGCTGTTCGGATTAGTTGGTGGTGTTTGCGGGTGGCGTTTTTGAAGGCGGTATGGGTGATAGTGTTTGGGTCTTTTTTCCAAGTTTTTTCAAGGGAGCGACAGAACTTCTTGGATTTCTTGAGGTCATCCTTAAACCAGGGGGCGTTCTTGCTTCCTTGCTTGATTTGATGTTTTTTCAAGGGTGCTAGTTTGTCGGCGGTTTGGGTTAGCCATTGTGTGAGGTTGATAGCGGCTTGGTTAGGGTTCGTTGAATGGGCAGGTGGTTTTTGAAGGAGCGATGAGGATATCTGGTCGATGGTGATTTTGTTCCAATTTCTTCGCAAAGTTGGTTGAGGGTGGTTGTGGATCGTGGTCTTGTTGTAAGTGAAGTGGACGCAACTGTGGTCCGTCCAGTGGAGGGGAGTGGTGTGAGTGAAGGAGATGTGCTTGCTGGAAGTGAAGATAGGGTCGAGTGTGTGTCCTGCGCAATGTGTGGGGATGTTGACAAGTTGTTTGAGTCCGAGATTGGCGAGATTGTCCAGAAGGGTGGTGGTGTTACTGTCGTTGCTCTTTTCCAGATGAAAATTGAGGTCTCCCAGTAGAATGTATTCTTCCGAGGGGAGGGCGTGTGGGGTGATGAAGTCAGTGATGATGTCACTGAATTTTGTATGGGGTCCTGGTGGCCTGTAGAGGAGGATGCCTCTGAGTGTGGTCTTGGGGTCGGTGTGGATCTGGAAGTGAAGGTGTTCGGCGATCGCGAGGTGGTCTTCTGAGCTAGTTGAGACGCGTATGGTGTTCTTGTAGACGATGGCGATGCCTCCTCCTGTTTGGATGTTGCGGTCCTTACGGATGATCTTGTAGCCGTCCGGGATGGCTATGGTGATGTCTGGAGCAGAAGAGGCATTCATCCAGGTATCTGTTAGGAAGGCGATGTCCGGAGAAGAGGTGTCTAGTAGATTCCAAAGGTCGATGGCGTGTTTGTGAACGGAGCGGGTGTTTAGAAGGATGCATTTAAGGTGGTTGGTGTCGGATTTCTGTTTGGTGTTCGTGGGTTTGGTGTAGGTCATGAAACCGGAGAATTTGCAGGGGTGGCAGGTGAAGGGTCCATGGGTGTGTCCTGGTGCTGCTTGGGCGCAGTTAGGGAGTCGGCCGGGGTTGAGTGCTAATAGGGTGGAGGCGTCGTATGTAATGCGGGAGGGGTGGGAGGAGCGGGGACCAGGGGGTCTGGCGCTGAGCGCGGTCCAGGCGCGGACGGGCGTAGATGGGCTTACCTTTGGCGCACCTTCGGCGCGGCCGCAGCGCGTGGACGCTGCGCGTTGATTCATCTGTCATAAATGTGGAGTGTAGGGGGCGGAGCGTGGTAGGGGCAGCTGTGAGGCGGGAGCTGGGAGGAGACACGGGCTCACACTAGTAAACACTCAACAAGATGGCAGCCCGGTACCAGAATCGAAACTGGGGCACAGCCGGAGTGCGAGTCAGGTACAGAAATTGCCAAAAACAATATTCAGGCACTTTACAATTCCCCGCAATGCAAGGCCAATGTGCTAAATATTACTACACAAGCAAGCGATACCAGGCGCTGAATGCGCTCTATCACGGCAAGCAGGCAGCAGTCAAAGAAGTAAATGTAAACGATACCAGGCGCTGCGTATACTTCAGAGCGTTCAATCAGGGCAAGCAGGCAGCAGGGAGTCAAGCGTCTGTTGGGAGGCAGAGCCCAAGGGAGCGACCGTTATGGAGAGAGTCCACACGGTCACAGATAGCGAGAGGACGGGGCGAGTTTGCTGTACTCGTGGGTGGGAGGGGCAGCTGGGAGGAGACACGGGCTCACACTAGTAAACACTCAACAAGATGGCAGCCCGGTGCCAGAATCGAAACTAGGGCACAGCCGGAGTGCGAGTCAGGTACAGAAATTGCCAAAAACAATATTCAGGCACTTTATAATTCCCCGCAATGCAAGGCCAATGTGCTAAATATTACTACACAAGCAAGCGATACCAGACGCTGAATGCGCTCTATCACGGCAAGCAGGCAGCAGTCAAAGAAGTAAATGTAAACGATACCAGGCGCTGCGTATACTTCAGAGCGTTCAATCAGGGCAAGCAGGCAGCAGGGAGTCAAGCGTCTGTTGGGATGCAGAGCGCAAGGGAGCGACCATTATGGAGAGAGTCCACACGGTCACAGATAGCGAGAGGACGGGGCGAGTTTGCTGTACTCGTGGGTGGGAGGGGCAGCTGGGAGGCGGGAGCTGGGAGGAGACACGGGATCACACTAGTAAACACTCAACAAGATGGCAGCCCGGTACCAGAATCGAAACTGGGGCACAGCCGGAGTGCGAGTCAGGTACAGAAATTGCCAAAAACAATATTCAGGCACTTTACAATTCCCCGCAATGCAAGGCCAATGTGCTAAATATTACTACACAAGCAAGCGATACCAGGCGCTGAATGCGCTCTATCACGGCAAGCAGGCAGCAGTCAAAGAAGTAAATCTAAACGATACCAGGCGCTGCGTATACTTCAGAGCGTTCAATCAGGGCAAGCAGGCAGCAGGGAGTCAAGCGTCTGTTGGGAGGCAGAGCGCAAGGGAGCGACCGTTATGGAGAGAGTCCACACGGTCACCGTGCGGACTCTGAATGAGCAAGTCACCAAGTAATTAAGTGCTTTGTGGGAATGGTGATGGTGTGATTATGTATTATAATAATTAAAATACCCTCTGGTATGCATTACAAAGTTATTGTAAGTCAATCCTCGCTAGGGTAAATTAACTCCTCACTGATTTTTAATATGTCTAACATATATGACAAAGGACATGTTATCCCATATGTCATTCCACCCAAATCGAACAATGAATGTGATAATGCAGTTGTAGATGTGACATTTCCCAAAGTTCACTGTGTTTTTATCCTAAGATCACACAGAGGTCCATCAAGCAGTATCAATAGTCCATGTTTACACAAAACCAATGACAATGCAATTTTATGAGTAAGAAAATAAGTTACTGCTTTATACCTTGTGGGTACAAACATGCTTGAAGATAATGAAAGATTGATGAGAATGTCCCCTGATTATCAAGATTACATTGTTCTGTTCAGGCTGTAATAAATAGGAGCTTTGCTGAAATGTCTCACCAGTGTCAAGAGCCCTACATTGTCCTCGTATTACTACAAAAGCAATGTTAAGTTTCTTTTGGTTTGTTGATCCAAGAAGGAATACATAAATCCTGGTTGGATTTACTAGATATTCACGGAACCCAACATAGCAAGGCAACATTCTGGTCTGCGTTGCATGAAATGTAAGGGGCTATTTATGAGGCCTTTTGCATTGCTCTTGCACCATGCAACATGGTGCAGGAGCAGCATAAACCATAAGGCATATCTTTAAAGCCATGGAAAGCCTCCTTGCGTGGCTCTGAGTGGCTCTAAAATACCCAGAGTAACACAACGCAATTCAAATAGCTGCCTGCATGACTCTTCCATGGGAAGGAGTTCCATGGGTGTTGAGTAGGTATTCCCATGCAACTCCCATGGATTTTTAGGCATACCCAGATTAACAAGAACTTGTAAACCAGGGGATGTGTCAAAATCTTACAAATCTATCAAAGTTACAATTGATATCCGGGAACCACTGCGATAACGGTTCTTGGAAATGCTAGAGTTGTCTGCAGGTTGGTAGACATCTGTAAATAAGGTGGAAGGAGTACCCTCGCCATGGTAAGAGTAAAGCTCTCCATAATGATGATGGTAATTACTCCATCCCACGATAACGAAATCAGCTCCTAGTGGCAACTCCTAGGTACAGGATCTGCGAATATTGTTCAGGGAAGGCTGTGAACATTGATAATATTAGGAGTGAAATATATACAAAGGCAGTAGGAGATTTACTAATAAACTGATACCTATAAACTGTCAGTAGACTATTGTCAGTACAATATCAATACATAGCTTCCATTTATTTTAACGCACCTACCCATATTTCTCAATCGCCCAGCCTCTGGCTGAGAATGGATGGCGAAGGAAAACGTTTACATTTATTCTTACAACTTTCTGAAACTTTTAAATATGGGCTTGTAAGGTTTCCCAATTTTCCTGCATGCTGAGACAGCCTCAGTATGCCATTTGTAACGGTTATTTCCTTATCACTTCCTTAAAACTGCAGGTGGGGAATTTGGAGAAAACTGTTGATTTCCAAGAAACATGGTAAGTGTGTTAAATGTCAATACCATTTCATTAATTGTATAATTATACAAACGCAGAGTGGTGATGTGGCCATCAGTATGAACTCATTTCAAAGAGTCATGATCATATCTAAATATAAATATTATAATAAATAGGAGTCTGCAATCCCTGTTTGAAAACCTGTTTATATTTCTTTATCACAGACATGCTTTTATTCTTCATTATGGCAACCATGCTATCCCTTTCATATGAATGAGCAAGTCACCAAGTAATTAAGTGCTTTGTGGGAATGGTGATGGTGTGATTATGTATTATAATGATTAAAATACCCTCTGCTATGCATTACAAGGTTATTGTAAGTCAATCCTCGCTAGGATAAATTAACTCCTCACTAATTTTTAATATCCCTAAGATAAATGACATAGGACATGTTATCCCACATGTCATTCCACCCAAATCGAACAATGAATGTGATAATGCAGTTGTAGATGTGACATTTCCCAAAGTTCACTGTGTTTTTATCCTAAGATCATACAGAGCTCCATCAAGCAGTATCAATAGTCCATGTTTACACAAAACCAATGACAAGGCAATTTTATGAGTAAGAAAATAAGTTACTGCTCTGTACTTTGTGGGTACATACATGCTTAAAGATAATGAAAGGATGATGAGAATGTCCCCTGATTATCAAGATTACATTGTTCCGTTCAGGCTGTAATAAATAGGAGCTTTGCTGAAATGTCTCACCAGTGTCAAGAGCCCTATATTGTCCTCGTATTACTACAAAAGCAGTGTTAAGTTTCTTTTGGTTTGTTGATCCAAGAAGGAATACATAAATCCTGGTTGGATTTACTAGATATTCACGGAACCCAACATAGCAAGGCAACATTCTGTTCTGTGTTGCATGAAATGCAATGGGCTATTTATGAGGCCTTTTGCATTGCTCTTGCACCATGCAACATGGTGCAGGAGCAACATAAACCATAAGGCATATCTTTAAAGCCATGGAAAGCCTCCTTGCGTGGCTCTGAGTGGCTCTAAAATACCCAGAGTAACACAACGCAATTCAAATAGCTGCCTGCATGACTCTTCCATGGGAAGGAGTTCCATGGGTGTTGAGTAGGTATTCCCATGCAACTCCCATGGATTTTTAGGCATACCCAGATTAACAAGAACTTGTAAACCAGGGGATGTGTCAAAATCTTACAAATCTATCAAAGTTACAATTGATATCCGGGAACCACTGCGATAACGGTTCTTGGAAATGCTAGAGCTGTCTGCAGGTTGGTAGACATCTGTAAATAAGGTGGAAGGAGTACCCTCGCCATGGTAAGAGTAAAGCTCTCTATAATGATGATGGTAATTACTCCATCCCACGATAACGAAATCAGCTCCTAGTGGCAGCTCCTAGGTACAGGATCTGCGAATAGTGTTCAGGGAAGGCTGTGAACAGTGATAAGATTAGGAGTGAAATATATACAAAGGCAGTAGGAGATTTACTAATAAACTGATATCTATAAACTGTCAGTAGACTATTGTCATTACAATATCAAAACATACCTTCCATTTATTGTAACGCACCTACCCATAATTCTCAATCGCCCAGCTTCTGGCTGGGAATGGATGGCGAAGGAAAATGTTTACATTTATTCTTACAACTTTCTGAAACTTTTAAATATGGGCTTGTAAGGTTTCCCAATTTCCCTGCATGCAGAGACAGCCTCAGTATTCCATTTGTAACAGTTATTTCCTTATCACTTCCTTAAAACTGCAGGTGGGGAATTTGGAGAAAACTGTTGATTGCCCAAGAAACATGGTAAGTGTGTTAAATGCCAATACCATTTCATTAATTGTATAATTATACAAACGCCGAATGGTGATGTGGCCATCAGTATTGTGAGAAGTTGGCCTGGTATCTGATGCTCACTAGTTCTAGTGATCACCTTGTACCATGCCAAGCAACCCTTATGGTGGAGGTTGTAAAGTCAACCTTATAGACAAGCTATCCTAGGGGTAGCATGGACTAAGCAGTCTTAGGCTAAACTCTGTAAAGGCATGTGAAGCAAGCTGTTTTACCATACACAATCCCCTTGAATACCAAATGAAAGGACACCACACAGATATATATTGAAAATATATATAGATTTATTTCTACAAATGTCCCCAATACTCTTTATGAGCACAGAAGCAAATGCGTTAAAACAAAACACAGTTTAAATATACAAAAGTTGCACAATATGGATGAGCCCTAGGGGCCACCTAAACCATATACTAAAATAGTGGTATAAGAACCACTATGGGATAAGGAAAGAGGCCTAGGGCCTGGGGAATCGCTGGAGCTGTTCGGGACTAGCAGTGATGAAGTCGGGAAAGGCCCGCGGGACTCGGGTGCAGTGCTCAAAGTGCACGCATGCACCAATGTTAAGTCAATGGTGCGTAAAAGTTACAAAGTTAGTGTTTTAGGAACCTTCCGATGGACCTACAAGGATAAAACTTTAGACACAGGCACTAGAGGTGTATACGAGTGTGGGAACACCGGCGTTGCCGAGTTACCTCACCCACAGGAAGCGGGTGCAGAGGTGCGAAGTTGTGTCGAGTTTCGTCACGCAGGTCGATGGTGCTTGGAGCTGAAGATGCTGCAGGCGGGTCGTCGAGGAGAGTTCCGGTGGATCCAAGGGTGGATCTGAAGAGGTGAAGACCTGAAAGCAGAGGGGATAATGTTCAAAGTCACTAGCCAGTGACTACTGTGGAACCAGGATGGAACCAGGCAATGTCGGGTGCAAACAGGTGAAGAGGTGCAGCTTGTCTCCGCAGCCACGTGGACACGAAGATGTCAAGGACGTCCAGGAGTCGATCACGAGCTGTCCCACGAAGGCACTAGCTGATGGCGGTGTCGGCAACTTGATTGGAGCAAACAGGCCTTGGCTAATGCAAGCCACGCAGGAAGTGAAAAAAGCTTAACACTCGGACCAGCAAGGTCAGAGCGAGGGCTCCTTTTCAGGGGAGCAAGGGCCAGTCTGAAGCAACCAGACCAGTGGTGCAAGTTGTAGTTTTCGTCGCCAAGATGGCCACTAGCCGCGTGGCAAGTGACCGGGAGGGCGCGTCGAGTGGCAAAGTGCAAAAGGGCCCCACGCAGATCGTGGAGATGCTGGGGGGCTGATCTTCGGTGCAAATGCTGCTCAGGGTTAGGGCTTCTCAAACCCCAAAGAACAGCATCGAGGGTGCCTCAGGTGCTGCGCAGTCAGCTTTTCGAGGGTCTTCCGAGATGTCCGGTCCCACGTCTCTCGGTGCCTCCACGGGTCCCTTCTTTGCAGGGACTGTGGATTGGGCTCTGAGATGTCTGGGAGTCTGGGTCTCGTCGGGCTGTGGGCTCGGGCTCCGGCGGGAGGCGGCAGCAAAGCAGACATCGAGTTGCTGGTTGGTGCCTGTATTCACAGGGTGGTCACTCCTTGGCCACAAGGGAGATTCTCTTCAGTCTTCTGTGCAGCAGAATGTCGAAGTCCAGTTTTCTTCTTAGTTTCAAGTCAAGTTCAGGATGATCTAAAGTCTTGGGACACAGCTCCTACTCTTATTCCAAATTCTAGGGGCCGGATTACCTGCTAGGTCCCTCCTCTGGGTGGGACCAGGAAGGGGGGTGGTTACACCCCCTTTCCTTTGTCCAGCTTCGCGCCAAGACTGAGGCTGGAGAGCCCCAGCACCGGTTTGAACTGGCATATGTACAGGGACACCTTGTGTGCCCCAGGCATGTCTGATTCTATTCAGCCCTGTCCTACCCAATACACAAAATCCTGTCTGGGGTGGTGCTAGCACCTCCCAAGGCAGGAAACCCTTTGTCCAAGCTGCCCTAGCTGGAAGGACTCCCAGCAGCAGGAGGTCAGACTTGTGTCTGTGGTGGCAGCATCCATTTTGTGATGCTGAGGCTCTGTTTAACTTTAACCGGGGTTCAGGTTAGGTACATGTCGTATCCCTCTAGAAGGGTGGAATGCTACCCCCGTCGCCAGAACTGGCGAGGGGGTAGTATTCCAATTCGTATGACACCTTACTCGACATGTTTTGATAAAGCCAAACCAAAGATAGCATTTAACCGGGAGGTTCATAATGCACTTAAGAGTATATGGTATGGCAGTATCATGGAACAGCTAAAGGACTTGGTTCCGAAAGCTGCAGACAGGCTCAGCTCATGCCAGAGCACCATCTCACATATTTCCAAGCACTCTGCCTCCAGGATTGAAAAGGCCTTCCATAGGAGTGGCTGATAGGAACATATGTGTCCATTTTAGGTTAGGCATAGGCATACTATACCTAAGTACCTAAGTAAGGGGTGATTACACCGACTTACCCCAGCTGAGTGATCAGCCAGTGTATCAAATATGGAGGCCAGGCCAGGGGTGGCATAATACATGCTGCAGCCCCTGGTAGGCCTTGGAACCACCTATGCCCTGGGTACCTAGGGTACACTGTTACAGGGGCCAATAAGGTGAACCAGTTCCAACTGGTAATGTACCTAAGGTACATGGAGTCCATTTTAAGGAGAGAGCAATTAGCCTGGGGCCCTGAATAGCAGGATCCCAGGCCAACTAAGTCAAAAACCAGCTAAACACTAGACAAAAACTTTGGGGGTAACCATAGTCAGATATCCACCTTCCTACAAGTATGAACTCATTTCAAAGTGTCATGATCTTCTAAATATAAATATTATATTAAATAGGAGTCTGCAATCCCTGTTTGAAAACCTGTTTATATTTCTTTGTCACAGACATGCTTTTATTCTTCATTATGGCAACCATGCAATCCCTTTCATATGAATGAGCAAGTCACCAAGTAATTAAGTGCTTTGTGGGAATGGTGATGGTGTGATTATGTATTATAATGATTAAAATACCCTCTGCTATGCATTACAAGGTTATTGTAAGTCAATCCTCACTAGGATAAATTAACTCCTCACTAATTTTTAATATCCCTAAGATATATGACATGGGACATGTTATCCCACATGTCATTCCACCCAAATCGAACAATGAATGTGATAATGCAGTTGTAGATGTGACATTTCCCAAAGTTCACTCTGTTTTGATCCTAAGATCATACAGAGCTCCATCAAGCAGTATCAATAGTCCATGTTTACACAAAACCAAAGACAAAGTAATTTTATTAGTAAGAAAATAAGTTACTGCTTTGTACCTTGTGGGTACATACATGCTTAAAGATAATGAAAGATTGATGAGAATGTCCCCTGATTATCAAGATTACATTGTTCTGTTCAGGCTGTAATAAATAGGAGCTTTGCTGAAATGTCTCACCAGTGTCAAGAGCCCTACATTGTCCTCGTATTACCACAAAAGCAGTGTTAAGTTTCTTTTGGTTTGTTGATCCAAGAAGACGTACATAAATCCTGGCGGGATTTACTAGACATTCACGGAACCCAACATGGCAAGGCAACATTTTGTTCTGCGTTGCATGAAATGTAGGGGCCTATTTATGAGGCCTTTTGCATTGCTCTTGCACCATGCAACATGGTGCAAGAGCAACGTGAACCATAAGGCATATCTTTGAAGTCATGGAAAAACTCCTTGCGTGGCTCTGAGTGGCTCTAAAATACCCAGAGTAACACAATGCAATTCAAATAGCTGCCTGCATTACTCTTCCATGGGAAGGAGTTCCATGAGCGTTGAGTAGGTATTCCCGTGCAACTCCCATGGATTTTTAGGCATACCCAGATTTAAAAGAACTTGTAAACCAGGGGATGTGTCAAAATCTTACAAATCTATCAAAGTTACAATTGATATCCAGGAAACACTGTGATAACGGTTCTTGGAAATGCTAGAGTTGTCCGCAGGTTGGTAGACATCTGTAAATTCGGTGGAAGGAGTACCCTCGCCATGGTAAGAGTAAAGCTCTCCATAATGATGATGGTAATTACTCCATCCCACGATAACAAAATCAGCTCCTAGGGGCAGCTCCTAGGTACAGGATCTGCGAATAGTGTTCAGGGAAGGCTGTGAACAGTGATAAGATTAGGAGTGAAATATATACAAAGGCAGTAGGAGATTTACTAACAAACTGATACCTATAAACTGTCAGTAGATTATTGTCATTACAATATCAATACATAGCTTCCATTTATTTTAACGCACCTACCCATAATTCTCAATCGCCCAGCCTCTGGCTGAGAATGTAGGGCGAAGGAAAATGTTTACATTTATTCTTACAACTTTCTGAAACTTTTAAATATGGGCTTGTGAGGTTTCCCAATTTTCCTGCATGCAGAGACAGCCTCAGTATACCATTTGTAACTGTTATTTCAATATCACTTCTATAAAACTGCAGGTGGGGATTTTGGAGAAAACTGTTGATTGCCCAAGAAACATGGTAAGTGTGTTAAATGTCAATACCATTTCATTAATTGTATAATTATACAAACGCCGAGTGGGGAGGTGGCCATTAGTATGAACTCATTTCAAAGAGTCAAAGAGTCCCTAGACTCAGTTCTCCCTCTAAGGAGGATGGAGGCAAAGCGGACCACCAAAACTGCCCCCTGGTACTCACCGGAACTGCGGGTAATCAAGAGTAAATGTAGACGTCTGGAAAGGAAGTGGAGACTCGACTTCTCTTCCGCTAGCAAAGCCATTTACAGAGACTCGTTCAGGTCATACAAAAAGGAGATCAAAGCCGCCCAAGCAATATTCTTTGCAGAGATAATTAATCTCGCCGCCTCCAAACCAAAAGAAATTTATAGGATTGCAAAGACCCTCATGAAACGGCGAGAACCGCCCTCCAACTCTCAGAATGCACAGTCCCGCTGCAATGACCTAGCTAATTACTTCTCTGAAAAAATTCAACTGATATATTCCTCCTTCCAGACATACCCCACCCCTCCGCAGAGGGAGTCTTCATCTATTCCTGAGATCCATCTTACTCATTCCCTGCAGTCTTTTCCTCAGATCAATATGGCCACACTCAACCTCATTGCTCCTCAGGTAAAATCAGGCTCCCCGAAGGACCTGGCTCCGCCACGAACCATTGACATGGTAAATGCAAACATTTTTCCAAAACTTTTGAACCTCCTCAATACCTCCATCACCGCAGGCTCAGTCCCACTCCCTTGGAAACAGGCGATGGTCAAGGCCCTTTTGAAAAAACCTACCCTCGACCACACTGATCCCAAAAATTACCGTCCAATTTCACTCCTCTCCAGGGCAAGCAAGGTGCTAGAAAAATACATTAACTCTACACTAATGGAGTACATTGAAACTAGCCACCTGCTCGACGACTCACACAAAGGCTTCCGGCCCAAACATGGGACCGAAACCGCCCTGTTGGCAGTGTCGGAGGAGGCATGGATGATTATGGATAGGGGGGGCTCTGCAGCCATAATCCTCCTGGACCTAAGTGCCGCCTTCGACACTGTCAACCACAGTACACTACTGTCGCGTCTGACAAACATCGGAGTGTCGGGTAAGGCTAGATCCTGGCTAGAATCTTTTCTTTCTGATCGCTCCTTTCAAGTGTTTGAAGGCGACTCTATCTCACTGAGCAAACCCCTCGTTTGCGGTGTGCCCCAGGGTTCCTCATTAAGCCCGACGCTGTTCAATGATTATATGGAGCCACTAGCGGGTGTCGTTCGACCGTTTGGAGTGCGGATTGTCACCTACGCGGACGACACCCAGCTGGTGGTGTCCCTCAATCAACTGGAATCCAACCCCGGCAATCTGATAGCATGCCTGGAGGAGGTCTCCAACTGGATGACCATGTCACATCTTAAATTAAACAGCGATAAGACCGAGCTAATGATCCTGGGCAACCCCTCCCCCCTGGCCCTCAAGCTGCTTTGGCCCTCCTCTTTGGGCTCCCCCCCGGTGCGGGATTTACTAGACATTCACGGAACCCAACATAGCAAGTCAACATTCTGTTCTGCGTTGCATGAAATGTAGGGGCCTATTTATGAGGCCTTTTGCATTGCTCTTGCACCATGCAACATGGTGCAAGAGCAACGTAAACCATAAGGCATATCTTTGAAGTCATGGAAAAACTCCTTGCGTGGCTCTAAAATACCCAGAGTAACACAATGCAATTCAAATAGCTGCCTGCATTACTCTTCCATGGGAAGGAGTTCCATGGGTGTTGAGTAGGTATTCCCATGCAACTCCCATGGATTTTAAGGCATACCCATATTTACACGAACTTGTAAACCAGGGGATGTGTCAAAATCTTACAAATCTATCAATGTTACAATTGATATCCGGGAACCACTGTGATAGCGGTTCTTGGAAATGCTAGAGTTGTCCGCAGGTTGGTAGACATCTGTAAATACGGTGGATGGAGTACCCTCGCCATGGTAAGAGTAAAGCTCTCCATAATGATGATGGTAATTACTCCATCCCACGATAACGAAATCAGCTCCTAGTGGCAGCTCCTTGGTACAGGATCTGCGAATAGTGTTCAGGGAAGGCTGTGAACAGTGATAAGATTAAGAGTGAAATATATACAAAGGCAGTAGGAGATTTACTTATAAACTGATACCTATAAACTGTCAGTAGATTATTGTCATTACAATATCAATACATAGCTTCCATTAATTTTAATGCACCTACCCATAATTCTCAATCGCCTAGCCTCTGGCTGAGAATGGATGGCGAAGAAAAACGTTTACATTTATTCTTACAACTTTCTGAAACTTTTAAATATGGGCTTGTAATGTTTCCCAATTTTCCTGCATGCAGAGACAGCCTCAGTATGCCATTTGTAACGGTTATTTCATTATCACTTCTATAAAACCGCAGGTGGGGATTTTAGAGAAAACTGTTCATTGCCCAAGAAACATGGTAAGTGTGTTAAATGTCAATACCATTTCATTAATTGTATAATGATACAAACGCTGAGTGGTGATGTGGCCATCAGTATGAACTCATTTCAAAGAGTCATGATCATATCTAAATATAAATAATATATTAAATAGGAGTCTGCAATCCCTGTTTAAAAAACCTGTTTATATTTATTCATCAAAGACATGCTTTTATTCTTCATGATGGCAACCATACTATCCCTTTCATATGAATGAGCAAGTCACCAAGTAATTAGGTGATGGTGTGATTATGTATTATAATGATTAAAATACCCTCTGCTATGCATTACAAGGTTATTGTAAGTCAATCCTCGATAGGGTAAATTAACTTCTCCAGTATTAGGGGTGTCTTTCATAGATTCACATGCTTGAATATTCCCCGTCGTCGAAGTGGGAGTCCCACGGTACATAAAATAGCAGTAACATATGCATGTATACATGAAAATATCATAAATAAAATATACATACATATAATGTAATAAAATGTAAATTTTAAAAGTACCATAGAACATTATAAGCCCATTGAAAAGCCTAAGGGAGAACTCACTTTAGTAGCATATTAGTGTCATTATGTGTTGGTTCACATTCCAGCCAATCAGGCTGTAGCCTCCTCTAGAACCTTTTCCTCAGAAGCCCAAGTCCTCAGATTTTCTACCGCACGTCGTGTGAAGGGAGTCTCCCTGAGCTCTGCTCAGTTTTTTCTTCAACTCTAGCTGTTTTTTCTTCAGAAAATGTCTTCAAATAGGAAATCTTTATTTAAAGCCTGCCCTTCTTGTGGTAAACTGCGCCTTTTCCATGAGGATCCAGACAGTAAATGCATTTACTGTCTCTACCCAGACCACGAGGTAAAAAACTGTAAGTACTGTCACACTTTTCCTCCCAAGACTCTGAGGGATAGAGAGGCCCGTCTCCTTCTGTGGCTACAGAAGTTGAAGACTTCAGAGTCTGTGGTTTCTGAGGTAGAACGTTTGTCATCTGGCGTTTCAAAATCCTCTCAGAAGCGTGGGTCTGAGACTGAGGTTCCATCTCCTTTTCTAAAGAAAAGTAGACTGTTGGAGTCCTCCAGGTTTGTCTCCCCACAGGATTCGCTTCAGGGCACGTCTACGGGACCTGGTTCTCTACCGTCTGCGCCCAAAGCCTTGCCTTCCACTTTTAAATCTGGCATTGGCTCGCCGACGGGCTCGTCGACGCGTCCGTCGACGTCTTCAGCGACGACGAAGTCGGTGACTGTAGCCTCTACGTCGACGACGACATGTACTATGTCAACCAGTGCTACGTCGACGACGATCACCTCGTCGACGATAGCCCAGGAGGTGAGACCCATTGCTTCTATTGTGAAGATCTCGTCGACGAGTGTCAAATCAAAACCGTCGACGAAAAAGTCATCATTGACGCTTCCCTCGTCGACGCGAACCCCATCGACGAAGATCAAGTCATCATCTAAAAGCAGCTCGTTGACGGGCCCATCATCGTCTACGGCTGTCTCGTCGACGGCGCCTCCGTCGACGACCATCATATCATTGTCTGCGACTTCGTCGACGGCTGTCATCCCGTCGACGTCTACATCATCGTCGACGAGTAAGGCTCTAATCTCGTCGACGGCTCCGTCGACGGAAAAGAAATCTTCGTCGACGAAGAAAAAGCCTTCAATTTCAGCGTCGATTACATCTATGAAGACTACACAGATGCCTTAGGTTGATTCTAAGACTGCCGCATTTACGTCAAAGGGCTCGTTGACGTCTCATCAACCTTTGGCCACAGCTACCACTTTTACAGTGGTTACTGCTTCTACTTTGAGGACAGTACCTCTCTTTCAACTGAGTCCAGTGAGAAGTGGAACTCATCTTCCAGACCAATTGTTTCAGTCTGGTGAGGAAGAATCCGGAAACGATTCAGAGGTTGAACAACTATTCGGACAGGCATCTAGTCCATCTGATTTGCACATTAAGTGCCAGGTGTATAGTGATGAGGGTGACGAAGTGGATAACGTCGAAGATGGGAACGAATTATTTCCTGTTGATGAATCAGAACCAGTTACTTCGGAGCCGGTTACGCAAATACCATTATCTTTGGTCATGAATCTGCAGCACATGCTAGATGACTATAACAGTAGGTTCCCTCCATCTACACCTGCCTCTCCAGCACTACAACTTCCTCCACAGCCTCAACCTCAACTTCCTCAAGCACCTGCACCTGTTCCACCAGCGTCACCGGGGGGTACTCGTCCTGACACCGAAAACGAGGATCCTGATCCTCGCAACACAGATAACAACGACAATGACGATATGGATGAGTGGGACAATTACAGGGCTCAACCACCTTCCACTCCGCCCACCTCACCTCTAGCATCGCCTCCAGTGGACATTGCAAATTTCCATAATTTGATGGTCCGTGCTGCAAAGCGTTTTCATCTCACTGTCGAAAAACAACAAGATGAATGTGAATGCTTCTTGTATGATTTTATGTACAACCATGGCGGCTACTACTGTGAGGGCGGCTAATACCTTGGCTATTTTGGGCCGTTACGACCACCAGATGTGGTCCGAAATTGCCGCACTCATTCCTCAAATACCTGATGTCATCCGTGCAGAAGCGCAGGCCATTATTCAGGAGGGAGAGATAATTTCAACCGAAATTATTGATTGGGCGCTCAA
This sequence comes from Lissotriton helveticus, assembly GCF_964261635.1. NCBI lineage: Eukaryota > Metazoa > Chordata > Amphibia > Caudata > Salamandridae > Lissotriton > Lissotriton helveticus. Next base: position 592,592,090 of record NC_136070.1, on the reverse strand, counting down.
CATTTCCTCCACGGGTTTTCATCAATTGGCTGGGGCTGCAGTCTTGAGGCGTCAAGGCTGGTTGAAGTCTACCACCTTCCGTCCAGAGGTACAGGCAAAAGTCCTGGACTTGCCGTACGACGGGGATTCGTTGTTTGGCAAACATGTAGATGATGCCCTTGAGGCGATAAAAAAGGACACCGACACTGCAAAGTCCTTAGCTACCCTCCAGTATAAGAAACGGCCCTTTCGGGGGGCACGAGGTAGAGGCGGAGGTTCCTCTACTTTACGAGGATCAGGTCAATATCGTTCATACAACACCTACAACGATAACCGGCAGAGGGGTTCCTACCAATCCCAGAATCGTCAGCCCACCGCCAGACCATACCAATGAAAAACAACATATAGAGGTGGCTCAAACAATAAGAAGCAGTGACAGTCTCAGTTGCTTTCTTCTGCAGACTGTAAATCTTGGAGGTCGCATCTCAAAGTACTTTTACAAATGGTCCGAAATCACCTCCGACCAATGGGTCCTGGACGTTATCTCCAAAGGACATACCCTGGAGTTCTCAAAATTCCCTCCCAAACGTCCACCTTCGGGGCCACCCTCTCGCCATCTCAAAGAACTTTTGGCCCAGGTGAAATTGATGATCAAAAAAGGAGCCACCGAAGTAGTGCCGCAAGTTCAACGCGGCAAGGGGTTTTATTCCCGATTTTTCTCAGTCAAGAAAAAGTCGGGTGAATGGCGTCCAATTTTGGATTTACGGGCCCTGAACAAGTTTATCATTTCAAAAACTTTTCAGATGTTAACTCTGCTTCAAATTCTAAATTATCTCAATCCAGGGGAATTCTTTTCAACGATCGACCTCCAAGACGCATATTTCCATGTGCCAATTCACCCCAGACACAGGAAGTATCTATGCTTCACAGTCGGACAGCTGCACTTCCAATTCAAAGTCATACCATTCGGCCTTTGATCAGCGCCGAGGGTCTTTACCAAGATCTTGGCCCCGGTAGCTGCCTTCCTGCATCTGCAAGGCGTCCAATTTTATCCATACCTGGACGACTGCCTCATCAAGGCCAAGACTTTCCACCTGACGGAGCAGCACACCCAAGTCTGCGTCTCCCTTTTCCAATCCTTGCTTGGGGGTTTCAATCAATTGCCAGAAGTCACACTTTCATCCGTCGCAAAGGCGAGATTTTCTCGGAGCCTCGCTAGATTCTCGGCAGGGGAAAGTGTTCGTTTCCCAAGAAAGACAGGACCGCATGGTAAAGATGGTGCACTTCCTACAGTCAAAACTGTACGTTTCTGTCTGAATGTTCAAATCATTCCTCGGCATGGCTTCCTCGTGCATCCAACTTATCCCCAATTGCAGATTGCACATGAGGGCTCTACAGGAGAAATTAGACAAACAGTGGAAACAGGTGTCAGGGTCATTCGAGGACAAAGTCCTTCTAACACCTCGCATCCAGAAAGTGCTGGAGTGGTGGGCTCACCCTCCAAACATATCTGCGGGCCGTTCATTCCAAGACGAACCTCCGACTCTGACGCTTACAACAGACGCGTCTCTCGAGGGATGGGGAGCGCATCTCGACGGCATGTCTGTAAAAGGAAAGTGGACGGCGATCCAACGTACTTAGCATATCAATCGACTCTGCTGGTGAGGACAGACAACACCACCAGCATGCATTACCTCAACAAACAGGGCGGCACAAGGTCTCTCCTACTTTCACAACTGGCACAAGAAATATGGGATTGGGCGATTCAGCACCAAATTCATCTCACAGCCATCCATGTGCCGGGTGTGGCCAATGTTCTGGCGGACTCACTCAGCCGGGCGTCGTCAGACAATCACGAGTGGGAACTCAACCAACCAACCGCCGATTTCATCTTCCGGCGGTGGGGCCAGCCGCAGATGGATCTTTTCGCGACTGCTATCAACAGGAAATGCCAACGATTTGCAAGTCGGCATCCCCACAGAGAGTCGAATGGAAATGCATTTTCGATCAATTGGTCGAACGACTTCATCTACACTTTCCCTCCACTTCCTCTAATGCCTCGCCTATTACACAGGATGTAAATGTAAATGTAATTCGACTTATATAGCGCACGAATCACCCAGAGGTCTCAAGGCGCTTGCTTAGGGAACCCGTCCTGGTATTCCCCTGTGAGATACCCCGGTAGGGTATCCACAAGGTGAAAGCCAGGCATCCCGCCGCGAGGGGCCGTAGTGGAGATTAAGCAAGCTATTGCCCAGAGTCGCAGAGTGTGACCCCGTGAGTCAAGTAGGCACCAGAGCGAGAATTGTCGAGTCCGTGGAATTTTTGAGCCCGAGACCCGCCGAGGCGGGAAATCGAACCCTGGTCCACGGCCCATCTCAGCTTCCGGGTCTGCCGCCTCTAACCACTGAGCCACGCTTCTCCACAGGATTAGGTTTCAACCTTGCCACATCATCCTGATTGCACCCAAATGGCCGAGGCGTCCATGGTTCACGGACCTGCTCCTATTTTCACAGTCCGACCCGATACCGCTTCATCCTCTACCTCACCTCCTCACGATGAAGCAGGGACAAATCTGTCACCCGGATCCGGCATACCTCCAACTCCATGCCTGGAACCTGAATACAATGAATTTGCACATCTGAATATTGACGAAGACTGCAGAGAGTTGTTAGCGCGCGCTCGTGCTCCATCCACCATTAAAACCTATCAGTTAAAGTGGAAGCGTTTCTGTGTCTGGTGCCACACTAAAGGTTTGGACCCCATGACTGCAAAACCGGAACAGATCTTGTCTTTCTTTTTATCCCTGGCGAGATCAGGACTTTCACTCTCAACTCTTAAAGTGTTTCTGGCGGCGATTTCCCGCTTCCGTCATGATGGTTCTACATCTCTATGTTCCTCGAGAATCCTTAAGCAATTTTACAAGGGCCTTTTTAGGATGTTTCCACCTATTTGTCGCCCTCCACCTGCTTGGCGCTTAAATTTGGTCTTGTCTCAACTGCTTCTACCTCCATTCGAGCCTATCCACTCTGCAAGTCTAAAATTTCTCACATGGAAAGTTGCTCTCTTGCTCGCCTTGACATCCTCGAGACGTGTCAGTGACATCCAGGCGTTTACCATACAGCCTCCTTTTCTACAATTCTCCAATGAGGCTGTGACATTGCAAACTAATCCTAAATTCATTCCGAAGGTTCCCAGTGACTTTCATCTCAACGAACCTGTAATCCTGAAGACTTTCTTTCCTGCTCCGCAAACTCCAGCTGAGCGGTCATTACATTCATTGGATGTGAAACGTTGTCTCAAATTTTACATTCAGCAAACTGCAACTGTCAGAAAGTCAGATCAATTGTTTGAGGCGTATGGCCCAATTTGCAAAGGACAACCTGTTACCAAACAGACCATAACCAGGTGGATATCCTCTACCATATCCTTTTGCCACCAACGGGCTGGGAAGCCCCTTTCTGCTCCAGTTTGTGGTCACTCAACTAGAGCGATGTCTACTTCTGCTGCCCTTTTTGCGGGGGTACCCCTGAGGCAGATCTGCAGAGCTGCTACTTGGTCGAGCAGCCATACTTTTACAAGACACTACTGCCTGCAATCAACAGACGCCGCGGATGCGGCAGTAGGTCAAGCGGTGCTGCGGAATCTTTTCCAATAAAGGTGAGCCTCTGTTGCTACCCGCCTCCAGTCATAAAGGTTTTTCTATTACTATTTAGTATTTATTGCATATTGACTGATATGTTTACCTTACTTGCTTTGGTATATCACCTTTATGACTTATGTGATGATTTACTGCTTTCTACTCTTATTCAAGCATGTGAATCTATGAAAGACACCCCTAATACTTGAGAAGAACAAAAGTTACTTACCTGTAAACTGTGGTTCTCCAGTATTAGTGTCTTTCATAGATTCACATGCGACCCTCCCATCCTCCCCTCAGAGGCTCTCTTCTCCTCAGGCACTTTTACTTACTTTGTGCTACGAAAATCTGAGGACTTGGGCTTCTGAGGAGAAGGTTCTAGAGGAGGCTACAGCCTGATTGGCTGGAATGTGAACCAACACATAATGACACTAATATGCTACTAAAGTGAGTTCTCCCTTAGGCTTTTCAATGGGCTTATAATGTTCTATGGTACTTTTAAAATTTACATTTTATTACATTATATGTATGTATATTTTATTTATGATATTTTCATATATACATGCATATGTTACTGCTATTTTATGTACCGTGGGAATCCCACTTCGACGACGGGGAATATTCAAGCATGTGAATCTATGAAAGACACCAATACTGGAGAACCACAGTTTACAGGTAAGTAACTTTTGTTCTTCTCACTGATTTTTAATATCCCTAAGATATATAACATAGGACATGTTATCCCACATGTCGATCCACCCAAATCGAATAATGAATGTGATAATGCAGTTGTAGATGTGTCATTTCCCTAAGTTCACTGTGTTTTGATCCTAAGATCACTTAAATCCTGGCCGGGATTTACTAGACATTCACAGAACCCAACATAGCAAGGCAACATTCTGTTCTGCGTTGCATGAAATGTAGGGGCCTATTTATGAGGCCTTTTGCATTGCTCTTGCACCATGCAACATGGTGCAAGAGCAACGTAAACCATAAGGCATATCTTGGAAGCCATGGAAAAACTACTTGCGTGGCTCTGAGTGGCTCTAAAATACCCAGAGTAACACAATGCAATTCAAATAGCTGCCTGCCTTACTCTGCCATGGGAAGGAGTTCCATGGGCATTGAGTAGGTATTCCCATGCAACTCCCATGGATTCTTAGGCATACCCAGATGTGAGAAGTTGGCCTGATGTGCAGTGTTCACTATTCTAGTGATCACTATATATCAGTCCAAACAACCCTTATTGATGATTGGTTGTAAGTCAACCTTATAGACCAGCTATCCTAGTAGCATGGATACGAGCAGTCTAAGGCTAAGACTCTAGAGGGCGTGTTAAGCCAGCTGTTTTACCGTCACATTACCCCTTGAACACCCAGTGAAAGGACACCACACAAGTGTTATGAAAATAAACAGTGTATTTATTAGAATCACAACAACCCTGTACTCTTTATGAGGACAGGGTGCTAGGCACACAACAAAACTCTTACGAAAATACTTAAGTTAGCACAGTATATACAAATGCCCGAGGGGCACGGAAAACCATATACTCTAAAAGTGGAATGCGAAATTACTAGCAGGTAAGTACAGTACTAATAGGCTTTGGAATCGCTAGGACTTGACTAGGGAATCGTTAGATTACTTCTAGGAGGCCTAGGGGACTCGGGTGCAGAGTGTGCACTCTCACGCGGGATGCGGGACAAAGTCTATGGAAGCTAGTAAAGGTAAAGTTAGTGTTCACGGGCGAACCCGACCTGGTAGGGAGAAAACGACAGTGGATCCTGACCCTTGGATAGTGAGGCTATGCTGGGACACCGAAGTGCCGAAGTTACCTAGCCCAGGGGCTGCAGCTGCATAGGTCTCAAAAGACGTTGTGAATCCTCGTTGCCGGACCAGGAGCCTGGAAGAAGGGAGTTGCTGGCAGGCGACCAGTGAAGATTGTTCGAGTGATCCAAGCCTGGATCGAAGAGGGATGACACCTGAAAGCAGAGGGGACCAAGTTCGTGACTACTAGCCAGTAGTCAGTGGGCACAAGGAGGGCACCGGATGGCAGTCACCTCGACTAGGTGAGTGGGCGACGCTGGCTCTGCAGATCTCACGGACCAGGAGGCGTTGTCGGCGACCAGGATGGAGAGGCGAGCTGTCCCACGATGGATGAAGCTGTCGGCGTCGAAGTTACCCAGGATTGGGCAACAAGCCTTGGCTAATTCAAGCCCACGCAGTGGACTCAAAATGGCGTCTTGAGTGGACCAGGAGGGTCCGGGGTGCTCCTCTTCTGGAAGGGAGCAAGAGCCAGTCTGGAGCAACCAGACCAGCAGCAGTGATGTCGTCGGGCGTCGTTCAGAAGGCCACAAGCCAGCGGGCTAGTAGCCAAACAACGCGGTGAGCAGCAAAAAGCAGAAGGGCCCCACGCAGATCGTGGAGATGCTGGGAGGCTGCACTTCGGTGCTGGAGCTGCTCAGGGTTGGGGCTTCTCGGACCCCAAAGCACTCACCAGGAAATTACTCGGCGGGCTTGTTGTGCAGAAGTCGTGCAGTCTTGCAGATGGCCGGTCCCTCGAGGTCTCGTCGCACCCACGGTTCTCAGCTGGGCTGTAGAGATGGGTAGAGGTCAGAGGTGCCAGGGAAGCCGGTTCTCGTCGAGCTGGGCAGTCGGATTCCGGAGGAAGGACTTGCAGCAGACCGCAGTGTTCTTGCGATGGTTCCTGCGGATGCAGGGTGACTACTCCTTAGCCACAAGGGAGAAATCTTAGGAAGAAGTCTTGAGTTCCTTTCGTAGAAAGTAGTTTCAGGATTCAAAGATGATCTGATTTGGAAGGGGGCCAGTCCCTACCTTTATCTGGGAAAAGGGGGCTGGCACGCGACTAGGTCCTGCCCTAAGGGTGGGACCAGGACGGGGGTGGTTACACCCACTTCCTTGGCGGGCTTTTCCCCAGCACAGGGTCTGGAGTGTCCCTGGAACTGGTTCAAGCCAGCCTATGCACAGTGAGCACCGGGGTGCCACGTGCAGTCACCTTCCTCTGTAGCCCTGCCTACCTACAATACACAAAATCCTGTCTGGGACGGTGCTGGCACCGCCCCTGGCAGGAAACCCTTTGTCCTTATCTCCTGCTCTGGGAGGACTCCCAGCAGCAGGAGGGCAGACTTGTGTCTCGGTGGCAGCATCCATTTTGTGGAGCTGAGGCTCTGTTTGACTTTAACCGGGGTTAGGGGTTACATACATGTCGTGTCCCTCTAGAAGGGTGGAATGCTAACCCCGTCGCCAGAATTGGCGAGGGGTTAGTATTCCAATTCGTATGACACCTTACTCGACATGTTTTGATAAAGCGATACCAGAGTTGGCATTTAACCGCGAGGATTATAATGCACTTAAGAGTATATGGTATGCGATATCATGGAAACGGCTAAGGGATAGATCCCGAAAGCCGCAGACAGGCTCAGCTCATGCCAGAGCACCATCTCACACGATTACAAGCACTCTGCCTTCAGGATTGTTAAGGCCTGCCATAGGAGTGACTGATAGGAGATCTGTGTGTCCATTTTAGGGTTAGATATAGGTATACTATATCTAAAGCAAAGGGTGAGTACACCACCTTGCCCCAGCTGTCGTGCAGCCAGTTGTGTCAGTTTAGTTAGTCAATCCAGGGGTGGCACAATACATGCTTCAGCCCCTGGGAGACTTCTGGGTGCACCTCAGCCCTGGGTACAGGGACTTGGAGAGGGCCCAGTGCCAATTCAGTACCTGAGTACAATTTGGATAGAGAGAACAGCTAGGCTGTGGGTCTGATTAGCAGGCCCACAGCCAGGGAAAGTCGTAAACCAGTGCAGCAAAAAGCAAAAATCTGGGTGATCATAGGATTGCAGACCCTACTCTCCTACATGACCCCCCCCAAACTTTGGGACAATAAACTAACCTTGACCAGGTGAGTCTTCTTGCTATACGTGGAAATACCTGGAGAGCCCATCAGCATTGCTGTGATCAGTACCAGGTCTATGCTCCACTGTAAAATCCATCCCCTGTAGGGAAATGGACCACCTAAGCAGTTTGGGGTTTTCACCCTTCATCTGATTTAGCCACAAGAGGGGCTTATGGTCTGTCTGAATGGTGAAGTGAGTGCCAAACAAGTAGGCCCTCAGCTTCTTCAGGGCCCAGACCACAGCAAAGGCCTCCCTCTCAATAGCTGACCAATTTTTCTCTCTGGGTGTCAACCTTCTACTAATGAAAGCAATAGGCTGATCATTACCATCAAAATTCAGTTGAGACAGAACAGCCCCCACACCCAACTCAGAAGCATCTGTTTGGACAATGAATGGCTTGGAGTAATCTGGACTCTTTAGGATAGGTGCTGTGCACATGGCCTGCTTTAGGTCATTGAATGCTTTCTGACAGCTTGCTGTCCACTGAACTTTCTTTGGCATCTTTTTGCTTGTCAGGTCATTAAGAGGGGTCACTATGGACCCATAATTTCTGACAAACTTCCTATAGTACCCAGTCAGGCCCAAGAAAGCTCGAACTTGAGTCTGGGTGATTGGAGGAGTCCAGTCCTTGATGGCCTGTATCTTACTCTCCAGTGGCTGAACCTGGCCTCCACCTACAAGGTGGCCCAGGTATACAACCTGTGTCTGCCCTATCTGGCACTTTGTGGCCTTGATAGTGAGGCCTGCCTTTTGCAGAGCCTCTAACACTTTCCTCAGGTGGACCAGGTGATCCTCCCAGGTGGAGCTAAAGACAGCAATATCATCAAGATATGCTGCACAGAAGTCATGCAGCCCAGTGAGGACTTGATTCACCAACCTTTGGAAGGTGGCAGGTGCATTTTTCAAACCAAAGGGCATTACCACAAACTGATAATGCCCACCAGGGGTAGAAAATGCTGTCTTGGGTTTGGCCTCCTCAGCTAACCTGATTTGCCAATACCCAGCTGTCAGGTCAAATGTACTTAAGAAGTTGGCAGAAGCCAATTTATCTATAAGTTCATCTGCTCTTGGAATTGGGTGGGCATCAGTCTTAGTGACTGCATTGAGGCCTCTGTAGTCTACGCAAAACCTCATCTCTCTCTTACCACCCTGGGTGTGAGGCTTTGGCACTAGAACTACTGGGCTAGCCCAAGGGCTATCTGAGGGCTCAATGACTCCCAGCTCCAACATTTTCTGCACTTCTGTTTTGATGCAGTCTCTAACATGATCAGGCTGTCTGTAGATTTTACTCTTGACAGGCAGACTGTCCCCAGTGTCAACATCATGGGTACACCAATCAGTTTGGCTGGGTGTCAGAGAGAACATATGTCTGAAGGATTGCAGAACTTGCCTGCAATCCTGTTGCTGATGTTCAGTGAGGCTGCCACAAAAGACAACACCATCAACTGATCCATCATCAGGATTCTGAGTGAGCAGGTCTGGGAGAGGGTCACTCTCTTCCTCCTGTCCCTCATCTGTGGCCATGAGCAAGCTCATGTCCTTCCTGTCAACATATGCCTTGAGCCTGTTAACATGGAGCACTCTGAGAGGGCTCCTGGGAGTTCCAAGGTCCACCAAGTAGGTAACCTCTCCCTTCTGCTCAATGATGGTGTGGGGCCCAGACCATTTGTCTTTCAGAGCTGCTGGGGCCACTGGCTCCAGCACCCACACCTTCTGTCCTGGCTGGTACACAGTCAGAACAGCCTTTTGGTCATGCCAAGCTTTTTGAAGTTCTTGGCTGGCCTCAAGGTTTTTAGATGCCTTTTCCATATACTCAGCCATCCTGGAGCGGAGACCAAGTACATAGTCCACTATGTTGGTTGCAGGCTTTTTGAGAGGTCTCTCCCATCCTTCCTTCACCAAACACAGGGGTCCTCTTACAGGATGCCCATTCAGAAGCTCAAAAGGGCTGTAGCCAACCCCCTTCTGTGGGACCTCTCTGTAAGCAAACAAGAGGCAGGGGATCAGGACATCCCATCTTCTCCTAAGAGTTTCAGGTAGTCCATGAATCATCCCTTTGAGGGTCCTGTTGAATCTCTCAACAAGCCCATTGCATTGTGGGTGGTAGGGTGTGGTGAACTTGTAGTTCACACCACACTCCTTCCACATTGCAGTCAAATATCCTGACATGAAGTTTGTACCTCTGTCAGAAACGACCTCCTTTGGAAAACCCACTCTGGAGAACACTCCAACTAGGGCTCTTGCCACCACAGGAGCCGTGGTGGTCCTCAGGGGAATAGCTTCAGGATACCTGGTGGCATGATCCACTACCACCAGTATAAACTTGTGCCCTGATGCTGTCTGGGGTTCCATTGGACCACCAATGTCAATCCCCACTCTTTCAAAGGGAACCCCCACCACAGGTAGTGGTATGAGGGGGGCCTTTGTTGTGCCACCTGACTTACCACTGGCTTGGCAAGTGACACAGGAGCGACAAAACTCCTTGGTATTCTCATTCATGTGGGGCCAGTGAAAGTGTGAGACAAGCCTGTCCCAAGTCTTTGTCTGGCCTAAGTGACCTGCAAGGGGAATCTCATGGGCCAAGGTGAGAAGGAAACCTCTCAGAGACAAGGGGATGACCAGCCTCCTGGTTGCACCAGGCTTGGGGTCTCTTGACTCAGAGTACAGGAGTCCATCTTCCCAGTATACCCTGTGGGCACCTGTGGCATTCCCTGCAGCCTCAGCAGCAGCCTGCTGTCTGAGGGGTTCAAGGGAAGGGCAGTCTAACTGTGCCTTCCCCAGGTCTGCTCTGGAGGGTCCCCCTGAGCCCAGAAACTCAACTTGATCAAGTACAAGCTCTTTAGGCTCAGTTTCCCTCAGTTCTCTCAGATCAGCCTCCTCAGAGACTTGATCCTCAACCTGGGGCAAGGGGGAAGGCAAAGCCTTAACCCTACTGCTCTTCTTCTTGGGAGGTGTCTGGTCCATAATTTCAGGATCCAGCACCTGTTCAGTGGGGCATTTTCTGGCCTGTGACCTAGTCACAGCAAGCACATGTGCTGGCAAGCCTAACATTTCCATGTGAGTCCTCTGCTCCACTTCTGACCATTGTGATTGCCCAACAAACAATCAACTGGGAGGTCTGAACTGACTACAACTTTCTTTTGTCCCTTCACTCCACCCCAGGAGAAAGCCACAATTGCCACACTATGACTAGTAGTGACATTGCTGGCATTGGTCACCAGGAAATCAGTACCTGGCATGATCTGTCCAGGGTCCACAAAGTTAGGTGTCACCATGGTGACACTGGCACAAGTGTCCCTATAGGCCTGAGCCATTTTGCCATTTATCAAAGGTGTCTGCCTGTATTTGCCCAAAGTATTGGGACTTATTTCAGGGGACATATCCATATCCCCTGTACAGACAAGGACAGCCTGAGTGAGTGTGCCAACTAAGTTGTCAGACCCCTCAGTACCCAAGGTTAACCCAACTAATGTCTTGGGAGGTACACTACCACTACTGACTGTACTAGGGGGTGCAGTTGCCTTAGGGGCTGTAGTGGCAGGAGTTTGTCCTCCTCTTTTGGTGCACTCACTAAACCAGTGAGATTTACTTTTACAGTACTGGCACCACATTTTTGACTGGCCTTCTTGAGTCTTCTTCTTCTGGGAAGCCTGACCCCCACCCTCTTTGGTTTGTTGGGGACCTGGTGAAGACTTCTGGTCATTTTGCTCATTCTTAACATTACCCTTCTGGTCTGCTTTCTTCTGACCACCCTGGTTCTGGTTCTGGTTCTGCTTGATCCTTGTCCTGACCCATTTGTCTGCCTTCTTTCCCAATTCTTGGGGAGAGGTCAGATCTGAATCAACAAGGTGCTGGTGCAACAACTGGTTCTGACAATTGTTTAAAATTTGTTCTCTCATCATTAGATTATACAATCCTGTGTAATCTGTAACCTTGCTACCCAGCAACCAGCCCTCCAAAGCCTTAGTGGCACAATCCACAAAGTCAGACCAGTCCTGAGACTGAGTTTTCTGGGTGTCTCTGAACAGCAACCTGTATTGCTCAGTGGTTAAACCAAACCCATCAACCAGTGTATTCTTCAGGACCTGGTAATTGTTAGCATCCTCCACTCTTGTAGTGAGGAGCTTATCTCTACCTTTACCATCAAAGGAGAGCCACAGTATAGCTGCCCACTGACTCTGGGGAATGCACTGCACAGTGCAGGCCCTCTCCAGAGCAGCCATCCATTTCTGGATATCATCCCCTTGCTTAAAGGGGGGCACTATCTTAGTCAGGTGTTTAGTATCTAAACCCTTCTCTCTATCTCTTGGGAGATTGCTGCCACCAGTGGGAACTAGCCCACTCATCTGCTGCTCTCTAGCGAAGGCAAGCTTCTCTTTGGCCAGGGCAAGTTCTTCCCTTTCAATCCTCAGTTCAGCTTGTCTCATCCTAGCTTCATGCTCCATTCTCTGAGGGGAAGTAAATCTCCTCTGTGGAGGATTCCTTCTCCTCTGGGAAGAGGCATTAGAGTGCAGAGACCTATTGGAGTCCCTAGAAAGAGATCTATCTCTCCTAACTCCAAGGTTAGGCCCACTTAGGGTTAGTACTGGGGGTCCCCCAGATCCTAGCCCAAGTAAGTCTAAGTTGGCCCTGGTTAGCCTTCTGACTACCTCAAGACCTTTGTCTACCTCATCCCCAGAGAGTTCCTCTTGATCCTCCTCCTCAACTGCAGTAGCAGTGTTGGGGAGGTCTGGATCCCCAGAGGTTCCCTCTAAGGCTGGCATATTCTCATGTAACTGAGAAATCTTTCTGGCATCATATGTCTCTAAGAGACCTATCAGAAAGGGAATGGTGGGGTTAGACCCCTGCTTCAGTTTCCTGGAGACACAGATTTGTCTCATCTCCTGAAAACTGAGAGCTGCATATCTTGAAGTGACCTGTGGAGGGTCAACACTGACCAGGGGAGTCTCAGTAGATTCTCCCTGGGTAGACATGCTTTTCTAGTGAGGTGTAAGTGGTGCACTTACCTACACTATGTGTTTGCCTACTGATCCCTTGCTAGAGTTGTAGTTTAGGGTGTGCTAGGCCCTAGGAGCTACAACAGCTGGTTCAGTAGAACTCAGAGTATTCTAAGCTAAGTTATATGTACCTTTAGTACTTATGTGATCTTTCACAAGATATTCTTAGGGCATGTGTGGTAAAACAACAGCAAGCTCAAATCCCAACCGCTGCTCACCAATGTGAGAAGTTGGCCTGATGTGCAGTGTTCACTATTCTAGTGATCACTATATATCAGTCCAAACAACCCTTATTGATGATTGGTTGTAAGTCAACCTTATAGACCAGCTATCCTAGTAGCATGGATACGAGCAGTCTAAGGCTAAGACTCTAGAGGGCGTGTTAAGCCAGCTGTTTTACCGTCACATTACCCCTTGAACACCCAGTGAAAGGACACCACACAAGTGTTATGAAAATAAACAGTGTATTTATTAGAATCACAACAACCCTGTACTCTTTATGAGGACAGGGTGCTAGGCACACAACAAAACTCTTACGAAAATACTTAAGTTAGCACAGTATATACAAATGCCCGAGGGGCACGGAAAACCATATACTGTAAAAGTGGAATGCGAAATTACTAGCAGGTAAGTACAGTACTAATAGGCTTTGGAATCGCTAGGACTTGACTAGGGAATCGTTAGATTACTTCTAGGAGGCCTAGGGGACTCGGGTGCAGAGTGTGCACTCTCACGCGGGATGCGGGACAAAGTCTATGGAAGCTAGTAAAGGTAAAGTTAGTGTTCACGGGCGAACCCGACCTGGTAGGGAGAAAACGACAGTGGATCCTGACCCTTGGATAGTGAGGCTATGCTGGGACACCGAAGTGCCGAAGTTACCTAGCCCAGGGGCTGCAGCTGCATAGGTCTCAAAAGACGTCGGGAATCCTCGTTGCCGGACCAGGAGCCTGGAAGAAGGGAGTTGCTGGCAGGCGACCAGTGAAGATTGTTCGAGTGATCCAAGCCTGGATCGAAGAGGGATGACACCTGAAAGCAGAGGGGACCAAGTTCGTGACTACTAGCCAGTAGTCAGTGGGCACCAGGAGGGCACCGGATGGCAGTCACCTCGACTAGGTGAGTGGGCGACGCTGGCTCTGCAGATCTCACGGACCAGGAGGCGTTGTCGGCGACCAGGATGGAGAGGCGAGCTGTCCCACGATGGATGAAGCTGTCGGCGTCGAAGTTACCCAGGATTGGGCAACAAGCCTTGGCTAATTCAAGCCCACGCGGTGGACTCAAAATGGCGTCTTGAGTGGACCAGGAGGGTCCGGGGTGCTCCTCTTCTGGAAGGGAGCAAGAGCCAGTCTGGAGCAACCAGACCAGCAGCAGTGATGTCGTCGGGCGTCGTTCAGAAGACCACAAGCCAGCGGGCTAGTAGCCAAACAACGCGGTGAGCAGCAAAAAGCAGAAGGGCCCCACGCAGATCGTGGAGATGCTGGGAGGCTGCACTTCGGTGCTGGAGCTGCTCAGGGTTGGGGCTTCTCGGACCCCAAAGCACTCACCAGGAAATTACTCGGCGGGCTTGTTGTGCAGAAGCCGTGCAGTCTTGCAGATGGCCGGTCCCTCGAGGTCTCGTCGCACCCACGGTTCTCAGCTGGGCTGTAGAGATGGGTAGAGGTCAGAGGTGCCAGGGAAGCCGGTTCTCGTCGAGCTGGGCAGTCGGATTCCGGAGGAAGGACTTGCAGCAGACCGCAGTGTTCTTGCGATGGTGCTTGCGGATGCAGGGTGACTACTCCTTAGCCACAAGGGAGAAATCTTAGGAAGAAGTCTTGAGTTCCTTTCGTAGAAAGTAGTTTCAGGATTCAAAGATGATCTGATTTGGAAGGGGGCCAGTCCCTACCTTTATCTGGGAAAAGGGGGCTGGCACGCGACTAGGTCCTGCCCTAAGGGTGGGACCAGGAGGGGGGTGGTTACACCCACTTCCTTGGCGGGCTTTTCCCCAGCACAGGGTCTGGAGTGTCCCTGGAACTGGTTCAAGCCAGCCTATGCACAGTGAGCACCGGGGTGCCACGTGCAGTCACCTTCCTCTGTAGCCCTGCCTACCTACAATACACAAAATCCTGTCTGGGACGGTGCTGGCACCGCCCCTGGCAGGAAACCCTTTGTCCTTATCTCCTGCTCTGGGAGGACTCCCAGCAGCAGGAGGGCAGACTTGTGTCTCGGTGGCAGCATCCATTTTGTGGAGCTGAGGCTCTGTTTGACTTTAACCGGGGTTAGGGGTTACATACATGTCGTGTCCCTCTAGAAGGGTGGAATGCTAACCCCGTCGCCAGAATTGGCGAGGGGTTAGTATTCCAATTCGTATGACACCTTACTCGACATGTTTTGATAAAGCGATACCAGAGTTGGCATTTAACCGCGAGGATTATAATGCACTTAAGAGTATATGGTATGCGATATCATGGAAACGGCTAAGGGATAGATCCTGAAAGCCGCAGACAGGCTCAGCTCATGCCAGAGCACCATCTCACACGATTCCAAGCACTCTGCCTTCAGGATTGTTAAGGCCTGCCATAGGAGTGACTGATAGGAGATCTGTGTGTCCATTTTAGGGTTAGATATAGGTATACTATATCTAAAGCAAAGGGTGAGTACACCACCTTGCCCCAGCTGTCGTGCAGCCAGTTGTGTCAGTTTAGTTAGTCAATCCAGGGGTGGCAAAATACATGCTTCAGCCCCTGGGAGACTTCTGGGTGCACCTCAGCCCTGGGTACAGGGACTTGGAGAGGGCCCAGTGCCAATTCAGTACCTGAGTACAATTTGGATAGAGAGAACAGCTAGGCTGTGGGTCTGATTAGCAGGCCCACAGCCAGGGAAAGTCGTAAACCAGTGCAGCAAAAAGCAAAAATCTGGGTGATCATAGGATTGCAGACCCTACTCTCCTACACCAGATTTACACGAACTTATAAACCAGGGGATGTGTCAAAATCTTACAAATCTATCAAAGTTACAATTGATATCCGGGAACCACTGTGATAGCGGTACTTGGAAATGCTAGAGTTGTCCGCAGGTTGGTAGACATCTGTAAATACGGTGGATGGAGTACCCTCGCCATGGTAAGAGTAAAGCTCTCCATAATGATGATGGTAATTACTCCATCCCATAATAACGAAATCAGCTCCTAGTGGCAGGTCTTAGGTACAGGATCTGCGAATAGGTTTCAGGGAAAGCTGTGAACAGTGATAAGATTAGAAGTGAAAAATATACAAAGGCAGTAGGAGATTTACTAATAAACTGATACCTATAAACTGTCAGTAGATTATTGTCATTACAATATGAATACATAGCTTCCATAAATTTTAATGCACCTACCCATAATTCTCCATCGCCTAGCCTCTGGCTGAGAATGGATGGCGAAGGAAAACGTTTACATTTATTTTTACAACTTTCTGAAAGTTTTAAATATGGGATTGTAAGGTTTCCCAATTTTCCTGCATGCAGAGACAGCCTCAGTATGCCATTTGTAACGGTTATTTCATTATCACTTCTATAAAACTGCAGGTGGGGATTTTGGAGAAAACTGTTCATATCCCAAGAAACATGGTAAGTTTGTTAAATGTCAATACCATTTCATTAATTGTATAATGATACAAACGCTGAGTGGTGATGTGGCCATCAGTATGAACTCATTTCAAAGAGTCATGATCATATCTAAATATAAATATTATATTAAATAAGAGTCTGCAATCCCTGTTTGAAAACCTGTTTATATTTCTTTATCACATACATGCTTTTATTCTTCATGATGGCAACCATGCTATCCCTTTCATATGAATGAGCAAGTCACCAAGTAAGTAAGTGCTTTGTGGGAATGGTGATGCTGTGATTATATTTTATAATGATTAAAATACCCTCTGCTATGCACTACAAGGTTATTGTAACTCAATCCTCGCTAGGGTAAATTAACTCCTCACTGATTTTTAATATCCCTAAGATATATGACATAGGACATGTTATCCCACATGTCATTCCACCTAAATCGAACAATGAATGTGATAATGCAGTTGTCGATGTGACATTTCCCAAAGTTTACTGTGTTTTGATCCTAAGATCACACAGAGCTCCATCAAGCAGTATCAATAGTCCATGTTTACACAAAACCAATGACAAAGCAATTTTATGACTAAGAAAATAAGTTACTCCTTTGTACCTTGTGGGTACATACATGCTTAAAGATAATTAAAGATTGATGAGAATGTCCCCTGATTATAAGATTATGTTGTTCCGTTCAGGCTGCAATAAATAGGAACTTTGCTGAAATGTCTTACCAGTGTCAAGAGCCCTACATTGTCCTCGTATTACCACAATAGCAGTGTTAAGTTTCTTTTGGTTTGTTGATCCAAGAAGAAATACATAAATCCTGGCGGGATTTACTAGACATTCACAGAACCCAACATAGCAAGGCAACATTCTGTTCTGCGTTGCATAAAATGTAGGGGCCTATTTATGAGGCCTTTTGCACTGCTCTTGCACCACACAACATGGTGCAAGAGCAATGTAAACCATAGGCATATCTTTGAAACCGTGGAAAGCATCCTTGCGGGGCTCTGAGTGTCTCTAAAATACCCGGAGTAACACAATGCAATTCAAATAGCTGCCTTGCATTACTCTGCCATGGGAAGAAGTTCCATGGGCGTTGAGAAGGTATTCCCATGCAACTCCCATGGATTTTAAGGCATACCAAGATTTACAAGAACTTGTAAACCAGGGGATGTATCAAAATCTTACAAATCTATGAAAGTTACAATTGATATCCGGGAACCACTGTGATAGCGGTTCTTGGAAATGCTAGAGTTGTCTGCAGGGTGGCAGACATCTGTAAATACGGTGGATGGAGTACCCTCGCCATGGTAAAAGTAAAGCTCTCCATAATGATGATGGTAATTACTCCATCCCACGATAACAAAATCAGCTCCTAGTCGTTATCTCCTAGGTACAGGATCTACGAATAGTGTTCAGGGAAGGCTGTGAACAGTGATAAGATTAGGAGTGAAATATATACAAAGGCAGTAGGAGATTTACTAATAAACTTATACCTATAAACTGTCAGTAGATTATTATCATTACAATATCAATACATAGCTTCCATTAATTTTAAGGCACCTACCCATAATTCTCAATCGCCCAGCCTCTGGCTGAGAATGGATGGCGAAGGAAAACGTTTACATTTATTCTTAAAACTTTCTGAAACTTTTAAATATGGGCTTGTAAGGTTTCCCAATTTTCCTGCATGCAGAGACAGCCTCAGTATGCCATTTGTAACGGTTATTTCATTATCACTTCTATAAAACTGCAGGTGGGGATTTTGGAGAAAACTGTTTCTCCAGTATTAGGGGTGTCTTTCATAGATTCACATGCTTGAATATTCCCCGTCGTCAAAGTGGGAGTCCCACGATAAATAAAATAGCAATAATGCTAAATATATATAAACATAATACAAGATAAAGAAAGGAAATACAACTGAAATCCTCTAAAAACGATTCCTACATAGGAATGCAAGGTAAAGAGAAAAACTATTTGTAACACATTAGTGTCATTATGTTAGTCCAAATTACAGCCAATCAGGCGCCAGCACCCTCTAGAACCTTCTCCTCAGAAGCTCAAGCCCTCAGATTTTCTACCGCACGTCGTGTGAAGTGCAAGTGCGGCTGCACTCCGACGACAGGGCTGGTTAAAGTCCACCTCCTTCCGGCAGGAAGTCCAATCCAAAATACTGGATATGCCCTATGATGGGGAATCGCTTTTCGGATCCCATATCGATGACGCCCTGGAGTCCATTAAGAAGGACACTGATACGGCAAAGTCTTTAGGCACGTTGCAATTTCGGAAGCAGTCCTTTCGAGGTGCACGCGGACGCGGCACCCCTTCCAACGCTCGAGGTGGACAGCAATACCGCTCCTACAATCAGAGCGGACAACGTTACACGCCCACTCAGCAATCTCGTCAGCAGCCCTCCAGACCTTACAGAGGAAAGTCTTCTTATCGTGGATCCAATCCTAAACGCCAATGACTTTTGTCACCCTCAAATTGTTGGAGGTCGAATCTCTCTGTTTTATTCTCAGTGGTCCTCGATCACCTCGGACCGCTGGGTTTTGGACATTGTACGACGGGGTCATACCCTAGAGTTCGTAGAGATTCCTCCTCGTACTCCACCTCGTGGCCCGCCTCCTCCACATCTCGAGGAGCTTTACCATCAGGTCCGTCTTCTTGTTTCAAAGGGTGCAGTCGAAGTGGTCCCGAAACATCAAAGAGGGAAGGGGTTTTACTCTCGATTCTTCCTCATACTCAAGAAGACCAGAGATTGGCGACCCATTCTGGATTTGAGGGCTCTCAACCAGTTCCTAAAGTCCCAATCGTTCCGCATGCTGACGTTACTGGAAATCCTGCGTCTTCTATCCAGCGAGGATTTCATGACCACCATAGACCTTCAGGACGCATACTTTCATGTCCCAATTATCAATCAACATCGCCAGTACCTGCGTTTCAAGGTGGGACCAATGCATTTTCAGTTCAAAGTTCTGCCCTTCGGGCTGCGATCAGCTCCTTGGGTGTTCACGAAGGTACTGGCCCCTGTGGTGGCTCACCTGCGTCTACAAGGAGTTCAAATCTTTCCATATTTGGACGATTGCCTTCTAAAGTCTCAATCCCACCATCAGCTATGTCAGGACACTTGCCTTTGCCAACAAGTATTTCAGTCTTTGGGGTTGACCATCAACGTCGAAAAGTCACAGTTTGCGCCTCTGCAAACCAGAACCTCCCTGGGTGCGATCCTAGACACGAAGCTCTCGAAAGCGTTCGTCTCGAACGAGCGACGTCAGAAGATCCTTCGTCTGGTCTCCCTCATTCGAAGAAAACAGTCCGTTTCTGTTCGAATGTTAAAGTCATTCTTGGGAATGGCGTCATCTTGTATCGCACTGATCCCAAATTGCAGGTTGCGCACCCGTCCCATTCAGGAGGAACTGGACTTACAGTGGCGTCAGGTCTCCGGGTCCTTCAACGACCTAGTGGCAGTCACAGCCCGCATGAGACAGAGCTTGCTTTTGTGGGCGCAGCCAACGAATCTGGAAATGGGAATGTCCTTCCTCGTTCACGCACCAGATCTTACGTTGACGACGGACGCCTCCCTGGAAGGGTGGGGCGCTCATCTCCAAGGCCTATCCATCAAGGGCAAGTGGACTCCGCCCCAACGCACATGGCATATCAACAGGCTAGAATTGATGGCGATCTTCCTAGCGCTCAAGTCATTCCTCCATGTAGTTCACGGGGAGTCAGTGCTTATCCAAACAGACAATACCACCAGTATGCACTACGTGAACAAACAGGGAGGAACCAGGTCTCCACATCTGTCTCACTTGGCCCAGTCAATCTGGGATTGGGCTCTCTGCCATCACATCACCTTGACAGCCGTCCACCTTCCGGGCGTGTCCAACCTCCTGGCGGACTCTCTGAGCAGGTCCACTTCCTCAACACACGAATGGGAACTGCACCAACCGACTCTAGATCTTGTCTTTCGCCAGTGGGGTCACGCAGATCTCGACCTCTTTGCAACACCGAAAAATCGGAAATGCCTGTCTTATGCAAGTTGGCATCCCCACCCCGGGTCGTGCGGGAATGCCCTTTTGATCGACTGGTGCGATCTATTCGCTTATGCTTTTCCGCCGATCCCACTAGTACCGCGGGTGCTGTGGAAGATGCGGAGACAGCCCTGCCACATCCTGTTGATCGTACCTCGTTGGCCCAGGCAGGCATGGTTTTCGGAACTGCTTCTGCTGTCCCAGTGCGAGCCCATCCCAGTGCGAGCCCATCCCTCTGCGACCTCGTCCAGACCTCCTAACGATGGACAGGGGCCTAGTGTGCCATCCGGACCCCTCCACCCTACAATTGTGGGCATGGAACCTGAGCACCTTGAATTCGCAGATTTGAACATATCTCAGGAATGCAGAGACAACCTGGCTCATGCCAGGGCTCCATCTACCATCAAAACTTACAAACTCAAGTGGAAGAGATTCTGTCATTGGTGCGCTACAGCCAATATCCATCCCATCCATTCCACTCCAGAGCAGCTTCTTCCATTCTTCTTGAGCCTCGCTCAGTCAGGACTCTCTCATGCTACACTGAGAGTTTTCTTAGCTGCAATATCTCGTTTCCGACATGATGGCTCTTCTTCCCTCTGTTCATCCAGGATCATACGTCAATTCTTCAAAGGGCTTTTCCGCAAGTTCCCACCTGTTCGGCGCCCTCCTCCATCTTGGCACCTCAATGTTGTACTATCTCAACTTATAAAGTCACCATTTGAACCTATCCATAAAGCGGATATCAAATTCCTCACCTGGAAGGTTGCGCTACTTTTGGCTTTGACCTCATCTCGTCGCTTGAGCGACCTTCACGCTTTCACTATCAAGCCGCCTTATCTTCAGTTCAAACCAACGGGGTGGCGCTCTGCACTAACCCCTCCTTCCTACCTAAAGTACCTACGGATTTTCATTTGAATGAGCCTGTGTTCCTCAAAACTTTCTTTCTAGACCCAAAGTCTCCGGCGGAGCAGCGCTTGCATTCTTTGGACATCAAACGATGCCTTAAATTTTACATTGCCAGAACTGCCCCCTTCCGCAAGTCCGACCAACTGTTCATTGCCTACGGGCGACTGCGTAAGGGCCATCCAGTTTCCAAGCCAACTATTGCCCGGTGGCTTTCTTCAGCCATTGCCTTCTGCCACCAACAATCTGGCAAACCATTGCAGTCTTCAGTGAGGGCTCATTCTACGAGGGCGATGTCTTCTTCCATCGCCTTGTTTGCTGGTGTGCCTCTTCATCAGATTTGCCGTGCAGCGACATGGTCCAGCAGGCACAACTTCACCAAACATTACTGTTTGGATGCCATCAATGAAGCGGATACTGCTGTGGGACAGGCAGTGCTTCGCCATCTTTTCCATTAAGGTGAGCCTCTGTTCCCCCTTCCTTGTTCTTTTTGCTGTGCTTGCTATGATGTTTTACATGACTGTATTATTATTATTATTATTATTATTACTGTCTTTCTTGCCATATGTACATGTATTTATATAGCGCAAATCACCGACACGGTATCTAAGCGCTTGCTTAGGGAACCCGTCCTGGTATTCCCCTGTGAGATACCCCGGCAAGGTATCCACAAGGTGAAAGCCAGGCATCCCGCCGCGAGGGGCCGTAGTGGAGATTAAGCAAGCTTTTGCCCAGAGTCGCAGAGTGTGACCCCGTGAGTCGAGTAGGCACCGGAGCGAGAATTATCGAGTCCGTGGAATTTTAGAGCCCGAGACCCGCCGAGGCAGGGAATCGAACCCTGGTCCACGGCTGATCTCAGCTTCCGGGTCTGCCGCCTCTAACCACTTCTCCACACTTCTCCACTGTGCTTAGCAATCTCAGCTCTCGGAGGTTACTGCTTTCTATTCTATTCAAGCATGTGAATCTATGAAAGACACCCCTAATACTGGAGAAGAACAATTGTTACTGTCTCAGGACACCCCCGCGCCGCACGGCCACCAGCTGCTGCGTGTGCAAACTCGCCCCGCTGCTGCCCGCAGCCTCGCTGAGCCTGCCTCGCCCCCCGCCGTATAACGTGTTCTGCCGAGTATTCTGTCTCCTTTTTATTTCCCTGCATCTTGGTATTCCACATCTTGTTTGTGTTTCCCATCTGCTGTCTTGATTATTGTCATTGCCTGTGCTGTGCTATTTACTGTCTCTCTGCCCCTGTACCTGCCCACCCCGCTCCCCGCCGCCGTGCTAGCGGCCACGCCCCCTTTTCCTCCTGTGCCCTCCCCGCTCCCGCCTCCCAGCTGCTCCTCCCTCCCTCCCACTTCGCCATATATGGCGACCGCGCGGATGCGCAGCGGGCGCGCGGATTGTGCGCCGAAGGGGCGCCAAAGGTAAGCCCGTCTGCGCTCGTCCGCGCCTGGACCGCGCCAGGACCCCTGGCCCCCACCGACGCAAGACGACCCGACAGACCTACAACGCCGCCGCCCTCAACCCACTCAATGCCGGCCGGAACCCCGTCTGCTGCCGGGCCGCCCCGAAACGCTTCCACGGACCCTTCACCTGCACAACCTGCAAGTTCACCTGCCTCCGAACATGCACCGCGCCCGCCAAGCCAAACCCCAGCAGCGACCTCAAGTGCATCCTGCTCAACACCCGCTCCGTCCACAGACACGCCGTCGAACTCTGGAACCTGCTCGACACAACATCTCCAGACGTCGCCTTCCTCACTGAAACATGGATGAACGCCTCCTCAGCCCCGACATCGCCATCGCCATCCCGGATGGATACAAGATCATCAGGAGGGACCGCGTCAACCAGACCGGAGGAGGCATCGCCATCGTCCACAAGAACACCATCCGCATCACGACCGACGCCGACGACACCTTCACCGCCGCCGAACACCTCCACTTCCAGATTCACACCGACCCAAAGACGACCCTCAGAGGCACCCTCATCTATAGACCCCCGGGACCACGCACACAATTCAGCGAAGACATCACGGACTTCATCAGCCTGCACGCCCTCCCCTCCGCGGACTACATCCTCCTAGGGGACCTCAACTTCCACCTGGAGAAAAACAAGGACCGCAACACCGTCACCCTGCTGGACAACCTCGCCAACCTCGGACTCAAGCAACTGGTCAACACCCCCACCCACTACGCCGGCCACACGCTTGACCCCGTCTTCTCATCCAGCAAGCACATCACCTTCAGCCACTCCACCGGACTTCACTGGACCGACCACAGCTGCGTCAACTTCAGCTTCAGAAAAGCCACCATCCAACACCACCCGCAACAGGCTCCCCACAGAAGCTGGAGCAAGATTACCGCCGACCAGCTTACCGCCTCACACAGCCAGAACCCACCTGCCAGCACAACGGACCCCAACGAAGCAGCCCGCAACTTCACGCAGTGGCTGACCGCCTGCGCTGACGACCTTGCACCACTGAGGAACCCTCCCAGCAAACCCAGAAGCAAGAAGGCCCCCTGGTTCACCGACGAACTCAAGGACTCCAAGAAGACCTGCCGCACCCTCGAGAAAGCCTGGCTCCTCGACCGGACCACAGACAACATGACCGCCCTCAAACATGCGACCCGCAAGCACCACCAGCTCATCCGCACCACCAAGAAGAAATCCCTGAAGGATCGACTGGACAACAACGCCCACGACAGCAAGGAACTCTTCAGCATCGTCAAGGAGTTCTCCGACCCCAGCACCGGCAACAACGCCATCACCCCCTCACAAGATCTCTGCGACTCCCTCGCCTCGTTCTTCCACCGCAAGATTGCCGACATCCACAACAGCTTCGACACACCATCCCCGCACCCAACCGTTGAACCAACGCACCCCACTGCCACCCTTCGCACCTGGACCGCAGTGACCACCGAAGACACAGCCCGCACGATGAACACCATCCACTCCGGATCTCCGACTGCCCCCTGCCCCCACCACGTCTTCAACAAGGCCGACTCCACCATCGCACCCCAACTCCGAGACGTCATCAACACCTCCTTCGACACCGCCACCTTCCCGGAGAGCTGGAAGCATGCCGAGCTCAGCGCCCTACTGAAGAACCCAACAGTGGACCCCACCGACCTCAAGAACTTCCGACCCCATCTCGCTCCTCCCTTTTCCTGCAAAAGTCATCTAGAAGATCGCCAACAGACAGCTTGCCGCCTTCCTCGAGACGAATGGATCCCTCGACCCCTCGCAGTCCGGTTTCAGAGCCAACCACAGCACCGAGACCGCCCTCATCGCAGCCACCGACGACATCCGAGCCCTTCTCGACAACGGGCAAACAGCGGCACTCATCCTCCTGGACCTCTCCGCCGCGTTCGATACCGTCTGCCACCGCACCCTAGTCCAACGCCTCAGCAACACCGGCATCCAAGAGAAGGCACTGAAGTGGATCATCTCGTTGCTCGCTGGAAGAACACAGAGAGTCCGCCTCCCCCCGTTCCGCTCCGAGGCCACCGAAGTCATCTGCGGCGTCCCACAAGGATCATCACTCAGCCCCACCCTCTTCAACGTCTACATGAGACCTCTCGCAGCCATCGCACGCCAACACAACCTCAACATCATCTCCTACGCCGACGACACCCAGCTGATCCTCTCCCTCACCAGAGACCCCGACACCGCCAGAACCAGCCGCCACGAAGGGATGAAAGACGTCGCCGAGTGGATGAAGAACAGCCGCTTGAAACTGAACTCAGGCAAGACGGAAGTCCTCATCCTTGGACCATCACCCTCCGCCTGGGACGACTCCTGGTGAACCCCAGCCCTGGGCACCGCCCCCAAGCCGACAGACCACGCACACAACCTGGGCTTCATCCTGGACTCCTCCCTCCCCATGACCAGACAAGTCAACGCCGTCTCCTCTTCATGCTTTCACACCCTCCGTATGCTCCGCAAGATCTTCCGATGGATCCCGATCGAAACCAGGAAGATGGTCACCAAGGCCCTCGTCACCAGCCGGCTGGACTACGAAAACACCCTCTACGCCGGAACCACAGCCAAGCTACAGAAAAGACTACAACGCATCCAGAACGCCTCCGCCCGACTCATACTAGACATCCCTCGACGCAGCCACATCTCCGGCCACCTGAGGAATCTGCACTGGCTCCCCGTCAACAAGAGGATCACGTTCAGGCTCCTCACCCACGCACACAAGTCTCTCCACAACCTGGGCCCCAAGTACCTCAACGACCGCCTGACCTTCCACACGCCCACCCGCCAGCTACGATCCGCTAGCCTCGCCCTCGCCGCTGTACCACGCATCCGAAGAGCCACCGCCGGAGGCAGATCCTTCTCCTACCTGGCAGCCAAGACATGGAACTCGCTCCCCATCCACCTTCGGCTGACCCAGGACCACCTCGTCTTCAGGTAACAACTCAAGAACTGGCTGTTCGAGCAGTAGCGCCCCCCTTCCCCCAAGCGCCTTGAGAACCTTCCGGGTGAGTAGCACGCTATACAAATGTTATGATTGATTGATTGACCTGTAAACAGGTGGTTCTCCAGTATTGGTGTCTTTCATAGATTCACATGCAACCCACCCTCCTCCCCTCAGAGGCTCTCTTCTCCTCATACACACTTGGTTACTTTGTGCTACGAAAATCTGAGGGCTTGAGCTTCTGAGGAGAAGATTCTAGAGGGTGCTGGCGCCTGATTGGCTGTAATTTGGACTAACATAATGACACTAATGTGTTACAAATAGTTTTTCTCTTTACCTTGCATTCCTATGTAGGAATCGTTTTTAGAGGATTTCAGTTGTATTTCCTTTCTTTATCTTGTATTATGTTTATATATATTTATATATATTTAGCATTATTGCTATTTTATTTACCGTCTGACTCCCACTTTGACGACAGGGAATATTCAAGCATGTGAATCTATGAAAGACACCAATACTGGAGAATCACCTGTTTACAGGTAAGTAACAATTGTTCTGATTGCCCAAGAAACATGGTAAGTGTGTTAAATGTCAATACCATTTCATTAATTGTATAATTATACAAATGCCGAGTGGTGATGTGGCCATCAGTAGGAACTCATTTCAAAGAGTTATGAACATATCTAAATATAAATACTATATTAAATAGGAGTCAGCAATCCCTGTTTGAAAACCTGTTTATATTTCTTTATCACAGACATGCTTTTATTCTTCATGATGGCAACCATGCTATCCCTTTCATATGAATGAGCAAGTCACCAAGTAATTGAGTGCTTTGTGGGAATGGTGATGGTGTTACTATGCATTACAAGGTTATTGTAAGTCAATCCTCGCTAGGGTAAATTAACTCCTCACTGATTTTTAATATCCCTAAGATATATGACATAGGACATCTTATCCCACATGCCATTCCACCCAAATCGAACAATGAATGTGATAATGCAGTTGTAGATGTGACATTTCGCAAAGTTCACTGTGCTTTGATCCTAGGATCAGAAAGAGCTTCATCAAGCAGTATCAATAGTCCATGTTTACCCAAAACCAAATGACAAAGCAATTTTATGAGTAAGAAAATAAGTTACTGCTTTGTACCTTGTGGGTACATACATGCTTAAAGATAATGAAAGATTGATGAGAATCTCCCCTGATTACCAAGATTACATTGTTCTGTTCAGGCTGTAATAAATAGGAGCTTTGCTGAAATGTCTCACCAGTGTCAAGAGCCCTACATTGTCCTCGTATTAACACAAAAGCAATGTTAAGTTTCTTTTGGTTTGTTGATCCAAGAAGAAATACATAAATCGTGGCCGGGATTTACTAGACATTCACAGAACCCAACATAGCAAGGCAACATTCTGTTCTACGTTGCATGAAATGTAGGGGCCTATTTATGAGGCCTTTTGCATTGCTCTTGCACCATGCAACATGGTGCAAGAGCAACGTAAACCATAAGGCATATCTTTGAAGCCATGGAAAGCCTCCTTGCGTGGCTTTGAGTGGCTCTAAAATACCCGGAGTAATACAACGCAATTCAAATAACTGCCTTGCTTTACTCTGCCATGGGAAGGAGTTCCATGGGCGTTGAGTAGGTATTCCCATGCAACTCCCATGGATTTTAAGGCATACCCAGATTTACAAGAACTTGAAAACCAGGGGATGTGTCAAAATCTTACAAATCTATCAAAGTTACAATTGATATCCGGGAACCACTGTGATAGCGGTTCCTGGAAATGCTAGAGTTATCCGCAGGTTGGTGGATGGAGTAAACTCGCCATGGTAAGTGTAAAGCTCTCCATAATGATGATGGTAATTACTGCATCCCACAATAACGAAATCAGCTCCTAGTGGCAGCTCCTAGGTACAGGATCTGAGAATAGTGTTCAGGGAAGGATGTGAACAGTGATAAGATTAGGAGTGAAATATATACAAAGGCAGTAGGAGATTTACTAATAAACTGATACCTATAAACTGTCAGTAGATTATTGTCATTACAATATCAAAACATAGCTTCCATTATTTTAATGCAACTACCCATAATTCTCAATCGCCTAGCCTCTGGCTGAGAATGTATGGCGAAGGAAAACGTTTACATTTATTCTTACAACTTCCTGAAACTTTTAAATATGGGCTTGTAAGGTTTCCCAATTTTCCTGCATGCAGAGACAGCCTCAGTATGCCATTTGTAACGGTTATTTCATTATCACTTCTATAAAACTGCAGGTGGGGATTTTGGAGAAAACTGTTCATTGCCCAAGAAACATGGTAAGTGTGTTAAGTGTCAATACCATTTCATTAATTGTATAATTATACAAACGCCGATTGGTGATGTGGCCATCAGTATGAACTCATTTCAAAGAGTCATGATCATATCTAAACATAAAGAATATATTAAATAGGAGTCTGCAATCCCTGTTTAAAAACCTGTTTATATTTCTTTATCATAAAAATGCTTTTATTCTTCATGATGGCAACCATGCTATCCCTTTCATATGAATCAGCAAGTCACCAAGTAATTAAGTGCTTTGTGGGAATGGTGATGGTGTTATTATGTATTATAATGATTAAAATACCCTCTGCTATGCATTACAAGGTTTTGTAAGTCAATCCTCGCTAGGGTAAATTAACTCCTCACTGATTTTTAATATCCCTTAGATATATGACATAGGACATGGTATCCCACATGCCATTCCACCCAAATCGAACAATGAATGTGATAATGCAGTTGTAGATGTGACATTTCCCAAAGTTCACTGTGTTTTGATACTAGGATCACACAGAGCTTCATCAAGCAGTATCAATAGCCCATGTTTACCCAAAACCAATGACAAAGCAATTTTATGAGTAAGAAAATAAGTTACTGCTTTGTACCTTGTGGGTACATACATGCTTAAAGATAATGAAAGATTGATGAGAATCTCCCCTGATTATCAAGATTACATTGTTCTGTTCAGGCTGTAATAAATAGGAGCTTTGCTGAAATGTCTCACCAGTGTCAAGAGCCCTACATTGTCCTCGTATTAACACAAAAGCAATGTTAAGTTTCTTTTGGTTTGTTGATCCGAGAAGAAATACATAAATCCTGGCCGGGATTTACTAGACATTCACTGAACCCAAACATAGCAAGGCAACATTCTGTTCTACGTTGCATGAAATGTAGGGGCCTAATTATTAGGCCTTTTGCATTGCTCTTGCACCATGCAACATGGTGCAAGAGCAACGTAAACCATAAGGCATATCTTTGAAGCCATGGAAAGCCGCCTTGCGTGGCTCTGTGTGGCTCTAAAATACCCGGAGTAACACAATGCAATTCAAATAGCTGCCTTGCATTACTCTGCCATGGGAAGGAGTTCCATGGGCGTTGAGTAGGTATTCCCATGCAACTCCCATAGATTTTAAGGCACACCCAGATTTACAAGAACTTGTAAACCAGGGGATGTGTCAAAATCTTACAAATCTATCAAAGTTACAATTGATATCTGGGAACCACCGTGATAGCGGTTCTTGGAAATGCTAGAGTTGTCCGCAGGGTGGCAGACATCTGTAAATACGGTGGATGGAGTACCCTCGCCATGGTAAGAGTAAAGCTCTCCATAATGATGATGGTAATTACTCCATCCCACGATAACGAAATCAGCTCCTAGTGGCAGCTCCTAGGTACAGGATCTGCGAATAGTGTTCAGGGAAGGCTGTGAACAGTGATAAGATTAGGAGTGAAATATATACAAAGGCAGTAGGAGATTTACTAATAAACTGATACCTATAAACTGTCAGTAGACTATTGATATTACAATATCAATACATAGCTTCCATTTATTTTACGCACCTACCCATAATTTTCAATCGCCCAGCCTCTGGCTGAGAATGGATGGCGAAGGAAAACCTTTAAATTTATTCTTACAACTTTCTGAAACTTATAAATAAGGGCTTGTAAGGTTTCCCAATTTTCCTGCATGCAGAGACAGCCTCAGTATGCCATTTGTAACGGTTATTTCCTTATCACTTCCTTAAAACTGCAGGTGGGGAATTTGGAGAAAACTGTTGATTGCCCATGAAACATGGCAAGTGTGTTAAATGTCAATACCATTTCATTAATTGTATAATTATACAAACACCGAGTGGTGATGTGGCCACCAGTATAAACTCATTTCAACGAGTTATGATCATGTCTAAATCTAAATAATATATTAAATAGGAGTCTGCAATCCCTGTTTGAAAACCTGTTTATATT
This sequence comes from Lissotriton helveticus, assembly GCF_964261635.1. NCBI lineage: Eukaryota > Metazoa > Chordata > Amphibia > Caudata > Salamandridae > Lissotriton > Lissotriton helveticus. The sequence continues at coordinate 592,562,333 of NC_136070.1, read as the reverse complement.
TCTTTATCACAGAAATGCTTTTATTCTTCATGATGGCAACCATGGTATCCCTTTCATATGAATGAGCAAGTCACCAAGTAATTAAGTGCTTTGTGGGAATGGTGATGGTGTGATTATGTATTATAATGATTAAAATACCCTCTGCTATGCATTACAAGGTTATTGTAAGTCAATCCTCGCTAGGGTAAATTAACTCCTCACTGATTTTTAATATCCCTAAGATATATGACATAGGACATGTTATCCCACATGCCATTCCACCCAAAATCGAACAATGAATGTGATAATGCAGTTGTAGATGTGACATTTCCCAAAGTTCAATGTGTTTTGATCCTAGGATCAGACAGAGCTCCATCAAGCAGTATCAATAGTCCATGTTTACACAAAACCAATGACAAAGCAATTTTATGAGTACGAAAATAAGTTAATGCTTTGTACCTTGTGGGTACATACATGCTTAAAGATAATGAAAGATTGATGAGAATGCCCCCTAATTATGAAGATTACATTGTTCCGTTCAGGCTGTAATAAATAGGAGCTTTGCTGAAATGTCTCACCAGTGTCAAGAGCCCTACATTGTCCTTGTATTACCACAAAAGCAGTGTTAAGTTTCTTTTGGTTTGTTGATCCAAGAAGAAATACATAAATTCTGGCTGGGATTTACTAGACATTCACGGAACCCAACATAGCAAGGCAACATTCTGTTCTGCGTTGCATGAAATGTAGTGGTCCTTTGGGGGCGTGGCTTAGCAAGCCACGATGGCGGCTGTATTCTGCTGAGGCTCCGCGATCGGGCTAGCATCCTGCCCTGTTCCAGCGATCGTCGGGAGCCTCAACTTCCAGATTCGCCACCTGGGGTGCCCCCACTTCCAGCGGCACCCCCCTGGTACGGTGTGGACCGCGCTGCTGTGCGGCGCCCCCAGTGACACCTCCCGCCGGAGCCGCACGCCGAGCTGCAGAATGGCGGTCGCGGCTCCGTTCTACTGAAGCCAGCGCCAATGTACACCTGAGTCACCCGACCGGTGGCCCTGAGCGGTACGACTGGCCGGCCGCCACAGAGATCCGGACCGTGGGACGTGACCGGCCCCGTGAGGTGAAGCCGCAACCAGGCTCCCTGCCGAAGCTACACGTTCGGGCGCAAGATGGCGGCCGCAGCTGCCAGGCTCCATATTACCTGCGCCCTGTCCCAGACGGGAGTCTGATCCGACCTATACATCAACCCCGCCTGCCACCGCGGATTGCCTGTGCGGCGTTGGACCCTCCTGACGACTACGGCTCCTCTGGACGGTGAGTGCCTGCCCCCCCTTCTCCCCCCCCCCGGGGATTCCGGTTCTAGTGCCCCGGCGGCCTCCCGCTTTTTCCGGGGCTCATCTGAGGACACCTGCCCCTCCATCCCCTGGGCGGATGGACCGAGACATTCCTGGACCCGGGGGCGGCTCTCCGGATCGTAGTGCCTGACCCCAACATAGCGCCTGAGAGGACCCCAGCACCGGGCTCGATGCATGCTGCCACATCCCCACTTTGAGAGCGGTGGCGCCCCCAGATCAGCGGCGGCCGCCCCCCACACCGAGGACGACCCTCCACCACACCAGGACCTTTTGGGCCTTGCCACTTGACCTCTGGCCCCGGCGACCAGTGCATTGACCACTCTGAGTACTGGACGGTGGGGCGGGAACCTGCCGCCCCCACACAGCATTACCGGGGGCGACGAGGGGGCCCCTACTGCCGAAGGGACTTGACGAAGGAGTACACCTTCCAGACCATATGTGCCCGCGGATGAGCACTTAACCCTTTACCACCCCACTGAAGCCACCAGCGGCTACGGACCGCTGGCCCACTCCAGATCTGGACCCCCCCCGGTTTCGTCTCCCCCAGGATCCTGGACTACCGGGTGGACGGAGCTGCCTGGCCACGTCTAGGCACCAGTTGTCTTCGCTGCTGGCGCCCTTCTGCTACTCGGCGCGCCGCTGAGGCGGGATCACTGAACGAGCCAGCGAGCCCCCTAACCACCCTCCGCACCATCAAAAGCTACATAACCGACCCCTACCGGGTTATTGTCTGCCCCAGCGAACTGGTGTTCGGCGGCCCGCTGTCCCCGGAATACATAGCGGTACAGGACCCTTCCCATCGGCCCCATGGGGAAACCGAGAGGCCAGCAGGTGACCGCCGTCCCTGAAACGGCCCCTGAGAACATGCCGCAAACGCGGGCCTGGACGCAAGTCAACACCCTACACACTGACCCCACATTGTCGGCGAAACTGGACCAGGTGCTGGCAGCTATTGAACTGTCCCGACTCTCAATGGAGGAACGGTTGGGTGTCCTGATCCGCGATGACCATCGTAAGCTGGCGGACAGGGTGAAGGAGGGGGAGCAGATTGTGGCTGCGCTGCAACCCAAGGTGAAAACTCAGGTGACGGACATGCAGGAAGGCTTACGCCGCGTGGCGGCCCTCGAGGAACGTACGGTTGATTTGGAGGGACGCTCGAGGCGATGCAACATCCGCGTCCTGGGTCTGCCGGAAGGAATTGAGATCTCAGACCCCCTGACCTACATGGAATCATGGACCAGTTCTTTCACCTCCGAGTCGGAGCGCTCGGCATTCTTCTCTATTGAAAGAGCCCACAGGGTCCCCGCCCGGAAACCTAAGCCGGGTCTACCTCCACGTCCCATGCTGGCCAAGTTCCTGCACTTCCGAGACCGCGATGCAGTGCTTCGAGCGGCCCGGGCGGCGGGTCCCCTACAGGTGGAGGACCAACAGGTCATGGTGTTCCCAGACTATGCCAGAGAAGTCCAACAACAGAGGTCTGCCTTTCTGGATGTTAAAGACGCCTCCACGCAAACGATATCCAATACTCCTTACTGTTCCCGGCTCGCCTCAAGGTGCTACACAAAGGAAAGGCCATATTCTTCACCACTGCGGATGAGGCTCAGGACTGGGCCGAGTTCCACTGTCCGCTGATCCCCAAAGCCAGACCCCAACGGGAACACACCAGCAATTCGCGTTGCTCCAGGAGACGAGGCACGAAACGTACCCAGACGGGCTCATCCAAAAGCCAAGCATCCTCCCCCTCGGGCTCACCCGACCTTACACAAATCATGCGGGAGCGACGGGACGCTTTGAAGGCAGTGACTGAACTACACCTCTCTCCCCTTGCACCGGACCTAGAACGCCAACCGCATCTGTTCACCCCTGAGAAAGACCGAGACAGCGATGGAACTATGTCGGGGTTTGGCCCAATCTCTTCCCCTCTCCTTGTCGCACACGTGGTGGACGCTACCCTGGCTGGACAACCTGGCACCTCTTCCTGATGGGAGGACTGACCATTGCTGTATCCTCTTTTCTTGGTCACTCTGTGTTGTTTGTGAGCCAATGTTGCATAACCAATTAACTGTGTGCGCTCGCGCGCGATAGGCATATCTCCTACAACAGCCCGATCCGCGCACAAGCCCAGCGGTAACACATGCTGCCACCCCCGCAGACTTTTGTTATATTTCTCCCCTAGTGGGACATTGGTTTGGATATGTCACCCCCGGTGATATATCCCCTGAATTGGGACGGTTTCCCACCCTTGGTTATACCTGTTTTTACTCCCGACAGTTCCCCTCCCATACCTATGGAAGCATCGCACGCAGGAGCACACATGAGACACACGACCACACTGTCCTCGGGGACTGCAGGGGGGCCCCGGTCGCATGCACGATCCCTTAGTAATGATGGCTCCACGCTCGGACGTTAATGTCCTCACACTCAATGTACGGAGCCTCCACACGCCGAGTAAACGCTACTCCGTCTACTCCTACATAACGCGCATGACAGCTAATATTGCTCTTTTACAAGAGACACATAATAATGCTACTGAATTAGGCCGGTTACAGGCCAAATGGCGGGGGACCTTTTGTGCCACGACATACTCAGCATTTGCACGCGGCGCCTTAATATGGGTTAGGCCAGGAACCCCCTTCCGAGCACTCAGACGGGTGGTGGACAAGGAAGGCAGATATGCACTACTAGAGGGACTCTTAGACGGGCAGGGGATCCTCCTGGGTAGCATTTACGCCCCTAATGCTGAGCAGGATAAATTTTGGGATCACCTTACAAGAGTATTGGCCCAATTCACTACAGTCCCATGGATCTTAGGGGGTGACTACAACTGCACGTTGGACCCTTCTTTGGACCGTTCACACCCCCCTCCTGCGCGTTCCCCAGTCCCCCGGCAGGCGGAGCTATTCAGAGCGTGGGACACGCACTGGGCGCTTACTGACACTTGGCGACACTTATATCCTCATGCCCGCATTTACTCATTCCACTCGATACCCCACAACCTCCGGGTCCGCCTGGACAGATTTTTATGCTCTGCACCGATCCTCCCTAGACTAATCTCTTCGGACTACCTGGGTCGGATCATCTCAGACCATGACGCCCACATACTGCGCCTGACCTGGTGCCCCCGCACCCGCCCGTCCCCACTTGGCAACTCCCTACAGACTGTTTGACAGACCAGGTGTTCAGGGACGCACACAAAAACAGCATACAAGACTACTTTTCACACAATGCGAACACGGCATCACCGGCGCTGGTGGAATGGGATGCGTTTAAGGTGGTGGCACAGGGGAAATGCATCAAACAGATCGCAGGGGTTCGCCGCGCATTGGAGCAGACACTCTCAACCACGGAACAGCGTGTAGCTGCAATCACTAAACATACCGATGACTCAGATGAACACGCCGCGCGCACAGCCGAGGCGAAGTCGACATACCAGGCGGTCTGTGCTGATCTCAGGAAATATAATTTCAGGGCCTATGCCACCAGAGTCCATAAAGACAGGGACAAAACGGGAGCGCTGCTAGCCTGGATGGCGAGGCAAGACACCGAGATCAAACCAATCACGGACATCATCAACCTGGAAGGTGTGCTAGTGCGGTCTCAAGCTGAGATCCTTCTGGCGTTCCAACGCTATTACGCTCAGGTTCACGGGGACCCAACACGGTTCTCTCCATCGTTCGTGGACCACTTCCTCGATCCACTGTCGCTGCCCACGATTTCGGATATTGACAAACGTACGCTCAACGCTAAAATAGCACCCTCAGATATCACCCACGCATTGCGTGCCATGTCTCGTAATAAAGCCCCGGGTCTGGACGGCTTCCCGCTAGAATACTACTTGACGTTTTCCCCCCTAGTGGTCCCTCGCCTGGCTCAGGTGTTTGCAGCGGCCCTTGATCTAGGAGTGTTACCCGGTTCAATGCGAGAATCAGTGATCGTTACCTTCCCCAAACCACACAGAGACCCACACCACATCGGTTCGTATCGCCCCATTACGCTCCTATCGGCGGACTGTAAGGTCCTCGGGAAGATACTGGCTGACAGATACGCCCAGGTCATTTGCCCACTGATCCACCCTGACCAATGCGGCTTCGTTCCGGGGAGAAACACCTCACAGAACATCCGCCAGGTCTTCCATGTCCAGGACTAGGTACGGGACAGATTCCCTCGCGCCGCCTGCCTCATCTTAGATCTAGAGAAGGCGTTCGACACCCTCACCTGGCCGTACCTTTTCTCGGTTCTACGCCGTCTCAACATTGGCCCGATACTCACAGCATACACACGCCTTCTGTACACCGATCTGACGACACGTGTCAGGATTGGGAAACACATTTCGCCTGCATTTGCGGTCCGGCGAGGCACCAGACAAGGGTACCCCCTGTCACCTCTTCTTTTCGCTCTAGCCGTCGAACCGCTGGCGATCAGACTGCGTCAGGAGGGAATACACTGGGGCATCCCGCTTGCGGACATCACACACTGCGTCTCTATGTACGCAGACGACCTCCTCATCTATGTCCGGGACATCGACGTTGATCTTACCCCCATAGAGGTGACTCTCACTGAGTTCGCAGATGCCTCGGGACTCCGAGTGAACTGGGACAAATCCACGATCTACCCCTTCCACCCGGAATTGCCACCCCGGGACGTTGCGCTGGGGACCCATAGACTCTCATGGTCCGTGGAGGCCCCCCGATACCTCTGTGTCCGCCTGTATCACTCTGCAACCGACATCTTCGACGGTAATCACCGTCGAACGCTAGCTAGCCTTTTCCCGACTGTTGCCTTCTGGACCAAGCTCCCGCTCGCCCCGATAGGGCGGATAGCCCTGGCTAAAATGGTAATGCTCCCCCGGCTCCTCTATCATTTTGCCAACCTACCAGTGGTGCCACCTCGGTCCTTCTTCCGAGACCTCAACTCTCTCCTAGGCACCCTTATATGGGGCTCAGGTCGACACAGAGTGGCCCTGAAAACCCTCCAACTCCCCACAACACAGGGTGGGCTAGGGGCTCCCTCCTTTGAGTCCTATTTCCTGGCGGCACAGCTCCAATGGCTGTTGTATTGGACAGCGGACCGACATACCCAGGAGGCTTGCACCCCGACCGGCAGAGTCACGAACCCGGAGCTTATCCGTCTTCTCCTCCCAGGCACCAAACCACGACGAACATATCCCCTCCAAGTCACGATAGCGCATCAATGCATGACGCGGATCCACCGGATATCCCCCGGGAGGACTCCGTACTCCCCGTTACTGCCGCTGGTTGGTTGCCCCAGACGGGAATTCTATTTCTCGGCTCCTATGCTTGCCGAATGGACTCACTGCGGCATCACGGACATGGAGTCGCTCTTTGAGGAGGGTCAGCTGAAGTCGTTCGACCGGCTGGTCGCTGAGTTCGCACTCCCCCCGGGTCAATTCCTCAAATACCGACAGTTGATTGAGGGTTTCCGTCCTTACCATAATCTCCAGGCCGGCGAACCTGGCACGCATCCAGTTATACACACTGTCTTGCGTATTGGAATGGGTCGCCACCTAATCACCTGGCTCTATAAATCGATCCGAGAACTCACGTACGCCCCCCCTGGCGACCCTACGGGCCACGTGGGAGAAGGACAAACACGCATTACATGATTCGGAATGGACCAAGGCGCTTGAGGCCCCGAAACGAGTCTCTAGGAACGCCAGTTTCAAAAACATTCAATACTACATACTACACAGGTCATACCTCACGCCGGCGCGACTGCAAAGGTTTTATCCCACAACACAATTCCTATGCCCCAGATGTCATTCCACCAGTGCAGACTTCCGCCACATGTTTTGGAGCTGCCCCGGCCTCCACTCCCTGTGGCGGACGGTACACGACACGCTGACAGATCTCACAGGCCTCACAACCCTGGCCTCCTGGGAATCCAGCGCGCTAGGCATTTTTCACATCTCTAAACAGGTCCCGGCACACAGGCGCTTTGTATCCTTAGCGCTGCTACTGGCGAAAAGATGTATAGCTATGCACTGGCGATCTCCGGAGGGTCCCCCCATAGCGGCATGGACAGGAGCAGTCTGTAAGTGGGCGTCGGCCGAGGAAGATGCCCTCCAGGAAGAGGAGGCCAGGGGCCCACGTAAACATCCCATTTTTATGGAATGGGCCATGCTCCTCCATAGCTTCCGGCAGTCCTTGCGCACTGATGACCCGCCCACGCCCCCCCCCAACACGGGCTCCGACTATCCCCCCCCTCCACCCGCCCACTCCAATGAGCCCATAGTCCTTGACTGATGCCCCTTTTTGCCTGTGTCGAACCCCGGTACTCCACGCCCCCTCGTCAATGCCCCGTCCCCCATGTCGACCGTCCCGCCACCTACATGCACGGGACGCCTCCACCCTCTGGCCGCTCTACCTCACTGTGAGCGAATACTGTGGACCCCCTTGCCACCCATCGCCCGACCCCCGTCTCCTCCTGCTATGCTCTTGCTACCACCTACATGCTCCCTCCCACAGTTCTGTCCCCCCAGTTACCTGGCACCACCACTATGCGAACTATACAGGCCCTGATCTAATGACCCCTATGGCAGGGACTCACATGTCCTTTCTACCTTGCGGAGTTTATGTCCTGTATCCTAGCCTGAATACTTGTTTGAGTGGTCTGTAATGTTCAGTGGATGAAATACCAAATTACTTAGGTTTATGTACAAAAAGTTGCGCGAATGGCTGGCCACGGCTGAATGTTGTGCCACGCCAGCAGATGATTTACTCTGTTCTCCTGCTTGATGATGCAACAATAAAAATAAATAAAAAAAAAATAAAAAAAATGAAATGTTGTGGTCTTTTTATGAGGCCTTTTGGTGCAAGAGCAACGTAAACCATAAGGCATATCTTTGAAGCCATGGAAAGCCTCCTTGCGTGGCTCTGAGTGGCTCTAAAATAAACAGAGTAACACAACGCAATTCAAATAGCTGCCTGCATTACTATTCCATGGGAAGGAGTTCCATGAGCGTTGAGTAGGTATTCCCATGCAACTCCCAAGGATTTTTAGGCATACCCAGATTTAAAAGAACTTGTAAACCGGGGGATTTGTCAAAATCTTACAAATCTATCAAAGTTACAATTGATATCCAGGAACCACTGTGATAACGGTTCTCGGAAATGCTAGAGTTGTCCGGAGGTTGGTAGACATCTGTAAATACGGTGGAAGGAGTACCCTCGCCATGGTAAGAGTAAAGCTCTCCATAATGATGATGGTAATTACTCCATCCCACGATAACGAAATCAGCTCCTAGTGGCAGCTCCTAGGTACAGGATCTGCGAATAGAGTTCAGGGAAGGCTGTGAACAGTGATAAGATTTGGAGTGAGATACATACAAAGGCAGTAGGAGATTTACTAATAAACTGATTCCTATAAACTGTCAGTAGATTATTGTCATTACAATATCAATACATAGCTTCCATTTATTTTAAGGCACCTACCCATAATTCTCAATCGCCCAGCCTCTGGCTGAGAATGGATGGCGAAGAAAATGTTTACATTTATTCTTACAACTTTCTGAAACTTTTAAATATAGGCTTGTAAGATTTCCCAATTTTCCTGCATGCAGAGACAGCCTCAGTATGCCATTTGTAACGGTTATTTCATTATCACTTCTATAAAACTGCAGGTGGGGTTTTTGGAGAAAACTGTTCATTGCCCAAGAAACGTGGTAAGTGTGTTAAATGTCAATACCATTTCATTAATTGTATAATAATACAAACGCCGAGTGGTGATGTGGCCATCAGTATGAACTCATTTAAAAGAGTCATGATCATATCTAAATAAAAATAATATATAAAATAGGAGTCTGCAATGCCTGTTTGAAAATCTGTTTATCTTTCTTTATCACAGACATGCTTTTATTCTTCATGATAGGAACCATGCTATCCCTTTCATATGAATGAGCAAGTCACCAAGTAATTAAGTGCTTTGTGGGAATGGTGATGTGTGATTATGTTTTATAGTGATTAAAATACCCTATGCTATGCAATACAAGGTTATTGTAAGTCAATCCTCTCTAGGGTAAATTAACTTCTCACTGATTTTTAATATCCCTAAGATATATGACATAGGACATGTTATCCCACATGCCATTTCACCCAAAATCGAACAATGAATGTGATAATGCAGTTGTAGATGTGACATTTTCCAAAGTTCACTGTGTTTTGATCCTAGGATCACACAGAGCTCCATCAAGCAGTATCAATAGTCCATGTTTACACAAAACCAATGACAAAGCAATTTTATGAGTAAGAAAATAAGTTAATGCTTTGTACCTTGTGGGTACATACATGCTTAAAGATAATGAAAGATTGAGGAAAATGCCCCCTAATTATGAAGATTACATTGTTCCGTTCAGGCTGTAATAAATAGGAGCTTTGCTGAAATGTCTCACCAGTGTCAAGAGCCCTACATTGTCCTCGTATTACCACAAAAGCAGTGTTAAGTTTCTTTTGGTTTGTTGATCCAAGAAGAAATACATAAATTATGGCTGGGATTTACTAGACATTCACGGAACCCAACATAGCAAGGCAACATTCTAATCTCCGTTGCATGAAATGTAAGGGGCTCTTTATGAGGCCTTTTGCATTGCTCTTGCACCATGCAACATGGTGCAAGAGCAACGTAAACCATAAGGCATATCTTTGAAGCCATGGAAAGCCTCCTTGCGTGTCTCTGAGTGGCTCTAAAATACCCAGAGTAACACAACGCAATTCAAATAGCTGCCTGCATTACTCTTCCATGGGAAGGAGTTCCAGGGGCATTGAGTAGGTATTCCCATGCAACTCCCATGGATTTTTAGGCATACCCAGATTTACAAGAACTTGTAAACCAGGAGATGTGTCAAAATCTTACAAACCTATCAAAGTTACAATTGATATCCGGGAAACACTGTGATAGAGGTTCTTGGAAATGCTAGAGTTGTCCGCAGTGTGGCAGACATCTGTAAATATGGTGGAAGGAGTACCCTCGCTATGGTAAGAGTAAAGCTCTCCATTATGATGATGGTAATTACTCCATCCACGATAACGAAATCAGCTCCTAGTGGCAACTCCTAGGTACAGGATCTGCGAATAGTGTTCAGGGAAGGCTGTGAACAGTGATAAGATTAGGAGTGAAATCTATACAAACGTAGTAGGAGATTTACTAATAAACTGATACCTATAACCTGTCAGTAGACTATTGTCATTACAATATCAATACATAGCTTCCATTTATTTTAACGCACCTACCCATAATTCTCAATCGCCCAGCCTCTGGCTGAGGAAAACGTTTCCATTTATTCTTACAATTTTCTGAAACTTTTAAATATGGGCTTGTAAGGTTTCCCAATTTTCCTGCATGCAGAGACAGCCTCAGTATGCCATTTGTAACGATTATTTCATTATCACTTCTATAAAACTGCAGGTGGGCAGACATCTGTAAATATGGTGGAAGGAGTACCCTCGCTATGGTAAGAGTAAAGCTCTCCATTATGATGATGGTAATTACTCCATCCCACGATAACGAAATAAACTCCTAGTGGCAACTCCTAGGTACAGGATCTGCGAATAGTGTTCAGGGAAGGCTGTGAACAGTGATAAGATTAGGAGTGAAATCTATACAAAGGTAGTAGGAGATTTACTAATAAACCGATACCTATAACCTGTCAGTAGACTATTGTCATTACAATATCAATACATAGCTTCCATTTATTTTAACGCACCTACCCATAATTCTCAATCGCCCAGCCTCTGGCTGAGAATGGATGGCGAAGGAAAACGTTTCCATTTATTCTTACAATTTTCTGAAACTTTTAAATATGGGCTTGTAAGGTTTCCCAATTTTCCTGCATGCAGAGACAGCCTCAGTATGCCATTTGTAACGATTATTTCATTATCACTTCTATAAAACTGCAGGTGGGGATTTTGGAGAAAACTGTTCATTGCCCAAGAAACATGGTAAGTGTGTTAAATGTCAATACCATTTCATTAATTGTCTAATTATACAAACACCGAGTGGTGATGTGGCCACCAGTATAAACTCATTTCAAAGAGTCATGATCATGTCTAAATCTAAATAATATATTAAATAGGAGTCTGCAATCCCTGTTTGAAAACCTGTTTATATTTCTTTATCACAGAAATGCTTTTATTCTTCATGATGGCAACCATGGTATCCCTTTCATATGAATGAGCAAGTCACAAGTAATTAAGTGCTTTGTGGGAATGGTGATGGTGTGATTATGTCTTATAATGATTAAAATACCCTCTGCTATGCATTACAAGGTTATTGTAAGTCAATCCTCGCTAGGGTAAATTAACTCCTCACTGATTTTTAATATCCCTAAGATATATGACATAGTACATGTTATCCCACATGCCATTCCACCCAAAATCGAACAATGAATGTGATAATGCAGTTGTAGATGTGTCATTTCCCAAAGTTCAATGTGTTTTGATCTCAGGATCACACAGAGCTCCATCAAGCAGTATCAATAGTCCATGTTTAAACAAAACCAATGACAAAGCAATTTTATGAGTAAGAAAATAAGTTAATGCTTTGTACCTTGTGGGTACATACATGCTTAAAGATAATGAAAGATTGATGAGAATGCCCCCTAATTATGAAGATTACATTGTTCTGTTAAGGCTGTAATAAATAGGAGCTTTGCTGAAAGGTCTCACCAGTGTCAAGAGCCCTACATTGTCCTCGTATTACCATGAAAGCAGTATCTGAAAGAGACACGTTAGTATTAGATTCCTTACCTTAGAATATCCCCAGGCGTCAGACTGGATCCGGAAACTTTTGCGTAGCAGTACCCTTGCGCGTCGGTAGGCGTCGTCTGCGGCTCCGCGTCCGTCGTCGGCGTTGTGGGAGCCGTGATGACGTCGTCGGAGTACTTAGACGCCGCCTCCGTGTGCTGACGTCAGTTCTTCTTTTTTCCGCGCCAGCAAGCGCAGATCTGGAAAAAGCAGTAACCCTAGTCAATTTTTGACTAACTTTTTGATCACTTTTTGATTGTATCTCGAGTCTCTCGACTCTGAACGGTGCCGTAGGGATGCCCGGCTTCAAGCACTGTGACGATTGCGACCGCCTGATGTCGGTCACGGATCCTCACCGCGTTTGTTTATCTTGTCTGGGCGTTGACCACGACGACAAGGCCTGCTCCGACTGCCCTCTCTTCGAAAGCCAGGCGGGAGCGGTCCCACAGGCGACTCGAACTCCGGCAGTCGGTCCCGCGCCGCGAGAGGTCCCGATCCCATGGGAGGTCGAGGGACAGGTCGCGGGCTCGGAGCCACCACAGTTCCGAGGGTAGGCCGCACTCCTCCGGGTCGAAGTCGTCGTCAGGTAAGAGGCACAAGAAGTCCAAGCGGCATCATCGCTCTTCGGACTCCCCCCGACGCTCGCACGATGCTGCCGGGGGTTCGGGTGACACCACCCACGCGGCTCCGTCGGAGTCGCGGGCGCCGCGTGCAGCTCCACACCCTCCGGTCCCTGGGCTACACGCGTCGCAGGAGGAGATCGAGCGCTTCCTCATGGCCATGAGGAAACTCTCTCCTCCGAGGGGCTCCGCGGCGCCTTCGGGCCCAGCGGACCCTTCTGGGGCCCATAGCGGGTCGGCGGCTCCGGCCCCGACTCCGCCGACGCCTTCGGGCCCGGCGCCGCAGGTCCCCTCTATCCCGACGCCGCCGGCGCCTTCGGGCCCGGCGCCGGGGGGTTCAGTTGTCCCGGTGCCGCCGGCGCCTTCGGGCCCGGCGCCGCAGGACGCCGCTGGATCTCCTTTGGGATCTGGTTCGTCGCCGGTGGTTCTTACGACCTCCCCGGCGTCGGACCCGCAGGTGTCACCTCCGGCGCCGTCCTCGGGCGGCGCCGTCCCCGGTTCCACCTTCGTTCCTGTTCAGCCGTCGGGACGGCCCGATGGGCGCCGCTTCAGACGCCGTTGGGTGATTTTCACTTTTATGAACGGGCCCCATTAGTTGAGAACCCTGAGTTTCAGGAGATGGGTGATGAAGAGGACTGGGAGGGGTCTGAGGACCCTCTGACCAGGGAGTGTCAGTCTCATGAGGACTGGACAGGAGACCTTGGGGAGGCCAGTGGCCTGGACACCTCTCCGGACACTGGTTTTGTCTCCCCTCCTACCGTGGCTTCGGATGAGGGGGCAACCTATAGTGTGGTGCTGATGAGGGCTGCCAAGGCCTTGGGCCTTGAGTTCCCCGTCGCGGCCGTGAGGACTAACCTCCTCACTGAGGTCCTTAAACCGCAGTCAAGCTCGGCTGAGCCTCTGCTGCCCTTTAATGAGGCCTTGACCGACGTTCTTCTGGGCACTTGGTCCAAGCCCGCTATGGGTTCGCCCGGAGATAGGAAGGTCGCCAGACGCCACCGCCCAGCCCCGGGCGACCCATGTTTTCTGTTCTCCCACCCTACCCCTGAGAGCCTGGTCATCCAGGCCTCCAATTCCCAGACCGCATTCCCGTTGGCCCCGCCGGACAGGGAATCCAAGAGGTATGACCAGTATGGGAAGAAGATCTTCTCATCCCTTAGTCTAGGCCTGCGGTCTTCCAACACCGCCTGCCTCTTGGGACGTTACACCCACTCTGTGTGGGATAAGGTCGCGGAAGTGCTGCCAGAGTGTCCGTTGGAGGTACGGGCCAAACTCGGCCAAGCCCTTGTGGAGGGCCGGGATGCAGCCAAGTATTCCATCAGGTGTGGGTTGGATACCACCGACTCGCTGGGTAGAGCGATGGCAACGACGGTGGCGGTCAGACGCCACGCCTGGCTGAGGTCCGCCAATTTCTCGGCTGATGTCCAGAGCACGCTCATGGACATGCCGTTCGATGGCCGTCGCCTCTTTGGCGACAAGGCAGACCATGCGCTTGAGCGCTTTAAGGACTCCAGGGCTACGGCCAAGTCCTTGGGCCTCTCGGGCCAGCGCCAGCAATCGGCTGCCTTTCACTCCTTTCGTGGCCACGGAAGGGGTGCACCCACACGCGCCGCCAGCCACGCTCCGCAGGGCAATACCCAACGTGGTGGCGGCCATGGGAACCGTCGTCCAGGCGGTCGGGGGGCAGCGGCGAGGTCAGTCCACACCTTCCCCCGCAGCATCCGCCTCAAAACCCTCCTAGTCCGTGCTTTCAGGCCCATGTGACGCACACGCGCCGCCAGCCACGCTCCGCAGGGCAATACCCAACACGGTGGCGGCCATGGGAACCGTCGTCCAGGCAGTCGGGGGGCAGCGGCGAGGTCAGTCCACACCTTCCCCCGCAGCATCCGCCTCAAAACCCTCCTAGTCCGTGCTTTCAGGCCCATGTGACGCAAGTGGGGGGCAGGGTTCGCCATCACCACCTCCACTGGCGCACTGTCACTTCGGAAGGTGGGTGCTGCAAATCGTCCGAAGGGGCTATTCCCTCCCCTTCGAGGCGACTCCTCCAGACATGCCACCGCAGAACCACCGTGTATCGGGGGATCACATGCGACTTCTGCAGGAGTAAGTTATGCCCCTCTTGGCCAAGGGGGCCATCGAGCGCGTTCCTGGGCCAGAAGTAGGGTGTGGTTGCTACTCCCACTACTTTCCGGTACCCAAGAAGAGCAAAGGGGGCCTACGCCCTATCTTGGATCTACGGAACGTCAACGGCTTCCTCCGGAAGGAGAAGTTCAAAATGCTGACACTGGCTCAGGTCCTAGCTGCCCTGGACCCAGGAGACTGGATGGTAGCGTTTGACTTGCAGGACGCTTATTTCCACATCCCCGTCCTGCCGGCCCACCCACGCTACCTGCGGTTCACGGTTGGCCACGAGCACTTTCAGTTTAGCGTGCTCCCCTTCGACCTTACCAGCGCCCCACGGGTGTTCACAAAGGTGATGGCGGTGGTCGCAGCTCATCTGCGCAGGTTCGGGGTTTCAGTCTTCCCCTACCTAGACGACTGGCTGTTGAAGGCGGGCTCACCCCTGGTTTTTAACATGGCTCTGCGTTTCTGGCGCGCAAAAGCTGTGTCTAAGAACTGACGTCAGCACGCGGAGGCGGCGTCTAAGTACTCCGACGACGTCATCACGGCGCCCACGACGCCGACGACGGACGCTGAGCCGCAGACGACGCCTACCGACGCGCAAGGATACTGCTACGCAAAAGTTTCCGGATCCAGTCTGACGCCTGGGGATATTCTAAGGTAAGGAATATAATACTAACTAATGTCTCTTACAGATATATTGTTACACAAGTAGTAACTTGTGCGTTAAGTTTCTTTTGGTTTGTTCATCCAAGAAGAAGTACATAAATCCTGGTGGGATTTACTAGACATTCATGGAACCCAACATAGCAAGGCAACATTCTGTTCTGCGTTGCAGAAATGTAAGGGGATATTTATGAGGCCTTTTGCATTGCTCTTGCACCATACAAAATGGTGCAAGATCAACGTAAACCATAAAGCATATCTTTGAAGCCATGGAAAGCCTCCTTGCGTGGCTCTGAGTGGCTCTAAATTACCCAGAGTAACACAACGCAATTCAAATAGCTGCCTGCATTACTCTTCCATGGGAAGGAGTTCCATGAGCGTTGAGTAGGTATTCTCATGCAACTCCCATGGATTTTTAGGCATGCCCAGATTTAAAAGAACTTGTAAACCAGGGGATGTGTCAAAATCTTACAAATCTATCAAAGTTACAATTGATATCCAAGAACCACTGTGTTGCCCCAGTATTGGAACTTTCATAGATTCCCATGCTTTTTATCATTCCCCGTCGTCGGAATGGGAGCCTCGGTAGTATAAAAACCATAGAAACAAAAGAGAAACCTAGGCCTAATCTCATTTTGTATTCTATCACCCTCCTTTTGTAAAAAGAGACCAAACTTTTGCCAGGACCAATCAGAGCAGCCTCACCCTCTAGAACCTTCCTGAGAGAGCTCAGAGCCTCAGATTTTTCTACCGCACGTTGTGCTAGGGAGTCTCCACTGAGCTCTGCTCAGCTTTTCAACTACTTTCTGGATATTTCTTCAAGTTTCTGCTGGAAAAACGACATGTCTGACAAGGAAAAAAAGGCCTTATTCAGGTCCTGTGCCTCTTGTGGGAAAAAACGTCTTTTTGTGGAGGATAAGCATGACAATTGTATTTACTGGTATATCCTGACCACAAGGCCACAGAGTGCAAGATCTTCAGAACCTTCTCCAACAAGACTCTTCGGGACAGAGAAGGTCGGCTGTTGACCTGGCTTCAAAAAATGAAGACTCGCAAGGAGGTGCTCTCTTCGGATGAGGAGGATTCCACGTCTTTTGCTTTCTCTCACAGATCTAGGAAGAGGGGTAGGTCTCCCCCTGGTGCTTCTACATCTGAGCCCTCTCTTCAAGCCCCTCACAAGATCTCTGATAGGTCTGAGAGGGCTGGTCCCCTTCAATCTCCTCACGGAAGTGAAAAGGAGAGGCAGGGACAGGCTGCTGGAGTGGTTGCAGCTTTAAAGGACAAAAAGGAGGTTGCTCTTTCTCCTCCTCCGTCCAAGAAGACCAAATCCAGTGACAAGCACTCTTCTGTCACTTCAGGATCTGTGCCGGAGAAAAAACAGCGTCCGTCGACAACAAAAACACCAAGTACGTCGACGACCGTTACTTCAGTTAAAATTCCCGCTGTTTCTGTGGCTCCGTCGACGGGCTCGTCGACGGTAGCGCTCTCCACGACTTCGTCGACGTTCAAGGTCCCGAGTTCGTCGACGCTGACATCTTCCACGTCGACGACGACAAGCAAGGTACTGTCGAGGGCAGCGACGACGACGAGAACTACGTCGACGACGACAACAACCTCGACGATGATGTTGATGACGACGAGTTCGTCTACGAAGCCGTCGACAATGGTTCCGTCGACGACAAGACCGGCGTCGGCTAAGGCGATGGTACCGTCGACGATTCCGTTGACATCTTCGTCGACGTCGGCTACACCGGCGACGACGGCACCGTCGACGAGACCGTCGACGGGTCAAAAGATGCCTTTTTCGACGCAGAAGATGAAAATAACACCGGAGATGACGTCTCCACGACGGGTTTCTTCACATCCACCTACAATACTTCTGGATGATGAATCTGAGGAAGATGAAGTTGAAGTTGAGGATGATGACAATTATGGTCCTGCCTATAGTCCCTCTGACATGAATGTAAAGATGCAGGAGACGGACACAGAGGAGTATTACGAACATGCAGGTGGCCAGCAGTCGCATCCATATGTTCTGGAAGAGCGACGCACTCTGAGTTGGGGTCAGGACATGGTGGCCATGCCCTCCTCGCTCATTAATGATCTACAAATGATGCTTCAGGATTATCGGCAAAGGTTTCCGTCGGAACCTTCTGGACAGTCTGCACGTTCTCCACAGTCGCAAGTGCAGCCGGCTATTGGTCTTCCGGTGGTGCCCCCCTCGCCACCACCAATGACACCTGCGGTCCGGGTCCGCACTCTGGATCCTGCACCTATTCATGATGTCCAACAGGATACCTCTTCGGATGAGGAGGTCGTACAGGTGGATCACTTGATTGATCCGTTGAAAGACCCAGACTTGGATCAAGGTGACAGTGGGCCACAAGATCCGTACGCCGCTGGTCGTGACACGTCCATCTGCCCTCAAGTGGATATAGGGGGTTTTTATCACCTGATGGAAAGGGCAGCTAAAAGATTTGGATTGCCTGTTACGAGAGAGGAATCAGAATGTTTCCTTTATGACTTTAAGGAACAATACAGGAGATCTGTCAAGTCTATTCCCATCATTGAGCATGTATGGGAGGAAGGGATGAAAATTATGCAAAATCCTGCCACGGTTATTCCAGTTCTCCCAAGGCTGGAGAAGAAGTATAAGGCTCCGGACGGCAGTCCTGCTTGCCTTCTTGGTCAGCCAAAGCCTGATTCAGTCATCTCTCAGGCGGTTCAAAGCAAGTCCAAGAATCCGTCCACACCTTTGACCACACCTCCGGATAAGGACGGTCGACGTCTAGATAATGTTGGGAAGCAGTTTTCATCAATGGCCAGCTTGCTTGTTAGAGCGTCAAAAGCTCTTACCATCCTTGGCCGATACGACCGCCAGATGTGGTGCGACATGGAACCCTTCGTGGAGCAGTTACCAGAACCCACAAAGGAGGAAGCCAAGAAAGTGCTTATAGAGAGGGAGAAGTCTTCTGCCGAGGTTATCGACTGTGCAATGGACATTGCTTCCACAGAATTTCGAGCCTTAGCTGGCTCGGCAGTACTACGGCGCCAGGGCTGGTTAAGAGCCACCTGGTTTCGTCAGGAGGTCCAAAATAGAATCCTGGATCTACCATTTGATGGGGAGATGCTGTTTGGTAAGCATGTGGACGATGCCCTGCAGAATATCAAAAAGGACACGGACACTGCAAAGTCCTTGGGGTCACTCACCTACCGTAAAGTCCCCTTTAGAGGCGCACGAGGCAGAGGATTTACATCATACAGAGGAAACCAACAGAGATATTCCTCTCAACCTTCACAGTCCTATAAGCCCCAGTATTCGAATCAGCGACAGGGACAATCAGCGTCTTTCTCTCGCCATCCGCCGCGGGGCCGTCAGACCCGGCAGGGACGTGACAACACCAAGCGTCAATAGCGGCTTTCCGGCTCTACCTACTGTTCCTCCCCTCCCAATCACATCAGTGGGGGGCAGGATATCTCTTTGTCTGAACAGCTGGAAATCAATAACATCGGACCAGTGGGTCCTCAAGATTGTAGAGAGTGGCCATGTGTTGGAATTCCAAGACCTTCCTCCGACAAGAGCTCCGGGCGCCATCCGCACGGGACATCTGGGACAACTCCACCTCGAAGCCCATCAACTGTTCCTCAAGGGAGCGATAGAACCGGTACCTCTGTCTCAGAGGGGCCGGGGTTTCTATTCAAGGTTCTTCCTCGTGCGGAAGACGATAGACACTTGGCGTCCCATTCTAGACCTGCGGGAGCTCAACACCTATCTCGTCAAGCTCTCCTTCAGGATGGTCACTCTCCAGGAAATTCTTCCTCTCTTGAATCCAGGCGACTACTTGGCGTCGCTGGATTTAGAAGATGCGTATTTCCATATTCCGATACATCCAGCTCACAGACAATACCTACGCTTCACAGTGGGAAAGAGCCATTTTCAATTCAAGGTGCTTCCGTTCGGCCTTCGGTCGGCGCCAAGAGTGTTCACCAAGGTGTTGGCACCGGTAGCAGCCTTTCTTTGAAAACAATCTCTAGAAGTTTTCCCTTACTTAGACGACTGGCTCGTCAAGGCACCATCTTTCAAGGAAACTTCTCAAGCAGTGTCAGCTTGCATCCATTTGTTCCGTTGCCTGGGCCTTCAGCTGAACGAACGCAAGTCAGTCCTACTGCCCTCCAGAGCCGCCAGATTCCTGAGGGCTGTTTTGGACACCACGCAATGCACGGCTCGCCCCTTTGAGGAACGACAACAGAAGTTGATGGTATCAGCTCGACAACTATGCCACAAGAAATGCCTTTCAGTCCGCCAATACAAGTCCCGTCTCGGGTCAATGTCATCCTGCATACCATTAGTACCGCATTGCAGGCTGCGCATGCGTCCTCTGCAGGAGGAACTAGACAAGCAATGGCGCCAGTCCGAGGGGTCATTCAATGACAAGGTGTTGGTTACAGCGACAATGAGGAAGGCGTGCGAATGGTGGCTTCTAAAGGACAATATCGCACAAGGTCTGACATTCAGGATTTCTCCTTCACCCATGATCATGACCACGGACGCCTCGTTGGAAGGCTGGGGCGCAGTGCTCCGGGAGCTTCGGGTCAGTGGCCATTGGAGCCCAGAACAGCGCCAGTGCCATATAAATTTCCTGGAGCTGACGGCCATTCGGTTGGCTTTGCAGGCTTTCCTTCCCAGAGTTCGCAACCATACAGTGCTGGTCCGGACGGACAATACGACGGCCATGCACTACGTCAACAAACAAGGAGGTACCAGATCGCAAACTCTGTCCACAGAGGCTCAACGGATCTGGGATTTTGCGATTCTACACAACATCACTCTGCGAGCCGAACACCTGGCAGGCACACTCAATGTCATGGCAGATGCCTTGAGTCGACAGACGGAAGTGACTCACGAGTGGGAGTTGAATCAATCCATTCTGGACAGGGTGTTCTCAGTCTGGGGGACACCAGCCATCGACCTCTTTGCTTCGCCGGAGAACGCCAAATGCCGGTTCTACGCAAGCAAAGTTCACCATCAGGGGTCCCTGGGGAACGCTCTTTCGATGGCTTGGTACAGCGCATTCTTTTACGCTTTTCCTCCAATTCCCCTCATTCCTCGAGTCCTCAGGAAAATGAAGGCAGAGCCCTGCAAGATGATTCTAATTGCTCCGGCATGGCCCAGACAATTCTGGTACACCGAGCTTCTGAGGCTCTCCCAAGCTCCTCCAATTCATTTCCAACCCATTCCATCCCTGTTGTCCAGGAGTCAGGGGCAGGTTTACCATCCGGATCCGACATCGCTCCACTTGACAGCGTGGCTCCTGAACACAGAGAGTTCAGTCATCTAATACTATCTCAGGAGTGCCGGGAGGTCTTGGCTCATGCCCGAGCACCAAGTACCAATAAGACTTACAAGGCAAAATGGAAAAGATTCTGCTTGTGGTGTCAACGTCAAGGTCTCCATCCTTACACTTCCCAACCTCATCAATTGTTGCCATATTTACTATCTCTGGCTAAGTCTGGCTTGGCACATTCATCGGTAAAGGTGCATCTGGCGGCCATATCAAGGTATCGACGCAGTTCTTCAGGTTCTTCCTTATGGTCCTCTAGGGTTGTTAAACAATTCTTGAAGGGATTATTCCGGATTTATCCACCAGTTCGTCCTCCTCCACCTGTGTGGCAGATCAACCTTGTCTTGGCGCAACTCATGAAGGCTCCGTTTGAGCCTGTGCACAAAGCAGACTTAAAGTTCCTGTCTTGGAAATTAGCCCTCCTCATGGCTCTAACATCAGCGAGAGGAGTGAGTGAGCTTCAAGCACTCTCCATAGTGCATCCGTTCCTACAATTTAAGAGAGAAGCAAAGAGGTCTTATTCTTCGGACCAATCCCAAATTTATACCGAAGGTGCCATCTGAGTTCCACTTGAATGAACCCTTGATTCTGAAATCTTTCTTTCCGCATCCTTCTACTCCTGCGGAACGCACACTACATTCTTTGGACGTTCAGAGATGCTTAAAGTTTTACTTGGAGCGCACACGTCCCTTTCGGAAGACAACTCAGTTGTTTGTGTCCTACAGTGCACCACGGAAGGGGTTACCTTTGGCGAAGAGTGGCATTTCCCACTGGATCTCTAGTGCGATTCAATTCTGTCATCAGGAAGCGGGCAAGCCACTGGACGGAAAAGTCCGTGCACATTCCACGAGGTCGGTGGCTTCGTCAGTGGCTCTCTTTTCGGGAGTGGCCATTAAGGACATATGCAGGGCAGCAATGTGGAGCAGTACTCATACCTTCACGAAACACTACTACCTGGAGTCTGCAGGACGAGACGACGCGGCTGTTGGTCAGGCAGTCCTACGGAATCTTTTTCATTGAGAGGTGAGCTTTCCCTATGATCCCTCCATCCGGGTGAGCACATATTGTTTGTTTTGCTATGCTATATGTATTGCTTCTATGGTTATGTGATGCCATATATTTACAAAATGTATTCTTGGTAATTTACTGCTAGCTACTCTGATACAAAGCATGGGAATCTATGAAAGTTCCAATACTGGGGCAAGAAAACAGGTTACTTACCTGTAACTTTGGTTCCCCAGTATTGGTAACTTTCATAGATTCCCATGCGCCTGCCCGCCTCCCCTGGGAAAGCTCAGTCTCTTTACGGAGTTAGTGGCGGTTTGCACAATGGCTACAAAAATCTGAATCTCTGAGCTCTCTCTGGAAGGTTCTAGAGGGTGAGGCTGCTCTGATTGGTCCTGGCAAAAGTTTGGTCTCTTTTTACAAAAAGAGGGTGATAGAATACAAAATGAGATGAGGCCTAGGCCTAGGTTTCTCTTTTGTTTCTATAGTTTTTATACTACCGAGGCTCCCATTCCGACGACGGGGAATGATATAAAGCATGGGAATCTATGAAAGTTACCAATACTGGGGAACCAAAGTTACAGGTAAGTAACTTGTTTTCATAACAGTTCTTGGAAATGCTAGAGTTGTCAGCAGGTTGGTAGACATCTGTAAATACGGTGGAAGGAGTACCCTCGCCATGGTAAGAGTAAAGCTCTCCATAATGATGATGGTAATTACTCCATCCCACGATAACGAAATCAGCTCCTAGTGGCAGCTTCTAGGTACAGGATCTGCGAATAGTGTTCAGGGAAGGCTCTGAACAGTGATAAGATTAGGAGTGAAATATATACAAAGGAGTAGGAGATTTACTAATAAACTGATACCTATGAACTGTGAGTAGACTATTGTCATTACAATATCAATACATAGCTTCCATTTCTTTTAACACACCTACCCATAATTCTCAATCGCCCAGCCTCTGGCTGAGAATGGATGGCGAAGGAAAACGTTTACATTTATTCTTACAATTTTCTGAAACTTTTAAATATGGGCTTGTAAGGTTTCCCAATTTTCCTGCATGCAGAGACAGCCTCAGTATGCCATTTGTAACGGTTATTTCATTATCACTTCTATAAAACTGCAGGTGGGGATTTTGGAGAGAACTGTTGATTGCCCAAGAAACATGGTAAGTGTGTTAAATGTCAATACCATTTCATTAATTGTATAATTATTCAAACGCAGAGTGGTGATGTGGCCATCAGTATGAACTCCTTTCAAAGAGTCATGATCATATCTAAATATAAATAATATATTAAATAGGAGTTTGCAATCCCTGTTTGAAAATCTGTTTATATTTCTTTATCGAAAACATGCTTTTATTCTTCATGATGGCAACCATGCTATCCCTTTCATATGAATGAGCAAGTCACCAAGTAATTAAGTGCTTTGTGGGAATGGTGATGGTGTGATTATGTTTTATAGTGATTAAAATACCCTCTGCTATGCAATACAAGGATATTGTAAGTCAATCCTCGCTAGGGTAAATTAACTTCTCACTGATTTTTAATATCCATAAGATATATGACATAGGACATGTTATCCCACATGTCGATCCACCCAAATCGAACAATGAATGTGATAATGCAGCATTATTCCGCGGTCTTGTGGTTGGGTCCGGATTCGTAGTCTTTTCTTTGTTCTTTTTTTTTTTTTCTTAGCCCAGGTGGGCGTCGGCGTCACACCCCCTTGGGTGTATTTCCGGTGACGTCGGCATGCTTCCTGCGGAAGCTCCCACTCTTGGGCGCCATCTTCGGGTTCTTTTTTTCCGTGTTTCTTTCGTTTCCGAAGTAATGGCAATGTTCTAAATAGTTGGTATTTTACCGCTCTGTACTTCTTAAATATCCTTTCTTATGTTAACCACCTCTTCTCTCTCCAGCCTCATCTTTCTGGCGGAGGTGGGTGGGTTCGCTAGTGAATCCAGAAAGATCTTCAAGCTGCAAAACTACACCGACAGGTAAGAAAACTATTCGTTTTGCAGCGTGAATCTTTCTGGATTCACTATGCTGTGCATAGATTTTGTAGCGGTTTCTCATTTCTGTGGCGGTTGGGTGGAAGATGAGCGTTGGGTATTGAATATGTGCTGTAGCACCTTCTGTCCAACTTGAGCTTCCTTGTTCATCTGTAT
Source organism: Lissotriton helveticus (assembly GCF_964261635.1). NCBI lineage: Eukaryota > Metazoa > Chordata > Amphibia > Caudata > Salamandridae > Lissotriton > Lissotriton helveticus. The sequence goes on along the minus strand of NC_136070.1, from coordinate 592,538,327 downwards.
GTCCACACAGTAGTGCTTCGTGAACGTGTGCACCGAAGCCCATGTTGCCGCCAGGCATATGTCTTGTATGGGTGTGTTAGCCAGGAAGGCTATTGTAGCGCCCTTTTTCCTAGTGGAGTGGGCACGTGTCCCCTCTGCTAGCTCTTGTCCTGCCCGCTTGTGGCAGAGTTGGATTGTCTGTGCGATCCATCGTGCAATGGTCTTTTTGGTTACTGCTTTTCCCATGTAACTGTTGGCGAATGACACAAAGAACTGTTTTGTCTTCCTGTGTCCCTTCGTCCTTTCGATGTAGTGCATGACTGCCCTTCTGGCGTCCAGGGTGTGCAGAGCTCGCTCTGCCGCAGTTGTTGGTTTTGGAAAAAACTCGGTATCTGTATAGACTGGTTCATGTGAAATTTAGATACCACCTTCGGCATGAAGTTTGGGTCAGTCCTCATCACAACCCTGTCATTATGTATTTGTATGTAGGGTTCTTGTAGCGTCAGAGCCTGAAGCTCGCTTACTCTGCGTAGGGACGTTATTGCAACCAGAAAAGCTGTTTTCATAGTTAGCATCTTTAAGGACGCCTTGTGGAGCGGTTCAAAGGGCTCTTTCATGAGTTCCGTTAGGACTATGTTCAAGTTCCATGCCGGTGGCGGCACCCGCTTGGGCGGTGCGATCCTTTTCGCCCCTTCTAGGAATCTCTTCACCACCTGTGATGTGAAGAAACTCCTGCACGTTTCACCCCTTGTGTAGGGGATTTTGGAGAAAACTGTTCATTGCCCAAGAAACATGGTAAGTGTGTTAAATGTCAATACCATTTCATTAATTGTATAATTATACTAACGCCGAGTGGTGATGTGGCCATCAGTATGAACTCATTTAAAAGAGTCATGATCATATCTAAATATAAATAATATATAAAATAGGAGTCTGCAATCCCTGTTTGAAAATCTGTTTATCTTTCTTTATCACAGACATGCTTTTATTCTTCATGATGGGAACCATGCTATCCCTTTCATATGAATGAGCAAGTCACCTAGTAATTAAGTGCTTTGTGGGAATGGTGATGGTGTGATTATGTTTTATAGTGATTAAAATACCCTCTGCTATGCAATACAAGGTTATTGTAAGTCAATCCTCGCTAGGGTAAATTAACTCCTCACTGATTTTTAATATCCTTAAGATATATGACATAGGACATGTTATCCCACGTCATTCCACCCAAATCGAACAATGAATGTGATAATGCAGTTGTAGATGTGAAATTTCCCAAAGTTCACTGTGTTTTGATCCTAGGATCACATAGAGCTCCATCAAGCAGTATCAATAGTCCATGTTTACACAAAACCAATGACAAAGCAATTTTATGAGTAAGAAAATAAGTTACTGCTTTGTACCTTGTGGGTACATACATACTTTTAAAGATAATGAAAGATTGATGAGAATGTCCCCTAATTATCAAGATTACATTGTTCCCTTCAGGCTGTAATAAATAGGAGCTTTGCTGAAATGTCTCACCAGTGTCAAGAGCCCTACATTGTCCTCGTATTACTACGAAAGCAGTGTTAAGTTTCTTTTGGTTTGTTGATCCAAGAAGAAGTACATAAATCCTGGTGGGATTTACTAGACATTCATGGAACCCATAATAGCAAGGCAACATTCTGTTCTGCGTTGCATGAAATGTAAGGGGCTATTTATGAGGCCTTTTGCATTGCTCTTGCACCATGCAAAATGGTGCAAGAGCAACGTAAACCATAAGGCATATCTTTGAAGCCATGGAAAGCATCCTTGCGTGGCTCTGAGTGGCTCTAAAATACCCAGAGTAACACAACGCGATTCAAATAGCTGCCTGCATTACTCTTCCATGGGAAGGAGTTCCATGAGCGTTGAGTAGGTATTCTCATGCAACTCCCATGGATTTTTAGGCATACCCAGATTTAAAGGAACTTGTAAACCAGGGGATGTGTCAAAATCTTACAAATCTATCAAAGTTACAATTGATATCCAGGAACCACTGTGATAACGGTTCTTGGAAATGCTAGAGTTGTCCGCAGGATGGTAGACATCTGTAAATACGGTGGAAGGAGTACCCTCGCCATGGTAAGAGTAAAGCTCTCCATAATGATGATGGTAATTACTCCATCCCACGATAACGAAATCAGCTCCTAGTGGCAGCTCCTAGGTACAGGATCTGCGAATAGAGTTCAGGGAAGGCTGTGAACAGTGATAAGATTTGGAGTGAGATATATACAAAGGCAGTAGGAGATTTACTAATAAACTGATTCCTATAAACTGTCAGTAGATTATTGTCATTACAATATCAATACATAGCTTCCATTTATTTTAACGCACCTACCCATAATTCTCAATCGCCCAGCCTCTGGCTGAGAATGGATGGCGAAGTAAAACGTTTACATTTATTCTTACAACTTTCTGAAACTTTTAAATATGGGCTTGTAAGATTTCCCAATTTTCCTGCATGGAGAGACAGCCTCAGTATGCCATTTGTAACGGTTGTTTCATTATCACTTCTGTAAAACTTCAGGTGGGGATTTTGGAGAAAACTGTTCATTACCCAAGAAACATGGTAAGTGTGTTAAATGTCAATACCATTTCATTAATTGTATAATTATACTAACGCCGAGTGGTGATGTGGCCATCAGTATGAACTCATTTAAAAGAGTCATGATCATATCTAAATATAAATAATATATAAAATAGGAGTCTGCAATCCCTGTTTGAAAATCTGTTTATCTTTCTTTATCACAGACATGCTTTTATTCTTCATGATGGGAACCATGCTATCCCTTTCATATGAATGAGCAAGTCACCAAGTAATTAAGTGCTTTGTGGGAATGGTGATGGTGTGATTATGTTTTATAGTGATTAAAATACCCTCTGCTATGCAATACAAGGTTATTGTAAGTCAATCCTCGCTAGGGTAAATTAACTCCTCACTGATTTTTAATATCCTTAAGATATATGACATAGGACATGTTATCCCACGTCATTCCACCCAAATCGAACAATGAATGTGATAATGCAGTTGTAGATGTGAAATTTCCCAAAGTTCACTGTGTTTTGATCCTACGATCACATAGAGCTCCATCAAGCAGTATCAATAGTCCATGTTTACACAAAACCAATGACAAAGCAATTTTATGAATAAGAAAATAAATTAATGCTTTGTACCTTGTGGGTACATACATGCTTAAAGATAATGAAAGATTGATGAGAATGTCCCCTGATTATCAAGATTACATTGTTCCCTTCAGGCTGTAATAAATAGGAGCTTTGCTGAAATGTCTCACCAGTGTCAAGAGCCCTACATTGTCCTCGTATTACTACGAAAGCAGTGTTAAGTTTCTTTTGGTTTGTTGATCCAAGAAGAAGTACATACATCCTGGTGGGATTTACTAGACATTCATGGAACCCATAATAGCAAGGCAACATTCTGTTCTGCGTTGCATGAAATGTAAGGGGCTATTTATGAGGCCTTTTGCATTGCTCTTGCACCATGCAAAATGGTGCAAGAGCAACGTAAACCATAAGGCATATCTTTGAAGCCATGGAAAGCATCCTTGCGTGGCTTTGAGTGGCTCTAAAATACCAAGAGTAACACAACGCAATTCAAATAGCTGCCTGCATTACTATTCCATGGGAAGGAGTTCCATGAGCGTTGAGTAGGTATTCCCATGCAACTCCCATGGATTTTTAGGCATACCCAGATTTAAAAGAACTTGTAAACCAGGGGATGTGTCAAAATCTTACAAATCTATCAAAGTTACAATTGATATCCAGGAACCACTGTGATAACGGTTCTTGGAAATGCTAGAGTTGTCCGCAGGTTGGTAGACATCTGTAAATACGGTGAAAGGAGTACCCTCGCCATGGTAAGAGTAAAGCTCTCCATTATGATGATGGTAATTACTCCATCCCACGATAACGAAATCAGCTCCTAGTGGCAGCTCCTAGGTACAGGATCTGCGTATAGTGTTCAGGGAAGGCTGTGAACAGTGATAAGATTAGGAGTGAAATATATACAAAGGCAGTAGGAGATTTACTAATGAACTGATACCTATAAACTGTCAGTAGACTATTGTCATTACAATATCAATATATAGCTTCCATTTATTTTAAAGCACCTACCCATAATTCTCAATCGCCCAGCCTCTGGCTGAGAATGGATGGCGAAGGAAAACATTTACATTCATTCTTACAACTTTCTGAAACTTTTAAATATGGGCTTGTAAGGTTTCCCGATTTTCCTGCATGCAGAGACAGCCTCAGTATGCCATTTGTAACGGTTACTTCCTTATCACTTCCTTAAAACTGCAGGTGGGGAATTTGGAGAAAACTGTTGATTGCCCAAGAAACATGGTAAGTGTGTTAAATGTCAATACCATTTCATTAATTGTATAATTATACAAACGCCGAGTGGTGATGTGGCCACCAGTATAAACTCATTTCAAAGTCATGATCATGTCTAAATCTAAATAATATATTAAATATGAGTCTGCAATCCCTGTTTGAACACCTGTTTACATTTCTTTATCACAGAAATGCTTATATTCTTCATGATGGCAACTATGGTATCCCTTTCATATGAATGGGCAAGTCACCAAGTAATTAAGTGCTTTGTGGGAATGGTGATGGTGTGATTATGTATTATAATGATTAAAATACCCTCTGCTATGCATTACAAGGTTATTGTAAGTCAATCCTCGATAGGGTAAATTAACTCCTCACTGATTTTTAATATCCCTAAGCTATATGACATAGGACATGTTATCCCACATGCCATTCCACCCAAATCGAACAGTGAATGTGATAATGCAGTTGTAGATGTGACATTTCCCAAAGTTCACTGTGTTTTGATCCTAGGATCACACAGAGCTCCATCAAGCAGTATCAATAGTCCATGTTTACACAAAACCAATGACAAAGCAATTTTATGAATAAGAAAATAAATTAATGCTTTGTACCTTGTGGGTACATACATGCTTAAAGATAATGAAAGATTGATGAGAATGTCCCCTGATTATCAAGATTACATTGTTCTGTTCAGGCTGTAATAAATAGGAGCTTTGCTGAAATGTCTCACCAGTGTCAAGAGCCCTACATTGTCCTCGTATTACCACAAAAGCAGTGTTAAGTTTCTTTTGGTTTGTTGATCAAAGAAAAAATACATAAATCCTGGCTGGGATTTACTAGACATTCACGGAACCCAACATAGCAAGGGAACATTCTGTTCAGCGTTGCATGAAATGTAGTGGTCTTTTTATGAGGACTTTTGCATTGCTCTTGCACCATGCAACATGGTGCAAGAGCAACGTAAACCATAAGGAAAATCTTTGAAGCCATGGAAAGCCTCCTTGCATGGCTCTGAGTGGCTCTAAAATACCCAGAGTAACACAACGCAATTCAATTAGCTGCCTGCATTACTCTTCCATGGGAAGGAGTTCCATGAGCGTTGAGTAGGTATTCCCATGCAACTCCCATGGATTTTTAGGCATACCCAGATTTAAAAGAACTTGTAAACCAGGGGATGTGTCAAAATCTTACAAATCTATCAAAGTTACAATTGATATCCAGGAACCACTGTGATAACGGTTCTTGGAAATGCTAGAGTTGTCCGCAGGTTGGTAGACATCTGTAAATACGGTGGAAGGAGTACCCTCGCCATGGTGAGAGTAAAGCTCTCCATTGTCCGCAGGTTGGTAGACATCTGTAAATACGGTGGAAGGAGTACCCTCGCCATGGTGAGAGTAAAGCTCTCCATAATGATGATGGTAATTACTCCATCCCACGATAACGAAATCAGCTCCTAGAGGCAGCTCCTAGCTACAGGATCTGCGAATGGTGTTCAGGGAACCTGTGAACAGTGATAAGATTAGGAGTGAAATATATACAAAGCCAGTAGGGGATTTATTATTAAACTGATACCTACAAACTGTCAGTAGATTATTGTCATTACAATATCAATACATAGCTTCCATTTCTTTTAACGCACCTACCCATAATTCTCAATCGCCCAGCCTCTGGCTGAGAATGTAGGGCGAAGGAAAATGTTTACATTTATTCTTACAACTTTCTGAAACTTTTAAATATGGGCTTGTGAGGTTTCCCAATGTTCCTGCATGCAGAGACAGCCTCAGTATGCCATTTGTAACTGTTATTTCAATATCACTTCTATAAAACTGCAGGTGGGATTTTGGAGAAAATTGTTGATTGCCCAAGAAACATGGTAAGTGTGTTAAATGTCAATACCATTTCATTAATTGTATAATTATACAAACGCCGTGTGGGGATGTGGCCATTAGTATGAACTCATTTCAAAGAATCATGATCATATCTAAATATAAATATTATATTAAATAGGAGTCTGCAATCCCTGTTTGAAAATCTGTTTATATTTCTTTATCACAGACATGCTTGTATTCTTCATGATGGCAACCATGCTATCCCTTTCATATGAATGAGCAAGTCACCAAGTTATTAAGTGCTTTGTGGGAATGGTGATGGTGTGATTATGTTTTATAGTGATTAAAATTCCCTCTGCTGAACACTTCTAAAGATGGCCAATCAAGGAGTCTTGTACAGAGTGTCCCTGGGAGAGGACCCAAAGCCTCTCCAACCTATTGAAATCCTAGACAGCTATAAGTATAAATATCCTGCGGAGGGAATGGTTGGAGGAAAGCTCAAGTTGGAAGTGAATAAATGCCCAGACATATCCACTGCTTTCACCTCATTAAAACAAGCATTTGAGAACTCCACGCTTAGAGTGGAAGAAGCATGTAGTTACCTAGTGGAGATGATGGAACTCATCAAGGCAGAAATAGACTCAGATTGGACATCTTTTGGAGTGAAAATTGCAAATAAAGGTACAATCACCCCTCGAGACATATTGGAGGTTACAATCAAAAATGTTCCAGGTCTATGGGACTGTGCAGGACCTAAAATACTTCCCACCCAAGGGCAACAACTTTCTCTGGCAGGATTCCTGTTAGCCCTATATAGACTTGGAAAGGTGAAGACTAATACCCCTGGGAATTACAGAGACACATTGGCCGACAGAATGACAGTCATCTTGAATGACGACCCCTTTTCCCCCACAATAGCAATAGGAATGTTAGGCCCTGTGTCTGCAACATGTTCATCGTGGTGCAACAACCCCAAATTTAGAAAGATCGTAGGGGCCTATGACATGTTCCTGATGAAGTGCGAAAGTCTATACTCCGGTCTTCGAGCTGGCACAGTAGTGACAGCTTATGAAGATTGCTCTGGACTTACATCATTCTCGTACTTCATGCGAAAGATCGGAAAGACTGTCGAAGATACAGTACTTTACTTTTTTAGCCAGCAAGTGGTGAAAGATGTCGCTCGGCTCTGGCACCCAGGCCAGGAAGCAGATATACCGAACTCGTACTTCATCCATTTCCAGTCCCTGGGAATCATTGGCAAGTCCCCATATTCTTTCAACGCGGTGGGTTATCTCTACAACTTGATACATAGCACGTGTTCATACATGGGTGACGCAAGGTCTTTGAATGCAGTTGTGATTTCAGAATGTGCTCCAGACAGTATGTCTGTACTGGGAGGTTTCCTTAGCGATGCCTTCTATGGTCGAGGGTCATACAATCGATGTGTCTTTCGAAATGATGAAGACTGGGCCGCACATCAAGAAGCAGAGGCCCCTGAAGAAAATTTTCAAGATGCTGGCTCCTACATTGAAGGAATAGGAGGATCAACTGCTGTTGAACTTAGCGGAAACAGTGCTGAAGAAGTTTAAGCCCGGATGGTTGCGTCTAACTTCAAACTGTCAGATGCTATAAAGGCAAGGTACAAGGCAATTGCAAATTCCGTTCCCTCAAGGAAGGACACTTTTTCTGAGTTCTTAGCGAGAGTTTACATTTAGAGAAATGAACCAATCAAAACACAAAAGTGCCTTCCCTGTAAGTTATAATTTTACGACAATCCTACCTCATTTTTGTTACTGATTACCTATGGGAAAAAAAATACCCTCTGCTATGCAATACAAGGTTATTGTAAGTCAATCCTCGCTAGGGTAAATTAACTCCTCACTGATTTTTAATATCCCTAAGATATATGACATAGGACATGTTATCCCACATGTCATTCCACCCAATTCGAACAATGAATGTGATAATGCAGTTGTAGATGTGACATTTCCCAAAGTTCACAGTGTTTTGATCCTAGGATCACACAGAGCTCCATCAAGAAGTATCAATAGTCCATGTTTACACAAAACCAATGACAAAGCAAGTTTATGAGTAAGAAAATAAGTTACTGCTCTCTATCTTGTGGGTACATACATGCTTAAAGATAATGAAAGATTGATGAGAATGTCCCCTGATTATCAAGATTACATTGTTCCGTTCAGGCTGTAATAAATAGGGGCTTTGCTGAAATGTCTCACCAGTGTCAAGAGCACTACATTGTCCTCGTATTACCATGAAAGCAGTGTTAAGTTTCTTTTGGTTTGTTGATCCAAGAAGAAGTACATAAATCCTGGTGGGATTTACTAGACATTCATGGAACCCAATATAGCAAGGGAACATTCTGTTCTGCATTGCAAGAAATGTAAGGGGCTATTTATGAGGCCTTTTGCATTGCTCTTGCACCATGCAAAATGGTGCAAGAGCAACGTAAACCATAAGGCATATATTTGAAGCCATGGAAAGCCTCCTTGCGTGGCTCTGAGTGGCTCTAAAATTCCCAGAGTAACGCAACACAATTCAAATAGCTGCCTGCATTACTCTTCCATGGGAAGTAGTTCCATGAGCGTTGAGTAGGTATTCCCATGCAACTCCCATGAATTTTTAGGCATACCCAGATTTAACTCCTTCCATGCTCGTCATGAGGCACAGTGGAGCTGTGCTGATGACGAGCTGAGCTCGTCATGAACAATGGTAAATCAGGGGATGCAGCACAGGAGGGGAAAAGTCATAGCAGCCAAGGTGTTAAAAGAACTTGTAAACCAGGGGATGTGTCAAAATCTTACAAATCTATCAAAGTTACAATTGATATCCAGGACCCACTGTGATAACGGTTCTTGGAAATGCTAGAGTTGTCCGCAGGTTGGTAGACATCTGTAAATACGGTGGAAGGAGTACCCTTGCCATGTTAAGAGTAAAGCTCTCCATAATGATGATGGTAATTACTTCATCCCACGATAACGAAATCAGCTCCTAGTGGCAGCTCCTAGGTACAGGATCTGCGAATAGAGTTCAGGGAAGGCTGTGAACAGTGATAAGATTAGGAGTGAAATATATACAAAGGCAGTAGGAGATTTACTAATAAACTGATAACTATAAACTGTCAGTAGACTATTGCTATTACAATATCAATACATAGCTTCCATTTATTTTAACGCACCTACCCATAATTCTCAATCGCCCAGCCTCTGGCTGAGAATGGATGGCGAAGTAAAACGTTTACATTTATTATTACAACTTTCTGAAACTTTTAAATATGGGCTTGTAAGATTTCCCAATTTTCCTGCATGCAGAGACAGCCTCAGTATGCCATTTGTAACGGTTATTTCATTATCACTTCTGTAAAACTGCAGGTGGGGATTTTGGAGAACACTGTTCATTGCCCAAGAAACATGGTAAGTGTGTTAAATGTCAATACCATTTCATTAATTGTATAATTATACAAACGCCGAGTGGTGATGTGGCCATCAGTATGAACTCATTTAAAAGAGTCATGATCATATCTAGATATAAATAATATATAAAATAGGAGTCTGCAATCCCTGTTTGAAAATCTGTTTATCTTTCTTTATCACAGACATGCTTTTATTCTTCATGATGGGAACCATGCTATCCCTTTCATATGAATGAGCAAGTCACCAAGTAATTAAGTGCTTTGTGGGAATGGTGATGGTGTGATTATGTTTTACAGTGATTAAAATACCCTTTGCTATGCAATACAAGGTTATTGTAAGTCAATCCTCGCTAGGGTAAATTAACTCCTCACTGATTTTTAATATCCTTAAGATATATGACATAGGACATGTTATCCCACGTCATTCCACCCAAATCGAACAATGAATGTGATAATGCAGTTGTAGATGTGAAATTTCCCAAAGTTCACTGTGTTTTGATCCTAGGATCACATAGAGCTCCATCAAGCAGTATCAATAGTCCATGTTTACACAAAACCAATGACAAAGCAATTTTATGAGTAAGAAAATAAGTTACTGCTTTGTACCTTGTGGGTACATACATGCTTTTAAAGATAATGAAAGATTGATGAGAATGTCCCCTGATTATCAAGATTACATTGCTCCCTTCAGGCTGTAATAAATAGGAGCTTTGCTGAAATGTCTCACCAGTGTCAAGAGCCCTACATTGTCCTCGTATTACCACAAAAGCAGTGTTAAGTTTCTTTTGGTTTGTTGATCCAAGAAGAAGTACATAAATCCTGGTGGGATTTACTACACATTCATGGAACCCATCATAGCAAGGCAACATTCTGTTCTGCATTGCATGAAAGGTAAGGGGCTATTTATGAGGCCTTTTGCATTGCTCTTGCACCATGCAAAATGGTGCAAGAGCAACGTAAACCATAAGGCATATCTTTGAAGCCATGGAAAGCATCCTTGCGTGGCTCTGAGTGGCTCCAAAATACCCAGAGTAACACAACGCAATTCAAATAGCTGCCTGCATTACTATTCCATGGGAAGGAGTTCCATGAGCGTTGAGTAGGTATTCTCATGCAACTCCCATGGATTTTTAGGCATACCCAGATTTAAAGGAACTTGTAAACCAGGGGAAGGTTTCAAAATCTTACAAATCTATCAAAGTTACAATTGATATCCAGGAACCACTGTGATAACGGTTCTTGGAAATGCTAGAGTTGTCCGCAGGTTGGTAGACATCTGTAAATACGGTGGAAGGAGTACCCTCGCCATGGTAAGAGTAAAGCTCTCCATAATGATGATGGTAATTACTCCATCCCACGATAACGAAATCAGCTCCTAGTGGCAGCTCCTAGGTACAGGATCTGCGAATAGTGTTCATGGAAGGCTGTGAACAGTGATAAGATTAGGAGTGAAATATATACAAAGGCAGTAGGAGATTTACTAATGAACTGATACTTATAAACTGTCAGTAGACTATTGTCATTACAATATCAATATATATCTTCCATTTATTTTAACGCACCTACCCATAATTCTCAATCGCCCAGCCTCTGGCTGAGAATGGATGGCGAAGGAAAACATTTACATTCATTCTTACAACTTTCTGAAATTTTTAAATATGGGCTTGTAAGGTTTCCCGATTTTCCTGCATGCAGAGACAGCCTCAGTATGCCATTTGTAACGGTTACTTCCTTATCACTTCCTTAAAACTGCAGGTGGGGAATTTGGAGAAAACTGTTGATTGCCCAAGAAACATGGTAAGTGTGTTAAATGTCAATACCATTTCATTAATTGTATATTTATACAAACGCCGAGTGGTGATGTGGCCACCAGTATAAACTCATTTCAAAGTCATGATCATGTCTAAATCTAAATAATATATTACATATGAGTCTGCAATCCCTGTTTGAAAACCTGTTTATATTTCTTTATCACAGAAATGCTTATATTCTTCATGATGGCAACTATGGTATCCCTTTCATATGAATGAGCAAGTCACCAAGTAATTAAGTGCGTTGTGGGAATGGTGACGGTGTGATTATGTATTATAATGATTACAAAACCCTCTGCTATGCATTAAAAGGTTATTGTAGGTCATTCCTCGCTAGGGTAAATTAACTCCTCACTGATTTTTAATATCCCTAAGCTATATGACATAGAACATGTTATCCCACATGCCATTCCACCCAAATCGAACAATGAATGTGATAATGCAGTTGTAGATGTGACATTTCCCAAAGTTCACTGTGTTTTGATCCTAGGATCACACAGAGCTCCATCAAGCAGTATCAATAGTCCATGTTTACACAAAACCAATGACAAAGCAATTTTATGAGTAGGAAAATTAATTAATGCTTTGTACCTTGTGGGTACATACATGCTTAAAGATAATGAAAGATTGATGAGAATGCCCCCTAATTATGAAGATTACATTGTTCTGTTCAGGCTGTAATAAATAGGAGCTTTGCTGAAATGTCTCACCAGTGTCAAGAGCCCTACTTTGTCCTCGTATTACCACAAAAGCAGTGTTAAGTTTCTTTTGGTTTGTTGATCCAAGAAGAAATACATAAATCCTGGCTGGGATTTACTAGACATTCACGGAACCGAACATAGCAAGGGAACATTCTGTTCTGCGTTGCATGAAATGTAGTGGTCTTTTTATGAGGCCTTTTGCATTGCTCTTGCACCATGCAACATGGTGCAAGAGCAACGTAAACCATAAGGCATATCTTTGAAGCCATGGAAAGCCTCCTTGCGTGGCTCTGAGTGGCTCTAAAATACCCAGAGTAACACAACGCAATTCAAATAGCTGCCTGCATTACTCTTCCATGGGAAGGAGTTCCATGAGCGTTGAGTAGGTATTCCCATGCAACTCCCATGGATTTTTAGGCATACCCAGATTTAAAAGAACTTGTAAACCAGGGGATGTGTCAAAATCTTACAAATCTATCAAAGTTACAATTGATATCCAGGAACCACTGTGATAACGGTTCTTGGAAATGCTAGAGTTGTCCGCAGGTTGGTAGACATCTGTAAATACGGTGGAAGGAGTACCCTCGCCATGGTGAGAGTAAAGCTCTCCATAATGATGATGGTAATGACTCCATCCCACGATAACGAAATCAGCTCCTAGGGGCAGCTCCTAGCTACAAGATCTGCGAATAGTGTTCAGGGAAGCTGTGAACAGTGATAAGATTAGGAGTGAAATATACACAAAGGCAGTAGGGGATTTACTAATAAACTGATACCTATAAACTGTCAGTAGGATATTGTTATTACAATATCAATACATAGCTTCCATTTCTTTTAACGCACCTACCCATAATTCTCAATCGCCCAGCCTCTGGCTGAGAATGTAGGGCGAAGGAAAATGTTTACATTTATTCTTACAACTTTCTGAAACTTTTAAATATGGGCTTGTGAGGTTTCCCAATTTTCCTGCATGCAGAGACAGCCTCAGTATGCCATTTGTAACTGTTATTTCAATATCACTTCTATAAAACTGCAGGTGGGGATTTTGGAGAAAACTGTTGATTGCCCAAAAAACATGGTAAGTGTGTTAAATATCTGAAAGAGACACGTTAGTATTAGATTCCTTACCTTAGAATATCCCCAGGCGTCAGACTGGATCAGGAAAATTTTGCGTAGCAGTACCCTTGCGCGTCGGTAGGCGTTGTCTGCGGCTCCGCGTCCGTTGTCGGCGTCGTGGGCGCCGTGATGATGTCGTCGGAGTACTTAGACGCCGCCTCCGCGTGCTGACGTCAGTTCTTCTTTTTTCCGCGTCAGCAAGCGCAGATCTGGAAAAAGCAGTAACCCTAGTCAATTTTTTACTAACTTTTTTGATCCTTTTTGATCCTGTTTCGAAGTCTCTCGACTCCGAATCGGTGCCTTAGGGATGCCCGGCTTCAAGCACTGTGACGATTGCGACCGGCTGATGTCGGTCACGGATCCTCACCGTGTCTGTTTGTCGTGTTTGGGCGTCGACCACGACGACAAGGCCTGCTCCGACTGTCGGGCCCTTTCTTCGAAAGCCAGGCGGGAGCGGTCCCGTAGGCGCCTCGAACTCCGACAGTCGGTTCCGCGCCGTGAGAGGTCCCGATCCCACGGGTGGTCGAGGGACAGGTCGCGGGCCCGGAGCCACCACAGCTCCGAGAGTAGGCCTCACTCTTCCGGGTCGAAGTTGTCAGGTAAGAGGCACAAGAAGTCCAAGCGGCGTCATCGCTCCTCGGACTCCCCCCGACGCTCGCGCGATGCGGCCGGGGGTTCGGGTGACACAGCCCATGCGGCTCCGTCGGAGTCGCGGGCGCCGCGTTCGGCTCCATACCCTCCGGTCCCTGGGCTGAACGCGACGCAGGAGGAGATCGAGCGCTTCCTCATGGCCATGAGGAAACTCTCTCCTCCGAAGGGTTCCGCGACGCCTCCGGGCCCAGAGGTCCCGTCTGGGAGCCCTAGCGGGTCGGCGGCTCCGGCCCCGACGCCGTGGGGTGCTTCGGCCCCAACGCCGCCGGCGCCTTCGGGCCCGGCGCCGCAGGTCCCTGTTATCCCGACGCCGCCGGTGCCTTCGGGCCCGGCGCCGAGTGGTCCAGTTGTTCCGCCGCCGCCTTCGGGCCCGGCGCCGCAGGGCCCTCTTCGGGTTCTGGTTCGTCGCCGGTGGATCTGCCGACCTCCCCGGCGTCGGACCCTCAGGTGTCGCCTCCGGCGCTGGCCCTGGTCCTGCCCCCATTCCTGTTCCGACGTCGGGACGGCCCCGATGGGCGCCGCTCCAGATACCGTTTGGTGACTTTCACTTTTATGAGCAGGCCCCATTAATTGAGGACCCTGAATCTCAGGAGATGGGTGAGGAGGAGGACTGGGAGGGGTCTGAGGACCCTCTGACCAGGGAGTGTCAGTCTCATGAGGACTGGACAGGAGACCTTGGGGAGGCCAGTGGCCTCGACACCTCTCCAGACACTGGTTTTGTCTCCCCTCCTACCGTGGCTTCGGAGGAGGGGGCAACTTATAGTGTGGTGCTGATGAGGGCTGCCAAGTCCTTGGGCCCTGAGCTCCCCGTCGCGGCCGTGAGGACTAACCTCCTCAGTGAGGTCCTTAAACCGCAGTCAAGCTCGGCCGAGCCTCTGCTGCCCTTTAATGAGGCCTTGATGGACGTTCTTTTGGGCACTTGGTCCAGGCCCGCTACGGGTTCGCCCGTAGATAGGAACGTGGCCAGACGCCACCGCCCAGCCCCGGGCGACCCATGTTTCCTGTCCACCCACCCCACCCCCGAGAGCCTGGTCATCCAGGCCTCCAATTCCCAAACCACATTCCCGTCGGCCCCGCCGGATCGGGAATCCAAGAGATATGACCAGTATGGGAAGAAGATCTTCTCATCCCTGAGCCTAGGCTTGCGGTCTTCCAACACCGCCTGTCTCTTGGGACGTTACACCCACTCAAATCAAAATAAGCTTTATTCGTTTTGTTTTGTTTAAAACCATAAAAGCAGCAAGAAAAAATACATACATGTATAAATGACTCAGCATATCGTTCACAAGGTAAAAAGGAACCAACTATTAAAGCAAACTAAAATCAATTTGGCAATTCAGCTAAAAGAAAAGGGTACGTGCAAAATCAAGAAAAGGGTAGAGGGTTAGTAACACAAGATTCTTGGATTCCCGTTTCACCAGAAATTGTGGTTCCATGTCATTTGCCTTAGGGACGAATGGAGTCGGGGCCGGGATAGAAATCGTACAAGTCCCAGATGCGAATGGGGCAATCTCCCTCTTTGGGCTGGGAAGATCGCAAATAGGGGACAATGTTCATACTCTTGAATTTAATTAAGATCAGGTCGCCCGGGATGTCTTTGGGCGACGTACCCAGCCACCCCACCCTCCTGACACTCAAGATGCCGCCATCTAAGGCAGATGGAAGTGGTCTGTTTTGTTTTAGCCAGGAAATGGCTTTGTTTAACAGGTCCTGGTGAGTTTCAAATTTGCCCTGACTGGGTGCAGGGACCCCAGAGAGAACAGTCACGTAAGGGGCGGCTTCTGCAGGTAGGTTAATCCGCATCCTGCTTTCAAGTGCGGTCCTGGGAACTCTATGGGGTACAGGTACGGAGTTATGAGTAATATTCTGGCTTCTTGGATTTGATATAGACATGAGGGGTTGAGCTTTCATGCGTGTCGTGGGCTTGAGCTTTTCATTGTTACTGTGGGGAAAAGAATGAATGGGTGTAGCAGTTGTTTCAGTTGGAGTATAGTTCCTTAGTATTGTATTTTCGATACTGGTCAACCTGTCTCCCAGATTGTTGATTTTTGTGACCAGGGGTGATAGTACAGTTAATAACAGTTGCTCAATGTGGGCCAGTAAGGTCAATTGAAGAGGTGATACTGAGTCAGGTATTCTATTCAAAGCCTCAGTCGGCAGTAATATAGGAGGGTTGGAGGGAGATAGTGAGGGGGTAGTGCACATTTTGTCGGCATTAGATGAAATCTCAGTGTCATTGTCATTTTCCTCATCAGAAACTCTACCCACTATGGGGGGGGGGTAGATAAGTCCTGGGCGTAGTTGGTGCCACACAGGGCATTCAGCTCCTCCCAGATGGACATGATGTGAGGAAATCAGAGCTGCAACAGCAACAATAAAACGGTACAGTGTGGGATCAATAATGGTAAGATACAGTAAGACAACTCGGTACCTCCACCTTCGTAGTAGCCAAGAGGGGTGGCCCGTCCCGGCCTCCTTGTGCCTCTGAGGGCCACAGAGGGCCCACCCTTTGCCCGGGCTTCGAAGCGCCTCCTGGTGCACTAGTGACGTCTTGATTCAGCGCCGCCGCTGAGGCTGCCGGGAGGTGTAGTCCAGGGGCGGCGGCGCTGTTGGCAGCAAGTAATGACTCCTGGCGGTAGCGGCTGCAGTGGGGGCCTCCTTGCCTCCCCCCTTCCACAGGTAAGTGCGTCCCCCTGCTCCGCCGAGCAGACCGCAGCTTTGAAGCGCCTCCTGGCGCACTAGTGACGTCTCGATGCAGCGCCGCCGCTGAGGCTGCCGGGAGGTGTAGTCCCGGGGTGGCAGCGCTATTGGCAGCAAGTAATGACTCCTGGCGGTGGCGGCTGCAGTGGGGGCCTCCTCGCCTCCCCCCTTCCACAGGTAAGTGTGTCCCCCACTCAGTGTGGGATAAGGTCGCGGAAGTGCTGCCAGAGTGTCAGTTGGACATGTGACGCCAGTTGGAGGCAGGGTTCGCCATCACCACCTCCACTGGCGCACTGTCACGTCGGACAGGTGGGTGCTGCAAATCGTCCGAAGGGGCTACTCCCTCCCCTTTGAGGCGACTCCTCCAGCCATGCCACCGCAGAACCACCGTGTGTCGGGGGATCACTTGTGACTTCTGCAGGAGGAAGTTACGGCCCTCTTGGCCAGGGGGGCCATCGAGCGCGTTCCTGGGCCAGAAGTAGGACAATATTTGCTACTCCCACTACTTTCTGGTACCCAAGAAGGGCAAGGGGGCCTACGCCCTATCTTGGACCTACGGAACGTCAACGGCTTCCTCCGGAAGGAGAAGTTCAAGATGCTGACACTGGCTCAGGTCCTTGCTGCCCTGGACCCAGGAGACTGGATGGTAGCGTTGGACTTGCAGGACGCTTATTTTCATATCCCCGTCCTGCCTGCCCACCGGCGCTACTTGCGGTTCACGGTAGGCCACGAGCACTTTCAGTTTACCGTGCTCCCATTCGGCCTTACCAGCGCCCCACGGGTGTTCACGAAAGTGATGGCGGTGGTCGCAGCTCATCTGCGTCGGTTAGGGGTTTCAGTCTTCCACTACCTCGACGACTGGTTGTTGAAGGCGGGCTCGCCCCAGACAGTCGTCAGCCGCCTTCAGACGACGGCAGACCTCCTGCACCAGCTGGGGTTCTCCATCAATGTGCCGAAGTCACACCTGTGCCCCTCTCAGAAGCTCCTCTTCATCGGAGCGGTTCTGGACTCGGCGCGGTTTCGGGTTTTTCCACCCGAACAGCGGGTCCGGGATATTCAGGCTCTGATTCCCATCTTTCAGCCGTTATCCCGGGTTTCGGTCAGGTTGACGCTGCGGCTTCTGGGGCTGATGGCCTCCTGCATCCTACTGGTGCATCACGCCAGGTGGCGGATGCGGGCTCTGCAGTGGGAACTGAAGTTTCAGTGGGCCCAGCATCAGGGCAACCTTTCCGACCACGTCCTGATCTCGGAGGGCACTGCGAGACAGCTGCAGTGGTGGCTTACGGACCGCGATTGGGTCAGCGGCAGATCCCTCTCCCTTCCCCAACCGAAGCACGTAGTTGTGACGGACGCGTCCCTCCAGGGCTGGGGAGGCCACTTGGGAGAGGCGGAGATCAGAGGCCTCTGGTCTCCGGCGGAGACCCGGCTCCACATCAACCTGTTGGAGCTCAGGGCGATTCGTCTAGCACTGAAGGCATTCCTCCCCTCTGTCCGGGGGAGTGTAGTGCAGGTTTTCACGGACAACACCACCGCCATGTGGTACTGCAACAAACAAGGCGGGGTGGGGTCATGGATCCTTTGTCAAGAGGCTCTTCGCCTTTGGCAGTGGCTGGAACGCCAGGGCGTGACCCTGGTGGCTCAACACCTGGCGGGTTCTCTGAACGCCAGGGCGGACGAGCTCAGCCGTCGGTGCATGATGGATCACGAATGGCGTTTGAACTCGGACGTGGCGCAAGGCCTCTTTCGGCGATGGGGAGAGCCTTGGTTAGATCTATTCGCCACCGAAGAGAACGCGCAATGTCATCAGTGGAGTTGCGGTCTGTTGTACGCCTTTCCGCCTATACCACTACTGCCCAGAGTGCTGAAGAAGATCAAGCGCGACCGGGCCCAAGTCATCCTTGTGGCTCCAGACTGGGCACGAAGATACTGGTATTCAGAGCTACTCAGTCTGTCAGTCGATCCCCCGGTTCGTCTGCCTCTTCAGGAGGACCTTCTGTCGCAGCAGCAGGGGACGGTCCTCCACCTGAACCTGTCCAGTCTCCACCTCCATGCTTGGAGATTGAGCGGCGACAGTTGAGGCCATTTGACATGCCTCCTGAAGTCTGTAACATCATTCTGGCAGCCAGGCGTCCCTCCACAAAGTCGGTATACGCCTGCAGGTGGAACAGATTTGTGGCATGGTGCACAGGAAAGGCTGTGGATCCTCTTTCTGAGGTTCTTCTCTTCCTTCTTTCTCTTGCCCAGCAGGGCTCTGCTCTGGGCACTATCAAGGGCTACCTTTCTGCCCTTTCAGCCTTTCTCAGGCTACCTGATCAGCTTTCTTTGTTCAAGTCCCCTATTGTTACCAGATTTCTTAAAGGCATCACTCACACGTTTCCTCCAGTTCCGTTTGTGATGCCTCAGTGGGACTTGAACCTGGTCTTGACGTTCCTGATGTGCGCTCCCTTTGAGCCACTTCACAACTGTCCTCTTCGCCTTCTGACCTTGAAGACTGCTTTCCTGGTTGCCATCACCTCTGCCAGGAGAGTGAGTGAGCTCCAGGCTCTATCTTCTAAACCCCCTTTCCTCTCTGTCCATCCGGACAAGGTTGTTCTGAGGACTCGTCCTTCTTTCCTGCCCAAGGTTGTCACGGCCTTTCACATCGGGCAGTCTATCACTTTGCCAACCTTCTTCCCGCCATCGCATCCCTCTAAAGAGGAAGAGCGGCTCCACCGTCTGGACCCAAAACGTGCGCTCTCATTTTATCTGGTTCGCACACGCCAGTTCCGGGTGGATGACCAACTCTTTGTTGGTTACGTGGGCGCTAAGAAGGGGAAAGCGGTACACAAGAGGACCATCTCCCGGTGGATCATCTTGTGTATCCAGGCATGCTACTCCTTGGCTAGGAAGGAGCCCCCTGCTGGATTTCGGGTTCATCCCACCCGAGCCACGGCTACTACCACTGCCCTGGGCAGGGGTGTGCTCTTACAAGACATCTGTCAGGCAGCTACGTGGGCATCGCTGCACACATTTGCTAGACACTACTGCCTGGACAGCCAAGTCCGGAGGGATGGCTTCTTTGGCCATTCCGTCCTCCAGGACTTTCTGGTGTGATTATTGGTTCGCAGACCCACCACCGGGGTTGGTATTGCTGGGGTATCTATTCTAAGGTAAGGAATCTAATACTAACGTGTCTCTTTCAGATGCACAAGTTACTACTTGTGTAACGATATATCTGTAAGAGACATTAGTTAGTATTAGATTCCTTACCGACCCACCCATCCTCCCCGTTCTGCGAACCAATATCTAGGGTTAGGGTTGTCCCCTTCAGGGCCCTAGTTTCAATGGCACCAGTGTTGGTTTTTGACATGGCTCTGCGTTTCTGGCGCGGAAAAGTTGTGTCTAAGAACTGACGTCAGCACGCGGAGGCGGCGTCTAAGTACTCCGACGACGTCATCACGGCGCCGACGACGGACAAGGAGCCGCAGACGACGCCTACCGACGCGCAAGGGTACTGCTACGCAAAATTTTCCGGATCCAGTCTGACGCCTGGGGATATTCTAAGGTAAGGAATCTAATACTAACTAATGTCTCTTACAGATATATCGTTACACAAGTACTAACTTGTGCGTCAATACCATTTCATTAATTGTATAATTATACAAACGATGTGTGGGGATGTGGCCATTAGTATGTACTCATTTCAAAGAGTCATGATCATATCTAAATATAAATATTATATTAAATAGGAGTCTGCAATCCCTGTTTGAAAATCTGTTTATATTTCTTTATCACAGACATGCTTGTATTCTTCATGATGGCAACCATGCTATCCCTTTCATATGAATGAGCAAGTCACCAAGTAATTAAGTGCTTTGTGGGAATGGTGATGGTGTGATTATGTTTTATAGTGATTAAAATACCCTCTGCTGAACACTTCTAAAGATGGCCAATCAAGGAGTCTTGTACAGAGTGTCCCTGGGAGATGACCCAAAGCCTCTCCAACCTATTGAAATCCTAGACAGCTATAAGTATAAATATCCTACAGAGGGAATGGTTGGAGGAGAGCCCAAGTTGGAAGTGAATAAATGCTCAGACATATCCACTGCTTTCACCTCATTAAAACAAGCATTTGAGAACTCCACGCTTAGAGTGAAAGAAGCATGTAGTTACCTGGTGGAGATGATGGAACTCATCAAGGCAGAAATAGACTCAGATTGGACATCCTTTGGAGTGAAAATTGCAAATAAAGGTACAATCACCCCTCGAGACATATTGGAGGTTACAATCAAAAATGTTCCAGGTCTATGGGACTGTGCAGGACCTAAAATACTTCCCACCCAAGGGCAACTACTTTCTCTGGCAGGATTCCTGTTAGCCCTATATAGACTTGGAGAGGTGAAGACTAATACCCCCGGGAATTACAGAGACACATTGGCCGACAGAATGACAGTCATCTTGAATGACGACCCCTTTTCCCCCACAATAGCAATAGGAATGTTAGGACCTGTGTCTGCAACATGTTCATCGTGGTGCAACACCCCCAAATTTAGAAAGATCGTAGGGGCCTATGCCATGTTCCTGATGAAGTGCGAAAGTCTATACTCCGGTCTTCGAGCTGGCACAGTAGTGACAGCTTATGAAGATTGCTCTGGACTTACATCATTCTCGTACTTCATGTGAAAGATCGGAAAGTCTGTCAAAGATACAGTACTTTACTTTTTTAGCCAGCAAGTGATGAAAGATGTCGCTCGGCTCTGGCACCCAGGCCTGGAAGCAGATATACCCGACTCGTACTTCATCCATTTCAAGTCCCTGGGAATCATTGGCAAGTCCCCATATTCTTCCAACGCGGTGGGTTATCTCTACAACTTGATACATAGCACGTGTTCATACATGGGTGACGCAAGGTCTTTGAATGCAGTTGTGAATTCAGAATGTGCTCCAGACAGTATGTCTGTACTGGGAGGTTTCCTTGGCGATGCCTTCTATGGTCGAGGGTCATACAATCGATTTGTCTTTCGAAATGATGAAGACTGGGCCGCACATCAAGAAGCAGAAGCCCCTGAAGAAAATTTTCAAGATGCTGGTTCCTACATTGAAGGAATAGGAGGATCAACTGCTGTTGAACTTAGCGGAAACAGTGCTGAAGAAGTTTACGCCCGGATGGTTGCGTCTAACTTCAAACTGTCAGATGCTATGAAGGCAAGGTACAAGGCAATTGCAAATTCCGTTCCCCCAAGAAAGGACACTTTTTCTGAGTTCTTAGCGAGAGTTTACATTTAGAGAAATGAACCAATGAAAACACAAAAATGCCTTCCCTGTAAGTTATAATTTTACAACAATCCTACCTAATTTTTGTTACTGATTTTCTATGGAAAAAAAAAATACCCTCTGCTATGCAATACAAGGTTATTGTAAGTCAATCCTCGCTAGGGTAAATTAACTCCTCACTGATTTTTAATATCCCTAAGATATATGACATAGGACATGTTATCCCACATGTCATTCCACCCAAATCGAACAATGAATGTGATAATGCAGTTGTAGATGTGACATTTCCCAAAGTTCACTGTGTTTTGATCCTAGGATCACACAGAGCTCCATCAAGCAGTATCTTTTCTTTCAAAAATCTTTATTTCGATCACATGATCATAAAAGATGCATAGTATTTGTACACAGTAAAAAATGATTAAACATAGTGTGATCCAATAATTAAGAACATTTTAAAAAGAAGGGAAGCATGGGGTACGATAAAAGCAGTAAAAATTTCCGGGGTACTGTTATGTAAGTCTTTTCAACGCTCGATTCCGGATGAACCACATGGAGGTCAAAAATTTTGAAAGGGCGAAAACCACAATGGGAGAGAGGTCTGACTTTAAAATTCTATAGGCAGGTTGAAAAGATCTGAAGCCCAAGTTTTTAAGTAGCGGGACTAGCCAGTATCTCCTACTCCTCTCGTAGCCCTTGCAGAAGAAGACGGCATGAACATCGTCTTCTTTCTGATGAGCACACACTGGGCAGAGTTCTGTGGTGGATCGTGATTGCCAGGACGCTGTGAATGAAGCTAGAGGGAGGCATCCATACCTCCACTGTAGAAATAATTTTCTCGTTAGTGTAGGGGAGATTGAGTCAAGAGCACTTTCAAGATGGTAAGAGTCTTTCGCTTTGAGGAACAAATGTGTCAAGGATCCTTCTCTCGTGGCATCAATGGCTTTTGTCAACATCAATTCATAGTATGCTCTCACGAGTACTTTCTTTGGAGTCTTTACACAAAAGTTTAGGGGATCCCTCCATAGTTCCGGGAAACCCATCTCCTCAAGCGTTGCCCTGACATAAATCATCCACGGAATTCGTTTGGCGTTCCTTAGCTCTAGAAATTCCTGTAATTCCTCTCTGTAGCTTGTAAGGTCTGGGCTACACCACAGGCGCCTCCAAAAAGTTAGCGGTTTGAGTCCCAGCTCTTCTGTTATAGATCGAATTCCCAGGTCTAGTCTGAGGGGGAGTAGTGGGGTGCTCTGAGGTAGAGAGACAACCTGTCTCAGGAATTTATTTTCAATTAGCTGTAATTTTGGGAGTTTGGAATGCCCCCACAATTCACCCCCATATGTGACACCCGCCCGGGCCTGGGTTTTGTAAATATGAATAATTGGGGATAGTGGGCGATAAGAAGATTTATTTGCCAGACGCATCGTGCCACCCGCCAACTGAGCCAGTTTGATGGTCACTTTGGTCTGGTGAGTCGTCCAAGTTAGATGTTCATTTAGAGTAATCCCCAAGTATTCAATATTATGCACACGTTCTAATTGGACATTGTCCAGCCTGGGAGGGGCTCGGTTATGGGGGTTTGGATTTAAGATCATAAATTTAGTTTTTTGTGGGTTGATCTCCAATCCACGTTCGGAGCAAAACTCCAGAAAGCCATCCAAGATGCGTTGGATTCCCATAGGGGATTTAGACAGCAGCAGGGTGTCATCTGCAAACATAATTGCAGGCACCCTGCTGCCTGTCAACTTTGGGGCATCAGTGTTGGCAATCCTGTTTAGGTGGGCAACAACCCCGTTCACAAAGAGGCAAAACAGGGTCGGTGCGAGCACGCAGCCCTGTCTCACCCCTCTGCGAACGGGGAACCTTTCGGTTAGCTTGCCACCTTTGCCACACCTTACGCGGGCATAGTTGTTGCAATGGAGTCTCATCAGGATTGCCAAAATGTCCCCAGGGACGTTTAGCTCTTCCATGACCTTCCACAGCCTCGCTCTGGGTACCAAATCGAAGGCGGCACGTAAGTCTACAAAGATGGTATATAGACTGCCGCCCTCGATTACAGCTGTTCTCCAGTAGAGTAGATTTAACCTGAAGATTTGGTCTATGGTCGAGACACCCTGCCTAAAACCTGCCTGGTAGGGGGACAGGATGTCCATCTCTTCTATCCAGGCCTGTAAACGATTCAAGATCAGTCTACCAAAGAGTTTCTGGGATATGTCGATGAGACTAATAGGTCGATAGTTCGAGGGAAGCAGAGGGGATCCCTTTTTATAAATTGGAACCACCTCAGCTCCCCTCCAAGTATCGGGCACCTCCATTCCCCCCAAGATGGCATTGAATATCAGTGTAAGGTAAGGTGCCCATATCCCAGGTTCTTGTTTGAACAAGTCCCCTGGCACCCCGTCTAGTCCCGGGGCCTTCCCTGCAGCTAAACCTTTTATGGCATCCCTCACTTCTTTTTCATTAAAGGGAGTTCCAATGGCGCTGGATGTGTATGTTATTATGTCAGTGTTTTGATCCCCCCCTCCCTCCGCATACAAGGCTTCAAAATGACTTTGCCACACCAGAGGGGATATATTGGGCTCTATTGCGGAGGATAGGTCCTCCGTGCCATTCGCGACTATACGCCAAAATTTGCGGGAATCTCTAGTTGTTAGTGCTTTGGTGAGATTTTCCCAATAGTCATGGTCCCATTCAGCCCGGGCGTTCTCCAGGAGAGTTTTATACGCTTTTCTCCTGGCACGGATTTCTTCTCTGTTAAGGCGTTCTTTTATGGCGTGTAGCAAGAGGGTTTTAGCTTCCCTACAGGTAGCGTTGTACCAGGACATCTTGGGCGTGGGACCTTTCCTTTTCCCTGAGGAAGAAAATAAGTCCTCTTCTAAGGAATTAATCATATTGGCATGTATTTGTGCAAGCTTATCTCTGCTAGCATTATCTTGGACCTCATTCCCTACCTGGAAGGCAATCTCCAAGAAGGGGATGATCCGTTCATATAGCCGGGGTATCCTGTCTAGACTGTTAGCCAGTTTCTCCCACTTGACTTTCCTCCGATTGTTTTCTAGTAGGAGGCCCTCCTTGTCTTTGCCTGATCCGTGGGGTGTAACCTCACCCCCGGGCAGGGAAAGAGTCAATTCCAGTGCGTTATGGTCACTGTCCATTCTTTCAGTGACTTGGAAGTCGACAATTGCTGGCCACATAAATAGTTTAATCATTATGTAGTCCAGTCTAGATTCACTGCCAGTTTTGTTATAGGTATATAGGCTGGGTATGTCTGATTTACAACGACCATTGCAGGCCCTTAGACCTAGATTGAGGGTAAAGGCAGTTATCTGCAGGGCCAGGGGAGTCCAAGCCCTCGGAGGAGGAGCCACCGTCTCTGGAATGAGCCAGCATGTGTCTTCCTCATGGGAGGGACCATCACGCAGTCCAGGCAGGGGTTCGTAATGACAGTTAAAATCCCCTCCTACCAGGCATGCGAGTTCAGATGGGATGTCTTCTAAAAGCCCTGCTAACTCGTCTATAGTACCTGATTCTTTGTGCATTGGTACTGGCCTTGAGTAAATATTGATAACTAGCAGCTTCGTGGAGTCAGGCCACTCAAGTAGAACAGCCAATAGGTCGTCCGAGGCGGTTTCTAGATAAGAGGCCTGACATCCTAGGTCCGTAGCTACCCATGTCGTGAGCCCCCCTGATGGCCTGCCCCTTCCCCCCCATTTGGCAGCTTTAAAGAAGGAGGCAAAGCCCGGGAAGGATATTTCCTCACGCGCCCAGGTCTCTTGAAAGAGAAGTATGTTTTTAGAGCTAATATAGGAGCCCCACTCTGTGCAGTCAATTTTACTAGCAAGGCCTGCCACATTCCAAGAGGTCACTATTATTTGTGCTAGAGCAGTAGTTGCTTGACCAGTAATGGCGGAGTTGTTGAGGGTAAGCTCTATGGGCGCCTGTTGGATTGTAGGGGGATAATTCATGCCCGTAGGCTTATTGACAGTGGGTGTAATTAAATTCATCGTACCACAAACTTGACTAAGTTCAACTATGCTGGGTGAATCGGGAGATGTCCTACTCTCGCTCGTGGGAACTGCCATTAGAGCATTCCGCTCCTCAACCTCCTGTCAGTCCACTGTTTCTAGGCTGCTATATCTGTTGTGCGTAGCGAGATAGGCAGGGTAGTGTAATCTGTAAGGCCCAGGAATTCCTCTCATGTGGGCACCACCCCCCCCCTCCTTCTCGGGACAGTTTCCCAGCCAGCCTCGTTCCCGTATGAAGAAAACTGTTCTAATGGTCTTCCCCTGTGTTGCTGATGGTCCAAACTCTCCCTGTAACAGTTTTCCCTACCCTCCAACAGCTCTTGGTGATACCCCCATCTGTAGTCCTCTGTATTGTAGAGATTGGAGGGGTAGAAAAATGAAAGAGGGAGTGGTTGAACGACGGTACCAGAGTCCTCATCGGGAGCCCAAGTACAAATGTACGCGGCAGTGTTCGGGTCTCTAAAAGTGACCAGAATACAGTCTCCCCCGATTGATTTCTCTGTATAGCCCACCCACGATACCCTCCTAGCCATAGAAATGTCACTTGTTGTTCCTCTCGGAAGTGGTCTATTTTCCGAGAGCCAATTAATGACTTTGTTCTTCAATGAAGTCATAGATTCGAAAGTGGAGTGGTTTAATTCCGGTACCCCTGCCAAAACTAGGGTGTAGGGTGCTACCTCAGGAGGGAGATTTATAGGCTTAGATCTACGTTTGGGGTTGAGTTTCTCTCTAGTCTGTGGTGGATTACCTTTGGTGTTAGTCGGTGGCAAGGCCTTATCTTTTACTGCCGAGTTTGTTTTTGGAGTGGCAGTCGCAGTTTGTGATGTTAAGGTAGGGGCCTTGTTGGCCTCAGGTAGTTGCATAGTATTGTTAGATATGGATTGAGTTGGTTTGGGATTTGTAAGGGGGGGCTTATTGTTTATTGCTGTGGGGGGTCCATTGCCCCTAGGGGGTTTAGGACACAACCCCTCTTTCGCTATCTTTGTCCCAATGTTATCAGTTTTCCTAGAGTCGGCCAATTGCACTGTGGCCTTTTCGATGGTGACTAATCTCGCTTCGATTTTGATCAGTCTAGCCTCGAGGGGACTTAGCAAGGACCTGAGGAGAGTGCCTATATCCTCTAGTGTAATGTCATCAGAGGTAGTATCTAGTTGCACATTATTAGTGGACTGTGATAGTGTGGTTTGATTGACAGTGCTTGGTGAAGTTGGCATTACTGATCTTTCTAGTATTGGTGCAGAAGTAGCCCCCTTCTCCCCTTTACCTCTAGGTTTTTTTGGTGTGGGTGCTTTGATCTTATCATCGTCTGTGTTTGGTGTATTCTGCTTCCTTTTTTTTGGTATGGCCCCCTCTCTAGTCCCCCTATTTCTTTCTTTATTAGGTTCTGTAACTTTAGCTGCGACTGTGTTCTCTGTTGGGAGCGGTTGGATGATTTGGGAATTAGGTAGAGCCATGAGGCTCATATCCTCAAGATCGCTCGGAGCCTCGATGGTAAACTCTAGGTTATTAGTTGTGGGATTAGATAGTGAGCGGGTTACCTGGTCAATGCTGATACTAGTAGGTAAACCCGATCTATCTTCAGGTGTTCTAGCTTGAGCCATCGGGCCCATTGAAGATCTCCTTACCCAGTCTATTTCTTGGGAGATTCTTCGCTCGAGGACCTCAATTTCTTCAATCAGGAGAGAACCCGCTTTGGCAAAGTAGGTGTCGATAGGGCCTGTGACAACTCCCGCTGCCGCCAGGGAAGATGTTTTACTCCTAGTTTCCCTTGTGGTCATGTTGGTAATGTTTCAGACACCTCGGTATGGCAGACAAGAGACAGGGGCCGGACCGGACTCTCTCGTACTCGAACGGCCTCAAACGGCCCGCTCTTTGCCCGGTCTTCGCCCCGGCCTGCGTCCCGCGTGCGTCCCGCGATGCGGGAGTGCCCGAGACAGGAAATACGAGGAGGCTGGGGGCGTGTCCGCCGGGGGAAGAGGCACCAGCTGTGTAGAGCAGAGGCTGCTGGACCTCGCAGTCCCCCGGCAGGCTCAACGCGTTGCTGGCACTTTAAGATTGCTCACCCGGCCTGTCCTCTGCTGGGAGCGCGTGTGCTCTCTGCCGACCGCAGAGCCGCTCACACCAGCGGGAGACCGGCCCGGGGAACAGCTGAGCGGCACCCGCGCAGCGGGTGTCGCGAAAGGTGAAGGGCGAGGAAGAAGGCAGCCAGGCAAGAAGAACAGTCTCTGGCAATCCTTGACGCACTGGAAAGACCGCTGGTAAGCACCCACCACAGCCGATGGAAACAGCGATTGATATGCTGGAGGCTGGGGGCGAGTCCGCCGGGGGAAGAGGCACCAGCTGTGTAGAGCAGAGGCTGCTGGACCTCGCAGTCCCCCGGCAGGCTCAACGCGTTGCTGGCACTTTAAGATTGCTCACCCGGCCTGTCCTCTGCTGGGAGCGCGTGTGCTCTCTGCCGACCGCAGAGCCGCTCACACCAGCGGGAGACCGGCCCGGGGAACAGCTGAGCGGCACCCGCGCAGCGGGTGTCGCGAAAGGTGAAGGGCGAGGAAGAAGGCAGCCAGGCAAGAAGAACAGTCTCTGGCAATCCTTGACGCACTGGAAAGACCGCTGGTAAGCACCCTCCACAGCCGATGGAAACAGCGATTGATATGCTGGAGGCTGGGGGCGTGGCCGCCGGGGGAAGAGGCACCAGCTGTGTAGAGCAGAGGCTGCTGGACCTCGCAGTCCCCCGGCAGGCTCAACGCGTTGCTGGCACTTTAAGATTGCTCACCCGGCCTGTCCTCTGCTGGGAGCGCGTGTGCTCTCTGCCGACCGCAGAGCCGCTCACACCAGCGGGAGACCGGCCCGGGGAACAGCTGAGCGGCACCCGCGCAGCGGGTGTCGCGAAAGGTGAAGGGCGAGGAAGAAGGCAGCCAGGCAAGAAGAACAGTCTCTGGCAATCCTTGACGCACTGGAAAGACCGCTGGTAAGCACCCACCACAGCCGATGGAAACAGCGATTGATATGCTGGAGGCTGGGGGCGTGGCCGCGGGGGGAAGAGGCACCAGCTGTGTAGAGCAGAGGCTGCTGGACCTCGCAGTCCCCCGGCAGGCTCAACGCGTTGCTGGCACTTTAAGATTGCTCACCCGGCCTGTCCTCTGCTGGGAGCGCGTGTGCTCTCTGCCGACCGCAGAGCCGCTCACACCAGCGGGAGACCGGCCCGGGGAACAGCTGAGCGGCACCCGCGCAGCGGGTGTCGCGAAAGGTGAAGGGCGAGGAAGAAGGCAGCCAGGCAAGAAGAACAGTCTCTGGCAATCCTTGACGCACTGGAAAGACCGCTGGTAAGCACCCACCAAGCAGTATCAATAGTCCATGTTTTCACAAAACCAATGACAAAGCAAGTTTATGAGTAAGAAAATAAGTTACTGCTCTCTATCTTGTGGGTACATACATGCTTAAAGATAATGAAAGATTGATGAGAATGTCCCCTGATTATCAAGATTACATTGTTCCGTTCAGGCTGTAATAAATAGGGGCTTTGCTGAAATGTCTCACCAGTGTCAAGAGCCCTACATTGTCCTCGTATTACCATGAAAGCAGTGTTAAGTTTCTTTTGGTTTGTTGATCCAAGAAGAAGTACATAAATCCTGGTGGGATTTACTAGACATTCATGGAACCCAACATAGCAAGGCAACATTCTGTTCTGCGTTGCAAGAAATGTAAGGGGCTATTTATGAGGCCTTTTGCATTGCTCTTGCACCGTGCAAAATGGTGCAAGAGCAACGTAAACCATTAGGCATATCTTTGAAGCCATGGAAAGCCTCCTTGCGTGGCTCTGAGTGGCTCTAAAATTCCCAGAGTAACGCAAAGCAACGCAATTCAAATAGCTGCCTGCATTACTCTTCCATGGGAAGTAGTTCCATGAGCGTTGAGTAGGTATTTCCATGCAACTCCCATGGATTTTTAGGCATACCCAGATTTAACTCCTTCCATGCTCATGACGAGCTGAGCTCGTCATGAGGCACAGTGGAGCTGTGCTTATGACGAGCTGAGCTCGTCATGAACAATGGTAAATCAGGGGATGCAGCACAGGAGGGGAAAAGTCATAGCAGCCAAGGTGTTAAAAGAACTTGTAAACCTGGGGATGTGTCAAAATCTTACAAATCTATCAAAGTTACAATTGATATCCAGGAACCACTGTGATAACGGTTCTTGGAAATGCTGTCATGTAGCTTGTGGATATCTTTATATCGTGTTAAGTTAGCATGGGCCCATTAAGGGTTTAAACGCCATTTTTCCTTTTTGCAGCTTTGCACACGACACTTAGTTGTTGATTTAGCTTTCAACCTAGTAGTCCGTCGTGATTTACATGAGAATAATATGTTATTACTCTGCTATCTGCTTTGCTTAATAAACTATGTCTGCACAGAGAGTGCTGATGTTTTAAGAACAACACGATACAGAATTGTTATGAGGTCTGATCTTCACGACTTCATAGTCATAACAAAAGTGCAGCCTCTGCCAACTCTGGCTTCAGGCGGGTTTGATATTGCTTTGCTCAACGCACATAGAACACACTTGATGCGGTTCACATGAAGAGAGAGCTGGTGTATGCTGATGTGATTCCTTCATGCTAGGAAACTAAGGTATGGGCCCGCCCTAATACAACCCAAAGAGACCTTCTTAGCAAATAATATAATATGTGTGTTAGGGAGGGTGAGATATAAGTGTTGTTAACTCTTATTCATTTACAGCATGTTAACATGCTGTCACCATTCGCTTTTTATGGATTAGTAACTATGCTGGTAATTTTGCTACTGATAATATGTTTACTTGTATTATCTAAGATACTGCGCCTGAGAAGACGGCATTAGTAAATAAACATTTCAAATGCTCATGTGTTCTTCTTTACTCCATGTTCTGGTTTGTAATGACAGTATAACGAAAGAGTGTTCATGAGTTCCACGTATCCTGAGGTACTGTAAGGTCATGTTCTGGTTTGTCTAAACATTGGGAGTTTGATAAGACCAATGAGACACTGTAGCTAGCTCGGTAAGGGGTAAGTTGGGTACTAAGGTGAGTTTTGGGTCACCCTAATTCGCCGAGGTTCCAATCCTCTGTGCACAGTTCTGTGTGAGAACAGAAACCCTGCGACATGGCGCCCAACGGTTTCGGTGGTCTTATATCATGACACTCGAGTAGTATATCGTTCAAACCTTAACCCCTTCACTTCCGTTTCCGGAAAACGGGGTGTCGGTGAAACCTAC
This sequence comes from Lissotriton helveticus, assembly GCF_964261635.1. Lineage (NCBI taxonomy): Eukaryota > Metazoa > Chordata > Amphibia > Caudata > Salamandridae > Lissotriton > Lissotriton helveticus. The sequence continues at coordinate 592,507,212 of NC_136070.1, read as the reverse complement.
CTATTTTATGGAAATAGGTCTTATTCAAGCTTGATTCTTACTAAAACGGTTTCTTTGAATTACTACCCAGTTGTGCTACAAAGTATTCTTTGTTTTTCAGTATTTCCGGTGATATCATGGCGGCAGTGGCCATTGCGCAACATAGTCGAATTGCGGTGCGCAACCACTTGCAGACTTATCTTGTCCCATTGGAGGGCATGGCTGTGGTTTTTGTGGTGTGTGCAGACCCGGCGTACCCATTTGAACTGTTTTACTCTTGGGTTACGTTTCCGGCGGTGGATGCGAATTCACAAGTGTTCCTCCAGTACACACCCTCCGCTGTACCGGCTGAATATACTCCGTACAGGGCACTGGAAATACCTATTAATCATTGGCAGCATCGCGTTTGGTTTGATGGCGCCCTCCCCCACTCTTTGTCAGCTGCGCGGTTAGGCCCACTCTCCATTCCGGGTACTGATTGGCCTGCTTTGGGGGGCTTTACCCCGCACCCGAATCACGGCGCTTGTCCTCTAGCGGATGTTCGTAGACTACATGTGGTCGCGATTGCTGTGATTCGAGCGTTAGTGCAATATATAGGTCGTCATCTCCCGGGAGGTCCACCCGGGGGTGCGGCCGTTCAGATGGAACGTGGCGGTTTTAAAATTGAATCCAGTTATGGTCAATTCGGTTTTTGGTAAGCGTCCTGATGATAAGGATGACTTTCCCTTTTGGCTTGCCGAGAAGTTTGACCAACTGGAAGCTGTGTTCCCAAATTCTACTCCTGCTGATAAACATAGGATGTTAACGATTACTTTACCTAAGGATTTAGCTCCTGAACTAGTCGACTGTGAGAGCTGGGGAAAAACTTTTGCGGCAGTTTTTACGAGGTGCTTCGGCACCCCGTCGATGACGCAGCTGCCCGAGATCGTCAAACGTGTTCAGGATGATCACGGACCGGAGGCAGCTGTTGAATTGGGTATGCGCCTGTGTGGTTTGTTTGAGATCGTTAGCGATCTCATCCTCTCCAATGTTAAAGGAGACGCAGTGAACTTTCAGGTGTCTATTGCTTTGGCACTTATACCCGATGCCGAGAAACCCCGCCAGTTGGCGAAAATTGTAGTGGCCGCTTATAAAACAATCGGTCGCACAAGTAAAGGTTTGAAGTATTTCGCGGTCAAGGAGAAGAAACAAACGCAAGTGCAGTCTGCTGCGGCAGATGTACAACCCAAGTCCAAGAAACAAAATTGGCCTCAGAAACAGAAACAGGGGAAGCAAAAACAACAGACACAGGATTCTTATCCTGCACCACTAGTTCCTACGCCGGCTGAGAAAGTTTATGATTTGCGCGACCGCGCGATGATTAAATCACCTGATCGATTTCAGGGTTCTGATCAACGCTCTCCTCGTTCCTTTCAGGACTCATCGGCCCCGAAGACCGGTGGAGGAGGAGGCGGACGGGGACGTGGTGGCCAACAAGGACGTGGCCAGACCCGCCAGACGGACGGCGCAGCGAAGCAGGAGGATTCTGCGCAAAAGCGACCACAGTTTGCGAAGAAGAAGGTCGCTGCCTTAACGGCGCATAGATATGCCACAGATAGTGAGAACGCGGCTTCGGAATCTGACGTGGGCTCTGACCTTGCTGGACAGCGCGGCGGAGATTACCATAGTGAGAGAGGCACTGCGTCCACTACTGAGGGTGACAGCGACTGATGTCTACGTTGTGATAGAAACAGCCGATACTAGACTTGCTCCCCCTGAAAGACTTTATGAAATTGTCCTGTTAATTGAAGGTGACATACAGCGTACCGTCAGAGGGGTATTTTGGGAGAATCTTTCTTCTACATATGACATTTTGCTTTCGGAGGCTGACTGGCCCCCACCTTTTGTGCTCGCGGCGCCGCGAGTGGAGGAGGTAATCCTCCCCAGTTTCGCGAAAACTGTCTCGACAGAGCATGCGCAGCATTTTGCAGAAGAGTGGGCTCGGGCTCTTGCGCCGGCTCTGTACCGCAACCAATGTGGTTGGGATAAATTGTCTCCTTGCCACGAAATTCCGTTGCGGTCTGAGCCGCAGCCTCAACCTCAATATCCCATACGGCGTGAAGCAAAAGCTTCCGTCGCTGAAATCCTTGTACAATTGGAATATCAGGAAGTTATTGAAACATGTGTGTCACCGATGAATAATCCCCTTTTTACTGTGAACAAGCCTGACGGATCATATCGTTTGGTATTGGATTATCGGCATTTAAACTCGCATTGCCGTAACTGTGCAGTACAGAATACTCACGGCTCTGCCCTGGTGGATAGTCTAGTGCGTAAGCGTTTCAAAACAACGCTTGACATATCCAACGGTTTCTATGCCCATAGATTGGATAGCCTTAGCTTCCAATGGACAAGTTTTACAAGCGCTGGAGTGCAAAAACAATTCCGGCGTCTTCCAATGGGCTACAAGAATAGTCCTGGTATTTTTACCGCACGCATAGTCTCTCTGTTAGAGAGGATAGACCCGGATGCTTATTCATATGTGGATGACATTTATCTCACAGACGACGAAATTTGGATGCATCTGTGTCGAGTGAATTCGATTATTTGTAACTTTGCTGATATGGGTTACAAGTTTAATTTTGCAAAATCGCACATTGCAGAACACACAGTGTTGTTCCTCGGCTATGAGCTGAACAATGAAGGTAGAGGTTTGGCTCCTCACTTCTTGGAGAAATGCGCTCAATTGCGCGCTCCTACATCACTGAAAAAATTACAGTCTTTACTGGGTTTTTTGAATTTCGGAAGGACATACATTCCGGAATATGCCCAGCGTATCAAGCCGTTGTATGCATTGATACAACCAACCTTTTCAAAATCATGCTGGCTGCCTGAGCACTCAGCCATCTTGCAGTCCTTGCAGGCTGATCTGCTCGCTTCTAAATTTTTACTGACTCGTGATAACCACACCAACCTGGTGATAAGAATAATTCCTGGGACGCTGGGTTTCACGTACCTCACTTTTAATGAAGGAGACACAGTACCTATTGCTTACAAGTCACACTTGTACACTTCGGCTGAATTGCGGTTTCCTACTGTGGAAAAGGTTTTAACGGCTGTACAGATGGCGATTCTTAAGGAACGAGCTCTGTCACAGGGGAAACGCATGCTAGTGGTAACACCCTGTCCTCATTTGGAGGCAGTCACGAAAGCAAGTGTACCGAATTCAAAAGCTTTGCACCCTCGGTGGATTCAATGGGCTGCGTCCTTGGCATCCACGGATGTCACGTTTATTTTTGACGCCTCATTGCGGTCGCAGGAGTACTTGCAGTATGAGTTCGTTCATCCTGCTCCTCTAGCTATGCGCCCTTTGGAGGACTTCCATTGCATCATTTACACTGATGGGTCGGCGCAGGTTGCGCATGGCTCTAAAAATGCCTAAGTTTCCGCATGCGCTATTGTGGTCGGTGCTATGTTGAACGATGAGTTCATTTCCAGTGATGTGCACACGCTGCCCCTGGGCGATTGCACCGCACAATTGGCGGAGCTTCGTGCTCTTTTACTAGCATTGGAGTACGCTGATCCAAGTGTTACTACTCTAATTGTAAGTGATTCTTACTACTGTGTCCAGTCTTACAATGAAAACTTGTTCTTTTGGATTCAGAATTATTTTCGTGATTCCAAGGGAAGCACAATAAAACACAAGATGATCTGGGTTCGAGTGGAGGAACTTAAGGATAAGTTACCACTCGTTTAAGTAATTCATACTCTTGGACATCAGCGCGTGGGAGTTCACGCTGTCGGAAATTCGCTTGCTGATGAGGCGGCGAAATCAGCAGTATCTACATACTTAGTTGCAGCGGTTACTAGATCCAAAACCAAGATTGATAGTGACATCTTGGCGGCAGTTGCTGCCTCTGAGAAGGGAGGTAAACATCCTTCGGGATTCCCTTCGAAGTACAAATACCACTTAAGTCCCGAAAAGGTTCCTTTTGTGACAATTCCTGATGTTGGGGAACGGCTGATTCCCAACTCGGATCGCAGGGCAGACTTGATTACAGCGGCACATGAAGGTGTGGCGTCTGCGCATGCGGGCGTCTCGGCCACTGTAGCTCAATTACAACAACGTTTCTGGTGGCGGGGACTGTACAAACAGACGCGTGATTATGTTCTTCTTTGTGACATTTGCCAGCAGATTAAATCTTCAACTGCTACGCGTCCGCCACAGACACGGTTGTACATTTCTAATAAACCACTTGGTTGTGTTTATTTGGATCACTGCGGTCCTTTTTCATCTGATACTGCATATAAGTACATCTTAGTAGCAGTTGACTCATGCACACGCTTTGTGTGGGTATGGCCCCATCGCAGCGCTGATTCACGGACTGTCATTAGAGATTTGCGTGTCTTTATAGGGATTTTTGCCTGTGGTACCTTCCATTCGGATCAGGGTCCGGCTTTCGCCTCTAAGGCGTATAAGGATGCCATGACTTCGTTGGGGGTCCAAGTCAAGTTTTCGTCTCCCTACAGACCTGAGGGTAACAGTGTAGTTGAGCGAATGAACTGTGATTTAAAGCAATCTTTGACAGCCCGAGTTATAGGCACTGGCAGAAACTGGCTGGCCCACCTCAATGGCGTGCAGCGTGCTCTTAATAATCTCCCTAGAAGGTCTCTGGGTGGGCGGACCCCATACGAAATGCTCTTTGGCATCAAGATGTACGTCCCTGACCTTGAAGGTCTAGACTGTGTGGTTCGCGCCACTTCCTTTGACGCAGATGAACATTGCAATGTTTTACAGAATCTACAAAAGACCAGAGACAGTCTTGCAAAGGAACATTTGCCCTCCACGTCGGATGATGCGTTGCAGATCCCGGTAGTTGGCTGGCTACCCCAAGTTGGAGAACTGGTTCGAGAGAAGATCGAAAAAGAGAAAGAATTTGGTCCTTCCTATCGAGCTCCGATTCCAGTCCTTGGAGTGAAGGGCACAAGAACAGTCATTTTACCACCGCTACCTGGTCGTAAGGAAAACAGGTTTATTTCAATTGACAATGTCAAGATACACAGAGTGGCCGATTCTTCTTAGCATGACACCGGCTGTTTCCTGTCCTTCCATTGTGAGAAATTCAGTTATGCCCACTGCTTCTAATATTGAACATGAAGTGGCCATCGAATTACCTGCTGTTTCCAGTCCTTTGTTAAATAATTTACCCGGAACTAACATTGATGAGATAGACTATGCCTACCCCACTGATTTGTCCATGCCTGACCTGCAAGCCCGTTTAGCCACGGAATCCAGATTTTCATTTGACTCTGCTTCCCTTGCCTCGAAGAAACCCTCTTGTATTGCAGTTTATGCCAGCCTGTTTAAAAAACATTTTTTGATTCCCCCTTGGACATACATTTGGCTGGTCCTTTTTTCTGTTTACCTTTTTATGTCAATTGGTTTTGTGTTTTATTTTTTTCGAATCATCAATGGACACTATGTCGAGGAAAGAAGATGCATTACACATCTCAATGGAACTTTGGCCCCACTTTCCTCGTCCCATTCTACACACAGATTAAAAAGAGACTTGACTTTGGTTAACATCACAGCATGGCCTGTCCTTGATGGAATTGTGTGGGATACTGTTAGGTTTCAAATTCATGGCCCAACGGAAGTCGTTAATGTTCCGAATGTACTTAGAGTGAATATGGGGGATGTGGTAAAACAAAACATTCGTTCTGATGACTGAGATGTTAATGCAGTAGAAAGTTTATTTTCTGATTTGCAATACTATGCTGCCTTTGATGCTGAGGATTTATATTTAGATTCTGCTAATTATGGTGATTTATTCTGCTACCAACATTATGGCAATCACTTCTTACACAAAACATCATCCCGAAGAGATACTGTTAATTTTACACAGTGGGAACATTGCCCAGCGCCTACACTAGGCAGTTCAGAAACATTTCTGAAAAAGTATACTTAGTTCACTGACTTTAACCAGTCCAATCCCGAGTCCTTTTATTTTAAATTTAAAAAAAAGCCTATGTCCAAGGTTAGACTTAGCGATACTAAGTTATTGTATTCGAAGGCCTTCCTTGATCAATTAGTTACTGGGGGCTACGAGTTATGGAAAGAAACAATAGACCTTAAATCAGTTTGGGGTTCACGAGCCTGGCAGGTACAAGGCACTGAGGCTTTGCACCGTGCATGTCTCATCCCGAATCATATGTTGTTTTTAAATGAAACAATTTCCCAGACCACATGCTTTGGATTGGCTACTTCTAAAAAGTTAAACACCCCTACTTTCCCGGAGTTGGAGGAATATGATGGTTGGAGTAATTTTACTCAGTTGTCCATTAGAGATTTACAAGCTCTACTCCTTAACTCCTCCTTTAACATTTCCAGTATGAATCCAAAGGGTTGGCTGCTTTGGCCCCGTAGTGCTGATTCTTGCCAAAATAGATTTTTGGGTTTAACTGACGGTTTTAAAACTGTTAGATCTGATCCCCGGTTTGACTTGGTCAACACAGTCACAACTTATTCTGTAGGCAAATTGTGTCAAAATTGGTTGAAACATTCAACTTTACCTGCAGTTAAAAGTCACCTTTCTAAACTGAATGCAGACGTGGATTTGAATGATTTCATTAAAGGCCCGGCTAGTGGCAGGTCGAAAAGGTGGATATATGCAGTTTACAATGAAATTTGGAAACTATCACAGATTGAGGCTGCTACGCGCCTTAGGGCTATTGATCAGGCAAATCTTGAGAAAGTGCTTGCAGTTGTTGACAATAGTATTAACGTGCTTTCCTCTAGAATTTACACATTGGATAATATTGTGTCGTCAGTTGTCGATATTGTGCATGATGAAGTGTCAGTATTATACCATGGTCAGAATCAATTACGATCAATCATGCAATTTGCATGGACCCTTCAGACTCTGAAAAATGGTAAAGTTCCCTGGGGGTACATGAACGTTACTTCTTTATTTGCTCCGTTTAATTTGACTGACAAACAACGCTTGCTTTCAATGCGTGATGCTTCCTTTTCTATGTTACATATTGAAAGGTTAGAATCTTTACCTTTTTCCGTGGCAGAGGCCACTGCTGCAACGTGGCTTATCCACGGTTTAATAACGCTGCCTTTTGCTTTATATAAGTTTTCAAATTGTATGAAATATGTACCCATTGGTCATTATGAACCTTTAGGTAGCGGTTTCCTTCATGAAGTCTGGTCGCTTCCATACACATACAGATGTTTCAAGGATGACCAAGAAGTTTATCTGAATGGGGAGGAGTGTACTGAGACGCCAGATCATTCATTAATGTGTAGACACATACAGTTACACGTTCATGGAACAAAGACCGACCGAATATGGCTTGCGTTTTGCAAGGCACTCCGGTTCCTGCTATCATCCCCACATTTAAATTATTACAAAATGGTAGTTATTTAATGTTAAATAATGAAGACTGTTGCGGGCTAATTAAAGGTATAGCTTTTATCGTAACAGTAAGTGAACGGGTTATTTGCTGCAGAAATGTTCTGTATCCTCCCACACATGACAATAGGGAGTATTCCATCTGGCCACAAATACCAACCTTGGGAGCAGACTTCAACGGCATGGCAAGAATAAGGGCTCTTTTGTCCCAGAAAGAGGTGGCCTTGAGTTCGGCTCGTGAAACTTTCGTGCTTCACATAGCGAACACCCGTACAGAGGTTCAGGCCCTTTTAAATACTGATTTGCCTTTGCATTTCAGCGAGATGGTTCGGACTATCTTTAACGCGTCCTCCACAAAGGGCCTGGCGCATTTTTTTAAAATTGTTAGCAGTGGTCTCGTGACTTCATTTGAGAAGATTTTTGGAGTCATCCCTGCTTTCTTTCATTCTATTTTTTCCACTTTGTTTGGTGGATTCCCATTTTTACTTGCATTAGCAGCGGGCGCTCTAGTGGTTTTTTGCATTTTTAAATATGGATGTCCTTCCTGTGCAAGGTCCCGCCCCGCAGCTGCTGACGCTGTTCCGCAATCGCATGCTTGAATATTATGGCACAATGCCGTTGGCGATATTGAGCACGGCATATGGATTATCTTTTCGATTCTCCTACTTCACCTGTGTCCAGCCTGTATTTCACTGCCTGACCTGTGATTTCCATTGGGCCATTGATTTGTGTCTCTGCGGACCGGTTTCTCCTGACGTCGATTTTAATCAGCTGATGAGTCCTATCATTGCTCACGAGTTGGTTTGTTCTGGCGAGAGGATTATGGCCTTAGCAGTGGCGCATGGACTAATTGGTCCCTGGGATATATTGTCGGCAGCACAAAATTTCTTGGAACTGAGCTTTCTTGAAAACCCACCGAGCTGTCCTCTGATGGTTATAGAGGATCCGGTGCTGGGAGAACACGTATGTTCTTTTCCACTTTTAAATTGGATGGCTGAACTGTTTTCGGATGAAGACGGTGATTTCCTGTTGGAGGCTGTTGCTGCTTCTTTTGCATACACAGTTATGTCCTAGACATTTTTTGTATATTTGACATGCTGAGTGCTAGCATATCATAGACATTTATTGACTTATCTGTCCAGTTTTTTTATTTCTTCGTTTGCCTATTGGCTTGAGCCTCTATATGGTTTTTGGCTATTTTTTAGCATTAATTTTTGTTCTCAATTTTTGCAATTGTTTAAGGTACTGGTTTTAGGGCCATGCTCATATAATGTTGCAGTCTGCTCTCATGATTTGGCACTTATGTTATCTTATTCAGTCCGTTCTCGGATCATGGGGGGGTGTCATGCAGCTCGTGGATATCTTTATATCGTGTTAAGTTAGCATGGGCCCATTAAGGGTTTAAACGCCATTTTTCCTTTTTGCAGCTTTGCACACGACACTTAGTTGTTCATTTAGCTTTCAACCTAGTAGTCCGTCGTGATTTACATGAGAATAATATGTTATTACTCTGCTATCTGCTTTGCTTAATAAACTATGTCTGCACAGAGAGTGCTGATGTTTTAAGAACAACACGATACAGAATTGTTATGAGGTCTGATCTTCACGACTTCATAGTCATAACAAAAGTGCAGCCTCTGCCAACTCTGGCTTCAGGCGGGTTTGATATTGCTTTGCTCAACGCACATAGAACACACTTGATGCGGTTCACATGAAGAGAGAGCTGGTGTATGCTGATGTGATTCCTTCATGCTAGGAAACTAAGGTATGGGCCCGCCCTAATACAACCCAAAGAGACCTTCTTAGCAAATAATATAATATGTGTGTTAGGGAGGGTGAGATATAAGTGTTGTTAACTCTTATTCATTTACAGCATGTTAACATGCTGTCACCATTCGCTTTTTATGGATTAGTAACTATGCTGGTAATTTTGCTACTGATAATATGTTTACTTGTATTATCTAAGATACTGCGCCTGAGAAGACGGCATTAGTAAATAAACATTTCAAATGCTCATGTGTTCTTCTTTACTCCATGTTCTGGTTTGTAATGACAGTATAACGAAAGAGTGTTCATGAGTTCCACGTATCCTGAGGTACTGTAAGTTCATGTTCTGGTTTGTCTAAACATTGGGAGTTTGATAAGACCAATGAGACACTGTAGCTAGCTCGGTAAGGGGTAAGTTGGGTACTAAGGTGAGTTTTGGGTCACCCTAATTCGCCGGGGTTCCAATCCTCTGTGCACAGTTCTGTGTGAGAACAGAAACCCTGCGACAATGCTAGAGTTGTCCGCAGGTTGGTAGACATCTGTAAATACGGTGGAAGGAGTACCCTCACCATGGTAAGAGTAAAGCTCCCCATAATGATGACGGTAATTACTCCATCCCACAATAACGAAATCAGCTCCTAGTGGCAGCTCCTAGGTACAGGATCTGCGAATAGTGTTCAGGGAAGGCTGTGAACAGTGATAAGATTAGGAGTGAAATATATACAAAGGCAGTAGGAGATTTACTAATAAACTGATACCTATAAACTGTCAGTAGACTATTGATATTACAATATCAATACATAGCTTCCATTTATTTTAATGCACCTACCCATAATTCTCAATCGCCGAGCCTCTGGCTGAGAATGGATGGCGAAGGAAAACATTTACATTTATTCTTACAACTTTCTGAAACTTTTAAATATGGGCTTGTAAGGTTTCCCAATTTTCCTGCATGCAGAGACAGTCTCAGTATGCCATTTGTAACGGTTATTTCCTTATCACTTCCTTAAAACTGCAGGTGGGGAATTTGGAGAAAACTGTTGATTGCCCATGAAACATGGTAAGTGTGTTAAATGTCAATACTATTTCATTAATTGTATAATTAGACAAACACCGAGTGGTGATGGGGCCACCAGTATAAACTCATTTCAAAGAGTCATGATCATGTCTAAATCTAAATAATATATTAAATAGGAGTCTGTAATACCTGTTTGAAAACCTGTTTATATTTCTTTATCACAGAAATGCTTATGTTCTTCATGATGGCAACTATGGTATCCCTTTCATATGAATGAGCAAGTCACCAAGTAATTAAGTGCTTTGTGGGAATGGTGATTGTGTGATTATGTATTATAATGATTACAAAACTCTCTGCTATGCATTAAAAGGTTATTGTAGGTCAATCCTCGCTAGGGTAAATTAACTCCTCACTGATTTTTAATATCCCTAAGCTATATGACATAGGACATGTTATCCCACATGCCATTCCACCCAAATCGAACAATGAATGTGATAATGCAGTTGTAGATGTGACATTTCCCAAAGTTCACTGTGTTTTGATCCTAGAATCACACAGAGCTCCATCAGTAGGAAAATAAATTAATGCTTTGTACCTTGTGGGTACATACATGCTTAAAGATAATGAAAGATTGATGAGAATGCCCCCTAATTATGAAGATTACATTGTTCTGTTCAGGCTGTAATAAATAGGAGCTTTGCTGAAATGTCTCACCAGTGTCAAAAACCCTACTTTGTCCTCGTATTACCACAAAAGCAGTGTTAAGTTTCTTTTGGTTTGTTGATCCAAGAAGAAATACATAAATCCTGGCTGGGATTTACTAGACATTCACGGAACCCAACATAGCAAGGGAACATTCTGTTCTGCGTTGCATGAAATGTAGTGGTGTTTTTATGAGGCCTTTTGCATTGCTCTTGCACCATGCAACATGGTGCAAGAGCAACGTAAACCATAAGGCATATCTTTGAAGCCATGAAAAGCCTCCTTGCGTGGCTCTGAGTGGCTCTAAAATACCCAGAGTAACACAACGCAATTCAAATAGCTGCCTGCATTACTCTTCCATGGGAAGGAGTTCCATGAGCGTTGAGTAGGTATTCCCATGCAACTCCCATGGATTTTTAGGCATACCTAGATTTAAAAGAACTTGTAAACCAGGGGATGTGTCAAAATCTTACAAATCTATCAAAGTTACAATTGATTTCCAGGAACCACTGTGATAACGGTTCTTGGAAATGCTAGAGTTGTCCGCAGGTTGGTAGACATCTGTAAATACGGTGGAAGGAGTACCCTCGCCATGGTGAGAGTAAAGCTCTCCATAATGATGATGGTAATTACTCCATCCCACGATAATAAAATCAGCTCCTAGGGGCAGCTCCTAGCTACAAGATCTGCGAATAGTGTTCAGGGAAGCTGTGAACAGTGATAAGATTAGGAGTGAAATATATACAAAGGCAGTAGGGGATTTACTAATAAACTGATACCTATAAACTGTCAGTAGGATATTGTCATTACAATATCAATACATAGCTTCCATTTCTTTTAACGCACCTACCCATAATTCCCAATCGCCCAGCCTCTGGCTGAGAATGTAGGGCGAAGGAAAATGTTTACATTTATTCTTACAACTTTCTGAAACTTTTAAATATGGGCTTGTGAGGTTTTCCAATTTTCCGGCATGCAGAGACAGCCTCAGTATGCCATTTGTAACTGTTATTTCAATATCACTTCTATAACACTGCAGGTGGGGATTTTGGAGAAAACTGTTGATTGCCCAAGAAACATGGTAAGTGTGTTAAATGTCAATACCATTTCATTAATTGTATAATTATACAAACGCCGTGTGGGGATGTGGCCATTAGTATGTACTCATTTCAAAGAGTCATGATCATATCTAAATATAAATATTATATTAAATAGGAGTCTGCAATCCCTGTTTGAAAATCTGTTTATATTTCTTTATCACAGACATGCTTGTATTCTTCATGATGGCAACCATGCTATCCCTTTCATTGAATGAGCAAGTCACCAAGTAATTAAGTGCTTTGTGGAAATGGTGTTGGTGTGATTATGTTTTATAGTGATTAAAATACCCTCTGCTGAACACTTCTAAAGATGGCCAATCAAGGAGTCTTGTACAGAGTGTCCCTGGGAGATGACCCAAAGCCTCTCCAACCTATTGAAATCCTAGACAGCTATAAGTATAAATATCCTACAGAGGGAATGGTTGGAGGAGAGCCCAAGTTGGAAGTGAATAAATGCCCAGACATATCCACTGCTTTCACCTCATTAAAACAAGCATTTGAGAACTCCACGCTTAGAGTGAAAGAAGCATGTAGTTACCTGGTGGAGATGATGGAACTCATCAAGGCAGAAATAGACTCAGATTGGACATCTTTTGGAGTGAAAATTGCAAATAAAGGTACAATCACCCCTCGAGACATATTGGAGGTTACAATCAAAAATGTTCCAAGTCTATGGGACTGTGCAGGACCTAAAATACTTCCCACCCAAGGGCAACTACTTTCTCTGGCAGGATTCCTGTTAGCCCTATATAGACTTGGAGAGGTGAGGACTAATACCCCCGGGAATTACAAAGATACATTGGCCGACAGAATGACAGTCATCTTGAATGACGACCCCTTTTCCCCCACAATAGCAATAGGAATGTTAGGACCTGTGTCTGCAACATGTTCATTGTGGTGCAACAACCCCAAATTTAGAAAGATCGTAGGGGCCTATGCCATGTTCCTGATGAAGTGCGAAAGTCTATACTCCGGTCTTCGAGCTGGTACAGTAGTGACAGCTTATGAAGATTGCTCTGGACTTACATCATTCTCGTACTTCATGCGAAAGATCGGAAAGTCTGTCGAAGATACAGTACTTTACTTTTTTAGCCAGCAAGTGATGAAAGATGTCGCTCGGCTCTGGCACCCAGGCCTGGAAGCAGATATACCTGACTCGTACTTCATCCATTTCAAGTACCTGGGAATCATTGGCAAGTCCCCATATTCTTCCAACGCGGTGGGTTATCTCTACAACTTGATACATAGCACGTGTTCATACATGGGTGACGCAAGGTCTTTGAATGCAGTTGTGATTTCAGAATGTGCTCCAGACAGTATGTCTGTACTGGGAGGTTTCCTTGGTGATGCCTTCTATGGTTGAGGGTCATACAATCGATTTGTCTTTCGAAATGATGAAGACTGGGCCGCACATCAAGAAGCAGAGGCCCCTGAAGAAAATGTTCAAGATGCTGGCTCCTACTTTGAAGGAATAGGAGGATTTACTGCTGTTGAACTTAGTGGAAACAGTGCTGAAGAAGTTTACGCCCGGATGGTTGCATCTAACTTCAAACTGTCAGATGCTATGAAGGCAAGGTACAAGGCAATTGCAAATTCCGTTCCCCCAAGAAAGGACACTTTTTCTGAGTTCTTAGCGAGAGTTTACATTTAGAGAAATGAACCAATCAAAACACAAAAATGCCTTCCCTGAAAGTTCTAATTTTACAACAATCCTACCTCATTTTTGTTACTGATTTTCTATGGAAAACAAAAAATACCCTCGGCAATGCAATACAAGGTTATTGTAAGTCAATCCTCGCTAGGGTAAATTAACTCCTCACTGATTTTTAATATCCCTAAGATATATGACATAGGACATGTTATCCCACATGTCATTCCACCCAAATCGAAGAATGAATGTGATAATGCAGTTGTAGATGTGACATTTCCCAAAGTTCACTGTGTTTTGATCCTAGAATCACACAGAGCTCCATCAGTAGGAAAATAAATGAATGCTTTGTACCTTGTGGGTACATACATGCTTAAAGATAATGAAAGATTGATGAGAATGCCCCCTAATTATGAAGATTACATTGTTCTGTTCAGGCTGTAATAAATAGGAGCTTTGCTGAAATGTCTCACCAGTATCAAAAACCCTACTTTGTCCTCGTATTACCACAAAAGCAGTGTTAAGTTTCTTTTGGTTTGTTGATCCAAGAAGAAATACATAAATCCTGGCTGGGATTTACTAGACATTCACGGAACCCAACATAGCAAGGGAACATTCTGTTCTGCGTTGCATGAAATGTAGTGGTGTTTTTATGAGGCCTTTTGCATTGCTCTTGCACCATGCAACATGGTGCAAGAGCAACGTAAACCATAAAGCATATCTTTGAAGCCATGAAAAGCCTCCTTGCGTGGCTCTGAGTGGCTCTAAAATACCTAGAGTAACACAACGCAATTCAAATAGCTGCCTGCATTACTCTTCCATGGGAAGGAGTTCCATGAGCGTTGAGTAGGTATTCCCATGCAACTCCCATGGATTTTTAGGCATACCCAGATTTAAAAGAACTTGTAAACCAGGGGATGTGTCAAAATCTTACAAATCTATCAAAGTTACAATTGATTTCCAGGAACCACTGTGATAACGGTTCTTGGAAATGCTAGAGTTGTCCGCAGGTTGGTAGACATCTGTAAATACGGTGGAAGGAGTACCCTCGCCATGGTGAGAGTAAAGCTCTCCATAATGATGATGGTAATTACTCCATCCCACGATAACAAAATCAGCTCCTAGGGGCAGCTCCTAGCTACAAGATCTGCGAATAGTGTTCAGGGAAGCTGTGAACAGTGATAAGATTAGGAGTGAAATATATACAAAGGCAGTAGGGGATTTACTAATAAACTGATACCTATAAACTGTCAGTAGGATATTGTCATTACAATATCAATACATAGCTTCCATTTCTTTTAACGCACCTACCCATAATTCCCAATCGCCCAGCCTCTGGCTGAGAATGTAGGGCGAAGGAAAATGTTTACATTTATTCTTACAACTTTCTGAAACTTTTAAATATGGGCTTGTGAGGTTTTCCAATTTTCCGGCATGCAGAGACAGCCTCAGTATGCCATTTGTAACTGTTATTTCAATATCACTTCTATAACACTGCAGGTGGGGATTTTGGAGAAAACTGTTGATTGCCCAAGAAACATGGTAAGTGTGTTAAATGTCAATAACATTTCATTAATTGTATAATTATACAAACGCCGTGTGGGGATGTGGCCATTAGTATGTACTCATTTCAAAGAGTCATGATCATATCTAAATATAAATATTATATTAAATAGGAGTCTGCAATCCCTGTTTGAAAATCTGTTTATATTTCTTTATCACAGACATGCTTGTATTCTTCATGATGGCAACCATGCTATCCCTTTCATTGAATGAGCAAGTCACCAAGTAATTAAGTGCTTTGTGGAAATGGTGTTGGTGTGATTATGTTTTATAGTGATTAAAATACCCTCTGCTGAACACTTCTAAAGATGGCCAATCAAGGAGTCTTGTACAGAGTGTCCCTGGGAGATGACCCAAAGCCTCTCCAACCTATTGAAATCCTAGACAGCTATAAGTATAAATATCCTACAGAGGGAATGGTTGGAGGAGAGCCCAAGTTGGAAGTGAATAAATGCCCAGACATATCCACTGCTTTCACCTCATTAAAACAAGCATTTGAGAACTCCACGCTTAGAGTGAAAGAAGCATGTAGTTACCTGGTGGAGATGATGGAATTCATCAAGGCAGAAATAGACTCAGATTGGACATCTTTTGGAGTGAAAATTGCAAATAAAGGTACAATCACCCCTCGAGACATATCGGAGGTTACAATCAAAAATGTTCCAGGTCTATGGGACTGTGCAGGACCTAAAATACTTCCCACCCAAGGGCAACTACTTTCTCTGGCAGGATTCCTGTTAGCCCTATATAGACTTGGAGAGGTGAGGACTAATACCCCCGGGAATTACAAAGATACATTGGCCGACAGAATGACAGTCATCTTGAATGACGACCCCTTTTCCCCCACAATAGCAATAGGAATGTTAGGACCTGTGTCTGCAACATGTTCATTGTGGTGCAACAACCCCAAATTTAGAAAGATCGTAGGGGCCTATGCCATGTTCCTGATGAAGTGCGAAAGTCTATACTCCGGTCTTCGAGCTGGTACAGTAGTGACAGCTTATGAAGATTGCTCTGGACTTACATCATTCTCGTACTTCATGCGAAAGATCGGAAAGTCTGTCGAAGATACAGTACTTTACTTTTTTAGCCAGCAAGTGATGAAAGATGTCGCTCGGCTCTGGCACCCAGGCCTGGAAGCAGATATACCTGACTCGTACTTCATCCATTTCAAGTACCTGGGAATCATTGGCAAGTCCCCATATTCTTCCAACGCGGTGGGTTATCTCTACAACTTGATACATAGCACGTGTTCATACATGGGTGACGCAAGGTCTTTGAATGCAGTTGTGATTTCAGAATGTGCTCCACACAGTATGTCTGTACTGGGAGGTTTCCTTGGTGATGCCTTCTATGGTTGAGGGTCATACAATCGATTTGTCTTTCGAAATGATGAAGACTGGGCCGCACATCAAGAAGCAGAGGCCCCTGAAGAAAATGTTCAAGATGCTGGCTCCTACTTTGAAGGAATAGGAGGATTTACTGCTGTTGAACTTAGCGGAAACAGTGCTGAAGAAGTTTACGCCCGGATGGTTGCGTCTAACTTCAAACTGTCAGAGGCTATGAAGGCAAGGTACAAGGCAATTGCAAATTCCGTTCCCCCAAGAAAGGACACTTTTTCTGAGTTCTTAGCGAGAGTTTACATTTAGAGAAATGAACCAATCAAAACACAAAAATGCCTTCCCTGAAAGTTCTAATTTTACAACAATCCTACCTCATTTTTGTTACTGATTTTCTATGGAAAAAAAAATACCCTCTGCTATGCAATACAAGGTTATTGTAAGTCAATCCTCGCTAGGGTAAATTAACTCCTCACTGATTTTTAATATCCCTAAGATATATGACATAGGACATGTTATCCCACATGTCATTCCACCCAAATCAAAGAATGAATGTGATAATGCAGTTGTAGATGTGACATTTCCCAAAGTTCACTGTGTTTTGATCCTAGGATGACACAGACCTCCATCAAGCAGTATCAATAGTCCATGTTTACACAAAACCAATGACAAAGCAAGTTTATGAGTAAGAAAATAAGTTACTGCTCTCTATCTTGTGAGTACATACATGCTTAAAGATAATGAAAGATTGATGAGAATGTCCCCTGATTATCAAGATTATATTGTTCCGTTCAGGCTGTAATAAATAGGGGCTTTGCTGAAATGTCTCACCAGTGTCAAGAGCCCTACATTGTCCTCGTATTACCATGAAAGCAGTGTTAAGTTTCTTTTGGTTTGTTGATCCAAGAAGAAGTACATAAATCCTGGTGGGATTTACTAGACATTCATGGAACCCAACATAGCAAGGCAACATTCTGTTCTGCGTTGCAAGAAATGTAAGAGGCTATTTATGAGGCCTTTTGCATTGCTCTTGCACCATGCAAAATGGTGCAAGAGCAACATAAACCATAAGGCATATCTTTGAAGCCATGGAAAGCCTCCTTGCATGGCTCTGAGTGGCTCTTAAATTCCCAGAGTAACGCAACGCAATTCAAATAGCTGCCTGCATTACTCTTCCATGGGAAGTAGTTCCATGAGCGTTGAGTAGGTATTCCCATGCAACTCCCATGGATTTTTAGGCATACCCAGATTTAACTCCTTCCATGCTCATGACGAGCTCAGCTAGTCATGAGGCACAGTGGAGCTGTGCTTATGACGAGCTGAGCTCGTAATGAACAATGGTAAATAACGGGATGCAGCACAGGAGGGGAAAAGTCATTGCAGCCAAGGTGTTAAAAGAACTTGTAAACCATGGGATGTGTCAAAATCTTACAAATCTATCAAAGTTACAATTGATATCCAGGAACCACTGTGATAACGGTTCTTGGAAATGCTAGAGTTGTCCGCAGGTTGGTAGACATCTGTAAATACGGTGGAAGGAGTACCCTCGCCATGGTAAGAGTAAAGCTCTCCATAATGATGATGGTAATTACTCCATCCCACGATAACGAAATCAGCTCCTAGGGGCAGCTCCTAGCTACAGGATCTGCGAATAGTGTTCAGGGAAGCTGTGAACAGTGATAAGATTAGGAGTGAAATATATACAAAGGCAGTAGGGGATTTATTAATAAACTGATACCTATAAACTGTCAGTAGATTATTGTCATTACAATATCAATACATGGCTTCCATTTCTTTTAACGCACCTACCCATAATTCTCAATCGCCGAGCCTCTGGCTGAGAATGTAGGGCGAAGGAAAATGTTTACATTTATTCTTACAACTTTCTGAAACTTTTAAATATGGGCTTGTGAGGTTTCCCAATTTTCCTGCATGCAGAGACAGCCTCAGTATGCCATTTGTAACTGTTATTTCAATATCACTTCTATAAAACTCCAGGTGGGGATTTTGGAGAAAACTGTTGATTGCCCAAGAAACATGGTAAGTGTGTTAAATGTCAATACCATTTCATTAATTGTATAATTATACAAACGCCGTGTGGGGATGTGGCCATTAGTATGAACTCATTTCAAAGAGTCATGATCATATCTAAATATAAATATTATATTAAATAGGAGTCTGCAATCCCTGTTTGAAAATCTGTTTATATTTCTTTATCACAGACATGCTTGTATTCTTCATGATGGCAACCATGCTATCCCTTTCATATGAATGAGCAAGTCACCAAGTAATTAAGTGCTTTGTGGGAATGGTGATGGTGTGATTATGTTTTATAGTGATTAAAATACCCTCTGCTGCACACTTCTAAAGATGGCCAATCAAGGAGTCTTGTACAGAGTGTCCCTGGGAGATGACCAAAAGCCTCTCCAACCTATTGAAATCCTAGACAGCTATAAGTATAAATATCCTGCGGAGGGAATGGTTGGAGGAAAGCCCAAGTTGGAAGTGAATAAATGCCCAGACATATCCACTGCTTTCATCTCATTAAAACAAGCATTTGAGAACTCCACGCTTAGAGTGGAAGAAGCATGTAGTTATCCAGTATTAGGGGTGTCTTTCATAGATTCACATGCCTGAATCATTCCCCGTCGTCGAGACGGGAGCCTCCGGTACATAGAAAAGTAATGTCCTTTAGACATACATAGAGAAAAATAGGCCTAAGGGCCTCACCTTAGTAGTCTATTCTTGTCCTTATGTAAAAAGGACCAAACTCTTAGAGCCAGCCAATCAGCTATCACCTCCCTCTAGAACCTTCCTGGCAGGAGCCTCAGTCTCTCAGATTTTCTACCGCACGTTGTGCTAGGGAGTCTCCAACCTGAGTTCTCCTCAGGATCTCTTCAAATCCAACTTGTTCACTTTTTACAGTGAGTTCTTTCTCAAAATCTCGAACAGGAGTACTTCAAACCCTTCTCATTGAAGTAAGTGATTTCTTTCTTCACAATTCTGGCATGTCGGAATCCCAGAAGAAAGCCCTGTTCAGGGCCTGCTCTTCATGTGGGAAGAAAAGGCTACATGTGGAAGACAAGCATGACCTGTGCTTATATTGCCTTTATCCTGGCCAGATACCTAAAGACTGTAAGATATGTAGGTCTTTCCCTAACAAGACCTTGAGGGATAGAGAAGGTCGACTGCTCATCTGGCTGGACAGGCTTAAACAAAGGGAGAATGTGGAGTCCTCAGAGGGAAGCTTTTCCATGACCTCAGAAGTCTCCCACAAGAGGCCAAGGGTGCAGTCCCCTGGCCCCTCAGACACTCCTCCTATGAAGGTACAAAAGAAGTCTTCAGAGGCAAGATCAAACAAAATCTTCAGTGTCTGAAAAGGGCTCTCAGGCCTTTAAGAAGCCTACGCAGTCATCCAGTAAACTTGCGACATCTTCGACGCAAAAAAGAGTTGTGACGCCAGTTTCCGTCTCCACAGCGACGACGACTGTGTCGACGACGACAGCGTCGTCAGTTTTCGCCTCGACGACGACCACTCCGTCATCGTCGTCAGCTGGTAAACCTATTCCATCTATAATACTGCCGAAGCCGTCGTCGATGAAGACCTCGTCGACGATGAAGATGGGCCCGTCGACGACGACACCGTCGATGAAGAGTCCACCGACGATGAAGATGGGCCAGTTGACGACGACATCGTCGATGAGGAGTCCGCCGTCGACGGGAGAATCGACGACGAGGACGCCGACGACGAAGACGTTGACGAGGAATGAATCGTCGACGAGCGCATCGTTGACGAGCGCGTCGTTGACGAAGACATCGTCGACGAAGAAAGTATCGTCTACGGAAACGCCGTCGACAAAGATCATACCGTCGACGAGCGCGTCGTCGACGAAGACATCGTCGACGAAGAAAGTATCGTCTATGGAAAGGCCGTCGACGAAGATCATACCGTCGACAAGGGTACCGTCGCCGGGAGGGTCCAAACTGATAGAAACTTCGTCTTGGACCCTACCACCGTCGACGACACCAGGGACGACAGCAGGGGCTCCTGCTAAAGGTCAGGTGTCTGGCAAACTGGCTAAGAAGCAGATAACGCCAGAAACAACGTCACCAATTAAGGTGCAAAGTCATTTGCCCACAGAGATTCTCCAGAGTGAAGAATCTGAAGAAGAACTTCAAAATCAGGCTACTTCAATTTCAGACCTTCATGTGAAATGTCAGAGCACAGACGAAGAACATGAGGAAATAAGCTACCAAGAACACTCTTTCCAAGCTCATGTCCGTATAGAGGTTACCCCAATGGTGTGCCTTCCTGCTTCAATTGTGGATGACCTTAAACACCTTATCCAGGACTACAAACAGCGTTTCCCGGACGCACCGACAACTGAGACAGGGGGCCCGACGCCTGCTACAGATACACCAGCGGCAGCCCCAAAACAGACACAACCAACTTCTCAGATCTACCATGAGAAAGTGCCACCTCAGGTGATAGATTCATCGGATGAGGAGGCTGAGGACATGGAAGAGGGTGAAGTCCAAGAGGATCGGACGGATCACGAAGAGGACGAAGAGTATGTGGCACCTTCACCAGCTTCACCCCAACCGCGCCAGTCAGACTCACCGCCAGTGGACATTGGCGGTTTCCATAGAATAGTGGAACGAGCAGCGAAACGCTTTCATATGGAGATGGAATCGACTGAGACTGAGTGCTTTTTATATGACTTTAAGGAGCAAACAAAGAAGATCACGAAATCTATTCCAATTATAGACTTTCTCTGGGACCAGGGAAAGAAACTGATGATGACGCCGGCCTCTGTACCTGCGGTGGTTCCACGCCTGGATAAAAAATACAAAGCTCCCACCAAGGCGGCAGCTTGCTTTAATGGACACCCGAAACCAGATTTGGTTGTAACCCAGGCTGCCCAAAAGAATTCTCGCAACCCTTCCTCTCCTTTGTCAGCCCCACCGGACAAGGAAGGAAGGAAGAGGGACACCATCGGGAAAAGGTTTACAACGACGTCTGCCATGACAATCAAGGTGGCCAACTCCATAGCCCTGTTAGGGCGTTACAATCGCCAGCTTTGGGAAGATATAGTCCCATATATAGCGGAACTGCCAGATACAGTTCAGGAGGAGGTCAAGGCACTGCTTACGGAGGGTCAAACCTCGGCAGCGGAGATCATTGATTGTGCCATAGATGGGGCCATGATGGGCTTTCGTCAATTAGCCGGGGCAGCAGTCCTGCGCCGTCAGGGCTCGCTTAAGGCAACATCATTCAGACAAGAAGTGCAGACGAAGGTGCTGGACATGCCCTTCGATGGTCAACATATTTTCGGAGATAAAATTGACGAAGCGCTCCAAACAATCAAAAAAGACACTGATACTGCTAGAGCGCTTGGTACTTTGCAGGCAAGGAATCAGTCCTTTCGGGGTAACAGATCCAGAGGCCAGTCCTCCTACAGGGGGTCCTTTCAAAATAGGTCCTCGTATTCCTATCAGAATAAATCCCAATACCAACAGAAGCAGCAACAAGGTCGTCAGACTTCTTACGGAAGATCAAACTTCCGGGGCAAAAACCAGAGGAGGGGCACTGGCGGACGCCAGTGACCAATTACTCCAGCCAGTCCGACAACTATATCCGACAACTATATCCCTCATTAAAAATTGGAGGAAAATTGACCCATTTCCTGGAAAATTGGCATCTCATCACCACTGATCGATGGGTACTCCAGTTAATAAGATTCGGCCATTCCCTGGAATTCACCACCATCCCACCTGCAACACCTCCCCGCAGGCTTTCGCACAAACATCTACGACTACTGCTCCAGGAAATATCTGCGATGTTGAAGAAGGGAGCGATCGAGAGAGTTCCATCGTCTCAAAGAGGGAGGGGATTCTATTCCCGCTTCTTTCTTATACGTAAGAAGGAGAAAAAGTTGGTTGGTGACGATCCAAGAAATATTGGGCATATTGGAAAAAGGAGATTTCATGACATCTTTAGATCTCCAGGATGCCTACTACCACATCCCGATACTCAAGGGGCACAGAAAATTCCTAAGGTTCGAGGTGGCAGGGCACCACTACCAATTCAGAGTCCTACCGTTTGGCCTCAAATCCGCACCGCGGATTTTTACAAAGTGCCTTTCCACTGTGGCAGCCTTTCTACGTCAAATGGGTCACCAGGTCTTCCCCTACCTCAACGACTGGCTGGTAAAAGCACCTTCAGCGGCAGGCGCGACCGAATCCTCCAACGCCTGCACCAATCTCTTTCTGCAACTAGGATTGACTCTCAATCTCGAGAAATCCTGCATGACCCCAACCAGAAGCATCACCTTCCTTGGGGCGACCTTGAACACAGAATGCGCAAAAGCATTTCCTTCAAAGGAAAGGAAACACAAGATAATATCTCTGGCCACGGCGGTGGCATCAAAGAAGTCCCTAAGAGTTCGAACTTACAAATCACTCCTGGGCATGATGTCATCTTGTATACTCCTCATCCCGCACTGCAGGCTCAGGATGCGCCCATTGCAAGAAGCCCTTGCATGCCAATGGACTCAGAGTACAGGTTCTTTCAAAGACATAGTGAGGATAACACCACAAATGTCCAAGAACCTGGAATGGTGGATGAATCACAGGAATCTGTCTATCGGACTGCCATTCCTACTTCCAGCAGCACCTTTGGTGATCACCACGGATGCATCCCTGGAAGGCTGGGGAGCTGTTCTCCAGGACCTCCAAATAAGCGGCAAATGGACAAATCAGGAGAAGCAATTCCATATAAATCTTCTAGAACTGCGGGCTGTGTATCTGGCACTGAAGGCCTTTTTACCACGTATCCAGAACTCCCAGGTGCTCGTCAGAACGGACAACACCACGACGATGCACTATCTGAACAAACAGGGAGGAACGCGTTCGCTCACTCTATCACGCGAATCGCAAAAGATCTGGAACTGGCTTGTACTCCATGGGATCACGCTCAAAGCGGACTACGTCCCGGGCAAGGACAATACCATTGCGGACGCCCTCAGCAGACAGATGTCCCTCTCTCACGAATGGGAGCTCGACCAGAGTACGTTGGATCACGTATTCTCAGAATGGGGAGTCCCAGGAATCGACCTGTTTGCCACCGAGGAGAACGCCAAATGCCCAAACTATGCAAGCTGGTGTCCCCAACCAAGGTCACTCGGAAATGCTCTTTCCATCGGTTGGTTCAGCGTATTTGCGTACGCTTTTCCACCATTCCCGATGATTCCCAGGGTCCTCAGGAAGATGAAGGCAGAGCCTTGTACCCTGATCCTAATTGCCCCGTTCTGGCCGAGGCAGCACTGGTTCTCGGATCTTCATCGCCTCTCCATCAGGACACCGATTCATCTGAAGCAGCACCCGAACCTACTGACGATGTCCAACGGCCAGGTGCAGCACCCGAACTTACAATCACTCAAGATTATCAGCCTGGCTCCTGAGCACAGAGAATTCTGTCATCTAGACATCCCGCAGGAATGCAGGGACGTACTGGCAAAAGCAAGAGCGGACAGTACTCCTTAAAATGGAAACGATTCTGCATATGGTGTGTAGAGAACGGCCTGAAACCTCTCCATGTTACACCCGAACAGATATTGCCATATCTTTTACACTTGGCACAGTCAGGATTGGCGCATGCATCTATAAAAGTGCATTTGGCGTCCATTTCACGATTCACCAGGTCTTACAAGGGACCGTCTCTTTGGTCCAATAGACTTATCAAGCAGTTCCTAAAGGGACTATATAGATCCTTCCCAAGACCTAGAAGGGTCCCACCTACATGGCACCTCAATTTAGTCCTCACCCAACTCATGAAGCACCCTTTTGAGCCCATTCATCGAGCGCCCATCAAGTACATCTCATGGAAGGTGGCTCTGCTGCTCGCTCTAACATCCGCCAGGAGAGTCAGCGAGCTAGAGGCTCTATCCATTCAGGAACCCTTCATGCAGTTTAAACAGGACAGGGTGGTGCTGAGGACAAATCCCAAGTTCATACCGAAAGTGCCTTCAGACTTTCACCTTAATGAACCAGTGGTTCTACGTTCCTTCTTTGCAAACCCTACCACTGCAGCAGAAAGAACGATACACTCCTTGGACCTCAAAAGGTGTATAAAGTTTTACCTAGACAAGACAAAGAGCTTCAGGAAGTCGTCACAGCTATTTGTGGCCTACAGTAGACCAAGGATGGGTATGGCTCTAATGAAACAGAGCATCTCCAGGTGGATCTCTTCAGCGATAGCATTCTGCCATGAGAGGGCCGGACGGCCTTTGAATGCTACTGTTCAAGCGCATTCCACCAGAGCAATGTCCACATCAGCAGCGCTGTTCGCTGGAGTGCCGATCTTGAACATATGCAGAGCGGCGACGTGGAAGTCACCGCACACCTTCTCCAGACACTACTTTCTGGATGCTGAACTTATGCAGGATGCAGCAGTGGGCCAGGCGGTGCTTCGCCATCTATTCCAGTGAGGTGAGCCTTCCAACATCCCGCCATCCTGGTATGCACATCTCTTACTATTATGTTATTATTATGTTATGTTGATGTATGCTAATGTTTCACAGTTGCATGATAATTGGTGTGTTATCTACACTGACTATATGGCATGATTACATCAGAAATGTGCATAATATATTGCTGATTACTCTGATTCAGGCATGTGAATCTATGAAAGACACCCCTAATACTGGATAAGAAACGCGTTACTTACCTGTAACAACAGTTATCCAGTATTGGTGTCTTTCATAGATTCAAATGCAACCCTCCCGCCTCCCCTGGAAGGACTCACGTTCTCTATATTATATTACGCCTACCTAGCTTGGTGCGTACGAAAATCTGAGAGACTGAGGCTCCTGCCAGGAAGGTTCTAGAGGGAGGTGATAGCTGATTGGCTGGCTCTAAAAGTTTGGTCCTTTTTACATAAGGACAAGAATAGGCTACTAAGGTCAGGCCCTTAGGCCTATTTTTCTCTATGTATGTCTATAGGACATTACTTTTCTATGTACCGGAGGCTCCCGTCTCGACGACGGGGAATGATTCAGGCATGTGAATCTATGAAAGACACCAAATTACAGGTAAGTAACGCGTTTCTTACCTAGTGGAGATGATGGAACTCATCAAGGCAGAAATAGACTCAGATTGGACATCTTTTGGAGTGAAAATTGCAAATAAAGGTACAATCACCCCTCGAGACATATTGGAGGTTACAATCAAAAATGTTCCAGGTCAATGGGACTGTGCAGGACCTAAAATACTTCCCACCCAAGGGCAACAACTTTCTCTGGCAGGATTCCTGTTAGCCCTATATAGACTTGGAAAGGTGAAGACTAATACCCACGGGAATTACAGAGACACATTGGCCGACAGAATGACAGTGATCTTGAATGACGACCCCTTTTCCCCCACAATAGCAATAGGAATGTTAGGCCCTGTGTCTGCAACATGTTCATCGTGGTGCAACAACCCCAAATTTAGAAAGATCGTAGGGGCCTATGACATGTTCCTGATGAAGTGCGAAAGTCTATACTCCTGTCTTCGAGCTGGCACAGTAGTGACAGCTTATGAAGATTGCTCTGGACTTACATCATTCTCGTACTTCATGCGAAAGATCTAAAGTCTGTCGAAGATACAGTACTTTACTTTTTTAGCCAGCAAGTGATGAAAGATGTCGCTCGGCTCTGGCACCCAGGCCAGGAAGCAGATATACCTGACTCGTACTTCATCCATTTCAAGTCCCTGGGAATCATTGGCAAGTCCCCATATTCTTCCAATGCAGTGGGTTATCTCTACAACTTGATACATAGCACGTGTTCATACATGGTTGACGCAAGGTCTTTGAATGCAGTTGTGATTTCAGAATGTGCTCCAGCCAGTATGTCTGTACTGGGAGGTTTCCTTGGCGATGCCTTCTATGGTCGAGGGTCATACAATCGATTTGTCTTTCGAAATGATGAAGACTGGGCCGCACATCAAGAAGCAGAGGCCCCTGAAGAAAATGTTCAAGATGCTGGCTCCTACATTGAAGGAATAGGAGGATCAACTGCTGTTGAACTTAGCGGAAATAGTGCTGAAGAAGTTTATGCCCGGATGGTTGCGTTTAAATTCAAACTGTCAGATGCTATGAAGGCAAGGTACAAGGCAATTGCAAATTCCGTTCCCCCAAGAAAGGACACTTTTTCTGAGTTCTTAGCGACAGTTTACATTTAGAGAAATGAACCAATCAAAACACAAAAATGCCTTCCCTGTAAGTTATAATTTTACAACAATCCTACCTCATTTTTGTTACTGATTTTCTATGGAAAAAAAAAATACCCTCTGCTACGCAATACAAGGTTATTGTAAGTCAATCCTCGCTAGGGTAAGTTAACTCCTCACTGATTTTTAATATCCCTAAGATATATGACATAGGACATGTTATCCCACATGTCATTCCACCCAAATCGAAAAATGAATGTGATAATGCAGTTGTAGATGTGACATTTCCCAAAGTTCACTGTGTTTTGATCCTAGGATCACATAGACCTCCATCAAGCAGTATCAATAGTCCATGTTTACACAAAACCAATGACAAAGCAAGTTTATGAGTAAGAAAATAAGTTACTGCTCTCTATCTTGTGGGTACATACATGCTTAAAGATAATGAAAGATTGATGAGAATGTCCCCTGATTATCAAGATTACATTGTTCCGTTCAGGCTGTAATAAATAGGGGCTTTGCTGAAATGTCTCACCAGTGTCAAGAGCCCTACATTGTCCTCGTATTACCATGAAAGCAGTGTTAAGTTTCTTTTGGTTTGTTGATCCAAGAAGAAGTACACAAATCCTGGTGGGATTTACTAGACATTCATGGAACCCAACATAGCAAGGCAACATTCTGTTCTGCGTTGCAAGAAATGTAAGGGGCTATTTATGAGGCCTTTTGCATTGCTCTTGCACTATGCAAAATGGTGCAAGAGCAACATAAACCATAAGGCATATCTTTGAAGCCATGGAAAGCCTCCTTGCATGGCTCTGAGTGGCTCTAAAATATCCAGAGTAACACAACGCAATTCAAATAGCTGCCTGCATTATTCTTCCATGGGAAGTAGTTCCATGAGCGTTGAGTAGGTATTCCCATGCAACTCCCATGGATTTTTAGGCATACCCAGATTTAACTCCTTCCATGCTCATGACGAGCTGAGCTCGTCATGAGGCACAGTGGAGCTGTGCTTATGACGAGCTGAGCTCGTCATGAACAATGGTAAATCAGGGGATGCAGCACAGTAGGGGAAAAGTCATAGCAGCCAAGGTGTTAAAAGAACTTGTAAACCAGGGGATGTGTCAAAATCTTACAAATCTATCAAAGTTACAATTGATATCCAGGAACCACTGTGATAACGGTTCTTGGAAATGCTAGAGTTGTCCGCAGGTTGGTAGACATCTGTAAATACGGTGGAAGGAGTACCCTCGCCATGGTAAGAGTAAAGCTCTCCATAATGATGATGGTAATTACTCCATCCCACGATAACGAAATCAGCTCCTAGTGGCAGCTCCTAGGTACAGGATCTGCGAATAGTGTTCAGGGAAGGCTGTGAACAGTGATAAGATTAGGAGTGAAATATATACAAAGGCAGTAGGAGATTTACTAATAAACTGATACCTATAAACTGTCAGTAGACTATTGCTATTACAATATCAATACATAGCTTCCATTTATTTTAATGCGCCTACCCATAATTCTCAATCGTCCAGCCTCTGGCTGAGAATGGATGGCGAAGGAAAACATTTATATTTATTCTTACAACTTTCTGAAACTTTTAAATATGGGCTTGTAAGGTTTCCTGATTTTCCTGCATGCAGAGACAGCCTCAGTATGTCATTTGTAACGGTTACTCCCTTATCACTTCCTTAAAACGGCAGGTGGGGAATTTGGAGAAAACTGTTGATTGCCCAAGAAACATGGTAAGTGTGTTAAATGTCAATACCATTTCATTAATTGTATAATTATACAAACGCCGAGTGGTGATGTGGCCACCAGTATAAACTCATTTCAAAGTCATGATCATGTCTAAATCTAAATAATATATTAAATATGAGTCTGCAATCCCTGTTTGAAAACCTGTTTATATTTCTTTATCACAGAAATGCTTATATTCTTCATGATGGCAACTATGGTATCCCTTTCATATGAATGAGCAAGTCACCAAGTAATTAAGTGCATGTGGGAATGGTGATGGTGTGATTATGTATTATAATGATTAAAATACCCTCTGCTATGCATTACAAGGTTATTGTAAGTCAATTCTCGCTAGGGTAAAATAACTCCTCACTGATTTTTAATATCCCTAAGCTATATGACATAGGACATATTATCTCACATGCCATTCCACCCTAATCGAACAATGAATGTGACAATGCAGTTGTAGATGTGACATTTCCCAAAGTTCACTGTGTTTTGATCCTAGGATCACACAGAGCTCCATCAAGCAGTATCAATAGTCCATGTTTACACAAAACCAATGACAAAGCAATTTTATGAGTAAGAAAATAAGTTAATGCTTTGTACCTTGTGGGTACATACATGCTTAAAGATAATAAAAGATTGATGAGAATGCCCCCTAATTATGAAGATTACATTGTTCTGTTCAGGCTGTAATAAATAGGAGCTTTGCTGAAATGTCTCACCAGTGTCAAGAGCCCTACATTGTCCTCGTATACCACAAAAGCAGTGTTAAGTTTCTTTTGGTTTGTTGATCAGAGAAGAAGTACATAAATCCTGGTGGGATTTACTAGACATTCATGGAACCCAACATAGCAAGGCAACATTCTGTTCTGCGTTGCATGAAATGTATGGGGCTATTTATGAGGCCTTTTGCATTGCTCTTGCACCATGCAAAATGGTGCAAGAGCAACGTAAACCATAAGGCATATCTTTGAAGCCATGGAAAGCCTCCTTGCGTGGCTCTGAGTGGCTCTAAAATACCCAGAGTAACACAACGCAATTCAAATAGCTGCCTGCATTACTCTTCCATGGGAAGGAGTTCCATGAGCGTTGAGTAGGTATTCTCATGCAACTCCCATGGATTTTTAGGCATACCCAGTTTTAAAGGACCTTGTGAACCAGGGGATGTGTCAAAATCTTACAAATCTATCAAAGTTACAATTGATATCCAGGAACCACTGTGATAACGGTTCTTGGAAATGCTAGAGTTGTCCGCAGGTTGGTAGACATCTGTAAATACGGTGGAAGGAGTACCCTCGCCATGGTAAGAGTAAAGCTCTCCATAATGATGATGGTAATTACTCCATCCCACGATAACGAAATCAGCTCCTAGTGGCAGCTCCTAGGTACAGGATCTGCGAATAGTGTTCAGGGAAGGCTGTGAACAGTGATAAGATTAGGAGTGAAATATATACAAAGGCAGTAGGAGATTTACTAATGAACTGATACCTATAAACTGTCAGTAGACTATTGTCTTTACAATATCAATATATAGCTTCCATTTATTTTAACGCACCTACCCATAATTCTCAATCGCCCAGCCTCTGGCTGAGAATGGATGGCGAAGGAAAACATTTACATTCATTCTTACAACTTTCTGAAACTTTTAAATATGGGCTTGTAAGGTTTCCCGATTTTCCTGCATGCAGAGACAGCCTCAGTATGCCATTTGTAACGGTTACTTCCTTATCATTTCCTTAAAACTGCAGGTGGGGAATTTGGAGAAAACTGTTGATTGCCCAAGAAACATGGTAAGTGTGTTAAATGTCAATACCATTTCATTAATTGTATAATTATACAGACGCCGAGTGGTGATGTGGCCACCAGTATAAACTCATTTCAAAGTCATGTTCATGTCTAAATCTAAATAATATATTAAATATGAGTCTGCAATCCCTGTTTGAAAACCTGTTTACATTTCTTTATCACAGAAATGCTTATATTCTTCATGATGGCAACTATGGTATCCCTTTCATATGAATGAGCAAGTCACCAAGTAATTAAGTGCTTTGTGGGAATGGTGATGGTGTGAATATGTATTATAATGATTAAAATACCCTCTGCTATGCATTACAAGGTTATTGTAAGTCAATCCTCGCTAGGGTAAATTAACTCCTCACTGATTTTTAATATCCCTAAGCTATATGACATAGGACATGTTATCCCACATGCCATTCCACCCAAATCGAACAGTGAATGTGATAATGCAGTTGTAGATGTGACATTTCCCAAAGTTCACTGTGTTTTGATCCTAGGATCACACAGAGCTCCATCAAGCAGTATCAATAGTCCATGTTTACACAAAACCAATGACAAAGCAATTTTATGAATAAGAAAATAAGTTAATGCTTTGTACCTTGTGGGTACATATATGCTTAAAGATAATGAAAGATTGATGAGAATGCCCCCTAATTATGAAGATTACATTGTTCTGTTCAGGCTGTAATAAATAGGAGCTTTGCTGAAATGTCTCACCAGTGTCAAGAGCCCTACATTGTCCTCGTATTACCACAAAAGCAGTGTTAAGTTTCTTTTGGTTTGTTGATCCAAGAAGAAATACATAAATCCTGGCTGGGATTTACTAGACATTCACGGAACCCAACATAGCAAGGGAACATTCTGTTCTGCGTTGCATGAAATGTAGTGGTCTTTTTATGAGGCCTTTTGCATTGCTCTTGCACCATGCAAAATGGTGCAAGAGCAACATAAACCATAAGGCATATCTTTGAAGCCAAGGAAAGCCTCCTTGCATGGCTCTGGGTGGCTCAAAAATACCCAGAGTAACACAACGCAATTCAAATAGCTGCCTGCATTACTCTTCCATGGGAAGGAGTTCCATGAGCGTTGAGTAGGTATTCCCATGCAACTCCCATGGATTTTTAGGCATACCCAGATTTAAAACAACTTGTAAACCAGGGGATGTGTCAAAATCTTACAAATCTATCAAAGTTACAATTGATATCAAGGAACCACTGTGATAACGGTTCTTGGAAATGCTAGAGTTGTCCGCAGGTTGGTAGACATCTGTAAATACGGTGGAAGGAGTACCCTCGCCATGGTAAGAGTAAAGCTCTCCATAATGATGATGGTAATTACTCCATCCCACGATAACGAAATCAGCTCCTAGGGGCAGCTCCTAGCTACAGGATCTGCGAATAGTGTTCAGGGAAGCAGTGAACAGTGATAAGATTAGGAGTGAAATATATACAAAGGCAGTAGGGGATTTATTAATAAACTGATACCTATAAACTGTCAGTAGATTATTGTCATTACAATATCAATACCTGGCTTCCATTTCTTTTAACGCACCTACCCATAATTCTCAATCGCCCAGCCTCTGGCTGAGAATGTAGGGCGAAGGAAAATGTTTACATTTATTCTTACAACTTTCTGAAACTTTTAAATATGGGCTTGTGAGGTTTCCCAATTTTCCTGCATGCAGAGACAGTCTCAGTATGCCATTTGTAACTGTTATTTCAATATCACTTCTATAAAACTGCAGGTGGGGATTTTGGAGAAAACTGTTGATTGCCCAAGAAACATGGTAAGTGTGTTAAATGTCAATACCATTTCATTAATTGTATAATTATACAAACGCCTTGTGGGGATGTGGCCATTAGTATGAACTCATTTCAAAGAGTCATGATCATATCTAAATATAAATATTATATTAAATAGGAGTCTGCAATCCCTGTTTGAAAATCTGTTTATATTTCTTTATCACAGACATGCTTGTATTCTTTATGATGGCAACCATGCTATCCCTTTCATATGAATGAGCAAGTCACCAAGTAATTAAGTGCTTTGTGGGAATGGTGATGGTGTGATTATGTTTTATAGTGATTAAAATTCCCTCTGCTGAACACTTCTAAAGATGGCCAATCAAGGAGTCTTGTACAGAGTGTCCCTGGGAGATGACCCAAAGCCTCTCCAACCTATTGAAATCCTAGACAGCTATAGGTATAAATATCCTGCGGAGGGAATGGTTGGAGGAAAGCCCAAGTTGGAAGTGAATAAATGCCCAGACATATCCACTGCTTTCACCTCATTAAAATAAGCATTTGAGAACTCCACGCTTAGAGTGGAAGAAGCATGTAGTTACCTAGTGGAGATGATGGAACTCATCAAGGCAGAAATAGACTCAGATTGGACATCTTTTGGAGTGAAAATTGCAAATAAAGGTACAATCACCCCTCGAGACATATTGGAGGTTACAATCAAAAATGTTCCAGGTCAATGGGACTGTGCAGGACCTAAAATACGTCCCACCCAAGGGCAACAACTTTCTCTGGCAGGATTCCTGTTAGCCCTATATAGACTTGGAAAGGTGAAGACTAACACCCACGGGAATTACAGAGACACATTGGCCGACAGAATGACAGTCATCTTGAATGACGACCCCTTTTCCCCCACAATAGCAATAGGAATGTTAGGCCCTGTGTCTGCAACATGTTCATCGTGGTGCAACAACCCCGAATTTAGAAAGATCGTAGGGGCCTATGACATGTGTAGTGTAGTTCCTATTATCCCAATAGGCTCTGCGCATTGGAATAATACCTTCAATAGTATAGGCCTAGACCAGACGTTAACTAGGTCTTCTACTGTCGATATTAGACTTAAAGTTTTGGGTTTGCCAGCTAGCTCAGAGTTCACTAGAAACTTTCTCGAATAGGCAAGGAGGAGTTGAACCTCCCTGGATAGACAAGAAGGGATTTAGTTTCTGACAACCATAGAACATGACAACTTTGCTCTCCCCAAATCAAGAGTGTATCTCTAGAGTCGTGAAAACAAAAGACAACTTATTTTACTCAGTCAGTACGTGCATTCTTAGTTTCACCAGATTGTAGAGAAAAGGAAGAGACGGGCGTGTTCAATAAAAGATGGCATTTATTGATCAGTCTCTTTTCTCATACAAGAGAAATGGATCGATATTATCGCAATACTTATGGTTAAGTAAAGTGCATACATTAAAAGCAGAAGTATAAAATAATACTGTAAAAACATTTATATGGTTTCTAAGCCATATGAAGGTTTAAAATGGATAAAATAGATACATACATATATACATTTGACTAATCGTACTCAACTGATGCTTCTAACTACGCCTACCCCAGTGTACCTGACCTAAGCCTAATACGTGGGCGGGAATAGAAAGTAGCAGTTTAAGTTAAGTTTGTTTTGCCAAGTGACTGACTAAAGAATTCTCTGCAAGGGGTTATTCAGTTCTGTACCTGGAATTTAGGATGAATGAGGGATGGTATCTCTCGTCTCTGGTCTCGATATTCCAGGCTGCCTGCGAGGGCTACCCGGAAGCGCCGGAGCTGGATTTCTCGGCAGGAGAAAGGCAGCGTGTCGTTCTCAGCGCGTCAGGAAGGCGGGGCTGCGCCAGCGGGGTCAGCTCTGCTCTTGGCTTCGGCAAGTCTGGCTGCTCCGATCTCGTCACCACCACGTGTGTTTGCTTAAGGCAATACCGGTAATATTTATACCTGTAAGGTGCCGAGATTGACGTAAGGATGGACATAGATACGTCAATAAGGATGTCATACGACTTGGTCGTTAGCACATTCTTTTGCTGAAGTTCTCGGTGAAATCAAAACAATGGCCGCAGGGTTTTTCCCAGGTTGTCATAGGTTTGATTTGTTTTGAGAACTCCGTATGCCTTATCAGGGGCTGGAGGAATATCGCTTGTCTAATTAGATGGCAAGCGTTATGACCTAATCAGATAACACGTTCCTGTGCCGTAGTGTGGCTTAATCAGATAACGGTTTCTGCATCATGGGATGGCTGCTAGTTAACTTGTTAACCAGAACAGGGTCAGGAATAGGGGGATCGATACAGAACCTATAGGAATACATCACACCCACTCCACGCTAACTATGGCCATGTTTACCAATCTAGGCATAGTAAAACATACTGTAGAGTATCGTGTATACCTTACCACCCCAAAATACATAAAATGCATTTTGAAATTATCTAATATACGGAAAAAAACAGTCACATGTATTATATGCACTCAAGCTGTAGAATAATGCTAAAGTAATCACGCATATGTATACATTATTGCTAATTGGTATATGAGAATTTACACATGAAATGGCTCTTAATACAGAAAAAAGGTTCGAGACCATTTCATCACAGAATAAAATAATTATCAACATACCAGCGGGCAGCTAATGTCTATAAAGTATCTAAAAATAGAAATTTTAGTTCTCTAAGAATAGTTCTTACTTTAAGCAGAAGATAAGTGTCCCGAAAAATCGTAAAAATATTTTGGGGCTGCTGAAAAAATTGCTGTCCGTGAACTGGAGGGGAAATTGTTCATGTTATTTTGCTATTCTAGTTGAAGGCCAAATTCAGGGAACGCCGTGTGCTAGCTTGCTCAAGAGTCGTTATTTCTGCTCTGGTGAGAACATCATATCATTTAGACTGTCGAAAAAGCTGTCAACAGCTTCCTGGGAGAGTTCCACTAACTCGGAAAAAGGTGTAACCATGCATTCGTGCGCATGATTGTCTCCATTGACGTTTTGATTAGTATTGCTGACAGAAGGTCGTACCTGATCGATGCTGCTTTCATCTTGAACTTCACTACCCCTTAATCGTAGTGGTGAAGTTTCCACGAATGCCGTCATCAGGATTGGTAGCCGTTGAGGGCAGCACAAAGCATGAGCCGTTATTGGACTCAACAATGTTTCTGCATCCATTGGCGCATCCGATTGTAGCGTCAGACAGGTGTCCAACACGCATTCTTCTCCGCATAGCAAGCACCTTAATACAGGTAAAACACATCGATGCCACATTGGTCGAAATGAAAGAAACCAAGTCATGTTCAGGTCTCTAAGCCGGGATAGTCCCAGGATTTTTGATATCCGGTCCCGGTATCCAATGGCTCGGATTGTTTCTTCCCTTGTCGCAGGTGTTTTGTCTGTGACACGGTTTGCCATAACGAAATATTAGGACCAAGAATAGGATTCCTGCAATTAGTCCCAAAATGAGGGGAAGTCCGCCAAAAATCGAATGGACGAAATCTGGAAAAATACCCAGTATGGCTTTGAATGGTGTTAATGCCATCGAAAATACTGTCTTAAATACTTTTGAGACTCCACTGGTATCAGAAATATTTAAGATTTCATTCAGGATTTCTGCGAAATGTATGGGGGAATTAGTTGATAGCAAAGAGTGAATCTCTGCAGTCGTCCTTGCGACTAGGAGATCATACGTTTCTTTTGATGACGTGAGTCTGGTTGGCGTCTGAAGAAGCACTGTTTTCATTCTGCTTAAAGTATCTATTCGAATAGAAGTAATTTTCAAGTTAGGCCATGCCCTTGCCTCCCTGTCTGGAAAGGAGCTGGGGAACAATGAGTGTCCACAGCACATGACCTTCGCAGTCGTAGTTATGAGATAAGGAGTCCCGGGCATAAGACTACAACATCTGCGATCCACAATTAGAATGTAACTCCCATTATAGAGTCTTTGAAAGAATGGTTCTATCTCTGTTGCAGGTGCGCCTAGCTGGTGACATGAAAGGTTATTTGAGTTCCCTTCACAGGCTCCATGCAAACTAATTCCATTACACAGAAGTGTACCGCTTAGTGACATTGCACAATTATTGCCACTAAGAAACACTTTCTGTCCTTTATTACTGACACATGCATGTGAATAGGGCAAGTTCCATGTTGTTTTAATGTACCCTTTTCCCAATTTTTCGTACATGCCAGCCTGTATATATTTTTGGCAGTATTGAAACCTGAAGGTTGATATTGGAATATTAATTATGCCATGTATTATCCATTCACTGACAGGTCGTTCTGACATTGTCACTGGTAATCTCTCGAGTTTCTCAATGCTCAGGATTGTATAATCAGCACCCTTCTGTGCCATACTGATTTGTTTATCAGTAAGGTTAAAGATATTGAATAGTGACGTTGTGTTGATTAAACGCCAAGGCACATAGCCTGAACGCAGATTTTGTAACGTCCAGCCAAGCTGTACAATAGAACGCAATTGAGACTGACCGTGTTGTAACAACAGTAAGTCTTGCGATAAAATGTCGATTGCTGAAGACACAATGCTGTCCAGAGAAAAAATTCTGGAGGACAGAGTCATTAACCCATTGTCCACTACAGAAACTGATTTTTCCAAATTAATACGGTCAATTTCCCGTATACTTTCTGCTGTCTCAATTTGAGTCACCTTCCAGCCCTCGTTGTAAGCTGCATATACAGAGGCTGCTATGAAACGTTTTTGACGCTGTTTGCGCGGTCCCATAATGAAATCACGCAAGTCAGCACCATCAGTAAGTAAGGTTAGGTGTTGCTTAATTTCTGTCAGTGTGGAAGTTTGTAGCCATTGAAGGCATAATTTGCCCACACTGTAGGTGGTTATTATCCCTGGGTGTTGTCTTTGGGAATATCTAGGGTCTGGCCTGGTCAATTTGAACCCCTGTGTTTTGTTCAGGAATCTGTCTTGACAGTTATTAGTATCTGTGGGCCAGATCAACCACTGTTTCCAATCAGGATGTGTTCTGTTTTGGTTTAATACATAGTTTACGTCTATCTCTTCATCTGTAGAGCTATTGCTGTTCATTGTTGGCTTTGGAATAGACGGTTTATTTAAGTCTTTGATTTTGGCTAGGCCAAGACAGGTAGTTTGTTGAACAGTGTCATTTAAAAATATAATTTGTTCTAGGATCATGCAGGCTCTAAACAATGATTCTATACCTTGTACTTGCCATTCTTTTGTACCCCAAACACTTTTTACTTCAACATTTTTGTCCCAATAATCAAAACCAAAAGTATTCATTTTTTCAAAAAATGAGTCTGAATATATCAATTTTGTGTTTGTTATCATGGTTTTTGTCCCTGTCTTATTTGACAATTTAAAATAAAATGTTTCAGCATTACTTGTGTTGAACCCTGAAAAGTATGAATATTTGTCATAAAAGGTTCTTGAGCTTCCTTTTGGAGGGGTTGCACAATGTTCCCATTGATTATAATTTAAAACATTTCTAGGTTGTGCAGATTTATGTAGAAAATGGTTACCATAATGGTTGTAACAGTACATACTATCATAATTTGTCGAACCCTGCAAATAATCATGTTTAGTAAATTTAGCAGACATCACTAAGTCAGACATCATATTATTAATGCTTTCAAAGTCCCAATCATCTGCAAATGAGCTTGTTTTTACAAAGTCACTTAACGAGATCTTGATTTGGTGTGGATATTTCAGGATTTCGACCGGACCATAAATTTCTTAGTCAGTGTTGTCCCATGCTACCCCACCCGGTATAGGATTGGCTGTGAAGTTGACTGAAGAAAGTTCTCTTTTCTCGACGTGTGAAGATGTGTGTGGCTTGAGGATCAAGTTGATTTTCTGACTTGCTGTGTCCATTTTAGCATATTTTCCCTCAATGAAGCGTCCCAAAGTTAGTACCATGATGAGCCAAAGTATGAGGATTAATGCACCAAAGCCCACCCAAAATTCAATCCATGGAGAAATCAGATATGTTTCTTTCAGTTGTTTCAAAAAGTTCTTTAGCTTTATCTTTAAAGGTTTTTGTTGATGGCTGTGTTTTTGATTCACTGAGGTCTTCAGAGGAATCATCGAAGTTTATGAAGTAGCCGGATGCAGTTCTGTCAATTGTTCCAATTGCTTCAGGATTACTGTTTCTTGCATATTCGTTTGGTACTTCATTGTAGGTTGGTGTGTCTCTACTAAATGTTTTTATTTGGGTTTTCAGAGGTTTAAGTTCCATTGCATTGTTGCATAGTCCTTGTTGTTGTTCTGTAGGCGTTTCGAATGTGATTAGCCTCTTAGTTAGGACCTCTGTATTGGTAGCAAACCTTGGTGTTCTGCTACTTATCGGGAGTCCACTTGGCCTACTGTTTGTTATCGGCCACATGATTGTGGTTTTACCAGGTCGATGGATACAACTCGGTTCTCCTTTTTACCAGCAAGCGGCGGTAGTACAACTGATCTTGTCCCGTTGATAGATAAGACAGTAACTGCTTTTCTGTAAGAAGGTCCAAATTCCTTCTTTACCGCGATCTTTTCTCTGACTAGATCCCCGACTTTTGGAATCCAGACAGGTCTTGCTGGGACAGGTGGTGGTTCTTCAGTGGTTGTTGGCTGCTGTTTCAACTTCATGTTGCTCAGGTCTTTTCTTGGTTTTTTTTTAAATCCTGCAAAATAGCCAAACGATCTTTGATATCAAAGCTTTTTTCCTTCACCACTGAAGTCTGACTGTCGAGATCTAAGATTAACATCCTAGTTCCAAACAATCATTCGTACGGACTGAATCCCTTCAGAGAATTTCTTGGCAGTTTATTTAGACTACGTTGGACACTTATTAGATGTTTGACCCACCCAGCTCCCGAACCTAATATCCTTTCCGTTATAGATTGCTTTATGCCTTGGTTTTTTCTTTACACCATCCCGTATCCCTCAGGAAGGAAGTGAGAAGAATCCCGCTGTGCTATGCTCATTTGGCCATGTTTCCACACAAGCTTGAGGGCTAAAGTGAAAACATCGCTCAAACGTAGCATGTTCCTAGCGTATATGCCATTTAGACTCGCAAATCTTTGTATAACAGTCCAGACGTCAGCCGAGTGCTGGGGATCTACATTATAAGTGGAAACTAGCCTGTATATGTTAATTGGACGCTTTGCTTTTTACTGTTGATCTTTTCTGGAGTGAAACGCCACGGTAGTATACCGTTTCTCT
Source organism: Lissotriton helveticus (assembly GCF_964261635.1). NCBI lineage: Eukaryota > Metazoa > Chordata > Amphibia > Caudata > Salamandridae > Lissotriton > Lissotriton helveticus. The sequence goes on along the minus strand of NC_136070.1, from coordinate 592,467,976 downwards.
CGCCACTGCGTTCTCTGTTGCAGTCCGGGCATTTTTTTACAAAAATGTGATGCTGCAGGATCATGCCTGGCCACCAGTACACTGATTGTAATTCTTCCAGAGAATCTTTTAGTTTGAGGTGTCTGAGACCCTCGCCCATATGTGCGTCTGCTATTAACAAAGTTCTCCTGTCCATGTTTGGAATTACTCTATCCCCCACTCCAGGGATTCGAGCAAAAGGGACGGAGTTTGCATCGATTATGTATGTATAATTGAGTGGATAGTTGATCGGTAGCGCTGAGCAGTCGCCTTTTGATGACGTTTTCACCGCCAGCACTGTTTCACCGTCAATGTATTTCACTGTACGCTTTTTTCTAGCTACGGAAGCCGATTTAGTTGCTACCGCTGTGGCTGTCTCAGCCAATGAATTCCCTGCAACGTGAACGCCATCACGTTGATGACTCAGTGTATGTATCACGTGAGTCTTTGGTAGTTCTTTTTGTAACAGAACTATTTGTTCCCAAAGCAGTTTTTGCTTTATTGTTGCACCTGTGTCATCTTTGTAACCGTTTTGAATCCATGTCTGCAAATCGTTGTTATATGATTTGACGCAGTAATATGAATCGGACACTATAAGTGTCGGGAATTCGCGATCTGCATTATCTAGCTCCATTTTCAATGCTATTATTTCAGTCTGTTGTTCTGAATTAGTTTCTACTGAGTGTGTTTTTGTTAATAGAGGTCTCAGTTTACCTCCACGCCACACTTCTTTTGTAATCTCACATGTGGGGTTGTATGCCTGTTCTCCCCAAACGGAGGGTTGAGCACGTCCGTCTGTATAGATTACACAAGCGTATTGTCGTAAGGGCAGAATGTCGATTGGCAGAGGGAATGTTCTTTCATATTCTAGGTTTTTTAATTCCTTTAATTCTGGATCAAAGTAGTAGTATACTTTCTCCGTTGTAATTGAATTCACCCATTGTGTCCATTCAGGATTCAATGCTGTTGTTGGTAAATTACATGGTGTTGTTAATGCCTCAAAGGCTGATTCTGCTGTTCTGACTGTGATACGTCTACCGTCAGCTTTATCTTTTTCTCTAGCTATTGCGGTTTGAACTGCATGAACAATGTTTCCTTTAATACTGAACTTCTTTTCAGCTTCTGTGTACAAGTGTGATTTGAATGCAATTGGTACCTTTTCTCCCTCATTAGAGGTCAGGTATGTGAATCCGCATCTTCCTGGGATGACTCGAATCACAAGATTGCGTGTGTTATCACGTGTTTCTAATTTTGTTTTAATTAACATGTCTGTTTGTAAGGATCTCAAAATTTCTGTGTGTATCTGAGTCCAATTCGTTCTTTTAAAATCTGGTTTTATTAGATCATAAAGGGGTTTGACCCTTTCTGCGTAATTTGCAATGTATGTTCTTCCGAAATTTAGGAAGCCTAGAATTGACTGTAGGTTTTTTAGTGTTCTAGGTGCTTGGAGTACGGCACATTTCTCTAGGAAATTGTCGGCCAGGCTTTTGCCTTCAGTTGATAATTCATATCCTAAGAACAGGACTGTTAGATGGGCAATTCTAGATTTTTTAAAGTTGAATTTGTAACCCTCTGCTGCGAACCCAAGTATTATGGTGTTCACTCTCTTCAAGTGAGTATCCAAGTCATCATCTGTTAAGTATATGTCGTCGACATACGATAATGCTTCGTCATCATATGTTTGTAGTAATTCTGTTACTCTCGCTGAGAATACTCCCGGGCTGTTCTTGTACCCCTGGGCTAACCGACAGAATTGTTTTTGAGTGCCATTTATTGAGAACGCAGACAAGTATCTGCTCTCTGGTGCTATGTTTTGACAAAAGAATCCATTAGAGATGTCTAATGTTGTTTTGTATTTTTTGCGCACTATGTTATTCATTAGTGCAGCACTATGCAAGTTTTGCACTGCAAAAGTTTTGCAACATGAGTTAAGGTGTCTGTAATCCTAAACTAGACGATATGAATTGTCTGGTTTGGAAACCGGAAACAAAGGGTTGTTCATTTGTGAGGTGCAAGTTTCAATCACCCCCTGGTATTCTAGCTGATCTAGGATTTCTTTTACCTGTTTTTTAGCTTCTTGCTTAATTGGGTACTGTCTCTGTGCAGTAGGTTGTGATTTTAACTGGATTTTGTGAGGAGGAGAGTCCTCATCCCATCCTACATGATTTTTATATAAAGCAGGAGCTTGAGCTACTGCCCACTTTCTAGCAAGTGTGTATTTTTTATGAATTGGGATATGATTTGAGAAGGCAGGCATAATTATTTCTTCGCCATGAGGGCAGTCCCTGACAAACTCTGGTGGCCAGTCTTTTTCAGCTAGAAGGATGTCATAGCCCTTGGAGAGATTATCCCAAAATAGTCCCCTTATTTTTCTAGTCTTAGCCCCTTCTATACGTAAAGTTATTTCATATATTTTGTGAGGTTTGCTAACTCTGGTGTCTGCAGTTTCCACTTGAAGATATTCATTCGTGTCCACTGTCTCCAGATGATTCATAAGGACTTTGCGAGCTATGCTCACTTCTGCTGCGCTGTCTAGCATTGTCTGAGCCCATTCTCCGTTTTTCAGTTGTGTCCTCAGTATTCTCGGCATTGTTAACTATTTTAATACTGGCTACCTTCTTTTTTGGAAATTGTAATTTCTTTTTTAGATGAGCAGGTTCCTTGTCTTTGTACTTGGCGTGCTCTTCTCTTTGTTCTGATCGTCCTCTTCTTTCCGATTTCTGCGAGGAAGTCTGAAAAGATTGAGAGGGGCGTGTATCAAAATCTTGATATCTATCAGGCTTCTTTATATTATCCCTAGTTCTAAGGTTGTATCTTTTCCCAGAGGGATCACTTTGGGGTGACCGGTGTCTTTGGTTCGGAGATCTTTCTCTCCGCCGAGGAGACCTTCCTCTGGACTGGAATTTCTTTTCTTTAGGATTGGATTGTTTGTTTCCATCCCATCTCTTTTTTTGTGATGTTAAATTATTATTAAAAAATACTTTTTCAGGACTTTCAATCAGTTGTGGTTTTACTGGTATTCCACCTAAACTATCTCTACCTAGTTCCTCATAGGATTTTTCTATAATTCTGGCAATTTCAGCTGGTTGTTCTGCTATATCTATTTCTTTTAACCTCTGGCGGATCGCCACGTTTGCTGTTTTTCCCTTTATGTTGGCTAATAATATAGCCGAAACCTGCTTGAAGTCTTTCAGTAATTTCATACCAAGATAAAGCGGGTTCTGGACCGTATTCATCTTGAATTTGTTTTAGCACATCTGGTATTACCGAGATGGATGGAACGCCATGCGTTTTGTGTAAATGGAAGCAAAGACTGTACCCCAAGTGTCACAGTCCTCCACGTGTGGTGCGATTCCCATTGGAAGACAGATAGTCAGAATCCTGTGTTTTTCTAACGGGGTGGTGTCTGGAAACACCGCCTCTATTTGGGTGATTTTTGTGCTAACCAGAATGGTATTTGTTCCCGTTTAGCTGGTACTTTACCTAGGTAGGACTGTATGTTCTGTGGTGTAATTTTATTTGTGTTCCCCTGGTGAGGGGTCAGCTGTGGAATTTTAATAGCTGGTTGGATTGTTGAAGTCCGCATCACATATTGGACTAATTGTCTATGTAATTTTATTAATTGTTTTAGCTGTGTTAAAAGCTCTGGTGCAGGTATTCTTTCGATGTCTGGATGTGGTGTGTATCCGGCTAGGACCGGCCACGTTGCTCCTGGTCTACCTAAAGGACCGAGCCTGGTGATGTGATTATTATGTTTTAGGGCGCCATTAAATAAGAGCAGGTGCTCTTGAAATTTAAGTGGTACTTCCACCTCCTCGAAAGGAGTGTACTCTTCAGGAGGTTCCTCTGTTTTGTAATAGTGGAAGACCTTTGTTACAGCATTAGCTGCTGGAAAGTTTATCCATGAATAGAATACCTCTGTCTGCCGATATTCGTGTGCCTCTATTACGAATATGACTGTGCCACCTCTAGGTGTCAGTCCATTTTCTATAAGTTTTAAAGTTATAGATTTTCTTATGTTGACCGGGATGATTATTATACCCGGGTCTGCTTCTTGCATAGCAGTATCAGCTGCTACGAGTTCAGCTGTTATCCTAGCTGCCTCTCTTTCTCCTTCACTGTCTGACATTGTACTGTCCAGAAGGTTATTTAGTTTGTTTGCAGATCAGGTTTCTTATGGAAACAAAGATTAGATGCACAATATTTTGGAACAGTGTATCCTTCAACGTTGACTAAACCAAGAACCATACATAGGAGTTTCCTCCTGCGAGGTCTGGCGGATATGACCTTTCACCCACTCCAGACGTCTTTGGAGTATTATGGGAAAAAAAGGGGTCTGAGTGAAATAGCACGACTGAGTTACTCTAATGTCTTGCATTAGTTTTATCGCCTATCCAAACACGTTGGGCGCCATGTAGTGTAGTTCCTATTATCCCAAAAGGCTCTGCGCATTGGAATAATACCTTCAATAGTATAGGCCTAGACCAGACGTTAACTAGGTCTTCTACTGTCGATATTAGACTTAAAGTTTTGGGTTTGCCAGCTAGCTCAGAGTTCACTAGAAACTTTCTCGAATAGGCAAGGAGGAGTTGAACCTCCCTGGATAGACAAGAAGGGATTTAGTTTCTGACAACCATAGAACATGACAACTTTGCTCTCCCCTAATCAAGAGTGTATCTCTAGAGTCGTGAAAACAAAAGACAACTTATTTTACTCAGTCAGTACGTGCATTCTTAGTTTCACCAGATTGTAGAGAAAAGGAAGAGACGGGCGTGTTCAATAAAAGATGGTATTTATTGATCAGTCTCTTTTCTCATACAAGAGAAATGGATCGATATTATCGCAATACTTATGGTTAAGTAAAGTGCATACATTAAAAGCAGAAGTATAAAATAATACTGTAAAAACATTTATATGGTTTCTAAGCCATATGAAGGTTTAAAATGGATAAAATAGATACATACATATATACATTTGACTAATCGTACTCAACTGGTGCTTCTAACTACGCCTACCCCAGTGTACCTGACCTAAGCCTAATACGTGGGCGGGAATAGAAAGTAGCAGTTTAAGTTAAGTTTGTTTTGCCAAGTGACTGACTAAAGAATTCTCTGCAAGGGGTTATTCAGTTCTGTACCTGGAATTTAGGATGAATGAGGGATGGTATCTCTCGTCTCTGGTCTCGATATTCCAGGCTGCCTGCGAGGGCTACCCAGAAGCGCCGGAGCTGGATTTCTCGGCAGGAGAAAGGCAGCGTGTCGTTCTCAGCGCGTCAGGAAGGCGGGGCTGCGCCAGCGGGGTCTGCTCTGCTCTTGGCTTCGGCAAGTCTGGCTGCTCCGATCTCGTCACCACCGCGTGTGTTTGCTTAAGGCAATACCGGTAATATTTATACCTGTAAGGTGCCGAGATTGACGTAAGGATGGACATAGATACGTCAATAAGGATGTCATACGACTTGGTCGTTAGCACATTCTTTTGCTGAAGTTCTCGGTGAAATCAAAACAATGGCCGCAGGGTTTTTCCCAGGTTGTCATAGGTTTGATTTGTTTTGAGAACTCCGTATGCCTTATCAGGGGCTGGAGGAATATCGCTTGTCTAATTAGATGGCAAGCGTTATGACCTAATCAGATAACACGTTCCTGTGCCGTAGTGTGGCTTAATCAGATAACGGTTTCTGCATCATGGGATGGCTGCTAGTTAACTTGTTAACCAGAACAGGGTCAGGAATAGGGGGATCGATACAGAACCTATAGGAATACATCACAACATGTTCCTGATGAAGTGCGAAAGTCTATACTCCGGTCTTCGAGCTGGCACAGTAGTGACAGCTTATGAAGATTGCTCTGGACTTACATTACTCTCGTACTTCATGCGAAAGATCGAAAGTCTGTCAAAGATACAGTACTTTACTTTTTTAGCCAGCAAGTGATGAAAGATGTTGCTCGGCTCTGGCACCCAGGCCAGGAAGCAGATATACCTGACTCGTACTTCATCCATTTCAAGTCCCTGGGAATCATTTGCAAGTCCCCATATTCTTCCAACGCGGTGGGTTATCTCTACAACTTGATACATAGCACGTGTTCATACAAGGGTGACGCAAGGTCTTTGAATGCAGTTGTGATTTCAGAATGTGCTCCAGACAGTATGTCTGTACTGGGAGGTTTCCTTGGCGATGCCTTCTATGGTCGAGGGTCATACAATCGATTTGTCTTTCGAAATGATGAAGACTGGGCCGCACATCAAGAAGCAGAGGCCCCTGAAGAAAATTTTCAAGATGCTGGCTCCTACATTGAAGGAATAGGAGGATCAACTGCTGTTGAACTTAGCGGAAACAGTGCTGAAGAAGTTTACGCCCGGATGGTTGCGTTTAACTTCAAACTGTCAGATGCTATGAAGGCAAGGTACAAGGCAATTGCAAATTCCGTTCCTCCAAGAAAGGACACTTTTTCTGAGTTCTTAGCGAGAGCCTACATTTAGAGAAATGAACCAATCAAAACACAAAAATGCCTTCCCTGTAAGTTATAATTTTACAACAATCCTACCTCATTTTTGTTACTGATTTTCTATGGAAAAAAAAAATACCCTCTGCTATGCAATACAAGGTTATTGTAAGTCAATCCTCGCTAGGGTAAATTAACTCCTCACTGATTTTTAATATCCCTAAGATATATGACATAGGACATGTTATCCCACAAGTCATTCCACCCAAATCGAACAATGAATGTGATAATGCAGTTGTAGATGTGACATTTCCCAAAGTTCACTGTGTTTTGATCCTAGGATCACACAGACCTCCATCAAGCAGTATCAATAGTCCATGTTTACACAAAACCAATGACAAAGCAAGTTTATGAGTAAGAAAATAAGTACTGCTCTCTATCTTGTGGGTACATACATGCTTAAAGATAATGAAAGATTGATGAGAATGTCCCCTGATTATCAAGATTACATTGTTCCGTTCAGGCTGTAATAAATAGGGGCTTTGCTGAAATGTCTCACCAGTGTCAAGAGCCCTACATTGTCCTCGTATTACCATGAAAGCAGTGTTAAGTTTCTTTTGGTTTGTTGATCCAAGAAGAAGTACATAAATCCTGGTGGGATTTACTAGACATTCATGGAACCCAACATAGCAAGGCAACATTCTGTTCTGCGTTGCAAGAAATGTAAGGGGCTATTTATGAGGCCTTTTGCATTGCTCTTGCACCATGCAAAATGGTGCAAGAGCAACATAAACCATAAGGCATATCTTTGAAGCCATGGAAAGCCTCCTTGCGTGGCTCTAAAATTCCCAGAGTAACGCAACGCAATTCAAATAGCTGCCTGCATTACTCTTCCATGGGAAGTAGTTCCATGAGCGTTGAGTAGGTATTCCCATGCAACTCCCATGGATTTTTAGGCATACCCAGATTTAACTCCTTCCATGCTCATGACGAGCTCAGCTCGTCATGAGGCACAGTGGAGCTGTGCTTATGACGAGCTGAGCTCGTCATGAACAATGGTAAATCAGTGGATGCAGCACAGGAGGGGAAAAGTCATAGCAGCCAAGGTGTTAAAAGAACTTGTAAACCAGGGGATGTGTCAAAATCTTACAAATCTATCAAAGTTACAATTGATATCCAGGAACTACTGTGATAACGGTTCTTGGAAATGCTAGAGTTGTCCGCAGGTTGGTAGACATCTGTAAATACGGTGGAAGGAGTACCCTCGCCATGGTAAGAGTAAAGCTCTCCATAATGATGATGGTAATTACTCCATCCCACGATTACGAAATCAGCTCCTAGTGGCAGCTCCTAGGTACAGGATCTGCGAATAGTGTTCAGGGAAGGCTGTGAACAGTGAAAAGATTAGGAGTGAAATATATACAAAGGCAGTAGGAGATTTACTAATAAACTGATACCTATAAACTGTCAGTAGACTATTGCTATTACAATATCAATACATAGCTTCCATTTATTTTAATGCGCCTACCCATAATTCTCAATCGCCCAGCCTCTGGCTGAGAATGGATGGCGAAGGAAAACATTTATATTTATTCTTACAACTTTCTGAAACTTTTAAATATGGGCTTGTAAGGTTTCCCAATTTTCCTGCATGCAGAGACAGCCTCAGTATGCCATTTGTAACGGTTATTTCCTCATCACTTCCTTAAAACTGCAGGTGGGGAATTTGGAGAAAACTGTTGATTGCCCATGAAACATGGTAAGTGTGTTAAATGTCAATACCATTTCATTAATTGCATAATTATACAAACACCGAGTGGTGATGTGGCCACCAGTATGAACTCATTTTAAAGAGTCATGATCATGTCTAAATCCAAATAATATATTAAATAGGAGTCTGCAATCCCTGTTTGAAAACCTGTTTATATTTCTTTATCACAGAAATGTTTTATTCTTCATGATGGCAACCATGGTATCCCTTTCATATGAATGAGCAAGTCACCAAGTAATTAAGTGCTTTGTGGGAATGGTGATGGTGTGATTATGTATTATAATGATTAAAATACCCTCTGCTACGCATTACAAGGTTATTGTAAGTCAATACTCGCTAGGGTAAATTAACTCCTCACTGATTTTTAATATCCCTAAGATATATGACATAGGACATGTTATCCCACATGCCATTCTACCCAAAATCGAACAATGAATGTGATAATGCAGTTGTAGGGGGGCGTGGCTACGAGCCGACAATGGTGGACGCGTAGTCTCTGAGCTCCGTCCTTAGCCCGCAACACTTGCTGCATATCCTGCTCCCCGAGTACGCCACCCACCTGTAACTGCCTCTCGGAGTATCGGTAGGACACGGAGAAGCGGCGACGAGGACCTGCCGTCCCCCGACACGGTCTGGGACCGGGGAAGAGTCGCGGCACCTGCGGCGGCCTACAGCCTCGTGTGAAGCCGCGGCCTGGATTTGGCGGACGGCCCGGTTGGCTACCTACTGGCGGCTGAGATCTGCGGGGGCACGAGAGGTACACCTGAACTTTGAGCGCGACCGAGCCCATACCCTCTACCCTGCCTCCCAGCCTGGGCGCATCTCCGCTGGGACGCCCTGTGTGCCCGGCCCTACCCTCCCGGCCGCGGTCGGGACTAGCCACGCGCACAGGAAGAAACCACGCTGGGAGCCCCACCGCTGCGGCCCGTGTGCACCAGGGCGCCTGAGAGCTGAACTCGGACTGCGGAACCCGGACCGCGGCGGAGGTGACCAGCGGGTCGTCTCACCAGGCAGGGGCAGGCATTGACTGTGCATAGTGGGCAGCGGCGGTGGCAACGCCGGCGGACGCCATTTTGCCTCCCTCTAGGGCTACAGACTACGCCAAGCTCACCACACGGTGAAGTACCCCCACCGGAGCCCTACACCAGGACCGACACCACCGGTCTCAGGGGGAGCGTCGTGACACTGGTGGAGACCCCACTCATATCCTTGCGAGAGACGACCCCGACGCTCCCGTGGGCGGAGGTACGAGTACAGGGGCGCCATACCTGATGCTACTCCTACTCGAGGCCACTGCGTGGTGATTCTGACCCACCACTGCGAAACCTCTTGTGTCACTCGGAGGTCGACCCCAACCATCACTGCCTGTGCCCAAATATGCCCCGCTGAACACATTGCTCGCAACGCCACAGCATCCCTCGCAGGCTCTGAGAGAGAAGTTGTAACAGCTGTTTTTCCCGGCCCCTCGTGGATTGCTATGCCATAGTCACCCTCTCGGCTTCCGGATTACATTTCTCAACGTTCGCCAGGACACCGGACGTCACGAGCCACTACAAAGTGGAGCCTGCGATAGGGGCGCGTGATCAAGACAGCGTCGCCCTGCACACTAGATCCATGGGGAGACACCGGGGCAAAACCCAGGACCAGGGCGCAACAACGGACATGCAGTCTACCGGCTCTGAGGACCCCCTGGCCTCCTCCAACGCGGATGTTATCCCGCCGACCGGGAAGGGGACCCAAGACGCCAAACTGGACCTCATCCTGAATGAAATCAGGGTGACAAGAGAGGCGCTCGAATCGCGAATGGATAATATGGCAACGGGCCTCTCATTGCTCAGGGCAGACCACAACAAATTGGCTGAGAGAGTGTCGGAGCAGAAACTTGCACTCAATGACCTGATCCCCCAACAGACGGAACACTCCACGAAACTGGAAGGCATGGAAAAACAACTCCGTCAGCTGTGGGACAAGGTGGACGACGCGGAAGGGCGGGCCCGCCGCAACAACGTCCGAATTTTGGGCATTCCAGAGCGGAGCGAAGGGAGGAATCCCACTCAATTCGTGGAAGACTGGCTCAAACAGATGGTAGGCCCGGAAGATCTTACTGCCCTCTACAGCGTGGAGAGAGCGCACAGGATGCCCTCGAAGCCGCCTCAGCCAGGAGCCCCGCCGCGCCCTCTAATCGCACGCCTCCTTCACTATAAAGATCGCGACACAGTGCAGCGCGCAGCAAGGGAGAAGGCGCCCATCCGGTACGAAGACAAGACTATTTCTGTGTACCTGGACTTCACACCAGCAGTACAACGAGCCAGATCCACCTTCCTTGGGGTTAAACGCAAACTGCGCGAACGAGAACTGAAATATGCCCTTCTCTTCCCAGCCCGCCTCAAGATCCTGCATGGCAGCAGATCACACTTCTTTGATTCCCACGGAAGAAGCAGAGGAATGGATGGAAGTAACACTCACCCCACCGACATCACAAGACCCATTCGCCGAAGGCACCAGCAACAGACACCGGAACCAGCCACACCGACGTCGCCCTACCTCTGATACTGACCAGGGTCCCTCGACACGAACCCCACCGAAAGGACAAGACGCGACAAACCGCTCAGTGGAACGGGCGAAGGTGACACAGCTGACAGAGGCAGCACTAGCCGCTCACGATGCGAACACAGCAAGGGAAGCAGCCAACAACTCGGACACGCGCACAGAGGTATCGGGGTCGGCGGATAGTTTGCAGCTCTTCCCCAAGATCACGGCGCAAATGGCTGCAGAATTTTGACTACGGCGCCTTGATCGATGCACGATTGGTGATGTATGAACAGCACGTTTAGCCACACACAGGTGGGTGGCATGGGGGTTGTATGTGCTAAGGGCTTGCTTGGTCACCGCGGGTCAGCACATACCAGGATCGAATAGACTGCACCCCCCATCGAATGAACATGGTTGAGTTTGAAAGTTACCCGAGTTGGGTATCATGGTTTGGACCCCGAGTCTGTTTCCTTGGGGACCTTAAAGTTCAGGGGTTGTTTTTTCAAATGACATTCTATTACCAACGTATAGTAAACTTGGCTTGCTCACCTACGAGCGCAACACTTCCTCATAAAGCGCACAGTCATGGGGTCACTTACTTTATATAACATTTGCACCTGGAACGTGCACAAACGGCACAGAATACTGGCCCAACTTAACCGCAGAGTGGTTGTGATATCCTGCCTACAAGAGACACATTTAAGCGGTGCCAAGAACTTGAAACTGTCAAAGAAATGGAGAGGCCAACTCTTCGCTACGTCCTACTCTGCATTTTCGAGGGGGGCGGCTATATGGGTTCGTAACTCTGTGCCCTTCAAACCAGTTGAGCAGAGGATTGACAAAGAGGGACGATATGTATTTGTGAGGGGCGAATTGGATGGTGCTACTGTTGTGCTTGGCTGTGTGTATGCCCCGAATTCGGGCCAATCGGTCTTTTTAACTGGACTTAATGGTGTCTTGGCGGACTGGGCGGGCTATCAGTGGGTTATCGGAGGGGATTTTAACGCTGTGCTGGATGTCATGTTGGACAGGTCGCACCCACCATTACACGCCACCGACAGCAGGAAACAGGCGACCGCGCTGACACAATGGGTGGACGGGTGGGACTTAGCAGATGCATGGCGCAGCAAACACTTGCTAGACAAAGAATACACCTTTTTCTCCCCACCTCACCAACTGCACACCAGAATAGACCGAGTGTTCTGCTCCCGCTCTTTACTGGGGGCGATTCTCACAGCACAGCACATGGGTAAGACACTCTCGGACCATAACCCTGTGGAACTGGCGATACAATGGGGTAGGCTCCTGACGCCTATACCGACGTGGAGGCTGCCCACGGACCTGTTGGAAGACGTAGCCTTCAAATCGTCCATGGCGGACACCATTGAGGCATACTTCACCACGAACACTGGCACCGCTAGCTCCAGACGGTTGGAGTGGGACACATTCAAAGTCTACATCAGGGGGGAGGCAATGGCCACACGGGTGGGCATGAAGAGGGTGGTGCTGGATGGCCTTAAGGAAGTAGAAGGTAAACTGGCAATGCTAGAAAAAGAAACAGTAGGCACGCACCTCCACTTTACACCACTGCAGGAAGCACACATAAGACATGCTGAGCTCCTAGAAGAATTGAGGTTACTGGACTGCCGAGAATACACTAACAGACAACACACTCAGGCCGACCGGTCAGGCCCACTGCTGGCCCGCATAATACGGGACGCCCCGACACACCTCCCAATCCTTGAAGTTACAGACCAGGACGGTTCCATAGCCTCGACTCAATTAGGAGTCAATGACGCGTTCAAAGACTACTACACCACGCTGTACGGCCCGCACCAACCTCTCTCGCACACGGCACTCGGGACATTCATGGAGAGCCTGGTTCTACCGCGGCTTACTGATAGACAGCGAGATGATCTGAAACGTGCTATCACCAAGTCAGAGATCAAACAGGCGATACACGCCCTACCGAAGAATAAAACTCCTGGGACAGACGGCTTGCCTGTAGAATTTTACGAGACGTTTATTGAACTTCTCGCCCCGCGGTTACAAATCGTCTATAACGAAGCACTACAGAATAATTCCCTGCCACCGTCCTCCCTGCAGGCTTTGATAAACTCCCTGTTGAAGCCGGGCAGGGACGGAATGCACTTAGCTAACTACAGACCCTTATCCCTCCTTAATACTGATTACAAAATACTGAGCAAAGTGCTGGCGACTAGACTGACACAATACATTCCCCAACTGATTCATCCCGACCAGTGTGGGTTTGTTCCTGGTAGGAGCACGGCCTTGAACCTCCGTAGGCTAGCCCAGCTGATGTTGCAAGACCGGGCGACCAGGAACACCAAGGGCTGTATCACGCTAGATCTAAAACAGGCTTTCGACTCCCTCAGGTGGGATTTCATGTTTGCCACCTTCGAGAAATTCGGGTTGCCCCCGGAATATGTTGCATGGGTCAGACTGCTCTACTCCCACCCCACGGCGCGGGTTCGGACGTCCAGATGTATCTCTGAACCCTTAACCATTGCGAAGGGTACCAGACAAGGGTGCCCACTCTCCCCACTCTTATCCGTTGCTTTGTAAACTCCGTAAGGAAGCTCCTCACCTTGGCATCCAGAGAGGTGGGATGGCACATGTGGTGTCTGCCTATGCTGATGACATCATCCTGTACCTTCGTGATTTGAGAGGTGACTTACACCCTATACCCACTCTCTTTGAGGACTACAGGTTGCTATCGGGCCTCACGATAAGCGAATCCAAGTCGTTTGGTTACTGCTTTACTGACACTGGTCCATCTACGCCACTACCATTTCCGCCATACGCCTTCCGAATGGCAGACACCACTTTCCGCTACCTCGGGATCCAAATTTACAGGGGAGCAGCGGAAATGTTGCACGGCAACTTGGACAGGGCAATAAGAGCACTCAAATCACAGGTGCAATTCTGGCTGTCGCTACCGTTATCAGTAGCAGGTAGAGTAGCAATCTCCAAGATGGTGGTGCTTCCCCGACTCATTTACTATTTCACTAACTTGCCATTCCTGATTCCAGCCTATACTTTCAAGACACTGGACACATTACTGACGGAGCTTATATGGGGGTCGGGGCGGAGACGCATTAGCCTAGCTAAATTGCAACTTACCTCTGGGGCTGGGGGCATGGGAGCACCGGAATTTAGGGCCTACAACTACGCCTGTCAGCTACAATGGCCGGCTTACTGGCTGGCGGGCAGGAACCTACACGAGATTGACATGACGGAGGAAGACCGTTCCAAAGGGAAACTCCACACCTTACTTCTGCCCCACTCGGAACTACCTAGAGATGCTCCCCCTCTTCTCCGCCTTGCCATTCAATATTGGCAGAAGGCAGTGAAGTACACGTCCCCCACGACTTCCTACGCCCCTACGACCCCACTACTCGGTATCCCACTGGAGTCCCGTCTGCTCACAACCCACAAGCTAGCTCCATGGCACGACGCAGGGGTCATGCACATTGTAGACCTATTCGCAGACGGACGCATATTATCCTTTGAGGACTTCAGGGCCACACATAACATCCCAGGAGGCTCATTCCTCCTACATGCTAGTATACGTCACTATGTGACAGAGAAATGGGCGGTAGATGGCGAAGAGCCACCCACAAATCCACTACTGTCCATGCAATACCTCATGGGAGCGGGAAGCCACCTCACCAGATGGCTCCCTGCAGGTGTCAGAACAGGGAGGGCGATCCCCTTAACACCCCTTAGGGCCAAGTGGGAAGGCGACATAGGACGACCACTTGAGGAGAAGGAATGGGAGCGAAGTCTGCAATTTCCCAAAAGGGTGGCCAGAAGCCCGAAATTCAAGGTCATTCAACTGATGGTCCTACACCGGGCTTACCTCACGCCACGCCGCATACATGCTTTGTTCCCTGACGCTGCTGATACCTGCCCCAGATGCAGAGCTGATGCTGCCACATTACTACACATGATATGGGACTGCCCAAAATTGGGCTATTACTGGACAAACGTGCATGACTCACTCGCCAGGGCAGGAACTTCCTTATTACCCCGCACTCCAGAACACACAATATTAGGGCTAGGGCCGGGTGCGCGTAAACGAAGTGTGTCGACGCGCTTCACTGATATGGCCATGCTACTAGCGAAACGCGCGATACCCATGCGGTGGAAATCACCCAAACCGCCAGAACCTGACACATGGAAAGCAGAAGTTATACTGTGGGGTAAGGCAGAAGATGAGGCACTGCAGCGAGAAGAACGCAGGGGCCATAGGAAGACGCCGATATCACTGGACTGGTTCACCATACTGGGAGCCTTTGAATTGGACGGGGAGGAGGGATCTAATGTCTCGCTCTCTACTGTTTGAACTACGACCTACCCTCACTACATCATAACTTGCCTCAATACTAACGGGTGGACTATGAAACATGCTAAACAGGAACCCGTAATTTTTTGTTGTTTATACCACTAGCTGCTTATAAGGGACAACGCAATAGGAAGGAGCTATGTATGGGAGCGGCCGAATGCCACTTGATAACTGCAATTGCAATTAAGAATGCCAAGGGTGGGTATACTAGGGGTGGCGGGTGGTAGATTTTTGGGGGTTCTGTTGAGTTACTCACAATGCAACAAAATTGAAAATTTACATTACGATTGTTATTACTATACAGTGAGGAGCATGCCCTTATGTGAATGTTATTCTATGGCGACTGTAACACATTGATGCTCTACTTGATATGCAAATAAACAAATTTTCAAAATAAAATAATGCAGTTGTAGATGTGACATTTCCCAAAGTTCAATGTGTTTTGATCCTAGGATCACACAGAGCTCCATCAAGCAGTATCAATAGTCCATGTTTACACAAAACCAATGACAAAGCAATTTTATGAGTAAGAAAATAAGTTAATGCTTTGTACCTTGTGGGTACATACATGCTTAAAGATAATGAAAAGATTGATGAGAATGCCCCCTAATTATGAAGATTACATTGTTCCGTTCAGGCTGTAATAAATAGGAGCTTTGCTGAAATGTCTCACCAGTGTCAAGAGCCCTACATTGTCCTCGTATTACCACGAAAGCAGTGTTAAGTTTCTTTTGGTTTGTTGATCCAAGAAGAAGTACATAAATCCTGGTGGGATTTGCTAGATATTCACGGAACCCAACATAGCAAGGCAACATTCTGTTCTACGTTGCATGAAATGTAAGGGGCTATTTATGAGGCCTTTTGCATTGCTCCTGCACCATGCAACATGGTTCAAGAGCAACGTAAACCATAAGGCATATCTTTGAAGCCATGGAAAGCCTCCTTGCATGGCTCTGAGTGGCTCTAAAATACCCATAGTAACACAACGCAATTCAAATAGCTGCCTGCATTACTCTTCCATGGGAAGGAGTTCCATGAGCGTTGAGTAGGTATTCCCATGCAACTCCCATGGATTTTTAGGCATACCCAGATTTAAAAGAACTTGTAAACCAGGGGATGTGTCAAAATCTTACAAATCTATCAAAGTTACAATTGATATCCAGGGAACCACTGTGATAACGGTTCTTGGAAATGCTAGAGTTGTCCGCAGGTTGGTAGACATCTGTAAATACGGTGGAAGGAGTACCCTCGCCATGGTGAGAGTAAAGCTCTCCATAATGATGATGGTAATTACTCCATCCCACGATAACGAAATCAGCTCCTAGGGGCAGCTCCTAGCTACAGGATCTGCGAATAGTGTTCAGGGAAGCTGTGAACAGTGATAAGATTAGGAGTGAAATATATACAAAGGCAGTAGGGGATTTATTAATAAACTGATACCTATAAACTTTCAGTAGATTATTGTCATTACAATATCAATACATGGCTTCCATTTCTTTTAACGCACCTACCCATAATTCTCAATCGCCCAGCCTCTGGCTGAGAATGTAGGGCGAAGGAAAATGTTTACATTTACTCTTACAACTTTCTGAAACTTTTAAATATGGGCTTGTGAGGTTTCCCAATTTTCCTGCATGCAGAGACAGCCTCAGTATGCCATTTGTAACTGTTATTTCAATATCACTTCTATAAAACTGCAGGTGGGGATTTTGGAGAAAACTGTTGATTGCCCAAGAAACATGGTAAGTGTGTTAAATGTCAATACCATTTCATTAATTGTATAATTATACAAACGCCGTGTGGGGATGTGGCCATTAGTATGAACTCATTTCAAAGAGTCATGATCATATCTAAATATAAATATTATATTAAATAGGAGTCTGCAATCCCTGTTTGAAAATGTGTTTATATTTCTTTATCACAGACATGCTTGTATTCTTCATGATGGCAACCATGCTATCCCTTTCATATGAATGAGCAAGTCACCAAGTAATTAAGTACTTTGTGGGAATGGTGATGGTGTGATTATGTTTTATAGTGATTAAAACTCCCTCTGCTGAACACTTCTAAAGATGGCCAATCAAGGAGTCTTGTACAGAGTGTCCCTGGGAGATGACCCAAAGCCTCTCCAACCTATTGAAATCCTAGACAGCTATAAGTATAAATATCCTGCGGAGGGAATGGTTGGAGGAAAGCCCAAGTTGGAAGTGAATAAATGCCCAGACATATCCACTGCTTTCACCTCATTAAAACAAGCCTTTGAGAACTCCACGCTTAGAGTGGAAGAAGCATGTAGTTACCTAGTGGAGATGATGGAACTCATAAAGGCAGAAATAGACTCAGATTGGACATCTTTTGGAGTGAAAATTGCAAATAAAGGTACAATCACCCCTCGAGACATATTGGAGGTTACAATCAAAAATGTTCCAGGTCAATGGGACTGTGCAGGACCTAAAATACTTCCCACCCAAGGGCAACAACTTTCTCTGGCAGGATTCCAGTTAGCCCTATATAGACTTGGAAAGGTGAAGACTAATACCCCCGGGAATTACAGAGACACATTGGCCGACAGAATGACAGTCATCTTGAATGACGACCCCTTTTCCCCCACAATAGCAATAGGAATGTTAGGCCCTGTGTCTGCAACATGTTCATCGTGGTGCAACAACCCCAAATTTAGAAAGATCGTAGGGGCCTATGACATGTTCCTGATAAAGTGCGAAAGTCTATACTCCGGTCTTCGAGCTGGCACAGTAGTGACAGCTTATGAAGATTGCTCTGGACTTACATCATTCTCGTACTTCATGCGAAAGATCGGAAAGTCTGTCGAAGATACAGTACTTTACTTTTTTAGCCAGCAAGTGATGAAAGATGTCGCTCGGCTCTGGCACCCAGGCCAGGAAGCAGATATACCTGACTCGTACTTCATCCATTTCAAGTCCCTGGGAATCATTGGCAAGTCCCCATATTCTTCCAACGCGGTGGGTTATCTCTACAACTTGATACATAGCACGTGTTCATACAAGGGTGACGCAAGGTCTTTGAATGCAGTTGTGATTTCAGAATGTGCTCCAGACAGTATGTCTGTACTGGGAGGTTTCCTTGGCGATGCCTTCTATGGTCGAGGGTCATACAATCGATTTGTCTTTCGAAATGATGAAGACTGGGCTGCACATCAAGAAGCAGAGGCCCCTGAAGAAAATTTTCAAGATGCTGGCTCCTACATTGAAGGAATAGGAGGATAACTGCTGTTGAACTTAGCGGAAACAGTGCTGAAGAAGTTTACGCCCGGATGGTTGCGTCTAACTTCAAACTGTCAGATGCTATGAAGGCAAGGTACAAGGCAATTGCAAATTCCGTTCCCCCCAGAAAGGACACATTTTCTGAGTTCTTAGCGAGAGTTTACAATTAGAGAAATGAACCAATCAAAACACAAAAGTGCCTTCCCTGTAAGTTATAATTTTACGACAATCCTACCTCATTTTTGTAACTGATTTTCTATGGGGAAAAAAAATACCCTCTGCTATGCAATACAAGGTTATTGTAAGTCAATCCTCGCTAGGGTAAATTAACTCCTCACTGATTTTTAATATCCCTAAGATATATGACATAGGACATGTTATCCCACATGTCATTCCAACCAAATCGAACAAAGAATGTGATAATGCAGTTGTAGATGTGACATTTCCCAAAGTTCACTGTGTTTTGATCCTAGGATCACACAGAGCTCCATCAAGCAGTATCAATAGTCCATGTTTACACAAAACCAATGACAAAGCAAGTTTATGAGTAAGAAAATAAGTTACTGCTCTCTATCTTGTGGGTACATACATGCTTAAAGATAATGAAAGATTGATTAGAATGTCCCCTGATTATCAAGATTACATTGTTCCGTTCAGGCTGTAATAAATAGGGTTTTGCTGAAATGTCTCACCAGTGTCAAGAGCCCTACATTGTCCTCGTATTACCATGAAAGCAGTGTTAAGGTTCTTTTGGTTTGTTGATCCAAGAAGAAGTACATAAATCCTGGTGGGATTTACTAGACATTCATGGAATCCAACATAGCAAGGGAACATTCTGTTCTCTTCCAGGGGATACTCATTAATAGTCATAAGCACTGAATTATCTCCGCCCATGAGCGGGAACCCGGAACACATAACAATATACATATATATGTGTAAATATATCAAAAAGTACATAGTACTAAACTAATTATACACATATACATGTATAATAACCATAATATGCAGCCTAACATATATACATAGGCTAATAAAGCCAACATTACACACGTTCTGAAGCATGAAAATATGCTGTATATAAATGCAATAAACAGGCATGAGCCCAAAATGCATTTCATAACCATGAAAAACTTTTATTTTCATCAAAGAACCTGTTGTAAACAGTTATTAGCCTAAAAGGCTGCATATTAAAAATTGTCTGTGTACAGAAAATGAGACTGGCACCCTGCCTTTAAGGCCCCAGAGAATCTGCACACTTTGCCTTTAAGGCCTCTAGGAGAACTCTGTTCCCATCATGCACCACAGGTGACAGTTAGGTCAGTTCTTTTTTCCGGCTTGTTCTGTGAGTAACCTGGAACTTGAGCTCTGCTCATTTGTAGTATTTTTCTGTCAGAAGTTGGTTTTTCTTACCTTTTTTTGGCAAAAGATTGTTTTGGTGGTGTTTAATATCTTGTTCTGACTAACTGTTGGTGATTTTTTAGTCAGAATGCCACCTTTATTTTACAAATGTCCTTCCTATGGGAAGAAGATGTCAAAAACGGATCCACACTCTGTTTGTGTGGTGTGTCTTCCAGCTTCTCATAAGGTGGAAGATTGTTATCACTGCCTCAACCTTTCTAGTAGAACTTTAAGAGAAAGAGAGAAAATGAGGTTGCTGGGCCTTCTGGAGAGAGAAAACCGTGGTGAGAAGAGTTCCAAGGGCTTATTATCATCTGCTAAGCCATCTTCTTATCCAAAACGTCGAAGATCAGCGTCTCCAGAAGGTAGAACTAAGAAAAATCGACTCCAGGGAGCGCCGCCGTCAAAAAAGGTGCGGTCGACGTCGAGATCCAGATCGCCGTCAGCATTGTCGGCGTCGAAGAGGGCTCCGTCGACGTCGAGAACTTCGCCGGTGAGGCAAGGTTCAGCGTCTCGACATTCGCCGTCGAAATCCTTCTCGACGTCAAGACATCTGGTGTCGATTGCTGTAAAGACCACGTCGGGGGCGCCACGTTCGACGTCGAAGACTCGTGAGAAATCGACGTCGAGGGAAGAGAGGCGTCCGACGTTGAAGGGTGGTGTGTCGACGTCGAAGGATGGTGTGTCGACGTCGAAGAAAGTGTCGACGTCGAAGGATAGACCGAGGTCGAGAGAGAGACTTATGACGTCGTCGAAGAAGAGGTCGACGTCGAGAGAAAGGACGGCGTCGAAGGATTCGACGTCGAGACCTAAAAAGAGAAGATCAAGGTCTCCATCGCGACATAAGTCGACGTCGAAGCTTGCTTCGGGCTCGAAGCATGGAGTGTCTAGGTCTCCCCCACCTGAACACAGGTCGGCGTCGAGACTATCAAGACCGGCCTCTCGGACCTCAATTAGGTCTTTGTCGAGGTCAGACATCAGTCCAGAACATATGTCTTCTCCGCGAGACCAGCAAGACGACAGGTCTGCGGTGGGGCAAGAGATAGTGCACCAGGACTCTTCTGTGGTGGCTCATTCGGGCTCAACCTCAGGGCAGGTGTCGGATGACAGACAATTGGTGCCCAGACAACGGACTCCATCTGGCTCATTGGTTTCTGAGCACAGTGTAGTTTCCAGAGCCTCCAAGTCTTCAACAGGACTGAATATTGTGCAGGTGTCACCTGAGGCTTCACCTGAGCGTTCAGGGCGGCCTATTAACTTGTCACCGAGGTGGCTGGAAAGCCTGAGACATTGGAAGATGCGTCCAGATGCAGGACTGATGGGGATGAGGGCTCCGGTCCCTCAGACGGAGCTTCATCGAAGATCACGCTCGAGGTCCTTAGTGAGAGAGAAATCACGTTCAAGGGAACGAAGGAGGCAGCGATCGGCAACTCCTCAGAGGCGGAGTAGAACTCCTTCACCATCTTCTACGTCATCTAAGTCTTCTTTAAGATCTTCATATAGAGACTATTCTCCCACTATTTCATCTACTCCTCCGTCCAGAGTGTCTCCAGTGGATGATTTGGGCACGTTTAATGATGTGTTGTGTCGTGGGGCGAATAAGTTCAAGATCAAGATGGCAGTTCCCCAAATAGCAACGTCAGTCATCTTTGAAACCCTGCATCACAAGACGACTGGTAGGCCTCTTCTGCCGTTAGTGCCCGGGTTGATAGAACCAGCAATGAGAACATTCTTAACTCCGGCCACGGTGGGTTCAGGTCCTTCTAGGATTGCAAAGAAGTACAGGGCTCCAGCAGAAGATCCTTTATTTTTGAGTTCTGACCCTCCTCCAGATTCACTTATTGTGACGGCAGTCAGAAAAGCACATTCTGCAGCATCTACCTCTTCTGCTCCACCTGAAAAGGATAGTAAGAGTATGGATTCCTTGGGGAGAAGAATGTGCAACACCTCAGGTTCGGTCATGAGAGTGGCCAGTGCGTCAGCCTTATTGGGCCGCTATGATCGTCTGCTCTGGGACTCAGTGGCTCGTTTTGCAGATAAACTCCCTAAGGAGGATCAGAAAGACTTTCTGGAAATAGTGGAAGAAGGAGGATTGGTGGCTAACCAGAGTATTAGTGCGGCTGCTGATGCGGCGGATCTGTCAGCCCATGGTAATGCACATGGTGTTTGTGCTAGACGTACGGCTTGGCTTCGCCTTACGGGGCTAAAGCCGGAGGCTCAGAGGAAAATGGTAAATTTAGCTTTTAATGGTTCGACTCTGTTTGGATCTCACGCTGACAACGAAATGTCTAAAATGAAAGTGGAGTTGGACACCCTGAAGGCCGTCGGTCTTGAAAAGAAAAAAGAATTTAGACGTCGGGGTAATTTTCGTCCCTTTGACAAAAGATCTTTTCAGCAGAGGGGCCAACAGACGAATTGGTCCTCGCAAAATCAAGGCCAGAATCAACAGAGGTCGCAATTCCAACAGCGACGACCTGAACGAGGCAGAGGCAATGGAAACAGGCAGCAATCATCTGCTACCAAGCAGCCTCAAAAACAATGAACGGATGCTTCCTCCACAACCGTGTGCCACTCCGGTCGGAGGAAGTATTGTGTGGTATCTGGACGAGTGGAAGCAAATCACAAAGGACAGATGGGTGCTGAGTATCATTCAGAGCGGGTACCTTTTGAGATTCAAGAAGCCACCTCCTGTCATACGTCCTCTAAAGATGGTTCAGTGGAATATAAAGCGCTTGCAACAGGAAGCGAACGTCCTTCTGAAGAGGAACGCCATAGAACCAGTACCATCTCAACAGAAATGTCAAGGCCTGTACTCTCGTAAAGAAAAAAGGTCCAGTTACGGAGTTCAGACCCATTCTGGATTTGAGACGATTGAACAAATTCATTCGGAAGGAGAGATTTCGAATGCTGGCTCTTCATCAGATCTTCCCTCAATTACACCAAGGGGATTGGATGTGCTCCATCAATCTGAAAGATGCTTACTTTCATATTCCGGTATCCAAAAAACATCGGAAGTTCCTCAGGTTCCAAGTAGGGGCTCATCATTACCAGTACTCAGTACTCCCTTTTGGCCTGAGATCAGCTCCCAGAACATTTTCAAAATGTATGGCGGTAGTTGCGGCTTGTCTTCGAAAGAGACAGATTTTCATATATCCGTACTTAGACGACTGGCTTCTGAAGAGTTCATCCCCATCGCTACTAGAAGAGCATCTATCGATATGCCTCCAACTCATGTGCAAGTTGGGTCTGCAAGTCAACTACAAGAAGTCCATAATGAATCCCACCCAGAAGATCCACTTCCTGGGTGCTCAACTGGACACAGAAAAAGAAAACGTGTGTCCTTCGGAGGAGAGATGGTCATCTATCAAGGCGAAGTGCGTGCTTCTCCTCCAGTATGCACGTCCTCCAGTATGCACGTCCGACAGTTCGGCAAGTATCCTCTCTCCTGGGGTCCATGGCATCGTGCATATTCATCGTGCCAAACGCACGTTTGCAGATGCGTCCTCTGCAGCAGTGTCTGGAAGATCAGTGGAAACAGAGGATGGGATGCTGGGAAGATCAAATTCATCTCCAACAGTCGGCAAGAGAGTCCATTCGGTGGTGGATGAAGAAGGAACACTTAATGAAGGGAGTTCCTTTTCATCAGGACCCACCAACGCAGACTCTGATCACAGATGCCTCTCTCCAAGGTTGGGGGGCACATATGGGCCCTCTGCAGGTTCAAGGGCTATGGTCAAACTTTGAGAAAGGATATCACATCAATCTACTCGAACTCAGAGCGGTCCATCTTGCTCTCAAGTCCCTGGCTCCATCTCTACAGACTTGGTCCCTCCTGGTACAAACAGACAATACAACTACCATGTATTACTTAAACAAGCATGGGGGGACCAGATCCAGGACTCTGTCCATAGAAGCCCAGACCATCTGGCATTGGTTACTTGCACGAGACCTATCCATAACAGCAGTTCACCTACCAGGGAGTCTCAACTCACAGGCGGACGGCCTCAGCAGAGACTTCGTCGAAGCGCACGACTGGGTTCTCAACAAAGACATCGCGCACAGCATTTTCCAGTCTTGGGGAACACCAGACATCGATCTGTTCGCAGACGCGGCAAACAGAAAATGCCCCGTCTTCGCGTCCAGGTTCTCCCAGAAAGGGTCTCAAGAGAATGCCCTTTTGATAGACTGGTGTCAAAATTTGCTGTACGCCTTTCCACTGACACCGTTGATACCAGCAGTGATCAACCGGATGTACAAGACCGACTCCAGAATGATACTGATTTGCCCGGAGTGGCCACGCCAGTGGTGGTTTCCAGATCTCCTCCAGTTGTCAATCAGGCCACACAGGAGATTGCCTTGTTGCCCGGATCTTCTGTCCAAACAGGAGGGGCGAGTGTTTCACCCCAATCTGCCCTCCCTGCGCTTGGCAGCATGGCTCCTGAAGTCATCCAGTACGGGCATTTACAGCTGAATCCGGAGTGTATGAACATTCTTAAGGAGGCAAAGCGGCCTTCTACAAGACAATCCTACGGATTGAAGTGGAAACGCTTTTACCTTTGGTGTCAGAGTAAAGGTCTTGACCCTATTCATGGTCAAGAACAGGTGATCTTGCCTTATCTTCTTTACCTTGCTGAGTCTGATTTGCAGTTTAGTTCTATCAAAGTCAATCTTGCTGCAATAACTGCTTATAGAAAATCGCCAACACAGATATCGTTTTTTCGGATGCCTGTGGTGAAAGATTTTCTAGAGGGGTTAAGGAAGGTGTTTCCTCCAGTCAGGTCTCCTTCTCCACCTTGGGAGCTTAATGTGGTGTTCACTAAGTTGATGGGTCCACCATTTGAGCCCATACATAAAGCGTCTTTGCAACACTTATCTTGGAAAGTAGCATTCCTGGTGGCCATTACTTCTGCTCTTAGAGTGAGCGAAATTCAGGCTCTGTGTTGCAAGGAACCGTACACAGTTTTTCATGGAAACAGAGTGGTGCTCAGAACTCATCTTGCTTTTCTGCCTAAGGTGGTGTCGGATTTTCATATTAACCAATCCATAACATTGCCTACTTTCTTTCCAAACCCTTCAAGTCCGGCTGAGCGGACTTTGCATTCATTAGATCTAAAGAAGGTTTTGAAATTTTACTAAGTCGTTGAGACACACGGACCGTTTGTTTGTGAACTATGGTCCTACAAATACTGGTTTGGCAGCATCCAAGAGATCCATTTCTAGATGGATAGTGTCATGTATCTTACTGGCCTATCAGCTAGCCCACAAGTCTTTATCAGGTAGACCTAGGGCTCATTCTACAAAAGGGAAAGCTTCTACCACAGCTCTCCTTAGGAATGTGGCTATGTCAGAGATGTGTAAAGCAGCTACTTGGCGTTCAGTGCATACGTTTACACGCCATTACTGCTTGGATTCTGATGCGCAGACTGATGCACAAGTGTGACAAGCATCCTTCAGAAATGTGTTTGCTGTTTCTAGTTAAACACTGTATTTTTAAAAGTGCAGCAATGCATTTATCTGTTCGCCCGCTTCTAGTGGGTATGAGCTTGCTACTCTATTCAGTGCTTATGACTATTAATGAGTATCCCCTGGAAGAGAAGGATTAGTTACTTACCTGTAATCCTAGTTCTCTTCCAGGGGTATACTCATTAAAGTCATAAGCACCCTCCCGCCTCCCCGGGCGAGCAGTAGCATTGAAGTTTTTTCAATATGTATTATGAAGTTTTTAAGTGCAGATTCCTGCTAATAGTTTACTGTACCGTACAAAAGAACTGACCTAACTGTCACCTGTGGTGCATGATGGGAACAGAGTTCTCCTAGAGGCCTTAAAGGCAAAGTGTGCAGATTCTCTGGGGCCTTAAAGGCAGGGTGCCAGTCTGATTTTCTGTACACAGACAATTTTTCGAATGCAGCCTTTTAGGCTAATAACTGTTTACAACAGGTTCTTTGATGAAAATAAAAGTTTTTCATGGTTATGAAATGCATTTTGGGCTCATGCCTGTTTATTACATTTATATACAGCATATTTTCATGCTTCAGAACGTGTGTAATATTGGCTTTATTAGCCTATGTATATATGTTAGGCTGCATATTATGGTTATTATACATGTATATGTGTATAATTAGTTTAGTACTATGTACTTTTTGATATATTTACACATATATATGTATATTGTTATGTGTTCCGGGTTCCCGCTCATGAGCGGAGATAATTCAGTGCTTATGACTTTAATGAGTATACCCCTGGAAGAGAACTAGGATTACAGGTAAGTAACTAATCCTTCTGCGTTGCAAGAAATGTAAGGGGCTATTTATGAGGCCTTTTGCATTGCTCTTGCACCATGCAAAATGGTGCAAGAGCAACGTAAACCATAAGGCATATCTTTGAAGCCATGGAAAGCCTCCTTGCATGGCTCTGAGTGGCTCTAAAATTCCCAGAGTAACGCAACGCAATTCAAATAGCTGCCTGCATTACTGTTCCATGGGAAGTAGTTCCATGAGCGTTGAGTAGGTATTCCCATGCAACTCCCATGGATTTTTAGGCATACCCAGATTTAACTCCTTCCATGCTCATGACGAGCTCAGCTCGTCATGAGGCACAGTGGAGCTGTGTTTATGACGAGCTGAGCTCGTCATGAACAATGGTAAATCAGGGGATACAGCACAGGAGGGGAAAAGTCATAGCAGCCAAGGTGTTAAAAGAACTTGTAAACCAGGGGATGTGTCAAAATCTTACAAATCTATCAAAGTTACAATTGATATCCAGGAACCACTGTGATAACGGTTCTTGGAAATGCTAGAGTTGTCCGCAGGTTGGTAGACATCTGTAAATACGGTGGAAGGAGTACCCTCGCCATGGTAAGAGTAAAGCTCTCCATAATGATGATGGTAATTACTCCATCCCACGATAACGAAATCAGCTCCTAGTGGCAGCTCCTAGGTACAGGATCTGCGAATAGTGTTCAGGGAAGGCTGTGAACAGTGATAAGATTAGGAGTGAAATATATACAAAGGCAGTAGGAGATTTACTAATGAACTGATACCTATAAACTTTCAGTAGACTATTGTCATTACAATATCAATATATAGCTTCCATTTATTTTAACGCACCTACCCATAATTCTCAATCGCCCAGCCTCTGGCTGAGAATGGATGGCGAAGGAAAACATTTACATTCATTCTTACAACTTTCTGAAACTTTTAAATGTGGGCTTGTAAGGTTTCCCAATTTTCCTGCATGCAGAGAAAGCCTCAGTATGCCATTTGTAACGGTTATATTTCCTTATCACTTCCTTAAAACTGCAGGTGGGGAATTTGGAGAAAACTGTTGATTGCCCAAGAAGCATAGTAAGTGTGTTAAATGTCAATACCATTTCATTAACTGTATAATTATACAAACGCTGAGTGGTGAGGTGGCCATCAGTATGAATTCATTTCAGAGAGTCATGATCATATCTAAATATAAATAATATATTAAATAGGAGTCTGCAATCCCTGTTTGAAAATCTGTTTATATTTCTTTATCACAGACATGCTTTTATTCTTCATGATGGCAACCATGCTATCCCTTTCATATGAATGAGCAAGTCACCAAGTAATTAAGTGCTTTGTGGGAATGGTGAAGGTGTGATTATGTTTTATAGTGATTAAAATACCCTCTGCTATGCATTAAAAGGTTATTGTAAGTCAATCCTCGCTAGGGTAAATTAACTTCTCACTGATTTTTAATATCCCTAAGATATATGACATAGGACATGTTATCCCACATGTCGATCCACCCAAATCGAACAATGAATGTGATAATGCAGTTGTAGATGTGACATTTCCCAAAGTTCACTGTGTTTTGATCCTAGGATCACACAGAGCTCCATCAAGCAGTATCAATAGTCCATGTTTACACAAAACCAATGACAAAGCAATTTTATGAGTAAGAAAATAAGTTACTGCTTTGTACCTTGTTGGTACATACATGCTTAAAGATAATGAAAGATTGATGAGAATGTCCCCTGATTATGAAGATTACATTGTTCTGTTCAGGCTGTAATAAATAGGAGCTTTGCTGAAATGTCTCACCAGTGTCAAGAGCCCTACATTGTCCTCGTATTACCACAAAAGCAGTGTTAAGTTTCTTTTGGTTTGTTGATCCACGAAGAAATACATAAATCCTGGCTGGGATTTACTAGACATTCACGGAACCCAACATAGCAAGGGAACATTCTGTTCTGCATTGCATGAAATGTAGTGGTCTTTTTATGAGGCCTTTTGCATTGCTCTTGTACCATGCAACATGGTGCAAGAGCAACGTAAACCATAAGGCATATCTTTGAAGCCATGGAAAGCCTCCTTGGGTGGCTCTGAGTGTCTCTAAAATACCCAGAGTAACACAACGCAATTCAAATAGCTGCCTGCATTACTCTTCCATGGGAAGGAGTTCCATGAGAGTTGAGTAGGCATTCCCATGCAACTCCCATGGATTTTTAGGCATACCCAGATTTAAAAGAACTTGTAAACCAGGGGATGTGTCAAAATCTTACAAATCTATCAAAGTAACAATTGATATCCAGGAACCACTGTGATAACGGTTCTTGGAAATGCTAGAGTTGTCCGCAGGTTGGTAGACATCTGTAAATACGGTGGAAGGAGTACCCTCGCCATGGTGAGAGTAAAGCTCTCCATAATGATGATGGTAATTACTCCATCCCACGATAACGAAATCAGCTCGTAGGGGCAGCTCCTAGCTACAAGATCTGCGAATAGTGTTCATGGAAGCTGTGAACAGTGATAAGATTAGGAGTGAAATATATACAAAGGCAATAGGGGATTTACTAATAAACTGATACCTATAAACTGTCAGTAGATTATTGTCATTACAATATCAATACATAGCTTCCATTTCTTTTAACGCACCTACCGATAATTCTCAATCGCCCAGCCTCTGGCTGAGAATGTAGGGCGAAGGAAAATGTTTACATTTATTCTTACAACTTTCTGAAACTATTAAATATGGGCTTGTGAGGTTTCCCAATTTTCCTGCATGCAGAGACAGCCTCAGTATGCCACTTGTAACTGTTATTTCAATATCACTTCTATAAAACTGCAGGTGGGGATTTTGGAGAAAACTGTTGATTGCCCAAGAAACATGGTAAGTGTGTTAAATCTCAATACCATTTCATTAATTGTATAATTATACAAACGCCGTGTGGGGATGTGGCCATTAGTATGTACTCATTTCAAAGAGTCATGATCATATCTAAATATAAATATTATATTAAATAGGAATCTGCAATCCCTGTTTGAAAATCTGTTTATATTTCTTTATCACAGACATGCTTGTATTCTTCATGATGGCAACCATGCTATCCCTTTCATATGAATGAGCAAGTCACCAAGTAATTAAGTGCTTTGTGGGAATGGTGATGATGTGATTATGTTTTATAGTGATTAAAATACCCTCTGCTGAACACTTCTAAAGATGGCCAATCAAGGAGTCTTGCACAGAGTGTCCCTGGGAGATGACCCAAAGCTTCTCCAACCTATTGAAATCCTAGACAGCTATAAGTATAAATATCCTACGGAGGGAATGGTTGGAGGAGAGCCCAAGTTGGAAGTGAATAAATGCCCAGACATATCCACTGCTGTCACCTCATTAAAACAAGCATTTGAGAACTCCACACTTAGAGTGAAAGAAGCATGTAGTTACCTGGTGGAGATGATGGAACTCATCAAGGCAGAAATAGACTCAGATTGGACATCTTTTGGAGTGAAAATTGCAAATAAAGATACAATCACCCCTCGAGACATATTGGAGGTTACAATCAAAAATGTTCCAGGTCTATGGGACTGTGCAGGACCTAAAATACTTCCCACCCAAGGGCAACTACTTTCTCTGGCAGGATTCCTGTTAGCCCTATATAGACTTGGAAAGGTGAAGAATAATACCCCCGGGAATTACAGAGACACATTGGCCGACAGAATGACAGTCATCTTGAATGACGACCCCTTTTCCCCCACAATAGCAATAGGAATGTTAGGCCCTGTGTCTGCAACATGTTCATTGTGGTGCAACAACTCCAAATTTAGAAAGATCGTAGGGGCCTATGACATGTTCCTGATGAAGTGCGAAAGTCTATACTCCGGTCTTCGAGCTGGCACAGTAGGGACAGCTTATGAAGATTGCTCTGGACTTACATCATTCTCGTACTTCATGCGAAAGATCGGAAAGTCTGTCGAAGATACAGTACTTTACTTTTTTAGCCAGCAAGTGATGAAAGATGTCGCTCGGCTCTGGCACCCAGGCCTGGAAGCAGATATACCTGACTCGTACTTCATCCATTTCAAGTCCCTGGGAATCATTGGCAAGTCCTCATATTCTTCCAACGCGGTGGGTTATCTCTACAACTTGATACATAGCACGTGTCCATACATGGGTGACGCAAGGTCTTTGAATGCAGTTGTGATTTCAGAATGTGCTCCAGACAGTATGTCTGTAATGGGAGGTTTCCTTGGTGATGCCTTCTATGGTCGAGGGTCATACAATCGATTTGTCTTTCGAAATGATGAAGACTGGGCCGCACATCAAGAAGCAGAGGCCCCTGAAGAAAATTTTCAAGATGCAGGCTCCTACATTGAAGGAGTAGGAGGATCAACTGCTGTTGAACTTAGCGGAAACAGTGCTGAAGAAGTTTACGCCCGGATGGTTGCGTCTAACTTCAAACTGTCAGATGCTATGAAGGCAAGGTACAAGGCAATTGCAAATTCCGTTCCCCCAAGAAAGGACACTTTTTCAGAGTTCTTAGCGAGAGTTTACATTTAGAGAAATGAACCAATCAAAACACAAACGTGCCTTCCCTGTAAGTTATAATTTTACGACAATCGTAACTCATTTTTGTTACTGATTTTCTATTAAAAAGAAAAAAAAAATACCCTCTGCTATGCAATACAAGGTTATTGTAAGTCAATCCTCGCTAGGGTAAATTACCTCCTCACTGATTTTTAATATCCCTAAGGTATATGACATAGGACATGTTATCCCACATGTCATTCCACCCAAATCGAACGATGAATGTGATAATGCAGTTGTAGATGTGACATATCCCAAAGTTCACTGTGTTTTGATCCTAGGATCACACAGAGCTCCATCCAGCAGTATCAATAGTCCATGTTTACACAAAACCAATGACAAAGCAAGTTTATGAGTGAGAAAATAAGTTACTGCTCTCTATCTTGTGGGTACATACATGCTTAAAGATAATGAAAGATTGATGAGAATGTCCCCTGATTATCAAGATTACATTGTTCCGTTCAGGCTGTAATAAATAGGGGCTTTGCTGAAATGTCTCACCAGTGTCAAGAGCCCTACATTGTCCTCGTATTAGCATGAAAGCAGTGTTAAGTTTCTTTTGGTTTGTTGATCCAAGAAGAAGTACATAAATCCTGGTGGGATTTACTAGACATTAATGGAACCCAACATAGCAAGGCAACATTCTGTTCTGCGTTGCAAGAAATGTAAGGGGCTATTTATGAGGCCTTTTGCATTGCTCTTGCACCATGCAAAATGGTGCAAGAGCAACGTAAACCATAAGGCATATCTTTGAAACCATGGAAAGCCTCCTTGCGTGGCTCTGAGTGGCTCTAAAATTCCCAGAGTAACACAACGCAATTCAAATAGCTGCCTGCATTACTCTTCCATGGGAAGTAGTTCCATGAGCGTTGAGTAGGTATTCCCATGCAACTCCCATGGATTTTTAGGCATACCCAGATTTAACTCCTTCCATGCTCATGACGAGCTCAGCTCGTCATGAGGCACAGTGGAGCTGTGTTTATGACGAGCTGAGCTCGTCATGAACAATGGTAAATCAGGGGATGCAGCACTGGAGGGGAAAAGTCATAGCAGCCAAGGTGTTAAAAGAACTTGTAAACCAGGGGATGTGTCAAAATCTTACAAATCTATCAAAGTTACAATTGATATCCAGGAACCACTGTGATAACGGTTCTTGGAAAAGCTAGAGTTGGCCGCAGGTTGGTAGACATCTGTAAATACGGTGGAAGGAGTACCCTCGCCATGGTAAGAGTAAAGCTCTCCATAATGATGATGGTAATTACTCCATCCCACGATAACGAAATCAGCTCCTAGTGGCAGCTCCTAGGTACAGGATCTGCGAATAGTGTTCAGGGAAGGCTGTGAACAGTGATAAGATTAGGAGTGAAATATATACAAAGGCAGTAGGAGATTTACTAATAAACTGATACCTATAAACTGTCAGTAGACTATTGATATTACAATATCAATACATAGCTTCCATTTATTTTAATGCACCTACCCATAATTCTTAATCGCCCAGCCTCTGGCTGAGAATGGATGGCGAAGGAAAACATTTACATTTATTCTTATAACTTTCTGAAACTTTTAAATATGGGCTTGTAAGGTTTCCCAATTTTCCTGCATGCAGAGACAGCCTCAGTATGCCATTTGTAACTGTTATTTCCTTATCACTTCCTTAAAACTGCAGGTGGGGAATTTGGAGAAAACTGTTGATTGCCCATGAAACATGGTAAGTGTGTTAAATGTCAATACCATTTCATTAATTGTATAATTAGACAAACACCGAGTGGTGATGTGGCCACCAGTATAAACTCATTTCAAAGAGTCATGATCATGTCTAAATCTAAATAATATATTAAATAGGAGTCTGCAATCCCTGTTTGAAAACCTGTTTATATTTCTTTATCACAGAAATGCTTTTATTCTTCATGATGGCAACCATGGTATCCCTTTCATATGAATGAGCAAGTCACCAAGTAATTAAGTGCTTTGTGGGAATGGTGATGGTGTGATTATGTATTATAATGATTAAAATACCCTCTGCTATGCATTACAAGGTTATTGTAAGTCAATCCTCACTAGGGTAAATTGACTCCTCACTGATTTTTAATATCCCTACGATATATGACATAGGACATGTTATCCCACATGTCGATCCACCCAAATCGAACAATGAATGTGATAATGCAGTTGTAGATGTGTCATTTCCCAAAGATCACACAGAGCTCCATCAAGCAGTATCAATAGTCCATGTTTACACAAAACCAATGACAAATCAATTTTATGAGTAAGAAAATAAGTTACTGCTTTGTACCTTGTGGGTACATACATGCTTAAAGATAATGAAAGATCGATGAGAATGTCCCCTGATTATCAAGATTACATTGTTCCGTTCAGGCTGTAATAAATAGGAGCTTTGCTGAAATGTCTCACCAGTGTCAAGAGCCCTACATTGTCCTCGTATTACCACGAAAGCAGTGTTAAGTTTCTTTTGGTTTGTTGATCCAAGAAGAAGTACATAAATCCTGGTGGGATTTACTAGACATTCATGGAACCCAACATAGCAAGGCAACATTCTGTTCTGCGTTGCATGAAATGTAAGGGGCTATTTATGAGGCCTTTTGCATTGCTTTTGCACCATGCAAAGTGGTGCAAGTGCACCGTAAACCGTAAGGCATATCTTTGAAGCCATGGAAAGCATCCTTGCGTGGCTCTGAGTAGCTCTAAAATACCCAGAGTAAAACAACGCAATTCAAATAGCTGCCTGCATTACTATTCCATGGGAAGGAGTTCCATGAGTGTTGAGTAGGTATTTTCATGCAACTCCCATGGATTTTTAGGCATACCCAGATTTAAAAGAACTTGTAAACCAGGGGATGTGTCAAAATCTTACAAATGTATCAAAGTTACAATTGATATCCAGGAACCACTGTGATAACGGTTCTGGGAAATGCTAGAGTTGTCCGCAGGTTGGTAGACATCTGTAAATACGGTGGAAGGAGTACCCTCGCCATGGTAAGAGTAAAGCTCTCCATAATGATGATGGTAATTACTCCATCCCACGATAACGAAATCAGCTGCTAGTGGCAGCTCCTAGGTACAGGATCTGCGAATAGTGTTCAGGGAAGGCTGTGAACAGTGATAAGATTAGGAGTGAAATATATACAAAGGCAGTAGGAGATTTACTAATGAACTGATACCTATAAACTTTCAGTAGACTATTGTCATTACAATATCAATATATAGCTTCCATTTATTTTAACGCACCTACCCATAATTCTCAATCGCCCAGCCTCTGGCAGAGAATGGATGGCGAAGTAAAACGTTTACATTTATTCTTACAACTTTCTGAAACTTTTAAATATGGGCTTGTAAGATTTCCCAATTTTCCTGCATGCAGAGACAGCCTCAGTATGCCATTTGTAACGGTTATTTCATTATCGCTTCTGTAAAACTGCAGGTGGGGAATTTGGAGAAAACTGTTGATTGCCCAAGAAACATGGTAAGTGTGTTAAATGTCAATACCATTTCATTAATTGTATATTTATACAAACGCCGAGTGGTGATGTGGCCACCAGTATAAACTCATTTCAAAGTCATGATCATGTCTAAATCTAAATAATATATTAAATATGAGTCTGCAATCCCTGTTTGACAACCTGTTTATATTTCTTTATCACAGAAATCCTTATATTCTTCATGATGGCAACTATGGTATCCCTTTCATATGAATGAGCAAGTCACCAAGTAATTAAGTGCTTTGTGGGAATAGTGATGGTGTGATTATGTATTATAATGATTACAATACCCGGGGGGCGTGGCTAGGCGCGCAATGCGGACAGCAGCACCCGGGTAGAGCTCCGAGTTGAGCTTCCCTTTCCCCGGACCAATTATCCGTTATTTCCTGACGAAACCGCCTGAAATTGTAGGCGGACCACCAGCAAGCTATTTTCGGCACTCTGGCCGACTTTCAATTTTTGAGATCCAACACCGAAGCACCGGACTCTCCTGAGGCTCGCAGGCGGGGCTCGTTGCCACACAGCCGGCGGAGAGATTGCGAGAGGCCGGGGGCTGGGCCGTTAGTCTAGGCCCCACCACGCGGCCTATGGTCTGGAATTGCCTGCACCCGATCGCATCTGGGGACGGACCCCGGAGGGCCCCCAGGCGGCATACTACCTGTGCCCCCATCCCCCCCCCACTGGACTGCAACCAAGCGCGACTGCCTGGTGAAGTGAGGCAGCATCGCAGGTGAACCGGGGGTTCAGCACCGACGGAGGCCCGGACCGAGGCCGAGGATACTGGGCCCTTTGCACAGACGCCGCGCGGGGAATGGACTGGGGGGCTCCTGCCGCCGCCTGACCGGCAAAAGTGACGGCGAGGATCCGAGGCGGAGGCCCGCTGGCTGAGGCCTACGACGCGGCACGGGATGGCGGCCACACTCTGGGCCCGTGTCCCGAGGATTGCCTGAGTTCTCCAGCGGCAGCCCCTCCCCCCTCGCGGCGGAACGGGCACGGAAGACCCGACCAGTGGACACCCGGCGGCACGCACCAGCACAGTGGACGATGTCCGGACCTATGGTGCAGCGGGCGGGCAGGTAGTCTGAGCACCTGTGGAGGTGGGACCGGCGCTCGGAGAGCAGGCCAGGCGAGGAGGTAGGAGAACACTGCCCGCTTAACCCTGTGTGAACACTACGGCCCCCCACCCACTGGCACTCCCTCCATGGGTACACCCGGGGCCACACGGAGAACTTGATGCCCGCGGTGACTGTCCCACACCGGCTGCACCCACGTGTGGACGGTGCTCACACCACGCCGGGCTCAGCGCCTCCTCACTAGACGGCCCGCGTGGGGGAGGAGGACATCACTGGATTGGGGCCCCCCACTTCCTCCTCTGCGTCTTGGCGCAGTAGGCAACCCTACGAGACATAGTGCCAGTTGGCTGCGGGACTTTGCGACACGACCCTAGCTCTCAGGAAACGCGAAACTGCATGAGGTGGACACTGTGGGCCCGGAACAACTGCAGCACTGAATGCTCTTTGGGGACCGCAGGGTCACAGCGACGCAGCTCTATGCGGCCAGTCGACGGTGAACATTGACCGTGCTTGTTGTCCCCAGAATCCCTGCCAACCACGAACTGCAGGCTGACCCTCCTACTGGCCTAGACAAGACCTTAGGCCTCTACACATGTGGGGTCGGCCTCACCTGGGGGCCTGGCTACCAACGGATATCACACAATACCGGAGATAGGATTTGGCTGCCTACCACAACGCATCGCTACACTGACTCACCCCCCACGTCGGATACGCGCTGAGGACAAGCTGCGCTGCCCCGCAGATACAGACGCCGGGAGCACCCCCCTGTGCCCCGACGACACTGCTGACCCTGGGAACGACGGTCACCCCGTCCCCGGGCTTTACCGCCGGTGGAACCACCTCGCACATGTCCGGAGGAGTGAGAACCCGCACTGGTACCGGAGGAGCCCCGCCGAAGGGAAAATCTGAAAAGTCGTTACGCAAAATGGCAGCTGACCAAGTCGCATCGCGGTTGGATAACGTGCTCGCTGCCATGGAACGCCTGGAACAGTCCCTCCAACAGACCAGGACATCCCTGGAATCAAAGATAGACAGTGTTGCCATAGACCTGACCCACCTGAGAGACGACCACAAGAAACTGGCTGATCGCACTAAGACACTGAAGGGTACAGTTCCCGAACTTGGCCCCAAAGTCTCACAAACCGACAAGCAAGTACAGGATCTCCTTAACAGGGTAGAATTCCTGAAAGACCGTGCAGAAGATGCGGAAGGGAGGGCGAGACGCAACAACATCAGGCTCGTCAGGGTCCCGGAAAAATGGGAAGGCGCCAGACCGACTCAGCGTGTGGAAGACTGGATACGTGAGCTATTACCGGAGGACACACTCTCGCCACAGTTCGTGGTAGAGCGAGCGCACCGTGTGCCCACGAGACCACACACTACCGGCTCTAACCCGAGGCCGCTGCTCTTCAAGGTCCTGAACTACCGTGACAGAGACGCTATCTTAAGGGAGACCAGGCGGCTCGGGGAGGTCCGGATTGATAACACCACGGTGATGTTTTTCCCGGACTACACCATACAAGTACAACGCCAACGCCATGATTTCCTGGAGGTGAAGCGTCGCCTACGGGAGGCAGGCCTCAAGTACTCCCTACTCTTCCCCGCAAAACTGAGGGTAGTGGCACGAGACAAAACCTACTTCTTCGCCAACCCAGTGGAGGTGAACGACTGGCTCGATGGAGGGACAGACACGGCGCCGAGGAATGCGCAGCATCCTGAGATGCGACCCCGGGCACGCGGACCGCGGCGCAGACGCAGGAACAGAGGCCACGCGAACAACCGCCCAGACGACGCGACTCGCCACTCCCCGCCGCTGGACCAGAGGCTACAGGAACAACGGGACGCTCTCCGAAGGGTCTCCCAACTAAGCGCTTCACCAACCTCTGACAATGCTCAAACCACAAGCCCACAGATGGCTCAAAGCGATGATGAAGCCATCTACGGCATTCCAGACTCTCAACTATCGGTGGAGCTCCCGGAGGTCACGCCGCAAACGGCCGACTTGCCCCATTGAAGCGCGACACATGCAACCAACGGACGGCACCGGGGCGGCGGAAATGA
This sequence comes from Lissotriton helveticus, assembly GCF_964261635.1. Taxonomy (NCBI): domain Eukaryota; kingdom Metazoa; phylum Chordata; class Amphibia; order Caudata; family Salamandridae; genus Lissotriton; species Lissotriton helveticus. The sequence goes on along the minus strand of NC_136070.1, from coordinate 592,430,735 downwards.
GACTCATGGACGAACAATCAATGGGATGCAGCGAATGCGGCTGCAGCTGGAGATGCCCCTCGCCGCCCTGGGTACAGCCGGAGAAGCCCTAGCGGAGTGAGTACTCACCCAGAGGTATGGACGCTGACAGGGCAGGAGAGGGATTGTTCTGTCGACCGTCCGGACCACGTGGACGGACCTTTTCCCCCACACATTCGGGGAATACAGTTTGCTTCCCACACTAACATATGCACGACAACCCAGGGGCTAAACCTCGGGTGCAGATATGGCCTAATTGGATGCCGCACTGGACTACATGGTGGGAATAGATTGTGGTCCGGGGAGGGGCAACAGACGAATTGCTCTCCCTTGACTGGACATTGAAGAACTGCCTTGTTGCTAACTAGCTCGAACTGCCCCCTAGATTTGAACGTTAACATTTCGCCCTATTGGCGCGTTTGGACGGCGACATGTTCCGTTGCCGACCATTTGGTATTTACTGCTGTTTAGCACTGTTTGTAAACCCAGTTGCATTCCCCCTTCCCCACATTGGAGAACTGCCTATGCCCTTGATCGAAATGTCGGATTATGTGTCTGCGGGGGGTGAGGGGGGGAGGCGGGGAACTTTGTGGAAGCGGTTGCCTGGGGGGTGGGTGACAGGAGAGACGGATACCTCATACTGTGATAGCGAATATGGCTGAGATTAGGATCTGCACATGGAATGTGAGAGGAATGCACACACCATCGAGACGTTACCAAATATATTCATATTTACGTCGCCATAAATTCCATGTAGTTTTATTACAGGAAACACATCTAAACAGAGCTGAGGTTCACGCGCTGCGCAGGAGATGGCGCGGACAAATCTATGCCACAGAGTACTCCTCTTATGCCCGTGGGGCGCTCATTTGGATAAGGCCAGGTACTCCTTGGGCAAGCATGGATACACAGATAGACGCAGGAGCCCGGTACGTGATAGCGAGAGGCAGACTTGATGGACACCCGGTAGTACTTGCCTCCATATACTCCCCTAACACTGAGCAGGGTAACTTCCTCGACAGCCTCTCCACGGAACTAGCGCCATGGCATGGGCTTCCGTGGATTCTTGGAGGAGACTATATTTGTGTCCTAGACATACAATTAGACAGGTCCACTGCTCCCCCACCTAACGCTCAGACGCACGTCACGACGAAGGCTCTCCACAACTGGGCCCAACAATGGCACCTACAGGACGCATGGAGGACCCGCAACCCCACGACACGCACATATTCCTATTGGTCAGGCGCGCACGCACTACATGTCCGCCTAGACAGATACATGGGCTCCCCTGACCTCCTTCCGCTGATCCTGGATTCCCAATACATGGGCCGCACCCACTCAGATCATAACCTTCACACACTGACTGTTGCGTGGGATGCCCCGCATCCTCCCATTCCCACTTGGCGCCTCCAACCAGACCTCTTACTTGACGCGACATTCCGAGACTCCCTGCTTACACAATCAGCCCAATACTTTGAACTAAACACTGGCACGGCGTCCTCTCCCCAAACCGAGTGGGATGCTTTCAAAGTGGTGACACGGGGGCTCTGCCTGGGAACACAGGGACACATGAGACGCCAAATTGAGTGAGACCTGACACGACTGGAATCGGAACTACTTGACCTCGAAGACCCTGCGGGGGAGGGGGGGGTGCAAACGCCCGACTGACTGCAGCTAAGGCGGAACTTGACCGCCTACTAGACCGTTTGAAAAGTGTCAACTTTGCGGCACACTCTGCTCGGATCCACAGACAGGGAGACAGACGGGGCAGATTGCTGACCTGGCTACTCGCACGGGAAGACCGATCGGCTCCGATATCGACCATACAAGCCAGTGATGGCGGGTCATTATACTCACAGCGCCAAACACACGAGGCATTCACGGATCATTACACAGGCCTATACCGCTCCCGACTCCATGTCCCATTGTCTGCCATTGTGGACTATCTCTCTGCCATACCCTTACCCACCCTGACGGCGGCACAACAGGATGACCTGTGGTTCTGAAAAATCTGGATCCATATTAAGTTCTGGACCCGAGAATAAAAACTTCGTCGAAATAGGACGAATTTGGTATCAAAAGACCGAGAATGACGAGTACATCAAGTACATGTATTTTCGGCATATTCGAGTGACGATTTCACCTCGAAATCGTCATTTACATTCTAAACCCTTAGCTACATGTTGCCCTTTACATAGGCCTTAATCCAGTTGAATTTGATTCCACAAGGACACATACTCCTTAATCGACTTCTCCCTGACCCCAGTACAAGTTAGAACCATTGCCCCAGGCCGAACTCGTTAGGTCAGTTCCCTCCCAGTGGCCGAGCAAGATAGCATCTAGGCCCAACCAGCCATAAAACCATTTCAGCGCGCACACCTGCAATATCTCGCTCGCATCTTTCTGCACTCCTTTTTCTTCACTTGCTTTATGATGGGGAGGTGACCATTTTTATTAGGGGTCCAGCGATATCTGATGAAATGTTGGGCCTTGCCGGATGATTTGTTATGGGCAGCACGACGTGAAATATGTACATGTCATCATGACTCTGCTTTTCTTTTGTAATCAGTAACCATAAATGAAATACCACGAACCCAAGGAATGTTTTGCCCAAGGCTGAATATTATGTATAAGAAGAGAAGCCTAACTTCGTGAAAGTGTGCAGTCTCCTGAATATACTCGTATGGTACTTCTAGGACCCTGTCACCTTGGTTGCAGCCAATAAACTAATCTTTGACTTCACCTAGAAAACTCTGAGTTTCTGTCGGTCTGACTCAGGAGAACCCGAGGTCTCTGGGTGTTGATCCCCTGGCACCGCTGGGTTACCGGTTCTGTGCCGGTTCTTAAAAACCCAGTACCTCATTTGGCGCCCAACGTGGGGCGATTCCAGTGGTACCAATCAGCCTGAAGATCGTGAGGAGCTTCGTGTGAAAATTCCGGAGGAGGGCCCACCACCTCATCGACCCCTGCATGTCGACGTGGTCCGAAGGTCTTTACTGCGAGGTTCCCCGCTTCCCGACGGCTACGAGGACTGCTGCCCTGGCTATCGCCCTGATGTTGGACCCTTGAAATTTTCGGTAGAGCGAAACGCTGAGACGAGTCTTCTGGTGAAGCCATCGATATTTTTCAGTTAAGTATAAGTGGAGCGTCTCCCAGTCCTTAGTTGGACTTACTTTGTGGTATCTTGGAGATACAAAAGGTTTTTATTGGTTCTTGCAAGCACCATAACCGAAGGACTCATGTATTCACGAGAAATATCGTAATCGATAAATCCTTTGAAGTTTTGGAACTAGACTAGAGAGCGAGGATGCCTAGTCTTAGACTCGGGAATTGGTTTTGTCTTGGTAGTAATAATAGGGACTCCCGATTGGAGGACTCATGTCCAGTTCCTCCAGTTGGAACTCCGACTTACGAGCTATACGTTAAACATGGGGTAGGCCCCATTGTTTACAACGAGGTATGGATTAAATACACTAGGAAAGATGGTGTTTTAAAATGGCCCCAATATGGTAGCTTTGATTCTGAAATCTTAGACAACCTTGAAGTTAAACTCTTCAAAAAGAAAGCCCGGCCGGCGATGTTTGACTCTTTCCGCTTATGGCGCAAAGAAGCCAAACAAAAAGAAATTAAATTAGCTAAGAAAAATAAGAGAGAAGGGGGACTTTCAGTAATGCAAGCTGCCGTGCAGTTTAAAGATAATGAGGAAGAGCAGATAAATGAGCAGTTGCACAGGCAACGTAAAATGGCAATAGATAAATGTTATCCAGTTTTGCCGTCTCTTCAGCAAGGGACAGCAAAAGAGCGTGAAAAAGACCAATTAATGTCGCAATTATTAACTTCACCACCCCCCTATGCGCAGAATGCTACAGCACCCCCGCAACCTTTAGTTGCACAAGCTGCGCCTCCGGCTCTTCCACAGCACCCACCAGCTGTTCTTCAGCTGGCTCCTACTTTTCCGGTGCAGCCTCCTCCAGGCCCACCGACCACTTCTGTTTCACCTGTGTTTTCTACGATTTTGCCTACTGTACTTTCTACATCTCCTAATGCCCCCTCTATGATTTTGCCTAGTACCACATCTATTATTCCTGATACCTCTCCTGCCATCTCTACCCCCGCCTTATCTCACCCCGTTTTTTCATCTGTTTGTCCTTCAGTTTCACCTTCCCTTCGGCAGAAAATGGCCAGCACTGTTACTAATCTTCTTTTACCTCTTTTCGGGTCGCCTGCTACGACCCCTAACATAAGTAGAAGACAGTTGCGAAGTCAACTGCCTGATTATCAAGAGAGAGATTCCCTGAATAGTTTAGCTCGGAAATGGGTCATGGACACTGCAAAATATGATTTACAGTCTGTCATGGAAGTCTTCCATCAATGGGAAACAGCGACACAGAGATATGTGTTCGAACAGATGTGTGTCTTTCTTGGCGAGGATTTAGAAGACAATGATCAAGAATGCATCCCGCGAGAGATGTGTCGTATACGATTCAAGTTTGGAGAGGGTATGATTGTAGGTCCCGATGTGGAAAAAGCAGTTGAAATGCTATTATCATATCGAAGTAAGGGAAGCAGTTCTGGGTCACCATCGGAATACAGTGCATCTAGTCGGAAAAAGGCACGACAATACCCTATGAGAGAAGTTCCCCCACAGTGGAGAGAGGGTGACGCGACAGCTGTCCCACCTGTCCTGCCCCACTTTCACCGCGTATGGGTACATGTCCCATGGAAGCGAGCAGAAGTTTTAGCACTCAAACAAACACTACCAGATCCGCGTAAAAATCCTGCAGGGTACTATAAAGAATTGTCGCAAACTGCTGGGTCATGTATAATGAATTTGGCCGATATCGATATGTTATTCGGGAACGTTGTTCCACAGCCTTTATGGGGAAAAATTCGCCATGTAGATCATGACCAGGAATTAGGTGACACGTGGGTTAATATTACTGCTGCAGATGCACGACAAGTTGGTGGTGCCAAGCCTGAGCCTCTGATAGCGGAACTACCTGGTAGAATAGTAGATTACATGAAAACGATAATGCCTGCAATACGCGTTAATTGGGATAAGCTATCTGCATGCAAGCAAAAGAAAGAAGAAACTGTGTCAGATTTCTTCACCAGATTTGAAGAAACATTCCTTGACCACAGCGGTCAAGATATGACCACAGAAGGTGGTCAGAGATTGTTTGTCGATAAATTTGTGCACAATCTACTTCCAGACTTGTGTAGGAAATTAAAAGATTCGGAAAGTTCTTGGGCAGTCTCATCTTCAGCCCAAATATTAGCTACCGCACAGTACTACGAGAATAGAGACAAAGATGAGAAAGATAAAGTAGAGAAGAAAACTAGAGAACTCAAAACGAAGGTTTTACTACAGCAAGCCTATCCGCCACGTGGTGGTGGTAATAAAAATAATAATGGTCAGAATAACTACCAGAACACTTTTCAGCAGCCTCAACAATATCAGAGAAACTTGCAAAGATTCGATTACAATCAAAACCGCGTAGGTCCCAATCAGTGTTTATACTGCAAACAAGAGGGTCATGACAAATATGACTGTCCTGCCCTACCACAACGTGCAAATGGAATTTCTGGCGTAAGAGGTCGTGGTAGTCAGCAAGCGCCTAGAGGTAGAGGGCGTGGAAACGCCCCTCAGGACGCACGTCCCCTTCCACCACAAAACTCTATGAACAGGTTTGACCAGCAAAATAACGTATCTGACAGGACAGCTCAATACTACGTTGACGAGTATTACACAGAAAATGAGCAGTGGGAGAGTAATGATTGCTAGGACAGCCTTAGACAAGGAGAGGGAGTTGTTTCAGTTCCAGTAGATCAGAGTGGACCATACGTTGAGGTGATTACATCGGGTGTGTCAGAACCTTTTCTGTTGGATACTGGTGCTACAAAGAGTTCTATCATGCACTCCAAACTCCCTGGCGCACCTTTGTCTGGCGAAATGAACGTTTCCGTAGGTTTTTCTGGCGCCCCGGTTAGAAATCCGATTTCTGACCCTTTATCTCTTTCTGTTGGTCCTTGTGAATTCGAAGCACCCCTTATTTTGACAACAGGTTGTGGTGAAAATTTGCTAGGATTAGATTTGCTAAAAAGATTGTATGCAACTTTGTACTGTTCTCCCTCAGGAGTACAACTGACTTTAGGTAAGAAAGTGGTTTCTCCCATGTATTTGTCGAGAAATGCACTTCCAGCAGAATTGGCACTTCTTCCAGATATTCTTTGGGCTACTGGTCCGAACGATGTAGGTCTTTTAGAAATTCCACCGTATGTTGTAACATTGAAGCCGAATGTCAAAATGCCACGAATTCCCCAATACAGGATATCCAATGAGGGCGAAAAAGCTTTGCTAGCGATTGTTTACGAGTTGATTGAAAAAGACGTAATTGAAGAAACACGAGGCAATGTTTGCAATAGTCCTGTTCTGCCTGTTTTAAAACGAACTGACCCTTCTCAGCCACCTGTGTATAGATTCGTGATTGATCTTAGGGAAGTAAATAAGATAGTGGTGCCACAATTCCCAGTTGTCCCCGACATTACAACATTATTGACTATGATTCCAGCCTCTGCCTCCTGGTTTTCGGTGATTGACCTGAAGAATGCTTTCTTCAGTATCCCGATTGCCGAGGAGAGCAGGGATATTTTTTCCTTCAGTTTAGGTGGTCGCAGCTTCCGCTTTAAACGCGCTCCTCAAGGCTACTGTGAAAGCCCCTCAATATACAGTCAAGCTCTGAAATGTCAGCTTGACACAATGGTTTTGCCCAAAGGTGCCACTCTCGTACAGTACGTGGACGATTTGCTCATCGCTGCGGATACTGAGAACATTTGTAAAATGGCCACGTTGACATTACTGCGTCATCTATGTGATCTGCATCACAAGGTGTCACTTTCCAAGCTTCAATATTGCCGACAAGAAGTGACCTACTTAGGTCATCTCTTATCGAAGGAGGGAAGGAAACTGACCCCAGAAAGAATTCAGGCAATAGCTAAATTGAATGTGCCAAGAACGCAGAGAGAAGTACGCGCTTTCTTGGGCATTACATCGTACTGTAGACAGTGGATTCCAAATTTTTCGTTATTAGCCAAACCCTTATTGGCACTAACGTGTACAAATACACCCAATCCCATTCCTTGGTCTGATGAGTGTCAGAAAAGTTTTCTCGAATTACGCACAGCATTATGTTCGGCCCCTGTGTTAGGTAACCCCAACTACAGTAAACCTTTCACATTATATGTCCACGAGAAGGAGGGCTGTGCATTGTCTGTACTGACTCAGTTATACGGAGATAGACAGCGGCCATGCGCCTATTTTTCGTCAACTTTGGATCCGGTAGCACGAGCATTGCCAAGTTGTTTAAGGGCCACAGCAGCAGCAGCTGTTTCTATTCGACAGTCTGCAGGTCTAGTAATGAATAATACACTAATCGTGATGGTCCCGCATGCAGTAGACACGTTGTTAAATAGGACCAAGACACAGCACTTAACTAGTGCTCGACTGTCCAGTTATGAATTGACGCTACTAGCGAGCCATGTGCACATCAAAAGGTGCAGTACCTTGAACATAGCCACATTGTTACCAATTACAGAGGAATCGGATGCTTCAGAACAGCACGATTGTTTCCTCAGAACAGAGGAAGAGACGAAAGGGAGAGTTGATTTATTCGACACTCCTCTTGCTGAATGTGATGGTACATTATGGGTGGATGGTTCCTGCTTTAAACTCCCAAATGGTAACGTGACTACAGCATATGCTGTCACAACTTTGCACACAATCATTGAAACTGCGCGAATACCACATGGTTCCGCTCAAGCCGCTGAACTCGTGGCTCTGACGAGAGCATGTGTGTTATCTAAAGGAATGAAAGTGACTGTCTATACCGACAGTCAGTATGCTTTTGGAGTGGCTCACAGTTTTGGACGATTGTGGAGAGAACGTGGGTTCCTGACTTCGCATGGAGCTAAGATTCAGCATGGTCAGTTGGTGAATGAGCTTCTTGAATCACTGACGTTGCCCCTGAAAGTAGCGATCGTGAAATGTAGTGCACACAAGAAAGTGATTGATGATGTTGGCCGTGGAAATGCATTTGCTGATGAAACTGCTAAGGAAACTGCAAAGAATATGATGAGCCGAATGTATGTTGCGAGCCCAGAAAGATGGACTGGTGATGTTGGAATATGTGAAGACACGATAGAAAGTGTGAAGTCCATCCAAGCTGAGGCCACGGAGAAAGAGTTAAGCATGTGGAGAGAAAGTACAGGGAGAATGGATGCAAATGGTTATTGGATTGAATCGACAGAGCAACAGAGATGGTTGTTACCCGATGCATATGTGCCTGCAGTGGTTACAATGGCTCATGGGATGGCCCATATCAGCGCGAAAGGGATTTGCGAGTTGTTGGCCCCAGTGTGGAAGAATTCAGGGATTCCCAAGTGTGCAGAGAATGTTGTCATGAATTGCATGGTATGTCTGAAGCACAATCCTGGTAGGGGAACCCCAACTCCAGCTGGTCATTTTGCACCTCCTACGTATCCGTTCGAGGTTTTGCAGCTAGATTTCATACACATGGAGAGGTGCAACAACTTAAAATATGTGCTCGTGGTTGTTTGTGCCTTCTCAAGATGGGTAGAAGCCTATCCCCTAAGGGACAATACTGCCTTGTCCACAGCGAAAGCCCTTGTGAAAGAGTTCTTCCCCAGGTTCGGAATGCCTAGAATGGTCTGGTCGGACAACGGAAGTGAATTTGTGGGTTGTGTGATGAAAAGAGTGTGTGAAGGGCTAGGCATTAGGCAGAAGTTCCACGCTGCAAATCACCCCCAATCAGCTGGATTAGTGGAATGTTACAATGGCACGCTTAAACTTAAATTGGCCAAAATCCAAGCGAGCACAGGTCTTAAATGGCCTGACGCTCTACCCCTAGCACTCCTATCCACCAGAATGACTGTGCATTCGCGAATGAAACTCAGCCCCTATGAAATAATCTTTGGTCGGCCAGCCAACATATGGGGAGTGCCTAGGCCCACGAAGTTTAGCGAGCTGCAACACCCCATTTTGCTTGACTATTTGTATGAATTGACGGCTAAATTGCGTGTTTTATATCAACAGGTCCACAACACCTTGCCTCCGGTCTCTGAGACACCGGGCCACTCCATTGACCCCGGTTCCTGGGTGCTGGTTAGAAATTTCCGAAGAACAAGAAACGACCAGCCCAGATGGACCGGGCCTCACCTCGTCCTCCTGTCTACAAGGTCGACTGTTAGGGTGGAGGGGAAGGCCAATTGGGTCCACGGGATCCATTGTAAGAAAATACCCTTCCCTCTGCCACATGACCAATGGGTCCGAAAAGGAGGCACTGACTCAAAACGCACAACTGATGAACGTGTAAGAGAAGCCAATCCTGATTGTGAAAGTGGGAACATTTTTCAAGACACTGCGCCACCACCAGAACAATTGAACTTTGTGGAACCTGAGCTACTATTTCTGGACCAGACAGTACCTGGGAAAAGACGCTACAAATTGCGACCAAGAAAAACAGACTAAAGTAAAAGTGATTTATTTTATGATCCGAGAGAGAAACTTGTGGACTAATAAAAAATGTGTTTTTCCCCAAATCCTATTTTTGAAAGTGCAGATTCTCCCATCTAGGTAACTTGCTTATTTTTGTTTTTTTTCGAACCGCCATCCGGGTTCCGCTGCTAGGGTCGCGGTTGATTAAAGACTTTTGGGTGCAGCTGACGACGATAGGTCGCTGGTTCCAGTTGGTCCAAGGGAGCTGCCCTAGACTGACGGAAGCATCCTTTAGCAGAAACAACCTACCACCGCGGGCAGCACCTTAGAGAGGATGGAGTTTCCTGATGTGGAGAGGCCTGCCAAACAAATGAACTTTAAGCAGAGATTTTTGAAAACAATGACGAAGAAAAATTTTATAATAATGTGTATTTTTATGCTATTTAGCGTAATGATCTTTTTGATAAGCTATGTTTTATTCTCTTTTCATGTGACATTTGCGCCCACTACATCACCCATACCTCCTCCTACTGTTTCCTCTCATTCTTTCCACCCTTTGCCTGACCACGAATCAAATAGGAGATTAGAGTTCATTAATAACTCCTTCGTTCAGTTATTACACCAACACCAACTTGTAATGAACACAACCAACTGTTGGGTGTGTGGTCTCATGCCCCACACCACGGATAGAGGTATCCCCTATTTGGTCCTGCCATTTAGTCGCAATGGGTCAGTATGGGCATATAGGACAATGTTCATATATGCACGAGAAATCCAACCCCTACGTTCTGTAAAAGACAACCTCAAGACTAGCGCCCTAGTCAAGGGTATAGTTGACATGATCAAGGAAGTAACTTCTTACGAAGATACCCCGGATGATGAGATACTTGCATATGTAGGTTGGAATGTGACCGGATATGGCACTACATTAAGTGAGAAACAGCAAGCCAAGAGATCGTCCCCTATCTGGATCGTACCCCATCAAGGTCACCTGTGTCTGCAAGGTATTGGTAGGAATCCCAGAGCTCAGCTAGGGAAGAGTGTCTGTACAGAAACGTACGTTTTTGGATCTCAGACTTCCCCTGCCTTTTTGGCCGCTAAGGGTACCTATTTCATCTGCCATGATAGAGCCTACACATGGTTGCCCCCTGACTTCTCGGGCTCATGTTTTGTTTCATTCCTGTTACCTCCCACCTACACAGCAGCGGCGGATTACCATCGGACAAGGGTAGTTAGAGGTGTTTTGAGTAAAGAAGACACTGCAGGTCAAGAATTTGGTGACTTTGCAATGGGTGTTCTGCCGTTCTGGGGAGCCATGGCTAACAGCAGAAACATAAGGCAATTGACAAGGGTAGTTGAATCCACCGTGATTGAAACTGCTGGTGCCCTTAGTAACCTGACTGCTGAGCTCCAGTCGGATCGACTGATGACCCTTCAGAACCGGGTCGCTTTGGATGTAATACTTGCGGACCGAGGTGGAGTATGCAAATTGATCCAGTCCAGTTGTTGCATTTTTATTCCAGATAATGCTCCGACAGTGTACGGGGCCATCTCCAAACTACATAAGATTTCCGAATCTATTCATGTGGATAAAGGAGATTGGTCGTTAATGGGATGGTTCTGGGAACTGATATCTGCCTGGGGATGGAAAATTCTGATGGTCATTGGGATGGTCTTAGCCATTCTTTTCCTGTTCTGTCTATGCATACAGTGTGCTCCTGCAATATGTGGCCTCTGTGCTACATTATGTGTAAGGAAGCCTGTGTCAAGACATGAGCTCAGCACTAGAATGATGTTGCAGCAACATCTCAATGACTTTAGGAATATAGATCTGGACTCAGATTAACATGAGGATAGATTAATTGCCTATGTAAGGGCAAAAGGAGGGTCTGTGGTTCTGAAAAATCTGGATCCATATTAAGTTCTGGACCCGAGAATAAAAACTTCGTCGAAATAGGACGAATTTGGTATCAAAAGACCGAGAATGACGAGTACATCAAGTACATGTATTTTCGGCATATTCGAGTGACGATTTCACCTCGAAATCGTCATTTACATTCTAAACCCTTAGCTACATGTTGCCCTTTACATAGGCCTTAATCCAGTTGAATTTGATTCCACAAGGACACATACTCCTTAATCGACTTCTCCCTGACCCCAGTAAAAGTTAGAACCATTGCCCCAGGCCGAACTCGTTAGGTCAGTTCCCTCCCAGTGGCCGAGCAAGATAGCATCTAGGCCCAACCAGCCATAAAACCATTTCAGCGCGCACACCTGCCATATCTCGCTCGCATCTTTCTGCACTCCTTTTTCTTCACTTGCTTTATGATGGGGAGGTGACCATTTTTATTAGGGGTCCAGCGATATCTGATGAAATGTTGGGCCTTGCCGGATGATTTGTTATGGGCAGCACGACGTGAAATATGTACATGTCATCATGACTCTGCTTTTCTTTTGTAATCAGTAACCATAAATGAAATACCACGAATCCAAGGAAAGTTTTGCCCAAGGCTGAATATTATGTATAAGAAGAGAAGCCTAACTTCGTGAAAGTGTGCAGTCTCCTGAATATACTCGTATGGTACTTCTAGGACCCTGTCACCTTGGTTGCAGCCAATAAACTAATCTTTGACTTCACCTAGAAAACTCTGAGTTTCTGTCGGTCTGACTCAGGAGAACCCGAGGTCTCTGGGTGTTGATCCCCTGGCACCGCTGGGTTACCGGTTCTGTGCCGGTTCTTAAAAACCCAGTACCTCAGACCTCGGAGCACCGCTGGATCCCGAGGAACTCTGCGACACCATATTTAACCTCTCGAACGGCAAGACTCCGGGACCGGACGGCTTGCCGGCCGAGTTCTATAAGACCGCCTCTGATATCCTGATCCCACACCTGGTGAGGATGTACTCCGCGGCTGTCGATGACTCCACCCTGCCCCCGACCCTTAATGAAGCGACGCTTATCTCCTTACTCAAGCCTGGCAGAGATGGCAGGCAGATGGGCTCTTACCGCCGTCTCGCACTTTTGAATACTGACTACAAGATTCTTGCCTCTGCACTGGCCCGTAGGCTGGCCCCTATAGTCCCTGCGTTGGTGCATCAAGACCAAAACGGGTTTGTACCGACGAGACACACATCCCACAATATCAGACGGCTATTTCGCTTGCAGGAATACGCCACGAGACAATGGCCACGAGCAGGATGCCTTGTGCTCGACCTGGAGAAGGCTTTTGACTCGGTGGAATGGCCCTACCTGTGAGCGGTGTTGGAGAAGTTTGAGCTAGGAGATGACTATCTGATGATGGTCGGCCTCTTATACCGTAAGCCCACAGTCCGAGTCCGCACTGGGGCATTGCTCTCTGACCCCATTCGGGTGCGGAGGGGCACCAGACAGGGTTGCCCATTGTCGCCCCTGCTGTTCTCCCTGGCTGTGGAGCCCCTGGCCGTGATGCTCCAGTCGCAGGGCGCTGACTGGGGAATACCATTGGCGGACGGACTGCATGTGGTGTCCTTATATGCTGACGACCTACTTTTATACGTTAAGGACCTCAACAACGTCCCAGAATCCCTCACTGCCATCTTCGGCACCTTTGAGGAAATGTCGGGACTACGAGTAAACTGGGCCAAATCGGGGGCCTACTCCTTTAGCCCGGACGTTCCCGAATGTGACATACGCATCGGAGGTGGGAGATTACAATGGTACCCCAGCACGTTCCGATATCTTGGGATACACATCTACCGAGACCCAATGGACATCTTGGAAGGCAATCTGATGAGGGCGATCGCCTCTACCAGGGCACAGGTGGGGTTCTGGAACACACCATCGCTTAATGTCCCTAGTCGCATAGCATTAGCTAAAATGATAGTACTGCCGCGGCTGTTATACTATTTTGCGAACATACCTACATATGTACCTACCCGGGTGTTCCGAGATCTCGAAGTTCTGCTACGAAACCTGATCTGGAACAAAGGTCGACCTCGGGTTGCATTGACGAAACTCTACATGCCCACTGCAGAGGGCGGGCTCGCAGTTCCAAACATGGAATTTTATTACCTGGCAGCACAAATGCAGTGGGTGTCAAACTGGCTAGGCGGTAAGAACCTGAGCGACACGGCTACCGATACCACCGTTTGGTCCCTGTTCCAGGTTCCAATACTGTTCCATCCACTGACTCGGACTCCCCGACCACCGCAACTACTGCTCGCAGTAGCACGCAAATGCTTCCTCCACTGTCTACGTCTGACACGGACAACGACGCCATATGCGCCGATATTGCCATTGATAGGCACCCCGACGACAGCGGGGACCCTGACCGCGGCACAGTTGGATAGCTGGAGCACCGCAGGGGTAGACACGATGGGTGACCTTTACTCTGACGGCGCCCTCCTGCCATTTGCGGCCCTTGTAGAGGGTGCGTCCCTCCCGGCTGGACAGTTCCTAACACATGCATCCCTCGTCCACGCGTTGACCACCACTTGGGGAGACATGTCTAGCGAGCCGCCAATACACCACTTCATACAGTACTTGCATGTCATGAGCAACGGCACTCACATTATTCATTGGCTAACACAAGCACTCCTCCTACATACACACCCGGCGACTGTACACTTAAGGGAAAAATGGGCGACAGACAGAGGGCGGGACTGGACAGACAAAGAGTGGGCTATGATCCTGGCTGGTCCGGTGAATATCCCCCACAGTCCTCGCTTTAAAGTCATACAATTTTATATACTGCACCGCGCTAATCTCACACCTGACAAGATAAATAAATACTTTTCAGTAACAGACACAGCTTGCGGCCGCTGCTCTCTCATAGGTGCAGATCTCCTCCACATGCTCTGGCTCTGTCCTGCCCTCCAACAGTACTGGGACGGAGTGACCATGATACTCCGACATTGCACTGGGGAACAAGTACCGCACACGTGGGAAGCCTGTATCTTGGGTCTGTATAAGAGCACGCACCTAAATAAGGTCCAGACTAGATACTGGGATCTTGGACTTATCACAGCCAAAAGACTACTCACCAAGAGATGGAAGGCAGCTACACCCCCACACCTCCGACACTGGTGTCTGTCGCTGACAAACTGGGCACGGGCTGAGGGCTCTGTCCTGAGGCGGGAAGAGGCAGCTAGACTCAGAAAATTCCCCATTGCACAACAATGGGAGGACATACTACGCTCCTTCCTGCAGAAATGTACGGAACAGGGAATTACGTGAAGGAACACGCGATACCACCCCTACTCTCCAATACGGCACCTTAATAAACACACATGCTGTATCACACACCTTCCTGTCGCCGTCTGGCTCAGCACACTGTCTGACTTGTACTCTCCTGTCTCGCACTAACGATTACCTGCCTCACACCCGGAAACGTACCGTCGCATGAGACACTGCGAAGGAGCCTGAGCCCCGCACCGGAATGCCACACCCGCCGACCGCTCATGAACCCGCCCCCCCCTAATGGCTCCACTACACAACCGGCTTGCCCGTCCCGAACCCCGGCCCCCCCACCTGCCCACCCCGCGAGACACGACTGACATGCTGACTCGGATTCCCACTCCCTCGACACTATGGCAAACTCCATGCATACCTGCCCCTACCCACCTCCTGTATTGTTTGTGTCCCTGTTTCGTAGTTAGTTGTTAATTGGTTCCATCTTCCCCTAGACCATGTCCGTACACACACAACTTCATATTTTACATCATTTTGCGACACGGGACACCCTCGGGTGTGACAACCGAAGCTAGGGTGCCTCACCTAGGCACTGAGGTGCAGAACAACTCTTTCCACCGGAATGGGAACACTGGGAAGTTACACGCCCCAAACGCGCTTAGTCGCCAACTACCCTCAACACTCCTTCATATGACACCCAGCCCGTCTGAATGCCGACTCGCACAAAGGCACTCACGATTGCCGCACATCAGAAGTGACGGACGCGGCTGCCACTACTGCCACTGCTGAGGGTAGATTAGGCACACCCACCTTGTCCCACTGACTTCATACAGGAAAACCCACGGACCACGCACTTACCGGACACTAAATGTATGCATGCTATGGTGTAATGTGTAACACTAGTCTACGCTGCCGGACCCCAGGGTTGCCGGACTTTCAGCTGTGTTCATTTGCTTTATGCGCTACGAGGTTCTTTACATGCAGCTGGCCCGGCTGGGTTGTAAGCTATAATGCTGTGTATACTGTATTTTGGATAATAAAGGTCTGTTTAAAAAAAAAAATAATAATAATAATGATTACAATACCCTCTGCTATGCATTAAAAGGTTATTGTAAGTCAATCCTCGCTAGGGTAAATTAACTCCTCACTGATTTTTAATATCCCTAAGATATATGACATAGGACATGTTATCCCACATGCCATTCCACCCAAATCGAACAATGAATGTGATAATGCAGTTGTAGATGTGTAATTTCCCAATGTTCACTGTGTTTTGATCCTAAGATCACACAGAGCTCCATCAAGCAGTATCAATAGTCCATGTTTACACAAAACCAATGACAAAGCAATTTTATGAGTAAGAAAATAAGTTACTGCTTTGTACCTTGTGGGTACATACATGCTTAAAGATAATGAAAGATTGATGAGAATGTCCCCTGATTATCAAGATTACATTGTTCCGTTCAGGCTGTAATAAATAGGAGCTTTGCTGAAATGTCTCACCAGTGTCAAGAGCCCTACATTGTCCTCGTATTACCACGAAAGCAGTGTTAAGTTTCTTTTGGTTTGTTGATCCAAGAAGAAGTACATAAATCCTGGTGGGATTTACTAGACATTCATGGAACCCAACATAGCAAGGCAACATTCTGTTCTGCGTTGCATGAAATGTAAGGGGCTATTTATGAGGCCTTTTGCATTGCTCTTGCACCATGCAAAGTGGTGAAGTGCACCGTGAACCATAAGGCATATCTTTGAAGCCATGGAAAGCATCCTTGCGTGGCTCTGAGTGGCTCTAAAATACCCAGAGTAAAACAACGCAATTCAAATAGCTGCCTGCATTACTATTCCATGGGAAGGAGTTCCATGAGCGTTGAGTAGGTATTTTCATGCAACTCCCATGGATTTTTAGGCATACCCAGATTTAAAAGAACTTGTAAACCAGGGGATGTGTCAAAATCTTACAAATGTATCAAAGTTACAATTTATATCCAGGAACCACTGTGATAACGGTTCTTGGAAATGCTAGAGTTGTCCGCAGGTTGGTAGACATCTGTAAATACGGTGGAAGGAGTACCCTCGCCATGGTAAGAGTAAAGTTCTCCATAATGATGATGGTAATTACTCCATCCCACGATAACGAAATCAGCTCTTGGGGCAGCTCCTAGCTACAGGATCTGCGAATAGTGTTCAGGGAAGGATGTGAACAGTGATAAGATTAGGAGTGAAATATATACAAAGGCAGTAGGAGATTTACTAATGAACTGATACCTATAAACTTTCAGTAGACTATTGTCATTACAATATCAATATATAGCTTCCATTTATTTTAACGCACCTACCCATAATTCTCAATCGCCCAGCCTCTGGCTGAGAATGGACGGCGAAGTAAAACGTTTACATCTGAAAGAAACAGGTTAGTATTAGATTCCTTACCTTAGAATATCCCCAGGCATCAGTCTGGATCCGGAAACTTTTGCGTAGCAGTACCCCTGCGCGTCGGTAGGCGTCGTCTGCAGGCGTCCCCTGCGGCTCCGCGTCCGTCGTCGGCGTCGTGCGCCGTGATGACGTCGCTGGAGTATATAGACGCCGCCTCCGCGCGCTGACGTCAGTTCTTCTTTTTTCCGCGCCAGTTAGCGCAGATCCGAAGAGCAGTACTCCGGTCTTTTGACCAAAGTTTTTGAATTACTTCTACTTCTTAAGGTGCCGGTAGGATGCCCGGTTTTAAGAATTGTGATGGGTGTGACCGCACGATGTCGGTCACGGACCACCACCGACTCTGCCTCCGGTGCCTGGGCCCGGACCACGGCGCGGACTCCTGCGTCGACTGCCGGGCCTTGACGAGTAAGGCTAGACGGGAGCGGTCCCGCAAGCTATTCGAGCTCCGGGTGTCGGCCCCGCGTCGAGAGCGGTCCCGGTCCGGCCGGAGGTCGAGGGAGCAGTCGAGGGAGCGGTCGCGGAGCCACCACGAGCGCTCCGGAAGTCGTCACCACTCCTCTGGTTCTTCAGGTAAGAAACACAAGAAGTCGGGGCGTTGTCATCGTACCCCCGACTCCCCCCGACGCTCGCGCGATGCGGCCGGGGGTTCGGGTGGCCCCACCCCTGCGGCTCCGCGTGGGTCGCCGACGCTGCCTGCTCCATACCCGACGGTCCCTGGGCAAGGCGCGTCGCGCGAGGAGATAGAGGAATTCCTCATGGCCATGAGGGCACTGTCTCCTCCGACGCGGCCTACGGCGCCTGCGGGCCCGGTGGTCCCGTCCGGGGGCCGGAGCGGTTCGGGTGCTCCTGCCCCGACGCCGTCGGGTGCTCCGGCCCCGACGCCACCGGCGGCTCCGGCCCCGGCGCCGCTGGGCCCTTCAGGGTCGACGCCGGCTGGTCCACCGGCCTCTCCGGCGCCGATTCCATCAGGGCAACCCGTGGCGCCGCCTCCGCGCGGCGCCGGGCCTCCGACGCCGGCTCCAGCCGGCGTCGGGGCTCCGGCGCCAGGCGGCGCCACCCCCATTCCCTCTCCAACTCCGGACGCGGAGTCGGACCGGCGTCGCCCGATGCCGAGTCCGGCGCCGATGGGGCCCATTGACCCCGAGGAGCCGCTCTACATCGTTGACTCAGAATATGGTGAGGATGTAGATTATGGAGAGGGTTGGGAGGCGTCTGAGGACGCTCTGACCCGCGAGTGTCAGTACGACGTGGACTGGACAGGTGACTTGGGTGACGCCAGTGGTCTGGACGACTCTCCTAACCCTGGTTTTGTCTCGCCTCCTACTGTGGCCTCGGAGGCTGGGGCTGCTTATTCAGTGGTGTTGATGAGGGCTGCCAAGGCCTTTCACCTTGAGCTCCCTGTCGCGGTCGTGAGGCCTAACATCCTCACCGAGCTCTTCAAACCGCAGGCATGCCCGCAGGAGCCTCTGCTGCCGTTCAATGAAGCCTTGACAGACGTTCTTTTGGGCACGTGGTCCAGGCCCGCTTCAGGTTCGCCTGTTGATAGGAACGTGGCCAGACGCCACCGTCCGTATCCGGACGACCCCAAGTTCCTGTCCACCCATCCCACCCCTGAGAGTCTGGTGATCCAGGCCTCAACTTCCCAGACCGCATTCCCGTCGGCCCCGCCCGACCGGGAATCTAAGAGGTACAACCAGTATGGTAAGAAGGTCTTCTCGTCCCTGAGTTTGGGACTGCGGTCTTGCAACACCGCATGCCTCTTGGGCCGCTACACCCACTCTCTGTGGGATACGGTCGCGGAGTTGCTGCCTGAATGCCCGCAGGAGGTACGGGCAAAGCTCGGCAAGGCTATGATTGAAGGCCGAGATGCAGCAAGATATTCCATCAGGTGTGGTCTTGATACGACCGACTCGCTGGGCAGAGCGATGTCCACGACGGCATATTCTAGTGACGATTTCACCTCGAAATCGTCATTTACATTCTAAACCCTTAGCTACATGTTGCCCTTTACATAGGCCTTAATCCAGTTGAATTTGATTCCACAAGGACACATACTCCTTAATCGACTTCTCCCTGACCCCAGTACAAGTTAGAACCATTGCCCCAGGCCGAACTCGTTAGGTCAGTTCCCTCCCAGTGGCCGAGCAAGATAGCATCTAGGCCCAACCAGCCATAAAACCATTTCAGCGCGCACACCTGCCATATCTCGCTCGCATCTTTCTGCACTCCTTTTTCTTCACTTGCTTTATGATGGAGAGGTGACCATTTTTATTAGGGGTCCAGCGATATCTGATGAAATGTTGGGCCTTGCCGGATGATTTGTTATGGGCAGCACGACGTAAAATATGTACATGTCATCATGACTCTGCTTTTCTTTTGTAATCAGTAACCATAAATGAAATACCACGAATCCAAGGAATGTTTTGCCCAAGGCTGAATATTATGTATAAGAAGAGAAGCCTAACTTCGTGAAAGTGTGCAGTCTCCTGAATATACTCGTATGGTACTTCTAGGACCCTGTCACCTTGGTTGCAGCCAATAAACTAATCTTTGACTTCACCTAGAAAACTCTGAGTTTCTGTCGGTCTGACTCAGGAGAACCCGAGGTCTCTGGGTGTTGATCCCCTGGCACCGCTGGGTTACCGGTTCTGTGCCGGTTCTTAAAAACCCAGTACCTCAGACCTCGGAGCACCGCTGGATCCCGAGGAACTCTGCGACACCATATTTAACCTCTCGAACGGCAAGACTCCGGGACCGGACGGCTTGCCGGCCGAGTTCTATAAGACCGCCTCTGATATCCTGATCCCACACCTGGTGAGGATGTACTCCGCGGCTGTCGATGACTCCACCCTGCCCCCGACCCTTAATGAAGCGACGCTTATCTCCTTACTCAAGCCTGGCAGAGATGGCAGGCAGATGGGCTCTTACCGCCCTCTCGCACTTTTGAATACTGACTACAAGATTCTTGCCTCTGCACTGGCCCGTAGGCTGGCCCCTATAGTCCCTGCGTTGGTGCATCAAGACCAAAACGGGTTTGTACCGACGAGACACACATCCCACAATATCAGACGGCTATTTCGCTTGCAGGAATACGCCACGAGACAATGGCCACGAGCAGGATGCCTTGTGCTCGACCTGGAGAAGGCTTTTGACTCGGTGGAATGGCCCTACCTGCGAGCGGTGTTGGAGAAGTTTGAGCTAGGAGATGACTATCTGATGATGGTCGGCCTCTTATACCGTAAGCCCACAGTCCGAGTCCGCACTGGGGCATTGCTCTCTGACCCCATTCGGGTGCGGAGGGGCACCAGACAGGGTTGCCCATTGTCGCCCCTGCTGTTCTCCCTGGCTGTGGAGCCCCTGGCCGTGATGCTCCAGTCGCAGGGCGCTGACTGGGGAATACCATTGGCGGACGGACTGCATGTGGTGTCCTTATATGCTGACGACCTACTTTTATACGTTAAGGACCTCAACAACGTCCCAGAATCCCTCACTGCCATCTTCGGCACCTTTGAGGAAATGTCGGGACTACGAGTAAACTGGGCCAAATCGGGGGCCTACTCCTTTAGCCCGGACGTTCCCGAATGTGACATACGCATCGGAGGTGGGAGATTACAATGGTACCCCAGCACGTTCCGATATCTTGGGATACACATCTACCGAGACCCAATGGACATCTTGGAAGGCAATCTGATGAGGGCGATCGCCTCTACCAGGGCACAGGTGGGGTTCTGGAACACACCATCGCTTAATGTCCCTAGTCGCATAGCATTAGCTAAAATGATAGTACTGCCGCGGCTGTTATACTATTTTGCGAACATACCTACATATGTACCTACCCGGGTGTTCCGAGATCTCGAAGTTCTGCTACGAAACCTGATCTGGAACAAAGGTCGACCTCGGGTTGCATTGACGAAACTCTACATGCCCACTGCAGAGGGCGGGCTCGCAGTTCCAAACATGGAATTTTATTACCTGGCAGCACAAATGCAGTGGGTGTCAAACTGGCTAGGCGGTAAGAACCTGAGCGACACGGCTACCGATACCACCGTTTGGTCCCTGTTCCAGGTTCCAATACTGTTCCATCCACTGACTCGGACTCCCCGACCACCGCAACTACTGCTCGCAGTAGCACGCAAATGCTTCCTCCGCTGTCTACGTCTCACACGGACAACGACGCCATATGCGCCGATATTGCCATTGATAGGCACCCCGACGACAGCGGGGACCCTAACCGCTGCACAGTTGGATAGCTGGAGCACCGCAGGGGTAGACACGATGGGTGACCTTTACTCTGACGGCGCCCTCCTGCCATTTGCGGCCCTTGTAGAGGATGCGTCCCTCCCGGCTGGACAGTTCCTAACACATGCATCCCTCGTCCACGCGTTGACCACCACTTGGGGAGACATGTCTAGCGAGCCGCCAATACACCACTTCATACAGTACTTGCATGTCATGAGCAACGGCACTCACATTATTCATTGGCTAACACAAGCACTCCTCCTACATACACACCCGGCGACTGTACACTTAAGGGAAAAATGGGCGACAGACAGAGGGCGGGACTGGACAGACAAAGAGTGGGCTATGATCCTGGCTGGTCCAGTGAATATCCCCCACAGTCCTCGCTTTAAAGTCATACAATTTTATATACTGCACCGCGCTTATCTCACACCTGACAAGATAAATAAATACTTTTCAGTAACAGACACAGCTTGCGGCCGCTGCTCTCTCATAGGTGCAGATCTCCTCCACATGCTCTGGCTCTGTCCTGCCCTCCAACAGTACTGGGACGGAGTGACCATGATACTCCGACATTGCACTGGGGAACAAGTACCGCACACGTGGGAAGCCTGTATCTTGGGTCTGTATAAGAGCACGCACCTAAATAAGGTCCAGACTAGATACTGGGATCTTGGACTTATCACAGCCAAAAGACTACTCACCAAGAGATGGAAGGCAGCTACACCCCCACACCTCCGACACTGGTGTCTGTCGCTGACAAACTGGGCACGGGCTGAGGGCTCTGTCCTGAGGCGGGAAGAGGCAGCTAGACTCAGAAAATTCCCCATTGCACAACAATGGGAGGACATACTACGCTCCTTCCTGCAGAAATGTACGGAACAGGGAATTACGTGAAGGAACACGCGATACCACCCCTACTCTCCAATACGGCACCTTAATAAACACACATGCTGTATCACACACCTTCCTGTCGCCGTCTGGCTCAGCACACTGTCTGACTTGTACTCTCCTGTCTCGCACTAACGATTACCTGCCTCACACCCGGAAACGTACCGTCGCATGAGACACTGCGAAGGAGCCTGAGCCCCGCACCGGAATGCCACACCCGCCGACCGCTCATGAACCCGCCCCCCCCTAATGGCTCCACTACACAACCGGCTTGCCCGTCCCGAACCCCGGCCCCCCCACCTGCCCACCCCGCGAGACACGACTGACATGCTGACTCGGATTCCCACTCCCTCGACACTATGGCAAACTCCATGCATACCTGCCCCTACCCACCTCCTGTATTGTTTGTGTCCCTGTTTCGTAGTTAGTTGTTAATTGGTTCCATCTTCCCCTAGACCATGTCCGTACACACACGACTTCATATTTTACATCATTTTGCGACACGGGACACCCTCGGGTGTGACAACCGAAGCTAGGGTGCCTCACCTAGGCACTGAGGTGCAGAACAACTCTTTCCACCGGAATGGGAACACTGGGAAGTTACACGCCCCAAACGCGCTTAGTCGCCAACTACCCTCAACACTCCTTCATATGACACCCAGCCCGTCTGAATGCCGACTCGCACAAAGGCACTCACGATTGCCGCACATCAGAAGTGACGGACGCGGCTGCCACTACTGAGGGTAGATTAGGCACACCCACCTTGTCCCACTGACTTCATACAGGAAAACCCACGGACCACGCACTTACCGGACACTAAATGTATGCATGCTATGGTGTAATGTGTAACACTAGTCTACGCTGCCGGACCCCAGGGTTGCCGGACTTTCAGCTGTGTTCATTTGCTTTATGCGCTACGAGGTTCTTTACATGCAGCTGGCCCGGCTGGGTTGTAAGCTATAATGCTGTGTATACTGTATTTTGGACAATAAAGGTCTGTTTAAAAAAAAATAATAATAATAATGATTACAATACCCTCTGCTATGCATTAAAAGGTTATTGTAAGTCAATCCTCGCTAGGGTAAATTAACTCCTCACTGATTTTTAATATCCCTAAGATATATGACATAGGACATGTTATCCCACATGCCATTCCACCCAAATCGAACAATGAATGTGATAATGCAGTTGTAGATGTGTAATTTCCCAATGTTCACTGTGTTTTGATCCTAAGATCACACAGAGCTCCATCAAGCAGTATCAATAGTCCATGTTTACACAAAACCAATGACAAAGCAATTTTATGAGTAAGAAAATAAGTTACTGCTTTGTACCTTGTGGGTACATAGATGCTTAAAGATAATGAAAGATTGATGAGAATGTCCCCTGATTATCAAGATTACATTGTTCCGTTCAGGCTGTAATAAATAGGAGCTTTGCTGAAATGTCTCACCAGTGTCAAGAGCCCTACATTGTCCTCGTATTACCACGAAAGCAGTGTTAACCCCTTAAGTGCTGCCGTCGGCCAATGGTCGTCACGGGCACTACCTCCCCAGTGCTGCGTGCGACCGCTGGACGTCCAGTTCAGCACCGGATAATGGACAGCGCAGCACTGGGGAGGTTTGTTTACTAGCTCCCAAGTGGTTAAGTTTCTTTTGGTTTGTTGATCCAAGAAGAAGTACATAAATCCTGGTGGGATTTACTAGACATTCATGGAACCCAACATAGCAAGGCAACATTCTGTTCTGCGTTGCATGAAATGTAAGGGGCTATTTATGAGGCCTTTTGCATTGCTCTTGCACCATGCAAAGTGGTGCAAGTGCACCGTAAACCATAAGGCATATCTTTGAAGCCATGGAAAGCATCCTTGCGTGGCTCTGAGTGGCTCTAAAATACCCAGAGTAACACAACGCAATTCAAATAGCTGCCTGCATTATTATTCCATGGGAAGGAGTTCCATGAGCGTTGATTAGGTATTTTCATGCAACTCCCATGGATTTTTAGGCATACCCAGATTTAAAAGAACTTGTAAACCAGGGGGTGTGTCAAAATCTTACAAATCTATCAGTTACAATTGATATCCAGGAACCACTGTGATAACGGTTCTTGGAAATGCTAGAGATGTCCGCAGGTTGGTAGACATCTGTAAATACGGTGGAAGGAGTAACCTCGCCATGGTAAGAGTAAAGCTCTCCATAATGATGATGGTAATTACTCCATCCCACGATAACGAAATCAGCTCCTAGTGGCAGCTCCTAGGTACAGGATCTGCGAATAGTGTTCAGGGAAGGTTGTGAACAGTGATAAGATTAGGAGTGAAATATATACAAAGGCAGTAGGAGATTTACTAATGAACTGATACCTATAAACTGTCAGTAGACTATTGTCATTACAATATCAATATATAGCTTCCATTTATTTTAACGCACCTACCCATAATTCTCTATCGCCCAGCCTCTGGCTGAGAATGGATGGCGAAGGAAAACATTTACATTCATTCTTACAACTTTCTGAAACTTTTAAATGTGGGCTTGTAAGGTTTCCCAATTTTCCTGCATGCAGAGAAAGCCTCAGTATGCCATTTGTAACGGTTATATTTCCTTATCACTTCCTTAAAACTGCAGGTGGGGAATTTGGAGAAAACTGTTGATTGCCCAAGAAACATAGTAAGTGTGTTAAATGTCAATACCATTTCATTAACTGTATAATTATACAAACGCTGAGTGGTGAGGTGGCCATCAGTATGAATTCATTTCAAAGAGTCATGATCATATCTAAATATAAATAATATATTAAATAGGAGTCTGCAATCCTTGTTTAAAAATCTGTTTATATTTCTTTATCACAGACATGCTTTTATTCTTCATGATGGCAACCATGCTATCCCTTTCATATGAATGAGCAAGTCACCAAGTAATTAAGTGCTTTGTGGGAATGGTGATGGTGTGATTATGTTTTATAGTGATTAAAATACCCTCTGCTATGCAATACAAGGATATTGTAAGTCAATCCTCGCTAGGGTAAATTAACTTCTCACTGATTTTTAATATCCCTAAGATATATGACATAGGACATGTTATCCCACATGTCGATCCACCCAAATCGAACAATGAATGTGATAATGCAGTTGTAGATGTGTCTTTTCCCAAAGTTCACTGTGTTTTGATCCTAAGATCACACAGAGCTCCATCAAGCAGTATCAATAGTCCATGTTTACACAAAACCAATGACAAAGCAATTTTATGAGTAAGAAAATAAGTTACTGCTTTGTACCTTGTGGGTACATACATGCTTAAAGATAATGAAAGATCGATGAGAATGTCCCCTGATTATCATGATTACATTGTTCCGTTCAGGCTGTAATAAATAGGAGCTTTGCTGAAATGTCTCACCAGTGTCAAGAGCCCTACATTGTCCTCGTATTACCACAAAAGCAGTGTTAAGTTTCTTTTGGTATGTTGATCCAAGAAGAAGTACATAAATCCTGGTGGGATATACTAGACATTCATGGAACCCAACATAGCAAGGCAACATTCTGTTCTGCGTTGCATGAAATGTAAGGGGCTATTTATGAGGCCTTTTGCATTGCTCTTGCACCATGCAAAATGGTGCAAGAGCAACGTAAACCATAAGGCACATCTTTGAAGCCATGGAAAGCCTCCTTGCGTGGCTCTGAGTGGCTCTAAAATACCCAGAGTAACACAACGCAATTCAAATAGCTGCCTGCATTACTCTTCCATGGGAAGGAGTTCCATAAGCGTTGAGTAGGTATTCCCATGCAACTCCCATGGATTTTTAGGCATACCCAGATTTAAAAGAACTTGTAAACCAGGGGATGTGTCAAAATCTTACAAATCTATCAAAGTTACAATTGATATCCAGGAACCACTGTGATAACGGTTCTTGGAAATGCTAGAGTTGTCCGCAGGTTGGTAGACATCTGTAAATACGGTGGAAGGAGTACCCTCGCCATGGTAAGAGTAAAGCTCTCCATAATGATGATGGTAATTACTCCATCCCACGATAACGAAATTAGCTCTTAGGGGCAGCTCCTAGCTACAGGATCTGCGAATAGTGTTCAGGGAAGGATGTGAACAGTGATAAGATTAGGAGTGAAATATATACAAAGGCAGTAGGAGATTTACTAATAAACTGATTCCTATAAACTGTCAGTAGATTATTGTCATTACAATATCAATACATAGCTTCCATTTATTTTAACGCACCTACCCATAATTCTCAATCGCCCAGCCTCTGGCTGAGAATGGATGGCGAAGTAAAACGTTTACATTTATTCTTACAACTTTCTGAAACTTTTAAATATGGGCTTGTAAGATTTCCCAATTTTCCTGCATGCAGAGACAGCCTCATTATGCCATTTGTAACGGTTATTTCATTATCACTTCTGTAAAACTGCAGGTGGGGAATTTGGAGAAAACTGTTGATTGCCCAAGAAACATAGTAAGTGTGTTAAATGTCAATACCATTTCATTAATTGTATATCTATACAAACGCCGAGTGGTGATGTGGCCACCAGTATAAACTCATTTCAAAGTCATGATCATGCCTAAATCTAAATAATATATTAAATATGAGTCTGCAATCCCTGTTTGAAAACCTGTTTATATTTCTTTATCACAGAAATGCTTATATTCTTCATGATGGCAACTATGGTACCCCTTTCATATGAATGAGCAAGTCACCAAGTAATTAAGTGCTTTGTGGGAATAGTGATGGTGTGATTATGTATTATAATGATTACAATACCCTCTGCTATGAATTAAAAGGTTATTGTAAGTCAATCCTCGCTAGGGTAAATTAACTCCTCACTGATTTT
This sequence comes from Lissotriton helveticus, assembly GCF_964261635.1. Lineage (NCBI taxonomy): Eukaryota > Metazoa > Chordata > Amphibia > Caudata > Salamandridae > Lissotriton > Lissotriton helveticus. Next base: position 592,403,631 of record NC_136070.1, on the reverse strand, counting down.
TAATATCCCTTAGATATATGACATGGGACATGTTATCCCACATGCCATTCCACCCAAATCGAACAATGAATGTGATAATGCAGTTGTAGATGTGACATTTCCCAAAGTTCACTGTGTTTTGATCCTAGGATCACACAGAGCTCCATCAAGCAGTATCAATAGTCCATGTTTACACAAAACCAATGACAAGGCAATTTTATGAGTAAGAAAATAAATTAATGCTTTGTACCTTGTGGGTACATACATGCTTAAAGATAATGAAAGATTGATGAGAATGCCCCCTAATTATGAAGATTACATTGTTCTGTTCAGGCTGTAATAAATAGGAGCTTTGCTGAAATGTCTCACCAGTGTCAAGAGCCCTACATTGTCCTCGTATTACCACGAAAGCAGTGTTAAGTTTCTTTTGGTTTGTTGATCCAAGAAGAAGTACATAAATCCTGGCGGGATTTACTAGACATTCATGGAACCCAACATAGCAAGGCAACATTCTGTTCTGCGTTGCATGAAATGTAAGGGGCTATTTATGAGGCCTTTTGCATTGCTCTTGCACCATGCAAAATGGTGCAAGTGCAACGTAAACCATAAGGCATATCTTTGAAGCCATGGAAAGCCTCCTTGCGTGGCTCTGAGTGGCTCTAAAATACCCAGAGTAACACAACGCAATTCAAATAGCTGCCTGCATTACTATTCCATGGGAAGGAGTTCCATGAGCGTTGAGTAGGTATTTTCATGCAACTCCCATGGATTTTTAGGCATACCCAGATTTAAAAGAACTTGTAAACCAGGGGATGTGTCAAAATCTTACTAATCTATCAAAGTTACAATTGATATCCAGGAACCACTGTGATAAAGGTTCTTGGAAATGCTAGAGTTGTCCGCAGGTTGGTAGACATCTGTAAATACGGTGGAAGGAGTACCCTCGCCATGGTAAGAGTAAAGTTCTCCATAATGATGATGGTAATTACTCCATCCCACGATAACGAAATCAGCTCTTGGGGCAGCTCCTAGCTACAGGATCTGCGAATAGTGTTCAGGGAAGGATGTGAACAGTGATAAGATTAGGAGTGAAATATATACAAAGGCAGTAGGAGATTTACTAATAAACTGATTCCTATAAACTGTCAGTAGATTATTGTCATTACAATATCAATACATAGCTTCCATTTATTTTAACGCACCTACCCATAATTCTCAATCGCCCAGCCTCTGGCTGAGAATGGATGGCGAAGTAAAACGTTTACATTTATTCGTACAACTTTCTGAAACTTTTAAATATGGGCTTGTAAGATTTCCCAATTTTCCTGCATGCAGAGACAGCCTCAGTATGTCATTTGTAACGGTTATTTCATTATCACTTCTATAAAACTGCATGTGGGGATTTTGGAGAAAACTGTTCATTGCCCAAGAAACATGGTAAGTGTGATACATGTCAATACCATTTCATTAATTGTATAATAATACAAACGCCGAGTGGTGATGTGGCCATCAGTATGAACTCATTTAAAAGAGTCATGATCATATCTAAATATAAATAATATATAAAATAGGAGTCTGCAATCCCTGTTTGAAAATCTGTTTATCTTTCTTTATCACAGACATGCATTTATTCTTCATGATGTCAACCATGCTATCCCTTTCATATGAATGAGCAAGTCACCAAGTAATTAAGTGCTTTGTGGGAATGGTGATGGTGTGATTATGTTTTATAGCGATTAAAATACCCTCTGCTATGCAATACAAGGTTATTGTAAGTCAATCCTCGCTAGGGTAAATTAACTTCTCACTGATTTTTAATATCCCTAAGATATATGACATAGGACATGTTATCCCACATGTCATTCCACCCAAATCGAACAATGAATGTGATAATGCAGTTGTAGATGTGTCATTTCTCAATGTTCACTGTGTTTTGATCCTAAGATCACACAGAGATCCATCAAGCAGTATCAATAGTCCATGTTTACACAAAACCAATGTCAAAGCAATTTTATGAGTAAGAAAATAAGTTACTGCTTTGTACCTTGTGGGTACATACATGCTTAAAGATAATGAAAGATTTATGAGAATGTCCCCTGATTATCAAGATTACATTGTTCCGTTCAGGCTGTAATAAATAGGAGCTTTGCTGAAATGTCTCACCAGTGTCAAGAGCCCTACATTGTCCTCGTATTACCACAAAAGCAGTGTTAAGTTTCTTTTGGTTTGTTGATCCAAGAAGAAATACATAAATCCTGGCTGGGATTTACTAGACATTCACGGAACCCAACATAGCAAGGGAACATTCTGTTCTGCGTTGCATGAAATGTAGTGGTCTTTTTATGAGGCCTTTTGCATTGCTCTTGCACCATGCAACATGGTGCAAGAGCAACGTAAACCATAAGGCATATCTTTGAAGCCATGGAAAAACTCCTTGCGTGGCTCTGAGTGGCTCTAAAATACCCAGAGTAACACAACGCAATTCAAATAGCTGCCTGCATTACTCTTCCATGGGAAGGAGTTCCATGAGTGTTGAGTAGGTATTCCCATGCAACTCCCATGGATTTTTAGGCATACCCAGATTTAAAAGAACTTGTAAACCAGGGGATGTGTCAAAATCTTACAAATCTATCAAAGTTACAATTGATATCCTGGAACCCCTGTGATAACAGTTCTTGGAAATGCTAGAGTTGTCCGCAGGTTGGTAGACATATGTAAATACGGTGGAAGGAGTACCCTCGCCATGGTGAGAGTAAAGCTCTCCATAATGATGATGGTAATTACTCCATCCCACGATAACGAAATCAGCTCCTAGGGGCAGCTCCTAGTTACAAGATCTGCGAATAGAGTTCAGGGAAGGCTGTGAACAGTGATAAGATTTGGAGTGAGATATATACAAAGCCAGTAGGAGATTTACTAATAAACTGATTCCTATAAACTGTCAGTAGATTAATGTCATTACAATATCAATACATAGCTTCCATTTATTTTAACGCACCTACCCATAATTCTCAATCGTCCAGCCTCTGGCTGAGAATGGATGGCGAAGGAAAACGTTTACATTTATTCTTACAACTTTCTGAAACTTTTAAATATGGGCTTGTAAGATTTCCCAATTTTCCTGCATGCAGAGACAGCCTCAGTATGCCATTTGTAACGGTTATTTCATTATCACTTCTATAAAACTGCATGTGGGGATTTTTGAGAAAACTGTTCATTGCCCAAGAAACATGGTAAGTGTGTTAAATGTTAATATCTGAAAGAAACAGGTTAGTATTAGATTCCTTACCTTAGAATATCCCCAGCCGTCAGTCTGGATCCGGAAACTTTTGCGTAGCAGTACCCCTGCGCGTCGGTAGGCGTCGTCTGCAGGCGTCCCCTGCGGCTCCGCGTCGTCGGCGTCGTGCGCCGTGATGACGTCGCTGGAGTATATAGACGCCGCCTCCGCGCGCTGACGTCAGTTCTTCTTTTTTCCGCGCCAGTTAGCGCAGATCCGAAGAGCAGTACTCCGGTCTTTTGACCTAAGTTTTTTGTTAACTCTAACTCTTTCAGGTGCCGGTAGGATGCCCGGTTTTAAAGGTTGCGACGGGTGCGACCGCCTGATGTCGGTCACCGACCACCATCGACTCTGCCTCCGGTGTCTGGGCGCGGACCACGACGTGGAGTCCTGCGTCGACTGCCGGGCCTTGACGGGCAAGGCTAGACGGGAGCGGTCCCGCAAGCTGCTCGAGCTACGGGTGTCGGGCCCCACGTCGAGAGCGGTCCCGGTCCGGACGGAGGTCGAGGGAGCGGTCGAGAGAGCGGTCGCGGAGCCGCCACGAGCGCTCCGGAAGTCGTCACCATTCCTCCGGTTCCTCAGGTAAGCGACACAAGAAGTCGGGGCGTCACCATCGTACCCCCGACTCCCCCCGACGCCCGCGCGATGCGGCCGGGGGTTCGGGTGGCCCCACCCCCGCGGCCCCGGGTGGGTTTCCGACGCCGCCTGCTCCATACCCGCCGGTCCCTGGGCAAGGCGCGTCGCGTGAAGAGGTAGAAGAGTTCCTCATGGCCATGAGGGCGCTGTCTCCTCCGGCGGGGCCTACGGCGCCTGCGGGCCCTTCGGTCCCGTCTGGGGGCCCGAGCGGTTCGGGTGCACCTGCCCCGACGCCGCCGGCGGTTCCGGCCCCGGCGCCGCTGGGCCCTTCAGGGTCGTCGCCGGCTGGTCACCCGGCCTCTCCGGCGCCGATTCCATCGGGGCAACCCGTGGTGCCGCTTCCGCGCGGCGCCGTGACTCCGACGCCGGTTCCGGCCGGCGTCGGGGCTCCGGCGCCGCGCGGCGCCACCCCCATTCCCTCTCCGAATCCGGACGCGGAGTCGGACCGGCAACGTCCGGCGCTGTTGGGGCCCATTGGCTCCGAGGAGCCGGTCTATATCGTTGATTCCAACTATGGCGATGAGGACGATTATGGAGAGGGTTGGGAGGGGTCTGAGGACCCTCTGTCACGAGAATGCCAGTACGACGTGGACTGGGTAGGTGACTTGGGTGATGCCAGTGGTCTGGACGAATCGCCTAACCCTGGGTTTGTCTCGCCTCCCACTGTGGCGTCGGAGGCTGGGGCTGCCTATTCGGTGGTACTGATGAGGGCTGCCAAGGCCTTGAGCCTTGAGCTCCCCGTCGCTAAGGTGAAGCCTAACATCCTCACCGAGGTATTCAAACCGCAGTCATGTCCACAGGAGCCTCTGCTGCCGTTTAATGACGCCTTGACGGATGTCCTTTTAGGCACGTGGTCCAGGCCCGCTTCCGGTTCACCTGTTGATCGGAACGTTGCCAGGCGCCACCGTCCGTGTGCGGACGACCCTGCCTTCCTGTCCACCCATCCCTCCCCTGAGAGTCTGGTGATCCAGGCCTCCACTTCCCAGTCCGCATTCCCGACGGCCCCGCCCGATCGGGAATCTAAGCGGTATGACCAGTACGGCAAGAAGGTCTTCTCGTCGCTGAGTCTGGGACTGCGGTCTTGCAACACCGCGTGCCTCTTGGGCCGCTATACCCACTCTCTGTGGGATACGGTCGCTGAGTGCCTGCCGCAATGCCCGCAGGAGGTGCGGGACAAGCTCGGCCAGGCTTTGGTTGAAGGCCGGGACGCGGCGAAGTATTCCATACGGTGAGGTCTTGACACGACCGACTCGCTGGGCAGAGCAATGTCCACGACGGTGGCGATTCGTCGCCACGCTTGGCTAAGATCCGCCAACTTCTCGCCGGATGTCCAGAATGCCCTGATGGACATGCCATTCGATGGCAGTCGCCTGTTCGGCGACAAAGCAGACAACGCGCTTGAGCGCTTCAAGGACTCCAGGGTCACGGCCAAGTCCTTGGGTCTCTCGACCCAGCGCCAGCAAACGGGTTCGTTTCGCTCCTTTCGTAGCCACGGAAGGGGCGGTCCCACACGTGCTGCCAGCCACGCACCGCAGAACGCTCCTCAGCGCGGTGGCGGCCGTGGATTCCGCCGTGGTGGCGGTCGGGGACAGCGGCGAGGTCAGTCCACACCTCCCCCCGCAGCAGCCTCCAAATCCTCCTAGTCCGAGCTTTCAGGCCCATGTGACGCCAGTGGGTGGCAGGGTTCGCCATCACCACTCCCGCTGGCGCACTATCACATCGGACAGGTGGGTGCTGCAGCTCGTCCGAAGGGGCTACTCCCTCCCCTTCGAGACCACTCCTCCAGCCATGCCACCGCAGAACCACCGTGTGTCGGGGGACCACTTGACACTTCTGCAGGAGGAAGTTACGGCCCTCTTGGCCAAGGGGGCCATCGAGCGCGTTCCTGGGCCAGAAGTAGGGTGTGGTTGCTACTCCCACTACTTTCTGGTGCCCAAGAAGGACAAAGGGGGCCTACGTCCTATCTTGGACCTACGGAACGTCAACGGCTTCCTCCGGAAGGAGAAGTTCAAGATGTTGACTTTGGCTCAGGTCTTGGCTGCTCTAGACCCACAAGACTGGATGGTAGCGTTGGACTTGCAGGATGCGTATTTTCACATCCCCGTCCTGCCGGCCCACCGGCGTTACCTGCGGTTCACGGTAGGCCACGAGCACTTTCAGTTTATCGTGCTCCCATTCGGCCTTACCAGCGCCCCACGGGTGTTCACGAAAGTGATGGCGGTGGTCGCAGCTCATCTGCGCCGGTTAGGGGTTTCAGTCTTCCCCTACCTCGACGACTGGTTGTTGAAGGCGGGCTCGCCCCAGACAGTCGTCCACCACCTTCAGGTGACGGCAGACCTCCTGCACAAGCTGGGGTTTTCCATCAATGTGCCGAAATCACACCTGTGCCCCTCTCAAAAGCTCCTTTTCATCGGAGCGGTTCTCGACTCGGCGCAGTTTCGGGTTTATCCTCCGGAACGGCGGGTCCGGGATATTCAGGCCTTGATTCCCATCTTTCAGCCGTTATCCCGGGTTTCGGTCAGGTTGACGCTGCGGCTTCTGGGGCTGATGGCCTCCTGCATCCTTCTGGTGCATCACGCCAGGTGGCGGATGCGGGCTCTGCAGTGGGACCTGAAGTTTCAGTGGGCCCAGCATCAGGGCAACCTTTCCGACCATGTCCTGATCTCGGAGGGCACTGCGAGACAGTTGCAGTGGTGGCTTACGGACCGCGATTGGGTCAGAGGCAGATCCCTCTCCCTTCCCCAACCGGAGCACGTGGTTGTGACGGACGCGTCCCTCCAGGGCTGGGGTGGCCACTTGGGAGAGGCGGAGATCAGAGGCATCTGGTCTCCGGCGGAGTCCCGGCTCCATATCAACATGTTGGAGCTGCGGGCGATTCGCCTAGCACTGAAGGCATTCCTCCCCTTTGTCAACGGGAGTGTAGTGCAGGTGTTCACGGACAACACCACCGCCATGTGGTACTGCAACAAACAGGGCGGTGTGGGGTCGTGGACCCTTTGCCAGGAGGCCCTGCGTCTCTGGCAATGGCTGGAACGTCAGGGCGTGACTCTGACGGTTCAACACCTGGCAGGTTCTCTGTACGCCAGGGCGGACGAACTCAGCCGTCGGTGCTCGGTGGATCACGAATGGCGTCTGAACTCGGATGTGGCGAAAGGCCTCTTTCTGCAATGGGGAGAGCCTTGGTTAGATCTATTCGGCACAGGAAAGAACGCGCAATGTCATCAGTTCTGCGCGTTGGAGTTTCCAAGACGGCACTCGCTCGGCGACGCCTTTCGGCGCGAGTGGAGTTGCGGTCTGTTGTACGCCTTTCCGCCTATACCACTTCTGCCCAGAGTGCTGAAGAAGATCAGGCGCGACCGGGCCCAAGTTATCCTTGTGGCTCCGGACTGGGCTCGAAGGTACTGGTATCCCGAGCTACTCAGCATGACAGTCGGTCCCTCGATCCGCCTGCCCCTTCAGGAGGACCTTCTGTCGCAGCAGCAGGGGACGGTCCTCCACCCGAACCTGGCAAGTCTCCACCTCCATGCTTGGACATTGAGCGGCGACAGTTGAGGCCATTTGACTTGCCTCCTGAAGTCTGTGATGTGATTCTGGCAGCCAGGCGTCCCTCCACAAAGTCGGTATACGCCTGCCGGTGGAACAGATTTGTGGCATGGTGCACAGCAAAGGCTGTGGATCCCCTTTCTGCCCCTCTTTCCGAGGTTCTCCTCTTCCTTCTTTCTCTTGCCCAGCAGGGCTCTGCTCTGGGCACTATCAAGGGCTATCTTTCTGCCCTTTCCGCCTTCTTAAGGCTACCTGATCAGCCATCTTTATTCAAGTCCCCTATTGTACTGAGATTCTTGAAAGGCATCACGCACATGTATCCACCTGTTCCGTTCGTGATGCCTCAGTGGGACTTGAACCTGGTTCTGACATTCTTGATGTGTGCTCCCTTTGAGCCGCTTCATTCCTGTCCTCTCCGTCTTCTCACTTTAAAGACGGCCTTCCTGGTTGCCATCACCTCTGCCAGGAGAGTGAGTGAGCTCCAGGCTCTTTCTGTTAAACCTCCTTTCTTGTCCGTTCATCCTGACAAGGTGGTTCTTAGGACTAGACCTTCTTTCCTACCCAAAGTAGTTTCTGCTTTTCACATCGGGCAGTCCATCACCTTACCCCCCTTCTTCCCGCCTCCGCATCCTTCAAAAGATGAAGAGCGGCTCCATCGTCTGGACCCAAAACGTGCGCTTTCATTTCATATGGATCGCACACGCCAGTTCCGGGTGGATGACCAACTGTTTGTTGGCTACGTGGGTGAGAAGAAGGGAAGGGCGGTACAGAAACGAACCATCTCTCGGTGGGTCGTCCTGTGCATCAAAGCATGCTACTCTTTGACTCTGAAGGAGCCTCCTGTTGGGCTGAGGGCCCATTCCACTCGGGCCACGGCGGCTACTACTGCCCTGGGCCGGGGAGTCCCTTTGCAGGACATTTGCCAGGCGGCTACGTGGGCCTCGCTGCACACCTTTGCGAGGCATTACTGCCTGGACAGTCAAGTCCGGAGGGACGGCTTCTTTGGCCGTTCGGTCCTCCAGGATTTTCTGGTGTAGGATTGTATTGGTTCGCAGACCCACCACCGGGGTTGGTATTGCTGGGGTATCTATTCTAAGGTAAGGAATCTAATACTAACCTGTTTCTTTCAGATGAACAAGTTACTTACCTTCGGTAACGATATATCTGTAAGAAACAGTAGTTAGTATTAGATTCCTTACCGCCCCACCCATCCTCCCCGTTCTGCGAACTGATACCTAGGGGTAAGGACATCCCTTTCAGGGCCCTAGTTTCAAATGGCACCAGTGTTAGTTCTCACATGGCTCTGCGTGTTCTGGCGCGGAAAAGCTGTGTGCAAAGAACTGACGTCAGCGCGCGGAGGCGGCGTCTATATACTCCAGCGACGTCATCACGGCGCACGACGCCGACGACGCGGAGCCGCAGGGGACGCCTGCAGACGACGCCTACCGACGCGCAGGGGTACTGCTACGCAAAAGTTTCCGGATCCAGACTGACGCCTGGGGATATTCTAAGGTAAGGAATCTAATACTAACTACTGTTTCTTACAGATATATCGTTACCGAAGGTAAGTAACTTGTTCACCATTTCATTAATTGTATAATAATACAAACGCCGAGTGGTGATGTGGCCATCAGTATGAACTCATTTAAAAGAGTCATGATCATATCTAAATATAAATAATATATAAAATAGGAGTCTGCAATCCCTGTTTGAAAATCTGTTTATCTTTCTTTATCACAGACATGCATTTATTCTTCATGATGGCAACCATGCTATCCCTTTCATATGAATGAGCAAGTCACCAAGTAATTAAGTGCTTTGTGGGAATGGTGATGGTGTGATTATGTTTTATAGTGATTAAAATCCCCACTGCTATGCAATACAAGGTTATTGTAAGTCAATCCTCACTAGGGTAAATTAACTTCTCACTGATTTTTAATATCCCTAAGGTATATGACATAGGACATGTTATCCCACATGTCATTCCACCCAAATCGAACAATGAATGTGATAATGTAGTTGTAGATGTGTCATTTCCCAATGTTCACTGTGTTTTGCTCCTAAGATCACACAGAGCTCCATCAAGCAGTATCAATAGTCCATGTTTACACAAAACCAATGACAAAGCAATTTTATGAGTAAGAAAATAAGTTACTGCTTTGTACCTTGTGGGTACATACATGCTTACAGATAATGTAAGATTGATGAGAATGTCCCCTGATTATCAAGATTACATTGTTCCGTTCAGGCTGTAATAAATAGGAGCTTTGCTGAAATGTCTCACCAGTGTCAAGAGCCCTACATTGTCCTCGTATTACCACGAAAGCAGTGTTAAGTTTCTTTTGGTTTGTTGATCCAAGTGAAGTACATAAATCCTGGTGGGATTTACTAGACATTCATGGAACCCAACATAGCAAGGCAACATTCTGTTCTGCGTTGCATGAAATGTAAGGGGCTATTTATGAGGCCTTTTGCATTGCTCTTGCACCATGCAAAATGGTGCAAGTGCAACGTAAACCATAAGGCATATCTTTGAAGCCATGGCAAGCCTCCTTGCGTGGCTCTGAGTGGCTCTAAAATACCTAGAGTAACACAACGCAATTCAAATAGCTGCCTGCATTACTATTCCATGGGAAGGAGTTCCATGAGCGTTGAGTAGGTATTTTCATGCAACTCCCATGGATTCTTAGGCATACCCAGATTTAAAAGAACTTGTAAACCAGGGGATGTGTCAAAATCTTACAAATCTATCAAAGTTACAATTGATATCCAGGAACCACTGTGATAACGGTTCTTGGAAATGCTAGAGTTGTCCGCAGGTTGGTAGACATCTGTAAATACGGTGGAAGGAGTACCCTCGCCATGGTAAGAGTAAAGCTCTCCATAATGATGATGGTAATTACTCCATCCCATGATGACGAAATCAGCTCCTAGTGGCAGCTCCTAGGTACAGGATCTGCGAATAGAGTTCGGGGAAGGCTGTGAACAGTGATAAGATTTGGAGTGAGATATATACAAAGCCAGTAGGAAATTTACTAATAAACTGATTCCTATAAACTGTCAGTAGATTATTGTCATTACAATATCAATACATAGCTTCCATTTATTTTAACGCACCTACCCATAATTCTCAATCGCCCAACCTCTGGCTGAGAATGGATGGCGAAGGAAAACGTTTACATTTATTCTTACAACTTTCTGAAACTTTTAAATATGGGCTTGTAAGATTTCCCAATTTTCCTGCATGCAGAGACAGCCTCAGTATGCCATTTGTAACGGTTATTTCATTATCACTTCTATAAAACTGCATGTGGGGATTTTGGAGAAAACTGTTCATTGCCCAAGAAACATGGTAAGTGTGTTAAATGTCAATACCATTTCATTAATTGTATAATAATACAAACGCCGAGTGGTGATGTGGCCATCAGTATGAACTCATTTAAAAGAGTCATGATCATATCTAAATATAAATAATATATAAAATAGGAGTCTGCAATCCCTGTTTGAAAATCTGTTTATCTTTCTTTATCACAGACATGCTTTTATTCTTCATGATGGGAACCATGCTATCCCTTTCATATGAATGAGCAAGTCACCAAGTAATTAAGTGCTTTGTGGGAATGGTGATGGTGTGATTATGTTTTATAGTGATTAAAATACCCTATGCTATGCAATACAAGGATATTGTAAGTCAATCCTCGCTAGGGTAAATTAACTTCTCACTGATTTTTAATATCCCTAAGATATATGACATAGGACATGTTATCCCACATGTCGATCCACCCAAATCGAACAATGAATGTGATAATGCATTTGTAGATGTGTCATTTCCCAAAGTTCACTGTGTTTTGATCCTAACATCACACAGAGCTCCATCAAGCAGTATCAATAGTCCATGTTTACACGAAACCAATGACAAAGCAATTTTATGAGTAAGAAAATAAGTTACTGCTTTGTACGTTGTGGGTACATACATGCTTAAAGATAATGAAAGATCGATAAGAATGTCCCCTGATTATCAAGATTACATTGTTCCGTTCAGGCTGTAATAAATAGGAGCTTTTCTGAAATGTCTCACCAGTGTCAAGAGCCCTACATTGTCCTCGTATTACCACGAAAGTAGTGTTAAGTTTCTTTTGGTTTGTTGATCCAAGAAGAAGTACATAAATCCTGGTGTGATTTACTAGACATTCATGGAACCCAACATAGTAAGGCAACATTCTGTTCTGCGTTGCATGAAATGTAAGGGGCTATTTATGAGGCCTTTTGCATTGCTCTTGCACCATGCAAAGTGGTGCAAGTGCAACGTAAACCATAAGGCATATCTTTGAAGCCATGGAAAGCATCCTTGCGTGGCTCTGAGTGGCTCTAAAATACCCAGAGTAACACAACGCAATTGAAATAGCTGCCTGCATTACTCTTCCATGGGAAGGAGTTCCATGAGCGTTGAGTAGGTATTTTCATGCAACTCCCATGGATTTTTAGGCATACCCAGATTTAAAAGAACTTGTAAACCAGGGGATGTGTCAAAATCTTACAAATCTATCAAAGTTACAATTGATATCCAGGAACCACTGTGATAACGGTTCTTGGAAATGCTAGAGTTATCCGCAAGTTGGTAGACATCTGTAAATACGGTGGAAGGAGTACCCTCGCCATGGTAAGAGTAAAGCTCTCCATAATGATGATGGTAATTACTCCATCCCACGATAACGAAATCAGCTCCTAGTGGCAGCTCCTAGGTACAGGATCTGCGAATAGTGTTCAGGGAAGGCTGTGAACAGTGATAAGATTAGGAGTGAAATATATACAAAGGCAGTAGGAGATTTACTAATGAACTGATACCTATAAACTGTCAGTAGACTATTGTCATTACAATATCAATATATAGCTTCCATTTATTTTAACGCACCTACCCATAATTCTCAATCGCCCAGCCTCTGGCTGAGAATGGATGGCGAAGGAAAACATTTACATTCATTCTTACAACTTTCTGAAACTTTTAAATATGGGCTTGTAAGGTTTCCCAATTTTCCTGCATGCAGAGAAAGCCTCAGTATGCCATTTGTAACGGTTATATTTCCTTATCACTTCCTTAAAACTGCAGGTGGGGAATTTGGAGAAAACTGTTGTTTGCCCAAAAAACATGGTAAGTGTGTTAAATGTCAATACCATTTCATTAACTGTATAATTATACAAACGCTGAGTGGTGATGTGGCCATCAGTATGAATTCATTTCAAAGAGTCATGATCATATCTAAATATAAATAATATATTAAATAGGAGTCTGCAATCCCTGTTTGAAAATCTGTTTATATTTCTTTATCACAGACATGCTTTTATTCTTCATGATGGCAACCCTGCTATCCCTTTCATATGAATGAGCAAGTCACCAAGTAATTAAGTGCTTTGTGGGAATGGTGATGGTGTGATTATGTTTATAGTGATTAAAATACCCTCTGCTATGCAATACAAGGATATTGTAAGTCAATCCTCGCTAGGGTAAATTAACTTCTCACTGATTTTTAATATCCCTAAGATATATGACATAGGACATGTTATCCCACATGTCGATCCACCCAAATCGAACAATGAATGTGATAATGCAGTTGTAGATGTGTCATTTCCCAAAGTTCACTGTGTTTTGATCCTAAGATCACACAGACCTCCATCAAGCAGTTTCAATAGTCCATGTTTACACAAAACCAATGACAAAGCAATTTTATGAGTAAGAAAATAAGTTACTGCTTTGTACCTTGTGGGTACATACATGCTTAAAGATAATGAAAGATCGATGAGAATGTCCCCTGATTATCAAGATTACATTGTTCCGTTCAGGCTGTAATAAATAGGAGCTTTGCTGAAATGTCTCACCAGTGTCAAGAGCCCTACATTGTCCTCGTATTACCACGAAAGCAGTGTTAAGTTTCTTTTGGTTTGTTGATCCAAGAAGAAGTACATAAATCCTGGTGGGATTTACTAGACATTCATGGAACCCAACATAGCAAGGCAACTTTCTGTTCTGCGTTGCATGAAATGTAAGGGGCTATTTATGAGGCCTTTTGCATTGCTCTTGCACCATGCAAAATGGCGCAAGAGCAACGTAAACCATAAGGCATATCTTTGAAGCCATGGAAAGCCTCCTTGCGTGGCTCTGAGTGGCTCTAAAATACCCAGAGTAACACAACGCAATTCAAATAGCTGCCTGCATTCCTCTTCCAAGGGAAGGAGTTCCATGAGCGTTGAGTAGGTATTCCCATGCAACTCCCATGGATTTTTAGGCATACCCAGATTTAAAAGAACTTGTAAACCAGGGGATGTGTCAAAATCTTACAAATCTATCAAAGTTACAATTGATATCCAGGACCCACTGTGATAACGGTTCTTGGAAATGCTAGAGTTGTCCGCAGGTTGGTAGACATCGGTAAATACGGTGGAAGGAGTACCCTCGCCATGGTGAGAGTAAAGCTCTCCATAATGATGATGGTAATTACTCCATCCCACAATAATGAAATCAGCTCCTAGGGGCAGCTCCTAGCTACAAGATCTGCGAATAGAGTTCAGGGAAGGCTGTGAACAGTGATAAGATTTGGAGTGAGATATATACAAAGCCAGTAGGAGATTTATTAATAAACTGATTCCTATAAACTGTCAGTAGATTATTGTCATTACAATATCAATACATAGCTTCCATTTATTTTAACGCACCTACCCATAATTCTCAATCGCCCAGCCTCTGGCTGAGAATGGATGGTGAAGGAGAACGTCTACATTTATTCTTACAACTTTCTGAAACTTTTAAATATGGGCTTGTAAGATTTCCCAATTTTCCTGCATGCAGAGACAGCCTCAGTATGCCATTTGTAACGGTTATTTCATTATCACTTCTATAAAACTGCATGTGGGGATTTTGGAGAAAACTGTTCATTGCCCAAAAAACATGGTAAGTGTGTTAAATGTCAATACCATTTCATTAATTGTATAATAATACAAACGCCGAGTGGTGATGTGGCCATCAGTATGAACTCATTTAAAAGAGTCATGATCATATCTAAATATAAATAATATATAAAATAGGAGTCTGCAATCCCTGTTTGAAAATCTGTTTATCTTTCTTTATCACAGACATGCATTTATTCTTCATGATGGCAACCATGCTATCCCTTTCATATGAATGAGCAAGTCACCAAGTAATTAAGTGCTTTGTGGGAATGGTGATGGTGTGATTATGTTTTATACTGATTAAAATACCCTCTGCTATGCAATAAAAGGTTATTGTAAGTCAATCCTCGCTAGGGTAAATTAACTCCTCACTGATTTTTAATATCCCTAAGATATATGACATAGGACATGTTATCCCACATGTCATTCCACCCAAATCGAACAATGAAGGGAGGCGCAGGGGTTAGAGGCGGCAGACCCGGAAGCTGAGATCGGTCCTGGACTAGGGTTCAATTCCCCGCCTCGGTGGGTCTTGGGCTCAAAAATTCCACGGACTCGATAATTCTCGTTCCGGTGCCTACTCGACTCACGGGTTCACACTCTGCGACTCTGGGCAATAGCTTGCTTAATCTCCGCTACGGCCCCTCGCGGCGGGATGCCTGGCTTTCACCTTGTGGATACCCTGCTGGGGTTATCTCACAGGGGAATACCAGGACGGGTTCCCAAGGCAAGCGCCTTGATGCCTTCGGGTGATACGTGCACTATATAAATCGCAATACATTTACATTACAATGTGATAATGCAGTTATAGATGTGTCATTTCCCAATGTTCACTGTGTTTTGATCCTAAGATCACACAGGGCTCCATCAAGCAGTATCAATAGTCCATGTTTACACAAAACCAATGACAAAGCAATTTTATGAGTAAAAAAATAAGTTACTGCTTTGTACCTTGTGGGTACATACATGCTTAAAGATAATGAAAGATTGATGAGAATGTCCCCTGATTATCAAGATTACATTGTTCCGTTCAGGCTGTAATAAATAGGAGCTTTGCTGAAATGTCTCACCAGTGTCAAGAGCCCTACATTGTCCTCGTATTACCACGAAAGCAGTGTTAAGTTTCTTTTGGTTTGTTGATCCAAGAAGAAGTACATAAATCCTGGTGGGATTTACTAGACATTCATGGAACCCAACATAGCAAGGCAACATTCTGTTCTGCGTTGCATGAAATGTAAGGGGCTATTTATGAGGCCTTTTGCATTGCTCATGCACCATGCAAAGTGGTGCAAGTGCAACGTAAACCATAAGGCATATCTTTGAAGCCATGGAAAGCATCTTTGCGTGGCTCTGAGTGGCTCTAAAATACCCAGAGTAACACAACGCAATTCAAATAGCTGCCTGCATTACTATGCCATGGGAAGGAGTTCAATGAGCGTTGAGTAGGTATTTTCATGCAACTCCCATGGATTTTTAGGCATACCCAGATTTAAAAGAACTTGTAAACCAGGGGATGTGTCAAAATCTTACAAATCTATCAAAGTTACAACTGATATCCAGGAACCACTGTGATAACGGTTCTTGGAAATGCTAGAGTTGTCCGCAGGTTGGTAGACATCTGTAAATACGGTGGAAGGAGTACCCTCGCCATGGTAAGAGTAAAGCTCTCCATAATGATGATGGTAATTACTCCATCCCAGGATAACGAAATCAGTTCCTAGTGGCAGCTCCTAGGTACAGGATCTGCGAATAGTGTTCAGGGAAGGCTGTGAACAGTGATAAGATTAGGAGTGAAATATATACAAAGGCAGTAGGAGATTTACTAATGAACTGATACCTATAAACTGTCAGTAGACTATTGTCATTACAATATCAATATATAGCTTCCATTTATTTTAACGCACCTACCCATAATTCTCAATCGCCCAGCCTCTGGCTGAGAATGGATGGCGAAGGAAAACATTTACATTCATTCTTACAACTTTCTGAAACTTTTAAATATGGGCTTGTAAGATTTCCCAATTTTCCTGCATGCAGAGACAGCCTCAGTATGCCATTTGTAACGGTTATATTTCCTTATCACTTCTATAAAACTGCAGGTGGGGAATTTGGAGAAAACTGTTGATTGCCCAAGAAACATGGTAAGTGTGTTAAATGTCAATACCATTTCATTAATTGTATAATAATACAAACGCCGAGAGTGATGTGGCCATCAGTATGAACTCATTTAAAAGAGTCATGATCATATCTAAATATAAATATTATATAAAATAGGAGTCTGAAATCCCTGTTTGAAAATTTGTTTATATTTCTTTATCACAGACATGCTTTTATTTTTCATGATGGGAACCATGCTATCCCTTTCATATGAATGAGCAAGTCACCAAGTAATTAAGTGCTTTGTGGGAATGGTGATGGTGTGATTATGTTTTATAGTGATTAAAATACCCTCTGCTATGCAATACAAGGTTATTGTAAGTCAATCCTCGCTAGGGTAAATTAACTCCTCACTGATTTTTAATATCCCTAAGATATATGACATAGGACATGTTATCCCACATGTCATTCCACCCAAATCGAACAATGAATGTGATAATGCAGTTGTAGATGTGTCATTTCCCAATGTTCACTGTGTTTTGATCCTAAGATCACACAGAGCTCCATCAAGCAGTATCAATAGTCCATGTTTACACAAAACCAATGACAAAGCAATTTTATGAGTAAGAAAATAAGTTACTGCTTTGTACCTTGTGGGTACATACATGCTTAAAGATAATGAAAGATTGATGAGAATGTCCCCTGATTATCAAGATTACATTGTTCCGTTCAGGCTGTAATAAATAGGAGCTTTGCTGAAATGTCTCACCAGTGTCAAGAGCCCTACATTGTCCTCGTATTACCACGAAAGCAGTGTTAAGTTTCTTTTGGTTTGTTGATCCAAGAAGAAGTACATAAATCCTGGTGGGATTTACTAGACATTCGTGGAACCCAACATAGCAAGGCAACATTCTGTTCTGCGTTGCATGAAATGTAAGGGGCTATTTATGAGGCCTTTTGCATTGCTCTTGCACCATGCAAAGTGGTGCAAGTGCAACGTAAACCATAAGGCATATTTTTGAAGCCATGGAAAGCCTCCTTGCGTGGCTCTGAGTGGCTCTAAAATACCCAGAGTAACACAACGCAATTCAAATAGCTGCCTGCATTACTATTCCATGGGAAGGAGTTCCATGAGCGTTGAGTAGGTATTTTCATGCAACTCCCATGGATTTTTAGGCATACCCAGATTTAAAAGAACTTGTAAACCAGGGGATTTGTCAAAATCTTACAAATCTATCAAAGTTACAACTGATATCCAGGAACCACTGTGATAACGGTTCTTGGAAATGCTAGAGTTGTCCGCAGGTTGGTAGACATCTGTAAATACGGTGGAAGGAGTACCCTCGCCATGGTAAGAGTAAAGCTCTCCATAATGATGATGGTAATTACTCCATCCCAGGATAACGAAATCAGTTCCTAGTGGCAGCTCCTAGGTACAGGATCTGCGAATAGTGTTCAGGGAAGGCTGTGAACAGTGATAAGATTAGGAGTGAAATATATACAAAGGCAGTAGGAGATTTACTAATGAACTGATACCTATAAACTGTCAGTAGACTATTGTCATTACAATATCAATATATAGCTTCCATTTATTTTAACGCACCTACCCATAATTCTCAATCGCCCAGCCTCTGGCTGAGAATGGATGGCGAAGGAAAACATTTACATTCATTCTTACAACTTTCTGAAACTTTTAAATATGGGCTTGTAAGGTTTCCCAATTTTCCTGCATGCAGAGAAAGCATCAGTATGCCATTTGTAACAGTTATATTTCCTTATCACTTCCTTAAAACTGCAGGTGGGGAATTTGGCGAAAACTGTTGATTGCCCAAGAAACATTGTAAGTGTGTTAAATGTCAATACCATTTCATTAACTGTATAATTATACAAACGCTGAGTGGTGATGTGGCCATCAGTATGAATTCATTTCAAAGAGTCATGATCATATCTAAATATAAATAATATATTAAATAGGAGTCTGCAATCCCTGTTTGAAAATCTGTTTATATTTCTTTATCACAGACATGCTTTTATTCTTCATGATGGCAACCATGCTATCCCTTTCATATGAATGAGCAAGTCACCAAGTAATTAAGTGCTTTGTGGGAATGGTGATGGTGTGATTATGTTTATAGTGATTAAAATACCCTCTGCTATGCAATACAAGGATATTGTAAGTCAATCCTCGCTAGGGTAAATTAACTTCTCACTGATTTTTAATATCCCTAAGATATATGACATAGGACATGTTATCCCACATGTCGATCCACCCAAATCGAACAATGAATGTGATAATGCAGTTGTAGATGTGTCATTTCCCAAAGTTCACTGTGTTTTGATCCTAAGATCACACAGAGCTCCATCAAGTAGTTTCAATAGTCCATGTTTACACAAAACCAATGACAAAGCAATTTTATGAGTAAGAAAATAAGTTACTGCTTTGTACCTTGTGGGTACATACATGCTTAAAGATAATGAAAGATCGATAAGAATGTCCCCTGATTATCAAGATTACATTGTTCCGTTCAGGCTGTAATAAATAGGAGCTTTGCTGAAATGTCTCACCAGTGTCAAGAGCCCTACATTGTCCTCGTATTACCACGAAAGCAGTGTTAAGTTTCTTTTGGTTTGTTGATCCAAGAAGAAGTACATAAATCCTGGTGGGATTTACTAGACATTCATGGAACCCAACATAGCAAGGCAACTTTCTGTTCTGCGTTGCATGAAATGTAAGGGGCTATTTATGAGGCCTTTTGCATTGCTCTTGCACCATGCAAAATGGCGCAAGAGCAACGTAAACCATAAGGCATATCTTTGAAGCCATGGAAAGCCTCCTTGCGTGGCTCTGAGTGGCTCTAAAATACCCAGAGTAACACAACGCAATTCAAATAGCTGCCTGCATTCCTCTTCCAAGGGAAGGAGTTCCATGAGCGTTGAGTAGGTATTCCCATGCAACTCCCATGGATTTTTAGGCATACCCAGATTTAAAAGAACTTGTAAACCAGGGGATGTGTCAAAATCTTACAAATCTATCAAAGTTACAATTGATATCCAGGAACCACTGTGATAACGGTTCTTGGAAATGCTAGAGTTGTCCGCAGGTTGGTAGACATCGGTAAATACAGTGGAAGGAGTACCCTCGCCATGGTGAGAGTAAAGCTCTCCATAATGATGATGGTAATTACTCCATCCCACAATAATGAAATCAGCTCCTAGGGGCAGCTCCTAGCTACAAGATCTGCGAATAGAGTTCAGGGAAGGCTGTGAACAGTGATAAGATTTGGAGTGAGATATATACAAAGCCAGTAGGAGATTTACTAATAAACTGATTCCTATAAACTGTCAGTAGATTATTGTCATTACAATATCAATACATAGCTTCCATTTATTTTAACGCACCTACCCATAATTCTCAATCGCCCAGCCTCTGGCTGAGAATGGATGGTGAAGGAAAACGTCTACATTTATTCTTACAACTTTCTGAAACTTTTAAATATGGGCTTGTAAGATTTCCCAATTTTCCTGCATGCAGAGACAGCCTCAGTATGCCATTTGTAACGGTTATTTCATTATCACTTCTATAAAACTGCATGTGGGGATTTTGGAGAAAACTGTTCATTGCCCAAAAAACATGGTAAGTGTGTTAAATGTCAATACCATTTCATTAATTGTATAATAATACAAACGCCGAGTGGTGATGTGGCCATCAGTATGAACTCATTTAAAAGAGTCATGATCATATCTAAATATAAATAATATATAAAATAGGAGTCTGCAATCCCTGTTTGAAAATCTGTTTATCTTTCTTTATCACAGACATGCATTTATTCTTCATGATGGCAACCATGCTATCTATCCCTTTCATATGAATGAGCAAGTCACCAAGTAATTAAGTGCTTTGTGGGAATGGTGATGGTGTGATTATGTTTTATACTGATTAAAATACCCTCTGCTATGCAATACAAGGTTATTGTAAGTCAATCCTCGCTAGGGTAAATTAACTCCTCACTGATTTTTAATATCCCTAAGATATATGACATAGGACATGTTATCCCACATGTCATTCCACCCAAATCGAACAATGAAGGGAGGCGCAGGGGTTAGAGGCGGCAGACCCGGAAGCTGAGATCGGTCCTGGACTAGGGTTCAATTCCCCGCCTCGGTGGGTCTTGGGCTCAAAAATTCCACGGACTCGATAATTCTCGTTCCGGTGCCTACTCGACTCACGGGTTCACACTCTGCGACTCTGGGCAATAGCTTGCTTAATCTCCACTACGGCCCCTCGCGGCGGGATGCCTGGCTTTCACCTTGTGGATACCCTGCTGGGGTTATCTCACAGGGGAATACCAGGACGGGTTCCCAAGGCAAGCGCCTTGATGCCTTCGGGTGATACGTGCACTATATAAATCGCAATACATTTACATTACAATGTGATAATGCAGTTATAGATGTGTCATTTCCCAATGTTCACTGTGTTTTGATCCTAAGATCACACAGGGCTCCATCAAGCAGTATCAATAGTCCATGTTTACACAAAACCAATGACAAAGCAATTTTATGAGTAAAAAAATAAGTTACTGCTTTGTACCTTGTGGGTACATACATGCTTAAAGATAATGAAAGATTGATGAGAATGTCCCCTGATTATCAAGATTACATTGTTCCGTTCAGGCTGTAATAAATAGGAGCTTTGCTGAAATGTCTCACCAGTGTCAAGAGCCCTACATTGTCCTCGTATTACCACGAAAGCAGTGTTAAGTTTCTTTTGGTTTGTTGATCCAAGAAGAAGTACATAAATCCTGGTGGGATTTACTAGACATTCATGGAACCCAACATAGCAAGGCAACATTCTGTTCTGCGTTGCATGAAATGTAAGGGGCTATTTATGAGGCCTTTTGCATTGCTCATGCACCATGCAAAGTGGTGCAAGTGCAACGTAAACCATAAGGCATATCTTTGAAGCCATGGAAAGCATCTTTGCGTGGCTCTGAGTGGCTCTAAAATACCCAGAGTAACACAACGCAATTCAAATAGCTGCCTGCATTACTATTCCATGGGAAGGAGTTCAATGAGCGTTGAGTAGGTATTTTCATGCAACTCCCATGGATTTTTAGGCATACCCAGATTTAAAAGAACTTGTAAACCAGGGGATGTGTCAAAATCTTAAAAATCTATCAAAGTTACAACTGATATCCAGGAACCACTGTGATAACGGTTCTTGGAAATGCTAGAGTTGTCCGCAGGTTGGTAGACATCTGTAAATATGGTGGAAGGAGTACCCTCGCCATGGTAAGAGTAAAGCTCTCCATAATGATGATGGTAATTACTCCATCCCAGGATAACGAAATCAGTTCCTAGTGGCAGCTCCTAGGTACAGGATCTGCGAATAGTGTTCAGGGAAGGCTGTGAACAGTGATAAGATTAGGAGTGAAATATATACAAAGGCAGTAGGAGATTTACTAATGAACTGATACCTATAAACTGTCAGTAGACTATTGTCATTACAATATCAATATATAGCTTCCATTTATTTTAACGCACCTACCCATAATTCTCAATCGCCCAGCCTCTGGCTGAGAATGGATGGCGAAGGAAAACATTTACATTCATTCTTACAACTTTCTGAAACTTTTAAATATGGGCTTGTAAGATTTCCCAATTTTCCTGCATGCAGAGACAGCCTCAGTATGCCATTTGTAACGGTTATATTTCCTTATCACTTCTATAAAACTGCAGGTGGGGAATTTGGAGAAAACTGTTGATTGCCCAAGAAACATGGTAAGTGTGTTAAATGTCAATACCATTTCATTAATTGTATAATAATACAAACGCCGAGAGTGATGTGGCCATCAGTATGAACTCATTTAAAAGAGTCATGATTATATCTAAATATAAATAATATATAAAATAGGAGTCTGAAATCCCTGTTTGAAAATTTGTTTATATTTCTTTATCACAGACATGCTTTTATTTTTCATGATGGGAACCATGCTATCCCTTTCATATGAATGAGCAAGTCACCAAGTAATTAAGTGCTTTGTGGGAATGGTGATGGTGTGATTATGTTTTATAGTGATTAAAATACCCTCTGCTATGCAATACAAGGTTATTGTAAGTCAATCCTCGCTAGGGTAAATTAACTCCTCACTGATTTTTAATATCCCTAAGATATATGACATAGGACATGTTATCCCACATGTCATTCCACCCAAATCGAACAATGAATGTGATAATGCAGTTGTAGATGTGTCATTTCCCAATGTTCACTGTGTTTTGATCCTAAGATCACACAGAGCTCCATCAAGCAGTATCAATAGTCCATGTTTACACAAAACCAATGACAAAGCAATTTTATGAGTAAGAAAATAAGTTACTGCTTTGTACCTTGTGGGTACATACATGCTTAAAGATAATGAAAGATTGATGAGAATGTCCCCTGATTATCAAGATTACATTGTTCCGTTCAGGCTGTAATAAATAGGAGCTTTGCTGAAATGTCTCACCAGTGTCAAGAGCCCTACATTGTCCTCGTATTACCACGAAAGCAGTGTTAAGTTTCTTTTGGTTTGTTGATCCAAGAAGAAGTACATAAATCCTGGTGGGATTTACTAGACATTCGTGGAACCCAACATAGCAAGGCAACATTCTGTTCTGCGTTGCATGAAATGTAAGGGGCTATTTATGATGCCTTTTGCATTGCTCTTGCACCATGCAAAGTGGTGCAAGTGCAACGTAAACCATAAGGCATATTTTTGAAGCCATGGAAAGCCTCCTTGCGTGGCTCTGAGTGGCTCTAAAATACCCAGAGTAACACAACGCAATTCAAATAGCTGCCTGCATTACTATTCCATGGGAAGGAGTTCCATGAGCGTTGAGTAGGTATTTTCATGCAACTCCCATGGATTTTTAGGCATACCCAGATTTAAAAGAACTTGTAAACCAGGGGATTTGTCAAAATCTTACAAATCTATCAAAGTTACAACTGATATCCAGGAACCACTGTGATAACGGTTCTTGGAAATGCTAGAGTTGTCCGCAGGTTGGTAGAAATCTGTAAATACGGTGGAAGGAGTACCCTCGCCATGGTAAGAGTAAAGCTCTCCATAATGATGATGGTAATTACTCCATCCCAGGATAACGAAATCAGTTCCTAGTGGCAGCTCCTAGGTACAGGATCTGCGAATAGTGTTCAGGGAAGGCTGTGAACAGTGATAAGATTAGGAGTGAAATATATACAAAGGCAGTAGGAGATTTACTAATGAACTGATACCTATAAACTGTCAGTAGACTATTGTCATTACAATATCAATATATAGCTTCCATTTATTTTAACGCACCTACCCATAATTCTCAATCGCCCAGCCTCTGGCTGAGAATGGATGTCGAAGGAAAACATTTACATTCATTCTTACAACTTTCTGAAACTTTTAAATATGGGCTTGTAAGGTTTCCCAATTTTCCTGCATGCAGAGAAAGCATCAGTATGCCATTTGTAACAGTTATATTTCCTTATCACTTCCTTAAAACTGCAGGTGGGGAATTTGGCGAAAACTGTTGATTGCCCAAGAAACATTGTAAGTGTGTTAAATGTCAATACCATTTCATTAACTGTATAATTATACAAACGCTGAGTGGTGATGTGGCCATCAGTATGAATTCATTTCAAAGAGTCATGATCATATCTAAATATAAATAATATATTAAATAGGAGTCTGCAATCCCTGTTTGAAAATCTCTTTATATTTCTTTATCACAGACATGGTTTTATTTTTCATGATGGCAACCATGCTATCCCTTTCATATGAATGAGCAAGTCACCAAGTAATTAAGTGCTTTGTGGGAATGGTGATGGTGTGATTATGTTTTATACTGATTAAAATACCCTCTGCTATGCAATACAAGGTTATTGTAAGTCAATCCTCGCTAGGGTAAATTAACTCCTCACTGATTTTTAATATCCCTAAGATATATGACATAGGACATGTTATCCCACATGTCATTCCACCCAAATCGAACAATGAATGTGATAATGCAGTTGTAGATGTGTCATTTCCCAATGTTCACTGTGTTTTGATCCTAAGATCACACAGAGCTCCATCAAGCAGTATCAATAGTCCATGTTTACACAAAACCAATGACAAAGCAATTTTATGAGTAAGAAAATAAGTTACTGCTTTGTACCTTGTGGGTACATACATGCTTAAAATTAATGAAAGATTGATGAGAATGTCCCCTGATTATCAAGATTACATTGTTCCGTTCAGGCTGTAATAAATAGGAGCTTTGCTGAAATGTCTCCCCAGTGTCAAGAGCCCTACATTGTCCTCGTATTACCACGAAAGCAGTATCTGAAAGAAACAGGTTAGCATTAGATTCCTTACCTTAGAATATCCCCAGGCGTCAGTCTGGATCGGGAAACTTTTGCGTAGCAGTACCCCTGCGCGTCGGTAGGCGTCGTCTGCAGGCGTCCCCTGTGGCTCCACGTCCGTCGTTGTCGTCGTGCGCCGTGATGACATCGCTGGAGTATATAGACGCCGCCTCCGCGCGCTGACGTCAGTTCTTCTTTTTTCCGCGCCAGTTCGCGCAGATCCGAGAAGTGCAGTACTCCGGTCTTTGACCAAGTTTTGTTAATCCTTGATTCTTCTGACGGTGCCGGTAGGATTCCCGGTTTTAAGAACTGTGACGGCTGTGACCGCACGATGTCGGTCACGGATCATCACCGACTCTGCCTCCGGTGTCTGGGCCCCGACCACGCCGTGGACGACTGTGTCGACTGCCGGGCCCTGACGAGTAAGGCTAGGCGGGAGCGGTCCCGCAAGCTACTCGAGTTGCGGGTGTCAGCCCCGCGGCGGGAGCGGTCCCGGTCTGGCCGGAGGTCGAGGGAACGGTCGAGGGAGCGGTCGCGGAGCCGTCACGAGCGCTCCGGAAGTCGTCACCATTCCTCTGGTTCCTCAGGTAGGAAACACAAGAAGTCAAGGCGTCATCATCGTACCCCCGACTCCCCCCCGACGCTCGCACGATGCGGCCGGGGGTTCGGGTGACCCCACCCCCGTGGCTCCGCGTGAGTCGCCGGCGCGGCCTGCTCCATACCCTACGGTCCCTGGGCAAGGCGCGTCGCGCGAGGAGATAGAGGAGTTCCTCATGGCCATGAGGGCACTGTCTCCTCCGACGGGGCCTACAGCGCCTTCGGGCCCTGTGCTTCCGTCCGGGGGCCCTAGCGGTTCGGGTGCTCCTGCCTCGACGCCGTCGGGTGCTCCGGCCCCGGTGACGGCTCCGACCCCGGCGCCGCAGGGACCCTCAGGGTCGACGCCGGCTGGTCTACCGGCCTCTCCGGTGCCGATTCTATCGGGTTGCCCCCGACGCCGCTCCCGCGCGGCGCCGTTCCCATAACCTCTCCGACTCCGGACACGGAGCCGGACCGACGTCGCCCGACGCCGATGGGGCCCATGGACCCCGGGGAGCCGGTCTACATTGTTGATTCCGAATATGGTGAAGATGTAGATTACGGAGAGGATTGGGAAGGGTCCGAGGACCCTCTGTCACGCGAGTGTCAGTACAATGTGGACTGGACAGGTGATTTGGGTGACGCCAGTGGTCTGGACGACTCTCCTAACCCTGGTTTTGTCTCGCCTCCTACCGTGGCTTCGGAGGCTGGGGCTGCTTATTCAGTGGTGTTGATGAGGGCTGCCAAGGCCTTACACCTTGAGCTCCCCGTTGCGGTCGTGAGGCCTAACATCCTCACTGAGGTCTTCAAACCGCAGTCATGCCCACAGGAGCCACTGCTGCCGTTCAACGAAGCCTTGACAGACGTTCTTTTGGGCACGTGGTCCAGGCCCGCTTCAGGTTCGCCTGTTGATAGGAACGTGGCCAGACGCCACCGTCCGTGTCCGGATGACCCCAAGTTCCTGTCCACCCATCCCACCCCTGAGAGTCTGGTGATCCAGGCCTCGACTTCCGAGACCGCATTTCCGTCGGCCCCGCCCGACCGGGAATCCAAGAGGTACGACCAGTATGGAAAAAAGGTCTTCTCGTCCCTGAGTTTGGGACTGCGGTCTTGCAACACCGCATGTCTCTTGGGCAGCTACTCCCACTCTCTGTGGGATACGGTTGCAGAGTTGCTGCCAGAATGCCCGCAGGAGGTACGGGTAAAGCTCGGCAAGGCTATGATTGAAGGCCGAGACGCAGCAAGATACTCCATCAGGTGTGGTCTTGATACGACCGACTCGCTGGGCAGAGCGATGTCCACGACGGTGGCGATTCGTCGCCACGCCTGGCTGATATCCGCCAACTTTTCGGCAGATGTCCAGAATACAGTGATGGACATGCCGTTCGATGGCAGTCGCCTGTTTGGCGACAAGGCGGACCACGCGCTGGAGCGCTTCAAGGACTCAAGGGTCACGGCCAAGTCCTTGGGTCTCTCGACCCAGCGCCAGCAAACGGGTTCGTTTCGCTCCTTTCGTGGCCAAGGAAGGGGCGGTCCCGCACGTGCTGCCAGCCACGCGCCGCAGAACACTTCTCAACGCGGTGGCGGCCGTGGAGTCCGCCGTGGAGGCGGTCGGGGACAACGGCGAGGTCAGACCACACCTCCCCCCGCAGCATCGGCCTCCAAATCCTCCTAGTCCGTGCTTTCAGGCCCATGTGACGCCAGTGGGTGGCAGGGTTCGTCATCACCACTCCCGCTGGCGCACTATCACATCGGACAGGTGGGTGCTGCAGCTCGTCCGAAGGGGCTACTCCCTCCCCTTCGAGACCACTCCTCCAGCCATGCCACCGCAGAACCATCGTGTGTCGGGGGACCACTTGACACTTCTGCAGGAGGAAGTTACGGCCCTCTTGGCCAAGGGGGCCATCGAGTGTGTTCCTGGGCCAGAAGTAGGGTGTGGTTGCTATTCCCACTACTTTCTGGTACCCAAGAAGGACAAACGGGGCCTCCGTCCTATCGTGGACCTACGGAACGTCAACGGCTTCCTCCGGAAGGAGAAGTTCAAGATGTTGACTTTGGCTCAGGTCTTGGCTGCTCTAGACCCGCTAGACTGGATGGTAGCGTTGGACTTGCAGGATGCGTATTTTCACATCCCCGTCCTGCCGGCCCACCGGCGTTACCTGCGGTTCACGGTAGGCCACGAGCACTTTCAGTTTATCGTGCTCCCATTCGGCCTTACCAGCGCCCCACGGGTGTTCACAAAGGTGATGGCGGTGGTCTCAGCCCATCTGCGCCGGTTGGGGGTTTCAGTCTTCCCCTACCTGGACGACTGGTTGTTGAAGGCGGGCTCGCCCCAGACAGTCGTCCACCACCTTCAGATGACGGCAGACCTCCTGCACGAGCTGGGGTTTTCCATCAATGTGCCGAAATCACACCTGTGTCCCTCTCAAAAGCTCCTTTTCATCGGGTTTATCCTCCGGAACGGCGAGTCCGGGATATACAGGCCTTGATTCCCATCTTTCAGCCGTTATCCCGGGTTTCGGTCAGGTTGACGCTGCGGCTGCTGGGGCTGATGGCTTCCTGCATCCTTCTGGTGCATCACGCCCGGTGGCGGATGCGGGCTCTGCAGTGGGACCTGAAGTTTCAGTGGGCCCAGCATCAGGGCAACTTGTCCGACCATGTCTTGATCTCGGAGGGCACTGCGAGACAACTGCAGTGGTGGCTTACGGACCGCGATTGGGTCAGAGGCAGATCCCTCTCCCTTCCCCAACCGGAGCACGTGGTTGTGACGGACGCGTCCCTCCAGGGCTGGGGTGGCAACTTGGGAGAGGCGGAGATCAGAAGCATCTGGTCTCCGGCGGAGTCCCGGCTCCATATCAACATGTTGGAGCTGCGGGCGATTCGTCTAGCACTGAAGGCATTCCTCCCCTTTGTCAACGGGAGTGTAGTGCAGGTGTTCACAGACAACACCACCGCCATGCGGTACTGCAACAAGCAGGGCGGAGTGGGGTCGTGGACCCTTTGCCAGGAGGCTCTGCGTCTCTGGCAATGGCTGGAACGTCAGAGCGTGACTCTGACGGTTCAACACCTGGCAGGTTCTCTGAACGCCAGGGCGGACGAACTCAGCCGTCGGTGCTCGGTGGATCACGAATGGCGTCTGTACTCGGACGTGGCGAAAGGCCTCTTTCTGCAATGGGGAGAGCCTTGGTTAGATTTATTCGTCACAGAAGAGAACGCGCAATGTCATCAGTTCTGCGCGTTGGAGTTTCCAAGACGGCACTCGCACGGCGACGCCTTTCGGCGCGAGTGGAGTTGCGGTCTGTTGTATGCCTTTCCGCCTATACCACTTCTGCCCAGAGTGCTGAAGAAGATCAGGCGCGACCGGGCCCAAGTTATCCTTGTGGCTCCGGACTGGGCTCGAAGGTACTGGTATCCCGAGCTACTCAGCATGTCAGTCGGTCCCTCGATCCGCCTGCCCCTTCGGGAGGACCTTCTGTCGCAGCAGCAGGGGACGGTCCTCCACCCGAACCTGTCCAGTCTCCACCTCCATGCGTGGAGATTGAGCGGCGACAGTTGAGGCCATTTGACTTGCCTCCTGAAGTTTGTGATGTGATTCTGGCAGGCAGGCGTCCCTCCACAAAGTCGGTATATGCCTGCCGGTGGAACAGATTTGTGGCATGGTGCACAGCAAAGGCTGTGAACCCTCTTTCTGCCCATCTCTCCGAGGTTCTCCTCTTTCTTCTCTCTCTTGCCCAGCAGGGCTCTGCTCTGGGCACTATCAAGGGCTACCTTTCTGCCCTTTCGGCCTTTCTAAGGCTGCCTGATCAACCTTCTTTGTTCAAATCCCCTATTGTAACGAGATTCTTGAAGGGCATCACGCACATGTATCCACCTGTTCCGTTCGTGATGCCTCAGTGGGACTTGAACCTGGTTCTGACTTTCTTGATGTGCGCTCCCTTTGAGCCACTTCATTCCTGTCCTCTCCGTCTCCTGACTTTAAAGACGGCCTTCCTGGTTGCCATCACCTCTGCCAGGAGAGTGAGTGAGCTCCAGGCTCTTTCTGTCAAACCTCCTTTCATGTCCATTCATCCAGACAAGGTGGTTCTGAGAACTAGACCTTCTTTCCTGCCCAAAGTAGTTTCTGCTTTTCACATCGGGCAGTCCATCACCTTACCCTCCTTCTTCCCGCCTCCGCATCCTTCAAAGGATGAAGAGCGGCTCCATCGTCTGGACCCAAAACGTGCGCTTTCATTTTATATGGATCGCACACGCCAGTTCCGGGTGGATGACCAACAGTTTGTTGGCTACGTGGGTGCGAAGAAGGGAAGGGCGGTACATAAACGAACCATCTCTCGGTGGGTCGTCCTGTGCATCAAAGCGTGCTACTCTTTGGCTCGGAAGGAGCCTCCTGTTGGGCTGAGAGCCCATTCCACTCGGGCCACGGCGGCTACTACTGCCCTGGGCCGGGGAGTCCCCTTGCAGGACATTTGTCAGGCGGCTACGTGGGCCTCGCTGCACACGTTTGCAAGGCACTACTGCCTGGACAGTCAAGTCCGGAGGGATGGCTTTTTTGGCCGTTCTGTCCTCCAGGACTTTCTGGTGTAAGCTGTATTGGTTCGCAGACCCACCACCGGGGTTGGTATTGCTGGGGTATCTATTCTAAGGTAAGGAATCTAATACTAACCTGTTTCTTTCAGATGAACAAGTTACTTACCTTCGGAAACGATATATCTGTAAGAAACAGTAGTTAGTATTAGATTCCTTACCGCCCCACCCATCCTCCCCGTTCTGCGAACTGATACATAGGGTTAAGGTCATCCCCTTCAGGGCCCTAGTTTCGCATGGCACCAGTGTTGGTTCTTACATGGCTCTGCGTGTTCTGGAGCGGAAAAGCTGTGTGCAAAGAACTGACGTCAGCGCGCGGAGGCGGCGTCTATATACTCCAGGGACGTCATCACGGTGCACAACGCCAACGACGGACGCAGAGCCGCAGGGGACGCCTGCAGACGACGCCTACCGACGCGCAGGGGTACTGCTACGCAAAAGTTTCCGGATCCAGACTGACGCCTGGGGATATTCTAAGGTAAGGAATCTAATACTAACTACTGTTTCTTACAGATATATCGTTACCGAAGGTAAGTAACTTGTTCGTTAAGTTTCTTTTGGTTTGTTGATCCAAGAAGAAGTACATAAATCCTGGTGGGATTTACTAGACATTCATGGAACCCAACATAGCAACGCAACATTCTGTTCTGCGTTGCATGAAATGTAAGGGGCTATTTATGAGGCCTTTTGCATTGCTCTTGCACCATGCAAAGTGGTGCAAGTGCAACGTAAACCATAAGGCATATCTTTGAAGCCATGGAAAGCATCCTTGCGTGGCTCTGAGTGGCTCTAAAATACCCAGAGTAACACAACGCAATTGAAATAGCTGCCTGCATTACTCTTCCATGGGAAGGAGTTCCATGAGCGTTGAGTAGGTATTTTCATGCAACTCCCATGGATTTTTAGGCATACCCAGATTTAAAAGAACTTGTAAACCAGGGGATGTGTCAAAATCTTACAAATCTATCAAAGTTACAATTGATATCCAGGAACCACTGTGATAACGGTTCTTGGAAATGCTAGAGTTGTCCGCAGGTTGGTAGACATCTGTAAATACGTTGGAAGGAGTACCCTCGCCATGGTAAGAGTAAAGCTCTCCATAATGATGATGGTAATTACTCCATCCCACGATAACGAAATCAGCTCCTAGTGGCAGCTCCTAGGTACAGGATCTGCGAATAGTGTTCAGGGAAGGCTGTGAACAGTGATAAGATTAGGAGTGAAATATATACAAAGGCAGTAGGAGATTTACTATTGAACTGATACCTATAAACTTTCAGTAGACTATTGTCATTACAATATCAATATATAGCTTCCATTTATTTTAACGCACCTACCCATAATCCTCAATCGCCCAGCCTCTGGCTGAGAATGGATGGTGAAGGAAAACATTTACATTCATTCTTACAACTTTCTGAAACTTTTAAATATGGGCTTGTAAGGTCTCCCAATTTTCCTGCATGCAGAGAAAGCCTCAGTATGCCATTTGTAATGGTTATATTTCCTTATCACTTCCTTAAAACTGCAGGTGGGGAATTTGGAGAAAACTGTTGATTGCCCAAGAAACATGGTAAGTGTGTTAAATGTCAATACCATTTCATTAACTGTATATTTATACAAACGCTGAGTGGTGATGTGGCCATCAGTATGAATTCATTTCAAAGAGTCATGATCATATCTAAATATAAATAATATATTATATAGGAGTCTGCAATCCCTGTTTGAAAATCTGTTTATATTTCTTTATCACAGACATGCTTTTATTCTTCATGATGGTAACCATGCTATCCCTTTCATATGAATGAGCAAGTCACCAAGTAATTAATTGCTTTCTGGGAATGGTGATGGTGTGATTATGTTTTATAGTGATTAAAATACCCTCTGCTATGCAATACAAGGTTATTGTAAGTCAATCCTCGCTAGGGTAAATTAACTTCTCACTGATTTTTAATATCCCTAAGATATATGACATAGGACATGTTATCCCACATGTCATTCCACCCAAATCGAACAATGAATGTGATAATGCAGTTGTAGATGTGTCATTTCCCAATGTTCACTGTGTTTTGATCCTAAGATCACACAGAGCTCCATCAAGCAGTATCAATAGTCCATGTTTACACAAAACCAATGACAAAGCAATTTTATGAGTAAGAAAATAAGTTACTGCTTTGTACCTTGTGGGTACATACATGCTTAAAGATAATGAAAGATTGATGAGAATGTCCCCTGATTATCAAGATTACATTGTTCCGTTCAAACTGTAATAAATAGGAGCTTTGCTGAAATGTCTCATCAGTGTCAAGAGCCCTACATTGTCCTCGTATTACCACAAAAGCAGTGTTAAGTTTCTTTTGGTTTGTTGATCCAAGAAGAAGTACATAAATCCTGGTGGGATTTACTAGACATTCATGGAACCGAACATAGCAAGGCAACATTCTGTTCTGCGTTGCATGAAATGTAAGGGGCTATTTATGAGGCCTTTTGCATTGCTCTTGCACCATGCAAAATGGTGCAAGTGCAACTTAAACCATAAGGCATATCTTTGAAGCCATGGAAAGCATCCTTGCGTGGCTCTGAGTGGCTCTAAAATACCCAGAGTAACACAACGCAATTCAAATAGCTGCCTGCATTACTATTCCATGGGAAGGAGTTCCATGAGCGTTGAGTAGGTATTTTCATGCAACTCCCATGGATTTTTAGGCATACCCAGATTTAAAAGAACTTGTAAACCAGGGGATGTGTCAAAATCTTACAAATCTATCAAAGTTACAATTGATATCCAGGAACCACTGTGATAACGGTTCTTGGAAATGCTAGAGTTGTCCGCAGGTTGGTAGACATCTGTAAATACGGTGGAAGGAGTACCCTCGCCATGGTAAGAGTAAAGCTCTCCATAATGATGATGGTAATTACTCCATCCCACGATAACGAAACAGCTCCTAGTGGCAGCTCCTAGGTACAGGATCTGCGAATAGAGTTCGGGGAAGGCTGTGAACAGTGATAAGATTTGGAGTGAGATATATACAAAGCCAGTAGGAGATTTACTAATAGACTGATTCCTATAAACTGTCAGTAGATTATTGTCATTACAATATCAATACATAGCTTCCATTTATTTTAACGCACCTACCCATAATTCTCAATCGCCCAGCCTCTGGCTGAGAATGGATGGCGAAGGAAAACGTTTACATTTATTCTTACAACTTTCTGAAACTTTTAAATATGGGCTTGTAAGATTTCCCAATTTTCCTGCATGCAGAGACAGCCTCAGTATGCCATTTGTAACGGTTATTTCATTATCACTTCTATAAAACTGCATGTGGGGATTTTGGAGAAAACTGTTCATTGCCCAAGAAACATGGTAAGTGTGTTAAATGTCAATACCATTTCATTAATTGTATAATAATACAAACGCCGAGTGGTGATGCGGCCATCAGTATGAACTCATGTAAAAGAGTCAGGATCATAACTAAATATAAATAATATATAAAATAGGAGTCTGCAATCCCTGTGTGAAAATCTGTTTGTCTTTCTTTATCACAGACATGCTTTTATTCTTCATGATGGGAACCATGCTATCCCTTTCATATAATTGAGCAAGTCACCAAGTAATTAAGTGCTTTGTGGGAATGGTGATAGTGTGATTATGTTTTATACTGATTAAAATACCCTCTGCTATGCAATACAAGGTTATTGTAAGTCAATCCTCGCTAGGGTAAATTAACTCCTCACTGATTTTTTATATCCCTAAGATATATGACATAGGACATGTTATCCCACATGTCATTCCACCCAAATCGAACAATGAATGTGATAATGCAGTTGTAGATGTGTCATTTCCCAAGGTTCACTGTGTTTTGATCCTAAGATCACACAGAGCCTCATCAAGCAGTATCAATAATCCATGTTTACACAAAACCAATGACAAAGCAATTTTATGAGTAAGAAAATAAGTTACTGCTTTGTACCTTGTGGGTACATACATGCTTAAAGATAATGAAAGATTGATGAGAATGTCCCCTGATTATCAAGATTACATTGTTCCGTTCAGGCTGTAATAAATAGGAGCTTTGCTGAAATGTCTCACCAGTGTCAAGAGCCCTATATTGTCCTCGTATTACCACGAAAGCAGTGTTAAGTTTCTTTTGGTTTGTTGATCCAAGAAGAAGTACATAAATCCTGGTGGGATTTACTAGACATTCATGGAACCCAACATAGCAACGCAACATTCTGTTCTGCGTTGCATGAAATGTAAGGGGCTATTTATGAGGCCTTTTGCATTGCTCTTGCACCATGCAAAGTGGTGCAAGTGCAACGTAAACCATAAGGCATATCTTTGAAGCCATGGAAAGCATCCTTGCGTGGCTCTGAGTGGCTCTAAAATACCCAGAGTAACACAACGCAATTGAAATAGCTGCCTGCATTACTCTTCCATGGGAAGGAGTTCCATGAGCGTTGAGTAGGTATTTTCATGCAACTCCCATGGATTTTTAGGCATACCCAGATTTAAAAGAACTTGTAAACCAGGGGATGTGTCAAAATCTTACAAATCTATCAAAGTTACAATTGATATCCAGGAACCACTGTGATAACGGTTCTTGGAAATGCTAGAGTTGTCCGCAGGTTGGTAGACATCTGTAAATACGTTGGAAGGAGTACCCTCGCCATGGTAAGAGTAAAGCTCTCCATAATGATGATGGTAATTACTCCATCCCACGATAACGAAATCAGCTCCTAGTGGCAGCTCCTAGGTACAGGATCTGCGAATAGTGTTCAGGGAAGGCTGTGAACAGTGATAAGATTAGGAGTGAAATATATACAAAGGCAGTAGGAGATTTACTATTGAACTGATACCTATAAACTTTCAGTAGACTATTGTCATTACAATATCAATATATAGCTTCCATTTATTTTAACGCACCTACCCATAATCCTCAATCGCCCAGCCTCTGGCTGAGAATGGATGGTGAAGGAAAACATTTACATTCATTCTTACAACTTTCTGAAACTTTTAAATATGGGCTTGTAAGGTCTCCCAATTTTCCTGCATGCAGAGAAAGCCTCAGTATGCCATTTGTAATGGTTATATTTCCTTATCACTTCCTTAAAACTGCAGGTGGGGAATTTGGAGAAAACTGTTGATTGCCCAAGAAACATGGTAAGTGTGTTAAATGTCAATACCATTTCATTAACTGTATATTTATACAAACGCTGAGTGGTGATGTGGCCATCAGTATGAATTCATTTCAAAGAGTCATGATCATATCTAAATATAAATAATATATTATATAGGAGTCTGCAATCCCTGTTTGAAAATCTGTTTATATTTCTTTATCACAGACATGCTTTTATTCTTCATGATGGTAACCATGCTATCCCTTTCATATGAATGAGCAAGTCACCAAGTAATTAATTGCTTTCTGGGAATGGTGATGGTGTGATTATGTTTTATAGTGATTAAAATACCCTCTGCTATGCAATACAAGGTTATTGTAAGTCAATCCTCGCTAGGGTAAATTAACTTCTCACTGATTTTTAATATCCCTAAGATATATGACATAGGACATGTTATCCCACATGTCATTCCACCCAAATCGAACAATGAATGTGATAATGCAGTTGTAGATGTGTCATTTCCCAATGTTCACTGTGTTTTGATCCTAAGATCACACAGAGCTCCATCAAGCAGTATCAATAGTCCATGTTTACACAAAACCAATGACAAAGCAATTTTATGAGTAAGAAAATAAGTTACTGCTTTGTACCTTGTGGGTACATACATGCTTAAAGATAATGAAAGATTGATGAGAATGTCCCCTGATTATCAAGATTACATTGTTCCGTTCAAACTGTAATAAATAGGAGCTTTGCTGAAATGTCTCATCAGTGTCAAGAGCCCTACATTGTCCTCGTATTACCACAAAAGCAGTGTTAAGTTTCTTTTGGTTTGTTGATCCAAGAAGAAGTACATAAATCCTGGTGGGATTTACTAGACATTCATGGAACCGAACATAGCAAGGCAACATTCTGTTCTGCGTTGCATGAAATGTAAGGGGCTATTTATGAGGCCTTTTGCATTGCTCTTGCACCATGCAAAATGGTGCAAGTGCAACTTAAACCATAAGGCATATCTTTGAAGCCATGGAAAGCATCCTTGCGTGGCTCTGAGTGGCTCTAAAATACCCAGAGTAACACAACGCAATTCAAATAGCTGCCTGCATTACTATTCCATGGGAAGGAGTTCCATGAGCGTTGAGTAGGTATTTTCATGCAACTCCCATGGATTTTTAGGCATACCCAGATTTAAAAGAACTTGTAAACCAGGGGATGTGTCAAAATCTTACAAATCTATCAAAGTTACAATTGATATCCAGGAACCACTGTGATAACGGTTCTTGGAAATGCTAGAGTTGTCCGCAGGTTGGTAGACATCTGTAAATACGGTGGAAGGAGTACCCTCGCCATGGTAAGAGTAAAGCTCTCCATAATGATGATGGTAATTACTCCATCCCACGATAACGAAACAGCTCCTAGTGGCAGCTCCTAGGTACAGGATCTGCGAATAGAGTTCGGGGAAGGCTGTGAACAGTGATAAGATTTGGAGTGAGATATATACAAAGCCAGTAGGAGATTTACTAATAGACTGATTCCTATAAACTGTCAGTAGATTATTGTCATTACAATATCAATACATAGCTTCCATTTATTTTAACGCACCTACCCATAATTCTCAATCGCCCAGCCTCTGGCTGAGAATGGATGGCGAAGGAAAACGTTTACATTTATTCTTACAACTTTCTGAAACTTTTAAATATGGGCTTGTAAGATTTCCCAATTTTCCTGCATGCAGAGACAGCCTCAGTATGCCATTTGTAACGGTTATTTCATTATCACTTCTATAAAACTGCATGTGGGGATTTTGGAGAAAACTGTTCATTGCCCAAGAAACATGGTAAGTGTGTTAAATGTCAATACCATTTCATTAATTGTATAATAATACAAACGCCGAGTGGTGATGCGGCCATCAGTATGAACTCATGTAAAAGAGTCAGGATCATAACTAAATATAAATAATATATAAAATAGGAGTCTGCAATCCCTGTGTGAAAATCTGTTTGTCTTTCTTTATCACAGACATGCTTTTATTCTTCATGATGGGAACCATGCTATCCCTTTCATATAATTGAGCAAGTCACCAAGTAATTAAGTGCTTTGTGGGAATGGTGATAGTGTGATTATGTTTTATACTGATTAAAATACCCTCTGCTATGCAATACAAGGTTATTGTAAGTCAATCCTCGCTAGGGTAAATTAACTCCTCACTGATTTTTTATATCCCTAAGATATATGACATAGGACATGTTATCCCACATGTCATTCCACCCAAATCGAACAATGAATGTGATAATGCAGTTGTAGATGTGTCATTTCCCAAGGTTCACTGTGTTTTGATCCTAAGATCACACAGAGCCTCATCAAGCAGTATCAATAATCCATGTTTACACAAAACCAATGACAAAGCAATTTTATGAGTAAGAAAATAAGTTACTGCTTTGTACCTTGTGGGTACATACATGCTTAAAGATAATGAAAGATTGATGAGAATGTCCCCTGATTATCAAGATTACATTGTTCCGTTCAGGCTGTAATAAATAGGAGCTTTGCTGAAATGTCTCACCAGTGTCAAGAGCCCTATATTGTCCTCGTATTACCACGAAAGCAGTGTTAAGTTTCTTTTGGTTTGTTGATCCAAGAAGAAGTACATAAATCCTGGTGGGATTTACTAGACATTCATGGAACCCAACATAGCAACGCAACATTCTGTTCTGCGTTGCATGAAATGTAAGGGGCTATTTATGAGGCCTTTTGCATTGCTCTTGCACCATGCAAAGTGGTGCAAGTGCAACGTAAACCATAAGGCATATCTTTGAAGCCATGGAAAGCATCCTTGCGTGGCTCTGAGTGGCTCTAAAATACCCAGAGTAACACAACGCAATTGAAATAGCTGCCTGCATTACTCTTCCATGGGAAGGAGTTCCATGAGCGTTGAGTAGGTATTTTCATGCAACTCCCATGGATTTTTAGGCATACCCAGATTTAAAAGAACTTGTAAACCAGGGGATGTGTCAAAATCTTACAAATCTATCAAAGTTACAATTGATATCCAGGAACCACTGTGATAACGGTTCTTGGAAATGCTAGAGTTGTCCGCAGGTTGGTAGACATCTGTAAATACGTTGGAAGGAGTACCCTCGCCATGGTAAGAGTAAAGCTCTCCATAATGATGATGGTAATTACTCCATCCCACGATAACGAAATCAGCTCCTAGTGGCAGCTCCTAGGTACAGGATCTGCGAATAGTGTTCAGGGAAGGCTGTGAACAGTGATAAGATTAGGAGTGAAATATATACAAAGGCAGTAGGAGATTTACTATTGAACTGATACCTATAAACTTTCAGTAGACTATTGTCATTACAATATCAATATATAGCTTCCATTTATTTTAACGCACCTACCCATAATCCTCAATCGCCCAGCCTCTGGCTGAGAATGGATGGTGAAGGAAAACATTTACATTCATTCTTACAACTTTCTGAAACTTTTAAATATGGGCTTGTAAGGTCTCCCAATTTTCCTGCATGCAGAGAAAGCCTCAGTATGCCATTTGTAATGGTTATATTTCCTTATCACTTCCTTAAAACTGCAGGTGGGGAATTTGGAGAAAACTGTTGATTGCCCAAGAAACATGGTAAGTGTGTTAAATGTCAATACCATTTCATTAACTGTATATTTATACAAACGCTGAGTGGTGATGTGGCCATCAGTATGAATTCATTTCAAAGAGTCATGATCATATCTAAATATAAATAATATATTATATAGGAGTCTGCAATCCCTGTTTGAAAATCTGTTTATATTTCTTTATCACAGACATGCTTTTATTCTTCATGATGGTAACCATGCTATCCCTTTCATATGAATGAGCAAGTCACCAAGTAATTAATTGCTTTCTGGGAATGGTGATGGTGTGATTATGTTTTATAGTGATTAAAATACCCTCTGCTATGCAATACAAGGTTATTGTAAGTCAATCCTCGCTAGGGTAAATTAACTTCTCACTGATTTTTAATATCCCTAAGATATATGACATAGGACATGTTATCCCACATGTCATTCCACCCAAATCGAACAATGAATGTGATAATGCAGTTGTAGATGTGTCATTTCCCAATGTTCACTGTGTTTTGATCCTAAGATCACACAGAGCTCCATCAAGCAGTATCAATAGTCCATGTTTACACAAAACCAATGACAAAGCAATTTTATGAGTAAGAAAATAAGTTACTGCTTTGTACCTTGTGGGTACATACATGCTTAAAGATAATGAAAGATTGATGAGAATGTCCCCTGATTATCAAGATTACATTGTTCCGTTCAAACTGTAATAAATAGGAGCTTTGCTGAAATGTCTCATCAGTGTCAAGAGCCCTACATTGTCCTCGTATTACCACAAAAGCAGTGTTAAGTTTCTTTTGGTTTGTTGATCCAAGAAGAAGTACATAAATCCTGGTGGGATTTACTAGACATTCATGGAACCGAACATAGCAAGGCAACATTCTGTTCTGCGTTGCATGAAATGTAAGGGGCTATTTATGAGGCCTTTTGCATTGCTCTTGCACCATGCAAAATGGTGCAAGTGCAACTTAAACCATAAGGCATATCTTTGAAGCCATGGAAAGCATCCTTGCGTGGCTCTGAGTGGCTCTAAAATACCCAGAGTAACACAACGCAATTCAAATAGCTGCCTGCATTACTATTCCATGGGAAGGAGTTCCATGAGCGTTGAGTAGGTATTTTCATGCAACTCCCATGGATTTTTAGGCATACCCAGATTTAAAAGAACTTGTAAACCAGGGGATGTGTCAAAATCTTACAAATCTATCAAAGTTACAATTGATATCCAGGAACCACTGTGATAACGGTTCTTGGAAATGCTAGAGTTGTCCGCAGGTTGGTAGACATCTGTAAATACGGTGGAAGGAGTACCCTCGCCATGGTAAGAGTAAAGCTCTCCATAATGATGATGGTAATTACTCCATCCCACGATAACGAAACAGCTCCTAGTGGCAGCTCCTAGGTACAGGATCTGCGAATAGAGTTCGGGGAAGGCTGTGAACAGTGATAAGATTTGGAGTGAGATATATACAAAGCCAGTAGGAGATTTACTAATAGACTGATTCCTATAAACTGTCAGTAGATTATTGTCATTACAATATCAATACATAGCTTCCATTTATTTTAACGCACCTACCCATAATTCTCAATCGCCCAGCCTCTGGCTGAGAATGGATGGCGAAGGAAAACGTTTACATTTATTCTTACAACTTTCTGAAACTTTTAAATATGGGCTTGTAAGATTTCCCAATTTTCCTGCATGCAGAGACAGCCTCAGTATGCCATTTGTAACGGTTATTTCATTATCACTTCTATAAAACTGCATGTGGGGATTTTGGAGAAAACTGTTCATTGCCCAAGAAACATGGTAAGTGTGTTAAATGTCAATACCATTTCATTAATTGTATAATAATACAAACGCCGAGTGGTGATGCGGCCATCAGTATGAACTCATGTAAAAGAGTCAGGATCATAACTAAATATAAATAATATATAAAATAGGAGTCTGCAATCCCTGTGTGAAAATCTGTTTGTCTTTCTTTATCACAGACATGCTTTTATTCTTCATGATGGGAACCATGCTATCCCTTTCATATAATTGAGCAAGTCACCAAGTAATTAAGTGCTTTGTGGGAATGGTGATAGTGTGATTATGTTTTATACTGATTAAAATACCCTCTGCTATGCAATACAAGGTTATTGTAAGTCAATCCTCGCTAGGGTAAATTAACTCCTCACTGATTTTTTATATCCCTAAGATATATGACATAGGACATGTTATCCCACATGTCATTCCACCCAAATCGAACAATGAATGTGATAATGCAGTTGTAGATGTGTCATTTCCCAAGGTTCACTGTGTTTTGATCCTAAGATCACACAGAGCCTCATCAAGCAGTATCAATAGTCCATGTTTACACAAAACCAATGACAAAGCAATTTTATGAGTAAGAAAATAAGTTACTGCTTTGTACCTTGTGGGTACATACATGCTTAAAGATAATGAAAGATCGATGAGAATGTCCCCTGATTATCAAGATTACATTGTTCCGTTCAGGCTGTAATAAATAGGAGCTTTTCTGAAATGTCTCACCAGTGTCAAGAGCCCTACATTGTCCTTGTATTACCACAAAAGCAGTGTTAAGTTTCTTTTGGTTTGTTGATCCAAGAAGAAGTACATAAATCCTGGTGGGATTTACTAGACATTCATGGAACCCAACATAGCAAGGCAACATTCTGTTCTGCGTTGCATGAAATGTAAGGGGCTATTTATGAGGCCTTTTGCATTGCTCTTGCACCATGCAAAGTGGTGCAAGTGCAACGTAAACCATAAGGCATATCTTTGAAGCCATGGAAAGCATCCTTGCGTGGCTCTGAGTGGCTCTAAAATACCCAGAGTAACACAACGCAATTGAAATAGCTGCCTGCATTACTCTTCCATGGGAAGGAGTTCCATGAGCGTTGAGTAGGTATTTTCATGCAACTCCCATGGATTTTTAGGCATACCCAGATTTAAAAGAACTTGTAAACCAGGGGATGTGTCAAAATCTTACAAATCTATCAAAGTTACAATTGATATCCAGGAACCACTGTGATACCGGTTCTTGGAAATGCTAGAGTTGTCCGCAGGTTGGTAGACATCTGTAAATACGGTGGAAGGAGTACCCTCGCCATGGTAAGAGTAAAGCTCTCCATAATGATGATGGTAATTACTCCATCCCACGATAACGAAATCAGCTCCTAGTGGCAGCTCCTAGGTACAGGATCTGCGAATAGTGTTCAGGGAAGGCTGTGAACAGTGATAAGATTAGGAGTGAAATATATACAAAGGCAGTAGGAGATTTACTATTGAACTGATACCTATAAACTTTCAGTAGACTATTGTCATTACAATATCAATATATAGCTTCCATTTATTTCAACGCACCTACCCATAATTCTCAATCGCCCAGCCTCTGGCTGAGAATGGATGGCGAAGGAAAACATTTACATTCATTCTTACAACTTTCTGAAACTTTTAAATATGGGCTTGTAAGGTTTCCCAATTTTCCTGCATGCAGAGAAAGCCTCAGTATGCCATTTGTAACGGTTATATTTCCTTATCAGTTCCTTAAAACTGCAGGTGGGGAATTTGGAGAAAACTGTTGATTGCCCAAGAAACATGGTAAGTGTGTTAAATGTCAATAGCATTTCATTAACTGTATAATTATACAAACGCTGAGTGGTGATTTGGCCATCAGTATGAATTCATTTCAAAGAGTCATGATCATATCTAAATATAAATAATATATTAAATAGGAGTCTGCAATCCCTGTTTGAAAATCTGTTTATATTTCTTTATCACAGACATGCTTTTATTCTTCATGATGGCAACCATGCTATCCCTTTCATATGAATGAGCAAGTCACCAAGTAATTAAGTGCTTTGTGGGAATGGTGATGGTGTGATTATGTTTTATAGTGATTAAAATACCCTCTGCTATGCAATACAAGGATATTGTAAGTCAATCCTCGCTAGGGTAAATTAACTTCTCACTGATTTTTAATATCCCTAAGATATATGACATAGGACATGTTATCCCACATGTCGATCCACCCAAATCGAACAATGAATGTGATAATGCAGTTGTAAATGTGTCATTTCCCAAAGTTCACTGTGTTTTGATCCTAAGATCACACAGAGCTCCATCAAGCAGTATCAATAGTCCATGTTTACACAAAACCAATGACAAAGCAATTTTATGAGTAAGAAAATAAGTTACTGCTTTGTACGTTGTGGGTACATACATGCTTAAAGATAATGAAAGATCGATGAGAATGTCCCCTGATTATCAAGATTACATTGTTCCGTTCAGGCTGTAATAAATAGGAGCTTTGCTGAAATGTCTCACCAGTGTCAAGAGCCCTACATTGTCCTCGTATTACCACGAAAGCAGTGTTAAGTTTCTTTTGGTTTGTTGATCCAAGAAGAAGTACATAAATCCTGGTGGGATTTACTAGACATTCATGGAACCCAACAAAGCAAGGCAACATTCTGTTCTGCGTTGCATGAAATGTAAGGGGCTATTTATGAGGCCTTTTGCATTGCTCTTGACCCATGCAAAATGGTGCAAGAGCAACGTAAACCATAAGGCATATCTTTGAAACCATGGAAAGCCTCCTTGCGTGGCTCTGAGTGGCTCTAAAATACCCAGAGTAACACAACGCAATTCAAATAGCTGCCTGCATTCCTCTTTCAAGGGAGGGAGTTCCATGAGCGTGGAGTAGGTATTTCCATGCAACTCCCATTGATTTTTAGGCATACCCTGATTTAAAAGAACCTGTAAACCAGGGGATGTGTCAAAATCTTACAAATCTATCAAAGTTACAATTGATATCCAGGAACCACTGTGATAACGGTTCTTGAAAATGCTAGAGTTGTCCGCAGGTTGGTAGACATCTGTAAATACGGTGGAAGGAGTACCCTCGCCATGGTGAGAGTAAAGCTCTCCATAATGATGATGGTAATTACTCCATCCCACGATAACGAAATCA
The DNA here is from genome assembly GCF_964261635.1 of Lissotriton helveticus. Taxonomy (NCBI): domain Eukaryota; kingdom Metazoa; phylum Chordata; class Amphibia; order Caudata; family Salamandridae; genus Lissotriton; species Lissotriton helveticus. Next base: position 592,359,917 of record NC_136070.1, on the reverse strand, counting down.
GCTCCTAGGGGCAGCTCCTAGCTACAAGATCTGCGAATAGAGTTCAGGGAAGGCTGTGAACAGTGATAAGATTTGGAGTGAGATATATACAAAGCCAGTAGGAGATTTACTAATAAACTGATTCCTATAAACTGTCAGTAGATTATTGTCATTACAATATCAATACATAGCTTCCATTTATTTTAACGCACCTACCCATAATTCTCAATCGCCCAGCCTCTGGCTGAGAATGGATGGCGAAGGAAAACGTCTACATTTATTCTTACAACTTTCTGAAACTTTTAAATATGGGCTTGTAAGATTTCCCAATTTTCCTGCATGCAGAGACAGCCTCAGTATGCCATTTGTAACGGTTATTTCATTATCACTTCTATAAAACCGCATGTGGGGATTTTGGAGAAAACTGTTCATTGCCCCAGAAACATGGTAAGTGTGTTAAATGTCAATACCATTTCATTAATTGTATAATAATACAAACGCCGAGTGGTGATGTGGCCATCAGTATGAACTCATTTAAAAGAGTCATGATCATATCTAAATATAAATAATATATAAAATAGGAGTCTGCAATCCCTGTTTGAAAATCTGTTTATCTTTCTTTATCACAGACATGCTTTTATTCTTCATGATGGCAACCATGCTATCCCTTTCATATGAATGAGCAAGTCACCAAGTAATTAAGTGCTTTGTGGGAATGGTGATGGTGTGATTATGTTTTATAGTGAATAAAATTCCCTCTGCTATGCAATACAAGGATATTGTAAGTCAATCCTCGCTAGGGTAAATTAACTTCTCACTGATTTTTAATATCCCTAAGATATATGACATAGAACATGTTATCCCACATGTCGATCCACCCAAATCGAACAATGAATGTGATAATGCAGTTGTAGATGTGTCATTTCCCAAAGTTCACTGTGTTTTGATCCTAAGATCAGACAGAGCTCCATCAAGCAGTATCAATAGTCCATGTTTACACAAAACCAATGACAAAGCAATTTTATGAGTAAAAAAATAAGTTACTGCTTTGTACCTTGTGGGTACATACATGCTTAAAGATATGAAAGATCGATGAGAATGTCCCCTGATTATCAAGATTACAATGTTCCGTTCAGGCTGTAATAAATAGGAGCTTTTCTGAAATGTCTCACCAGTGTCAAGAGCCCTACATTGTCCTTGTATTACCACGAAAGCAGTGTTAAGTTTCTTTTGGTTTGTTGATCCAAGAAGAAGTACATAAATCCTGGTGGAATTTACTAGACATTCATGGAACCCAACATAGCAAGGCAACATTCTGTTCTGCGTTGCATGAAATGTAAGGGGCTATTTATGAGGCCTTTTGCATTGCTCTTGCACCATGCAAAATGGTGCAAGAGCAACGTAAACCATAAGGCATATCTTTGAAGCCATGGAAAGCCTCCTTGCGTGGCTCTGAGTGGCTCTAAAATACCCAGAGTAACGCAACGCAATTCAAATAGCTGCCTGCATTACTCTTCCATGGGAAGGAGTTCCATGAGCGTTGAGTAGGTATTCCCATGCAACTCCCATGGATTTTTAGGCATACCCAGATTTAAAAGAACTTGTAAACCAGGGGATGTGTCAAAATCTTACAAATCTATCAGAGTTGTCCGCAGGTTGGTAGACATCTGTAAATACGGTGGAAGGAGTACCCTCGCCATGGTGAGAGTAAAGCTCTCCATAATGATGATGGTAATTACTCCATCCCACGATAACGAAATCAGCTCCTAGGGGCAGCTCCTAGCTACAAGATCTGTGAATAGAGTTCAGGGAAGGCTGTGAACAGTGATAAGATTTGGAGTGAGATATATACAAAGCCAGTAGGAGATTTACTAATAAACTGAGTCCTATAAACTGTCAGTAGATTATTGTCATTACAATATCAATACATAGCTTCCATTTATTTTAACGCACCTACCCATAATTCTCAATCGCCCAGCCTCTGGCTGAGAATGGATGGCGAAGGAAAACGTTTACATTTATTCTTACAACTTTCTGAAACTTTTAAATATGGGCTTGTAAGATTTCCCAATTTTCCTGCATGCAGAGACAGCCTCAGTATGCCATTTGTAACGGTTATTTCATTATCACTTCTATAAAACTGTATGTGGGGATTTTGGAGAAAACTGTTCATTGCCCAAGAAACATGGTAAGTGTGTTAAATGTCAATACCATTTCATTAATTGTATAATAATACAAACGCCGAGTGGTGATGTGGCCATCAGTATGAACTCATTTAAAAGAGTCATGATCATATCTAAATATAAATAATATATAAAATAGGAGTCTGCAATCCCTGTTTGAAAATCTGTTTATCTTTCTTTATCACAGACATGCATTTATTCTTCATGATGGCAACCATGCTATCCCTTTCATATGAATGAGCAAGTCACCAAGTAATTAAGTGCTTTGTGGGAATGGTGATGGTGTGATTATGTTTTATAGTGATTAAAATACCCTCTGCTATGCAATACAAGGTTATTGTAAGCCAATCCTCGCTAGGGTAAATTAACTTCTCACTGATTTTTAATATCCCTAAAATATATGACATAGGACATGTTATCCCACATGTCATTCCACCCAAATCGAACAATGAATGTGATAATGCAGTTGTAGATGTGTAATTTCCCAATGTTCACTGTGTTTTGATCCTAAGATCACACAGAGCTCCATCAAGCAGTATCAATAATCCATGTTTACACAAAACCAATGACAAAGCAATTTTATGAGTAAGAAAATAAGTTACTGCTTTGTACCTTGTGGGTACATACATGCTTAAAGATAATGAAAGATTAATGAGAATGTCCCCTGATTATCAAGATTACATTGTTCCGTTCAGGCTGTAATAAATAGGAGCTTTGCTGAAATGTCTCACCAGTGTCAAGAGCCCTACATTGTCCTCGTATTACCACGAAAGCAGTGTTAAGTTTCTTTTGGTTTGTTGATCCAAGAAGAAGTACATAAATCCTGGCGGGATTTACTAGACATTCATGGAACCCAACATAGCAAGGCAACATTCTGTTCTGCGTTGCATGAAATGTAAGGGGCTATTTATGAGGCCTTTTGCATTGCTCTTGCACCATGCAAAATGGTGCAAGTGCAACATAAACCATAAGGCATATCTTTGAAGCCATGGAAAGCCTCCTTGCGTGGCTCTGAGTGGCTCTAAAATACCCAGAGTAACACAACGCAATTCAAATAGCTGCCTGCATTACTATTCCATGGGAAGGAGTTCCATGAGCGTTGAGTAGGTATTTTCATGCAACTCCCATGGATTTTTAGGCATACCCAGATTTAAAAGAACTTGTAAACCAGGGGATGTGTCAAAATCTTACTAATCTATCAAAGTTACAATTGATATCCAGGAACCACTGTGATAACGGTTCTTGGAAATGCTAGAGTTGTCCGCAGGTTGGTAGACATCTGTAAATACGGTGGAAGGAGTACCCTCGCCATGGTAAGAGTAAAGCTCTCCATAATGATGATGGTAATTACTCCATCCCACGATAACGAAATCAGCTCCTAGTGGCAGCTCCTAGGTACAGGATCTGCGAATAGAGTTCGGGGAAGGCTGTGAACAGTGATAAGATTTGGAGTGAGATAAATACAAAGCCAGTAGGAGATTTACTAATAAACTGATTCCTATAAACTGTCAGTAGATTATTGTCATTACAATATCAATACATAGCTTCCATTTATTTTAACGCAGCTACCCATAATTCTCAATCGCCCAGCCTCTGGCTGAGAATGGATGGCGAAGGAAAACGTTTACATTTATTCTTACAACTTTCTGAAACTTTTAAATATGGGCTTGTAAGATTTCCCAATTTTCCTGCATGCAGAGACAGCCTCAGTATGCCATTTGTAACGGTTATTTCATTATCACTTCTATAAAACTGCATGTGGGAATTTTGGAGAAAACTGTTCATTGCCCAAGAAACATGGTACGTGTGTTAAATGTCAATACCATTTCATTAATTGTATAATAATACAAACGCCGAGTGGTGATGTGGCCATCAGTATGAACTCATTTAAAAGAGTCATGATCATATCTAAATATAAATAATATATAAAATAGGAGTCTGCAATCCCTGTTTGAAAATCTGTTTATCTTTCTTTATCACAGACATGCATTTTTTCTTCATGATGGCAACCATGCTATCCCTTTCATATGAATGAGCAAGTCACCAAGTAATTAAGTGCTTTGTGGGAATGGTGATGGTGTGATTATGTTTTATAGTGATTAAAATACCCTCTGCTATGCAATACAAGGTTATTGTAAGTCAATCCTCGCTAGGGTAAATTAACTTCTCACTGATTTTTAATATCCCTAAGATATATGACATAGGATATGTTATCCCACATGTCATTCCACCCAAATCGAACAATGAATGTGATAATGCAGTTGTAGATGTGTCATTTCCCAATGTTCACTGTGTTTTGATCCTAAGATCACACAGAGCTCCATCAAGCAGTATCAATAGTCCATGTTTACACAAAACCAATGACAAAGCAATTTTATGAGTAAGAAAATAAGTTACTGTTTTGTACCTTGTGGGTACATACATGCTTAAAGATAATGAAAGATTGATGAGAATGTCCCCTGATTATCAAGATTACATTGTTCCGTTCAGGCTGTAATAAATAGGAGCTTTGCTGAAATGTCTCACCAGTGTCAAGAGCCCTACATTGTCCTCGTATTACCACGAAAGCAGTGTTAAGTTTCTTTTGGTTTGTTGATCCAAGAAGAAGTACATAAATCCTGGCGGGATTTACTAGACATTCATGGAACCCAACATAGCAAGGCAACATTCTGTTCTGCGTTGCATGAAATGTAAGGGGCTATTTATGAGGCCTTTTGCATTGCTCTTGCACCATGCAAAATGGTGCAAGTGCAACGTAAACCATAAGGCATATCTTTGAAGCCATGGAAAGCCTCCTTGCGTGGCTCTGAGTGGCTCTAAAATACCCAGAGTAACACAACGCAATTCAAATAGCTGCCTGCATTACTATTCCATGGGAAGGAGTTCCATGAGCGTTGAGTAGGTATTTTCATGCAACTCCCATGGATTTTTAGGCATACCCAGATTTAAAAGAACTTGTAAACCAGGGGATGTGTCAAAATCTTACTAATCTATCAAAGTTACAATTGATATCCAGGAACCACTGTGATAACGGTTCTTGGAAATGCTAGAGTTGTCCGCAGGTTGGTAGACATCTGTAAATACGGTGGAAGGAGTACCCTCGCCATGGTAAGAGTAAAGCTCTCCATAATGATGATGGTAATTACTCCATCCCACGATAACGAAATCAGCTCCTAGTGGCAGCTCCTAGGTACAGGATCTGCGAATAGAGTTCGGGGAAGGCTGTGAACAGTGATAAGATTTGGAGTGAGATAAATACAAAGCCAGTAGGAGATTTACTAATAAACTGATTCCTATAAACTGTCAGTAGATTATTGTCATTACAATATCAATACATAGCTTCCATTTATTTTAACGCAGCTACCCATAATTCTCAATCGCCCAGCCTCTGGCTGAGAATGGATGGCGAAGGAAAACGTTTACATTTATTCTTACAACTTTCTGAAACTTTTAAATATGGGCTTGTAAGATTTCCCAATTTTCCTGCATGCAGAGACAGCCTCAGTATGCCATTTGTAACGGTTATTTCATTATCACTTCTATAAAACTGCATGTGGAGATTTTGGAGAAAACTGTTCATTGCCCAAGAAACATGGTACGTGTGTTAAATGTCAATACCATTTCATTAATTGTATAATAATACAAACGCCGAGTGGTGATGTGGCCATCAGTATGAACTCATTTAAAAGAGTCATGATCATATCTAAATATAAATAATATATAAAATAGGAGTCTGCAATCCCTGTTTGAAAATCTGTTTATCTTTCTTTATCACAGACATGCATTTATTCTTCATGATGGCAACCATGCTATCCCTTTCATATGAATGAGCAAGTCACCAAGTAATTAAGTGCTTTGTGGGAATGGTGATGGTGTGATTATGTTTTATAGTGATTAAAATACCCTCTGCTATGCAATACAAGGTTATTGTAAGTCAATCCTCGCTAGGGTAAATTAACTTCTCACTGATTTTTAATATCCCTAAGATATATGACATAGGATATGTTATCCCACATGTCATTCCACCCAAATCGAACAATGAATGTGATAATGCAGTTGTAGATGTGTCATTTCCCAATGTTCACTGTGTTTTGATCCTAAGATCACACAGAGCTCCATCAAGCAGTATCAATAGTCCATGTTTACACAAAACCAATGACAAAGCAATTTTATGAGTAAGAAAATAAGTTACTGTTTTGTACCTTGTGGGTACATACATGCTTAAAGATAATGAAAGATTGATGAGAATGTCCCCTGATTATCAAGATTACATTGTTCCGTTCAGGCTGTAATAAATAGGAGCTTTGCTGAAATGTCTCACCAGTGTCAAGAGCCCTACATTGTCCTCGTATTACCACGAAAGCAGTGTTAAGTTTCTTTTGGTTTGTTGATCCAAGAAGAAGTACATAAATCCTGGTGGGATTTACTAGACATTCATGGAACCCAACATAGCAAGGCAACATTCTGTTCTGCGTTGCATGAAATGTAAGGGGCTATTTATGAGGCCTTTTGCATTGCTCTTGCACCATGCAAAATGGTGCAAGAGCAACGTAAACCATAAGGCATATCTTTGAAGCCATGGAAAGCCTCCTTGCGTGGCTCTAAGTGACTCTAAAATACCCAGAGTAACACAACGCAATTCAAATAGCTGCCTGCATTACTATTCCATGGGAAGGAGTTCCATGAGCGTTGAGTAGGTATTTTCATGCAACTCCCATGGATTTTTAGGCATACCCAGATTTAAAAGAACTTGTAAACCAGGGGATGTGTCAAAATCTTACTAATCTATCAAAGTTACAATTGATATCCAGGAACCACTGTGATAACGGTTCTTGGAAATGCTAGAGTTGTCCGCAGGTTGGTAGACATCTGTAAATACGGTGGAAGGAGTACCCTCGCCATGGTAAGAGTAAAGCTCTCCATAATGATGATGGTAATTACTCCATCCCACGATAACGAAATCAGCTCCTAGTGGCAGCTCCTAGGTACAGGATCTGCGAATAGAGTTCGGGGAAGGCTGTGAACAGTGATAAGATTTGGAGTGAGATAAATACAAAGCCAGTAGGAGATTTACTAATAAACTGATTCCTATAAACTGTCAGTAGATTATTGTCATTACAATATCAATACATAGCTTCCATTTATTTTAACGCAGCTACCCATAATTCTCAATCGCCCAGCCTCTGGCTGAGAATGGATGGCGAAGGAAAACGTTTACATTTATTCTTACAACTTTCTGAAACTTTTAAATATGGGCTTGTAAGATTTCCCAATTTTCCTGCATGCAGAGACAGCCTCAGTATGCCATTTGTAACGGTTATTTCATTATCACTTCTATAAAACTGCATGTGGGGATTTTGGAGAAAACTGTTCATTGCCCAAGAAACATGGTACGTGTGTTAAATGTCAATACCATTTCATTAATTGTATAATAATACAAACGCCGAGTGGTGATGTGGCCATCAGTATGAACTCATTTAAAAGAGTCATGATCATATCTAAATATAAATAATATATAAAATAGGAGTCTGCAATCCCTGTTTGAAAATCTGTTTATCTTTCTTTATCACAGACATGCATTTATTCTTCATGATGGCAACCATGCTATCCCTTTCATATGAATGAGCAAGTCACCAAGTAATTAAGTGCTTTGTGGGAATGGTGATGGTGTGATTATGTTTTATAGTGATTAAAATACCCTCTGCTATGCAATACAAGGTTATTGTAAGTCAATCCTCGCTAGGGTAAATTAACTTCTCACTGATTTTTAATATCCCTAAGATATATGACATAGGATATGTTATCCCACATGTCGATCCACCCAAATCGAACAATGAATGTGATAATGCAGTTGTAGATGTGTCATTTCCCAATGTTCACTGTGTTTTGATCCTAAGATCACACAGAGCTCCATCAAGCAGTATCAATAGTCCATGTTTACACAAAACCAATGACAAAGCAATTTTATGAGTAAGAAAATAAGTTACTGTTTTGTACCTTGTGGGTACATACATGCTTAAAGATAATGAAAGATTGATGAGAATGTCCCCTGATTATCAAGATTACATTGTTCCGTTCAGGCTGTAATAAATAGGAGCTTTGCTGAAATGTCTCACCAGTGTCAAGAGCCCTACATTGTCCTCGTATTACCACGAAAGCAGTGTTAAGTTTCTTTTGGTTTGTTGATCCAAGAAGAAGTACATAAATCCTGGCGGGATTTACTAGACATTCATGGAACCCAACATAGCAAGGCAACATTCTGTTCTGCGTTGCATGAAATGTAAGGGGCTATTTATGAGGCCTTTTGCATTGCTCTTGCACCATGCAAAATGGTGCAAGTGCAACGTAAACCATAAGGCATATCTTTGAAGCCATGGAAAGCCTCCTTGCGTGGCTCTGAGTGGCTCTAAAATACCCAGAGTAACACAACGCAATTCAAATAGCTGCCTGCATTACTATTCCATGGGAAGGAGTTCCATGAGCGTTGAGTAGGTATTTTCATGCAACTCCCATGGATTTTTAGGCATACCCAGATTTAAAAGAACTTGTAAACCAGGGGATGTGTCAAAATCTTACTAATCTATCAAAGTTACAATTGATATCCAGGAACCACTGTGATAACGGTTCTTGGAAATGCTAGAGTTGTCCGCAGGTTGGTAGACATCTGTAAATACGGTGGAAGGAGTACCCTCGCCATGGTAAGAGTAAAGCTCTCCATAATGATGATGGTAATTACTCCATCCCACGATAACGAAATCAGCTCCTAGTGGCAGCTCCTAGGTACAGGATCTGCGAATAGAGTTCGGGGAAGGCTGTGAACAGTGATAAGATTTGGAGTGAGATAAATACAAAGCCAGTAGGAGATTTACTAATAAACTGATTCCTATAAACTGTCAGTAGATTATTGTCATTACAATATCAATACATAGCTTCCATTTATTTTAACGCAGCTACCCATAATTCTCAATCGCCCAGCCTCTGGCTGAGAATGGATGGCGAAGGAAAACGTTTACATTTATTCTTACAACTTTCTGAAACTTTTAAATATGGGCTTGTAAGATTTCCCAATTTTCCTGCATGCAGAGACAGCCTCAGTATGCCATTTGTAACGGTTATTTCATTATCACTTCTATAAAACTGCATGTGGGGATTTTGGAGAAAACTGTTCATTGCCCAAGAAACATGGTACGTGTGTTAAATGTCAATACCATTTCATTAATTGTATAATAATACAAACGCCGAGTGGTGATGTGGCCATCAGTATGAACTCATTTAAAAGAGTCATGATCATATCTAAATATAAATAATATATAAAATAGGAGTCTGCAATCCCTGTTTGAAAATCTGTTTATCTTTCTTTATCACAGACATGCATTTATTCTTCATGATGGCAACCATGCTATCCCTTTCATATGAATGAGCAAGTCACCAAGTAATTAAGTGCTTTGTGGGAATGGTGATGGTGTGATTATGTTTTATAGTGATTAAAATACCCTCTGCTATGCAATACAAGGTTATTGTAAGTCAATCCTCGCTAGGGTAAATTAACTTCTCACTGATTTTTAATATCCCTAAGATATATGACATAGGATATGTTATCCCACATGTCATTCCACCCAAATCGAACAATGAATGTGATAATGCAGTTGTAGATGTGTCATTTCCCAATGTTCACTGTGTTTTGATCCTAAGATCACACAGAGCTCCATCAAGCAGTATCAATAGTCCATGTTTACACAAAACCAATGACAAAGCAATTTTATGAGTAAGAAAATAAGTTACTGTTTTGTACCTTGTGGGTACATACATGCTTAAAGATAATGAAAGATTGATGAGAATGTCCCCTGATTATCAAGATTACATTGTTCCGTTCAGGCTGTAATAAATAGGAGCTTTGCTGAAATGTCTCACCAGTGTCAAGAGCCCTACATTGTCCTCGTATTACCACGAAAGCAGTGTTAAGTTTCTTTTGGTTTGTTGATCCAAGAAGAAGTACATAAATCCTGGTGGGATTTACTAGACATTCATGGAACCCAACATAGCAAGGCAACATTCTGTTCTGCGTTGCATGAAATGTAAGGGGCTATTTATGAGGCCTTTTGCATTGCTCTTGCACCATGCAAAATGGTGCAAGAGCAACGTAAACCATAAGGCATATCTTTGAAGCCATGGAAAGCCTCCTTGCGTGGCTCTAAGTGACTCTAAAATACCCAGAGTAACACAACGCAATTCAAATAGCTGCCTGCATTACTCTTCCATGGGAAGGAGTTCCATAAGCGTTGAGTAGGTATTCCCATGCAACTCCCATGGATTTTTAGGCATACCCAGATTTAAAAGAACTTGTAAACCAGGGGATGTGTCAAAATCTTACAAATCTATCAAAGTTACAATTGATATCCAGGAACCACTGTGATAACGGTTCTTGGAAATGCTAGAGTTGTCCGCAGGTTGGTAGACATCTGTAAATACGGTGGAAGGAGTACCCTCGCCATGGTAAGAGTAAAGCTCTCCATATTGATGATGGTAATTTCTCCATCCCACGATAACAAAATCAGCTCCTAGTGGGAGATCCTACATACAGGATCTGCGAATAGAGTTCAAGGAAGGCTGTGAACAGTGATAAGATTTGGAGTGAGATATATACAAAGGCAGTAGGAGATTTACTAATAAACTGATTCCTATAAACTGTCAGTAGATTATTGTCATTACAATATCAATACATAGCTTCCATTTATTTTAACGCACCTACCCATAATTCTCAATCGCCCAGCCTCTGGCTGCGAATGGATGGCGAAGGAAAACGTTTACATTTATTCTTACAACTTTCTGAAACTTTTAAATATGGGCTTGTAAGATTTCCCAATTTTCCTGCATGCAGAGACAGCCTCAGTATGCCATTTGTAACGGTTATTTCATTATCACTTCTATAAAACTGCATGTGGGAATTTTGGAGAAAACTGTTCATTGCCCAAGAAACATGGTAAGTGTGTTAAATGTCAATACTATTTCAATAATTGTATAATAATACAAACGCCGAGTGGTGATGTGGCCATCAGTATGAACTCATTTAAAAGAGTCATGATCATATCTAAATATAAATAATATATAAAATAGGAGTCTGCAATCCCTGTTTGAAAATCTCTTTATCTTTCTTTATCACAGACATGCATTTATTCTTCATGATGGCAACCATGCTATCCCTTTCATATGAATGAGCAAGTCACCAAGTAATTAAGTGCTTTGTGGGAATGGTGATGGTGTGATTATGTTTTACAGTGATTAAAATACCCTCTGCTATGCAATACAAGGTTATTGTAAGTCAATCCTCGCTAGGGTAAATTAACTTCTCACTGATTTTTAATATCCCTAAGATATATGACATAGGACATGTAATCCCACATGTCATTCCACGCAAATCGAACAATGAATGTGATAATGCAGTTGTAGATGTGTCATTTCCCAATGTTCACTGTGTTTTGATCCTAAGATCACACAGAGCTCCATCAAGCAGTATCAATAGTCCATGTTTACACAAAACCAATGACAAAGCAATTTTATGAGTAAGAAAATAAATCTGAATGAGACACGTTAGTATTAGATTCCTTACCTTAGAATATCCCCAGGCGTCGGACTGGATCCGGAAAATTTTGCGTAGCAGTACCCTTGCGTCCGTCGTCGGCGTCGTGGGCGCCGTGATGACGTCGTCGGAGTACTTAGACGCCGCCTCCGCGTGCTGACGTCAGTTCTTCTTTTTTCCGCGCCAGCAAGCGCAGATCTGGGAAAAAGCAGTTACCCTAGTCACTTTTTGACTAACTTATTCATCCTTTTTGATTGCTATTTCGAGTCTCTCGACTCCGAAACGGTGCCTTTAGGGATGCCCGGCTTCAAGCATTGTGACGATTGCGACCGGCTGATGTCGGTCACGGATCCTCACCGCGTGTGTTTGTCGTGTTTGGGCGTCAAGGCCTGCTCCGACTGTCGGGCCCTCTCTTCGAAAGCCAGGTGGGAGCGGTCCGTAGGTGCCTCGAACTCCGACAGGCGGTCCCGCGCCACGAGACGTCCCGTTCCCATGGGAGGTCGAGGGACAGGTCGCGGGCCTGGAGCCACCACAGCTCCGAGGGTAGGCCTCACTCTTCCGGGTCGAAGTCGTCGTCAGGTAAGAGGCACAAGAAGTCCAAGCGGCGTCATCGCTCCTCGGACTCCCCCCGACACTCGCGTGATGCGGCCGGGGTTCGGGTGACACCGCCCATGCGGCTCCGTCGGAGTCGCGGGCGCCGCGTTCGGCTCCACACCCTCCGGTCCCTGGGCTGAACGCAACGCAGGAGGAGATCGAGCGCTTCCTCATGGCCATGAGGAAACTCTCTCCTCCGACGGGCTCCGCGGCGCCTCAGGGCCCAGCGGACCCGTCTGGGGCCCCTAGCGGGTCGGTGGCTCCGGCCCCGACGCCGTCCGGTGCTTCGGCCCCCGACGCCGTCCGGTGCTTCGGCCCCCGACGCCGCCGGCGCCTTCGGGCCCGGCGCCGCAGGTCCCCGTTATACCGACGCCGCCGGTGCCTTCAGGCCCGGCGCCGATGGGTCCGGTTGTTCCGACGCCGCCGGCGCCTTCGGGCCCGGCGCCGCAGGATGCCGCCGGACCTCCTTCGGGATCTGGTTTGTCGCTGGTGGATCCGACGACCTCCCCGGCGTCGGACCCGCAGGTGTCGCCTCCGGCGCCGGTCTCGGGCGGCGCCGTCCCCGGTCCCCCCTTCAATCCTGTTCCGGCGTCGGGACGGCCCGATGGGCGCCGCTCCAGACGTCGTTTGGAGAATTTCATTTCTACGAACAGGCCCCATTGGATGAGAACCCTGAATTTCAGGAGATGGGTGATGAAGAGGACTGGGAGGGGTCTGAGGACCCTCTGACCAGGGAGTGTCAGTCTCATGAGGACTGGGCAGGAGACCTTGGGGATGCCAGTGGCCTGGACACATCTCCAGACACTGGTTTTGTCTCCCCTCCTACCGTGGCTTCGGAGGAGGGGGCAACTTATAGTGTGGTGCTGATGAGGGCTGCCAAGGCATTGGGCCTTGAGCTCCCCGTCGCGGCCGTGAGGACTAACCTCCTCACTGAGGTCCTTAAACCGCAGTCAAGCTCGGCCGAGCCTCTGCTGCCCTTTAATGAGGCCTTGACGGACGTTCTTTTGGCAACTTGGTCCAGGCCCGCTACGGGTTCGCCCGTAGATAGGAACGTGGCCAGACACCACCGCTCAGCCCCGGGCGACCCATGTTTCCTGTCCTCCCACCCTACCCCCGAGAGCCTGGTCATCCAAGCCTCCAATTCCCAAATCGCATTCCCGTCGGCCCCGCCGGATCGGGAATCCAAGAGGTATGACCAGTATGGGAAGAAGATCTTCTCATCCCTGAGCCTAGGCCTGCGGTCTTCCAACACCGCCTGCCTCTTGGGACGTTACACCCACTCGGTGTGGGATAAGGTCGCGGAGGTGCTGCCAGAGTGTCCGTTGGAGGTACGGGCCAAACTCGGCCAAGCCCTTGTGGAGGGTCGGGAATCAGCAAAGTACTCTATTAGGTGTGGGCTGGATACCACCGACTCGCTAGGCAGAGCGATGGCAACAACGGTGGCGGTCAGACGCCACGCCTGGCTGAGGTCCGCCAACTTCTCGGCAGATGTCCAGAACACGCTTATGGACATGCCGTTCGATGGCCGTCGCCTCTTTGGCGACAAGGCAGACCATGCGCTTGAGCGTTTTAAGGACTCCAGGGCTACGGCCAAGTCCTTAGGCCTCTCGGGCCAACGCCAGCAACCGGCTGCCTATCGCTCCTTTCGTGGCCACGGAAGGGGTGTGCCCACACGTGCCGCCTGCCACGCACCGCAGGGCAATACCCAACGCGGTGGCGGCCGTGGGAACCGCCGTCCGGGCGGTTGGGGGCAGCGGCGAGGTCAGTCCACACCTTCCCCCGCAGCATCCGCCTCAAAACCCTCCTAGTCCGTGCTTTCAGGCTCATGTGACGCCAGTTGGGGGCAGGGTTCGCCATCACCACCTCCACTGGCGCACTGTCACGTCGGACAGGTGGGTGCTGCAAATCGTCCGAAGGGGCTACTCCCTCCCCTTCGAGGCGACTCCTCCAGCCATGCCACCGCAGAACCACCGTGTATCGGGGGATCACTTGCGACTTCTGCAGGAGGAAGTTACGGCCCTCTTGGCCAAGGGGGCCATCGAGCGCGTTCCTGGGCCGGAAGTAGGACGTGGTTGCTACTCCCACTACTTCCTGGTACCCAAGAAGGGCAAAGGGGGCATACGCCCTATCTTGGACCTACGGAACGTCAACGGCTTCCTCCGGAAGGAGAAGTTCAAGATGCTGACACTGGCTCAGGTCCTTGCTGCCCTGGACCCAGGAGACTGGATGGTAGCGTTGGACTTGCAGGACGCTTATTTTCATATCCCCGTCCTGCCTGCCCACCGGCGCTACCTGCGGTTCATGGTGGGCCACGAGCACTTTCAGTTTACCATGCTCCCCTTCGGCCTTACCAGCGCCCCACGGGTGTTCATGAAAGTGATGGCGGTGGTCGCAGCTCATCTGCGCAGGTTAGGGGTTTCAGTCTTCCCCTACCTCGACGACTGGTTGTTGAAGGCGGGCTCGCCCCAGACAGTCGTCAGCCACCTTCAGACGACGGCAGACCTCCTGCACCAGCTGGGGTTCTCCATCAATGTGCCGAAGTCACACCTGTGTCCCTCTCAGAAGCTCCTCTTCATCGGAGCAGTTCTGGACTCGGCGCGGTTTCTGGTTCATCCGCCCGAACAGCGGGTCCGGGATATTCAGGCTCTGATACCCATCTTTCAGCCGTTATCCCGGGTTTCGGTCAGGTTGACGCTGCGGCTTCTGGGGCTGATGGGCTCCTGCATCCTACTGGTGCATCACGCCAGGTGGCGGATGCGGGCTCTGCAGTGGGACCTGAAGTTTCAGTGGGCCCAGCATCAGGGCAACCTATCCGACCACGTCCTGATCTCGGAGGGCACTGCGAGACAGCTGCAGTGGTGGCTTACGGACCGCGATTGGGTCAGCGGCAGATCCCTCTCCCTTCCCCAACCGGAGCACGTAGTTGTGACGGACGCGTCCCTCCAGGGCTGGGGAGGCCAGTTGGGAGAGGCGGAGATCAGAGGCCTCTGGTCTCCGGCGTAGACCTGGCTCCACATCAACCTGTTGGAGCTCAGGGTGATTCGTCTGGCACTGAAGGCATTCCTCCCCTCTGTCCGGGGGAGTGTAGTGCAGGTTTTCACAGACAACACCACCGCCATGTGGTACTGCAACAAACAAGGCGGGGTGGGGTCGTGGATCCTTTGTCAAGAGGCTCTTCGCCTTTGGCAATGGCTGGAACGCCAGGGCGTGACCCTGGTGGCTCAACACCTGGCAGGTTCTCTGAACGCCAGGGCAGACGAGCTCAGCCGTCGGTGCATGATGGATCACGAATGGCGCCTGAACTCGGACGTGGCGCAAGGCCTCTTTCAGCGATGGGGAAAGCCTTGGTTAGATCTATTCGACACCGAAGAGAACGCGCAATGTCATCAGTTCTGCGCGTTAGAATTTCCAAGGCGGCACTCGCTCGGAGACGCTTTTCGTCGCAAGTGGAGTTGCGGTCTGTTGTACGCCTTTCCGCCTATACCACTTCTGCCCAGAGTGCTGAAGAAGATCAAGCGCGACCGGGCCCAAGTCATCCTTGTGGCTCCGGACTGGGCGAGAAGGTACTGGTATCCAGAGCTACTCAGTCTGTCAGTCGATCCCCCGGTTCGTCTGCCTCTTCGGGAGGACCTTCTGTCGCAGCAGCAGGGGACGGTCCTCCACCCGAACCTGTCCAGTCTCCACCTCCATGCTTGGAGATTGAGCGGCGACAGTTGAGGCCATTTGACTTGCCTCCTGAAGTCTGTAACATCATTCTGGCAGCCAGGCGTCCCTCCACAAAGTCGGTATACGCCTGCAGGTGGAACAGATTTGTGGCATGGTGCACAGCAAAGGCTGTGGATCCTATTTCTGCCCCTCTTTCCGAGGTTCTTCTCTTTCTCCTTTCTCTTGCCCAGCAGGGCTCTGCTTTGACACTATCAAGGGCTACCTTTCTGCCCTTTCAGCCTTTCTCAGGCTACCTGATCAGCCCTCTTTGTTCAAGTCCCCTATTGTAAACAGATTTCTTAAAGGCATCACTCACACGTTTCCTCCTGTTCCGTTTGTGATGCCTCAGTGGGACATGAACCTGGTTTTCACGTTCCTGATGTGCGCTCCCTTTGAGCCACTTCAGAACTGTCCTCTTCGCCTTCTGACTTTGAAGACTGCTTTCCTGGTTGCCATCACCTCTGCCAGGAGAGTGAGTGAGCTCCAGGCTCTATCTTCTAAACCGCCTTTCCTCTCTGTCCATCCGGACAAGGTTGTTCTGAGGACTCGTCCTTCTTTCCTGCCCAAGGTTGTCACGGCCTTTCACATCGGGCAGTCTATCACCTTGCCCACCTTCTTCCCGCCACCGCATCCCTCTAAAGAGGAAGAGCGGCTCCACCGTCTGGACCCAAAACGTGCGCTCTCATTTTATCTGGATCGCACACGCCAGTTCCGGGTGGATGACCAACTCTTTGTTGGTTACGTGGGCGCTAAGAAGGGGAAAGCGGTGCACAAGAGGACCATCTCCCGGTGGATCATCTAGTGTATCCAGGCATGCTACTCCTTGGCTAGGAAGGAGCCCCCTGCTGGATTGCGGGCTCATTCTACCCGAGCCACGGCTACTACCACTGCCCTGGGCAGGGGTGTGCCCTTACAAGACATCTGTCAGGCAGCTACGTGGGCATCGCTGCACACGTTTGCAAGACACTACTGCCTGGACAGCCAAGTCCGGAGGGATGGCTTCTTTGGCCGTTCCGTCCTCCAGGACTTTCTGGTGTGATTATTGGTTCGCAGACCCACCACCGGGGTTGGTATTGCTGGGGTATCTATTCTAAGGTAAGGAATTTAATACTAACGTGTCTCTTTCAGATGCACAAGTTACTACTTGTGTAACGATATATCTGTAAGAGACATTAGTTAGTATTAGATTCCTTACCGACCCACCCATCCTCCCCGTTCTGCGAACCAATATCTAGGGTTAGGGTTGTCCCCTTCAGGGCCCTAGTTTCATTGGCACCAGTGTTGGTTTTTTTGACATGGCTCTGCGTTTCTGGCGCGGAAAAGCTGTGTCTAAGAACTGACGCCAGCACACGGAGGCGGCGTCTAAGTACTCTGACGACGTCATCACGGCACCCAC
Organism: Lissotriton helveticus; assembly: GCF_964261635.1. Classification (NCBI taxonomy): domain Eukaryota; kingdom Metazoa; phylum Chordata; class Amphibia; order Caudata; family Salamandridae; genus Lissotriton; species Lissotriton helveticus. Next base: position 592,342,483 of record NC_136070.1, on the reverse strand, counting down.
GACGGACGCGGAGCCGCAGACGACGCCTACCGACGCGCAAGTGTACTACTACGCAAAATTTTCCGGATCCAGTCTGACGCCTGGGGATATTCTAAGGTAAGGAATCTAATACTAACTAATGTCTCTTACAGATATATCCTTACACAAGTAGTAACTTGTGCGTTACTGCTTTGTACCTTGTGGGTACATACATGCTTAAAGATAATGAAAGAGGGGGCGTGGCCAAGATGGCGGCGGAGTAGGACGCGTTTCAGGTCCTCTCCGGCCCGGGCCCTGCAAAAGCTTTGTGTAGCGCTGCTCCAGAGTTATTTCTGGCACCTGGTCGCTTGGGCTCTGCTGCAGAGTGTTGGCCGTCGGCGGTGAGCGACCCGGAGACAAGGGAGTTGTCCAAGCGGCTCCGTCGTCGGAGGAGGTTACAGAGACAGGAGCGGTGCAGAGAGGAGGGAGCACGAGGGAGACTCGGGACCTCCTGAGCGGCAGAAGTTGGCGGACTCACCGGGACAGTAAGGTGGGGGCCGCCGGAACCGGGCTGCAGCGGGAGGACGCCAGATTGCCGCTGGTTTCCCGAGCCTTCCCGGCGGGGGAGGAGCCTCTTGCCGGCGAGCGCCCGGAGCTGTGGGCGGCTGCCCTTCCACTCGAGGCCGCGGTCTGAGGCCTAGTGGGGGGACCGCTCGGCGCTGCCCCCTGGCCCCATACAACGAGGCGGACCTCTGACTGAGCGATAACACTGCACGGGGGACGAGTGCCCTGGCCCCACAGGTGAGGGTGCGCCTGATTGGTGGCAGTGAATGCGGCGGACAGCGAACAGAGGAGAGGATCGGACCACGTGGCGGCGGTAGCGAGAGACGGCGCCTAGGCAGGTGCAGACGGGCGGATCCTGACCCCAGGGCACTGCGAGGGAGAGCTGGATTGGGCAGTGGAGGGCTGCGACTGCTGCATCAGCTGCCTGGAGGTCGGTGAGGGATTCCTTCGTGCATTGCTGTGACAGGCCCAACCAGTCGCCGCCTGAGAGGCCGCCGCCATTGCTGGTTCTCCGCCCCATCCCCCCTAGGCGCGGGACCTGAGGCGCTGGTGCGACGGGGGAGCGAGCAAGGTCGGATCGCGGGCTGGGTCGTGTAGCCACCGAGGATTGTGCCTAGACTCGCTGTGGCCCTTACCAGCATTGCGGCCTGTGGGGCTCCTGCCCGCTTGTCTTCCTCTGTGCTGAACCTGCGCCGCTGCGTTCTCCCTGGCCGTAGGGGCTACGTGGGGGCGACTGAGGCACCCTCTACTGGAAGTGACTCCCGCTGCCTGTGCCACGACCTGAGCCTGTACCGAGGACCCTGAGCCACCGGTGTGGGTATCCTCTCGAGCCCTTGTGTGGATCTAGTTAGTGCGGAGGGGTACGGTTCGTGGTGGCCTACAAGACACTTGGAGGGGGTCACGATGTCTAACGCTCAACGCAAAGGGAAGACCGGGAGGGATGGACAATCAAAGAGCACTCAGCAACCAGCTTCCCCTGGCCCAAGCTCCTCTCCTAAATGCTCTGATGACGAGGCGCCGGCCACTAAAGCATTTATGACTGACCTCTTCAAGTCCATCAAAGAAGATATCTCGGACCTCCGAGCGCAATTGACTTCTGATCTTCGGGAGGTGCGGAGGGACGTGGACGCTGTGGGAGAAAGAGTAGCCACACTCGAGGACCACGATCTCAGCATGGCAAATGACGTCCACCAGTTGCAACAAGATGTGCTGAGACTCACGGAACAGAACCTTGACCTGCAGGCCCATGCGGAGGACTTAGAGAACCGCTCTAGGAGAAACAACATTCGCATACGGGCGGTACCGTGCGATGGAGAAGCAGGGGACCTCCGCAGCTACGTCCAGGACCTCTTTCGCCAGATTTTGGACGACGAGGAGGTACATGAGTTTCGAATGGACCGGGTCCACAGAGTTGGGCTGCCACGTAGGGGTGGAGGTCCGCCACCGGACATCCTGGTGTGTGTCCATGATTTTCAGCTCAAGGAAAGAATTCTTAGGAAGGCACGTGACGCTCCCTCTTTGCAGTTCCGTGACCATCGTCCGCAACTCTATCAAGATTTAGCAGCGACGACCCTTCAGAAGCGGCGGGAGTTCAGGCCAGTCACGGCGTTTCTACGTGACCACAACATCACCTACTCATGGGGCCATCCATTCCGCATAGTCTTCCGCTGGCGCAGATACGCTCGTTGCAGGCGGCAAAAGAACTTCTGGGCATCAGGGATGATTCTCCAGCTTCAAGGGTAGGCAGCCCTTCACCGAGGCGGCGACACCGATCCTCCTCATGGCACAGAGTGGGGTCGGCACCGGATCGTGGGAGGCCGGATCGGGCAACCAGCCTACAGGAAAGAGGGGACGCGGTGGCCTCCGTTGCCTCGGCAACGTTGACGTCTTTGCAGCAGAGCTCTGGAGCGGTCTGACTTGAGGGCTGCGGGCCTTAAGGGGCCGGAGGGGCCCGCGTACTTTGGTTCCGTGGGTATGCAAGTACTTTGTGAGAAGACACCCCGGACCGAGGCCTTGGGAGACCCTCTTGAGGTCTTTCACCCCCCTCCCAGTGACTTCACGGTGCGCTGCACTGTTCTGGGACGCTTCGTTGAATCTGTTAAGTATCTATGTTTGTTTTTGCTCTGGGGTTTGGGGTGGGAGGTGGGTCGTGGGGACTGTTGGGGGGGTCTGGTTGGGAAGGGGTTGGGGGGTGTGGGGGGTGGTGGCGCCTGGTATGATTGTGTGCTGTGCTTTTTCACTTATGTGGCTGTCCTCTTAGGGTTCCTGAAGGACGTGTTTGGCCGAGATTTGGTCATTTGGGTGGAGTGTACTCCTATTGACGACCTGTTGCCCGCTAACAAGACTTCAAGGTTCTATGGAGCAGTGGTGGCGGGGGATCAGGTGGACCGAGAGGATGAGCTTCTTGGAGGGA